>NW_004443955.1:11462982-11483317 GCF_000243295.1 Trichechus manatus latirostris
CAACCACTGGGCAGTGCAAGTGCTGGGCGGCCCTGCCGCGGCAGACCGCGTGGCCGCGGCGCACGGCTACCTCAACTTGGGCCAGGTGAGTGCAGCCAGACCCGCGCGCCCAAAACTTTCCCGGCCCGGGCGGCGCGGCCAGGCGCGAGGGGGCGCCTCCGTCGCCTGCCGGGCCCGCAGCACCGCGGTCGCGCGTGGGGATGGTCGGAGCTGCGCGGGCCCGGCGGACTGGGGGAGGCCAAGACGCCGGGCGGGGAGTCTCCCCGGGAGCGCGGCCCGCGGGACAGTTGGCGGGGGCCTCAAGGTGGCTCTCGTGGGCGCCCACGCAGGCCCGGCGCGCCAGGGGAGGTCCCTGGGCGGTGTCACAGCGCTTGGAAGTGTGGGCTCTGAGCCGAACCCGTCGGGACACCTGCCTGCCTGGCCGGGCGGGAGAGAGCCTTCTCGGCGGCCGCTCTCTTCCCGCTGGCGCTGTTCTCCAAGCCCACTACACTCTCTGTGGCCCCTGAGCCCCGGCCCTGCTCTGCCACCCCAGCACTGGGGCTCCGGAACCTGTGCGGGCGCCAGGCGGCTCTCTCGGTGACAGGAGCTTGGCTCGAGTGTCAGGGACCCGCGCTCCTCGGTGTCCGCAGCTCTGCGGGAGGGTGACCACATGCCTGCTCCCGAGGGCCGGAGGTGGGGGTCCTGTGTCAGAAACCTCTGGGGTGGGGGGGGGGCAGGCAGGGAAGTTGTTTTGTTTCTGGAGTCCTGCGCGGTTCGAATGGCAGCTCCGCATACTAGCCTTGTGACCTAGGCAAGTCACTTCCCTGTCTGAGCTGCCCGCCTTGCTCCTCTGTAGGGACGGACCGGGACATTGCCTGCCCCGTGCATTTGTAGCGACGATCTGATGGGGTCCCGGTCAGAGAGCGCCGGCCGGGGCTTGGCCCACTGCGGGCGGGTTACCGTGCCTGGAGTCCGCCCTCGGCCTCTGCCCCGGGCAGGAAGGCGGCAAGACTCAGAAGGGACCGCCAAGGCGGGGCCCTTTTCCCGCCCCAACCCCGCGGAGCGCTCGGGGGCGGAGGTTTGAAGCGGATTTATGGCCGGCGGAGGGGCCTCAGCAGCCTGAAGAGTGTGGTCCCGCCGGGGAACTCCATGCAGTTAACAAATCTGACAAACTACACTGTCAGACGATCTAGTGAGGTGACAGGGACGCGCTGCCCCATAACTCAAACCCTAGTGCCAGGCAGTGTTTAGTTTCATCATTATCCCTGACAGAAGCCAGCAAAGTGTGGTGCGGACCCGATATAAATGACATTTCTTCTGCATCTGACGTCCCATGCTGATGCTGTTAATGGGAGGTGTGTCTCCTTCTGGAAGAGTAGATTCTGCCATTCGAACTATACTTTGCGAGGCGGGTCAGAGTTTACCTGAAAGAATGCAATCACGACTTTTGTGTATCTTTTTTTATGTGTGTTTTGGCTGCTCAGATGCTTTCAGACATCCTCTGATTTAAGAGTCTGCGGTTGGATAGCACTGACTTGTTTCTCTCTGTAGCTTCTAAATCTTTCGGCCAGTTATCCAGAGTGAAGATGGTGATCCTCAGGGTTCCACCCTGGTCATGACCCCTCTTGTTTGCTTAGGGCCCCGGCTCCTGCCACACTTGGCTGCCCTGCCCAGGTGGCCCCTGCAATTTGTCTCCAGCTAAAAGTGACTCTTAAACTGCCCAGTAATTTACAAAGAGCTTGGGTTTCTGGTTCCTGTAAGAGGGAGCTGAAGTTGAGCTGTGACCTTCTGCGAGAGAGGCAGAGAAGCCATTTAACTCCTCCTGCAGTTCCTGTCCATAGGCTTCAAAAATGCGTGACCCCTGGCCAAGCCTGGCCTTGGAAACAGCTTAAGTCAGACTCACTGAGTGGCTTATGCACAAAATGCGCTATCCCCATGTTGCCTGTGGGAAGCGAGATTTCCCCCCATCTGCAGCCCCTCTGCCCTGGGACGTTTTGGGAAGTCTCTCAGGGTACCCCAGCTCTACAGACTGCAGCCAGGGTGGAGTCCACAGCCTGGACATGGTAGGCACACGGCTGGGTGGTGATGCTGTGGAGCCATTCGCTACTGAGGAAGTAGTTTGTTGGGAACACAAGCCATCCCAAAGGCAGAGAGGGGCTCGTGTGTGTGATTACAAGGAGGGCCTATTCCTCTTTATTCCCCAGCCAGCTTTTTTCTTCCCCCTCTAAGTGCACTGCTAATGTGGAAAAGGCCTGAAGCAGTCCAGCCTCTACTCACTCAATAAGAACTCTTTAAAAACCTTATTTGCCTTTTTTCAGCCAGGAGAATTTGTGACTCATAAATAAGATGTAGATATTAATAGCTTTGATTTATAGATGAGTAAACTAAGTGAAGCAAGGGAAGGGAGCTGTTTGTGTCCATGCGGAAACATGTGTCACCTCTGTCAATTCTGCTCCCTGCTCTGTGTCTGCAGCCATATTCCCTGGTTCAAGATCTCTGTGTGACTCTCTCTCCAAACCCTTAATGGGCAATTAGTGGTAGCTCTGTACCTGCCCTGACTCACACGGATCTTCGTTGTGTGCTAAGTTCTTGCTTGATTGTTTTACTTTCTTTCATATGACTGATTAAGCTTATTTTACATGGTCCAAAGCTAACTTGGAGTAGTGATTGTTCACCTTTCTTGAATTAGGGATCCCTTTCAGAGTCTGATGAAGGCTCTGGATTCTCTCCATTGAAAAATATACACTGTCAGGAACAAACCAGGTTTGCCTCTTTTTGCTGCTCTACCCAGCATTGCAGAGCCCTGGTGGTGTAGTGGTTAAGAGCTTGGCTGCTAATCAAAACGTCAGCAGTTCGAATCTACCAGCCGCTCCTTGGAAACCGTATGGGGCAGTTCTACTCCGCTCCTATATGGACGCTATGAGTTGGAAATCACTCACCGGCAACAGGTTGTTTTTGGTACCCGGCATTATAGGAGTCCCTGGGTGGTGCAAATGATAAGGTGCTTGACTAGTAACTGAAAGGTTGGTGGTTTGAACCTACCCAGAGGCACATCAGAAGAAAGTCCTGGCAATCTGCTTCTGAAAGGCCATAACCTTTAAAACGCTCTGGAGCACAGTTCTACTCTGACACACACGGGGTCACCATGAGTCAGAATGGACTCACCTACAACTGGTTTGGTTGGTTTTTTTGGTATTCAGTATTGTACTGGAGGTCCCAGTTAATGCAACAAAATTTTAAAAAGGAAAAGAAATAAAGATTTGGAAGAGTCAAAATTTTCGTTATTGACGGACAACGTAACTACTGACGTTGATAATCTAAGAGAAGCTAGAGACTATTAGAACTAATAAGAGAGCTGAGCGGATTGCTTGATTAATTATAGCTACCCATACAACAGCAACATCTGAGTAGACAAAAGAAATTATAAATCACTCTAGCATAAAAACTATAAGATACTTAAAAATAAATCTAAAAAAACAAAGTGAGATTTTTACGGAGAAAATTACAAAATATTTAAAAGAAGATTGAAAAAAAAAAAGCCTGAGTAAATGATATATTAAATCATATTAAGAAATAAAAATGTCAGAATAAATGATACACTGTGTCCATGTAGGAGCCCTGGTGGCGTAGTAGTTAAGCATTTGGCTGCTAACTGAAAGGTCGACAGTTCGAATCCACCAGCTGCTGCTTGGAAACCCTGTGGGGCAGTTCTACTCTGTCCTATAGGGTTGCTACAAGTTGGAATCAACTTGATGGCAATGGGTAATAGGTATGTTCATGTATGGGAGGACTTAATATCACAGTTGTCTCCCCAAATTAATCCATAAATGCAATATAATCTAGTTTAAGCCCCAACAGGATTTTACATGGAATACAAAATCATCCATACTGATTCTAAAATTCATGTGGAAGAGTCAGATCCAAGAATACTTAGGACAGTTTTAAGAAAGAAGAACCAGGAGGGGAGCAAGAGTTACCATAAAGCCGAAGTCATCACAACAGTTTGGCATTGGCCCAGTGGTGGTCTAATCCATCAATGGAATAGACTCAAACACAAGCACATATGAGAACTTGTCTACATAAGCAGAAGAGTTACAAGTGGATGAGGACAAGTTGGGCTTATTTATAAATGGTGCTGGGAGAATTGACTCTACATGGAAAAATAGTTTGATCCTTGTAATGTGTTCTGACTTGCTTGGTGCCCGTTATCCCTTCTTTCCCTCCAATTCCTCCCATTGGTAATGGAAATGTCTAACTTGTGCCTGTTCCACCATTGTACTTTGGAAGCAGATGATTTATATTCTAGATTTCACAGATTAAGAGGGATTTCTAAATTTTAGAGTTGGAGTTGATTTAAGACTTTTGCTATGATATGGTGGGATGAATGTGTTTTACATGTGGGAAGGACTTGAATTTTTGGAGGCCAAACAGTGGAATGTTATGGATTGAATTGTGTCCCCCCAAAATATGTGTCAACTTGGCTAGGCCATGATTCCCAGGATTGTGTGATTGTCCTTCATTTTGTCATCTGATGTGATTTTCCTGTGTGTTGTAAATCCTACGTCTATGATGTTAATAAGGCAGGATTAGAGGCAGTTATGTTAATGAGGCAGGACTCAATATACAAGATTAGGTTATGTGTTGAGTCAATCTCTTTTGAGATATAAAAGAGAGAAGCTACCAGAGAGACAGAGGGACCTCATACTACCAAGAAAGTAGTGCCAGGAGCAGAGTGCATTCTTTGGACCCAGGGTCCCTACACTAAGAAGCTCCTAGACCAGAGGAAGATTGATGACAAGGTGCCCTGGATTTGGACTTCTAGCCTCCTAGACTGTGAGAGAATAAATTTATTTGTTAAAGCCATTCATTTGTGGTATTTCTGTTATAGCAGCACTAGATAGCTAAGATAATCCTCAATTTACACTATATGCAACAGTAAGTTCCAGATAGGATTAAAGACATGAATGGATGCAAAACCTTTAGAAGTAAATTTAGTAGAATGTCTTTATGATATTGGGAAAGGAAAGGATTTTTTCAACAAGGTACAAAAAGAAGAAATTAAAAAAAGAAAAACTGATAAATTAGAATAAAAACTGTATATAACAAAGTTAAAAAGCAGTTAATAGACTAGGAAAAGTATTTCTAACACATTTAACAAAGTAACTTAGTATCCAGATTACTTAAAAAACTGTTCCTAAAGAAAGTTAAACACCAGGTAGAAAGACAGGGAAAGTATATGAATAGGGAATTTAATGAAGCAGAAATCCAAACGGCCATAAACGTTAGGAAATGTGCTCACCTCACTCAGAATTATTGGGACAAGGAACGCAACCTAAGGCAACAGTAAGATACTACTTCACACCTATCAGATTGGCAGTCATGGAAAAGTGTTACCATGAAGTGTTGGCAAGGGAAACTTTAACCTGCTGCAGTTGGAAGTGGAAACTGGTATAATGCTTTGTTTGGAGAGCAATCTGGTAAAGCATAAGCCAGTTGCCCTGGAGTCTGTTCTGACTCATGGTGACCCCAACTGTGTCAGAGTAGAACTGTGCTCCGTAGGTTTTTAGTGGCTGATTTCTCGGAAGTAGATCACCAGGTGTCGTGAATTGACTTTTGTTCCCCCAAAATATCTGTCAACTTGGCTAGGCCATGATTCCCAGTACTGTGTGATTGTCTACCATTTTGTCATCTGATGTGATTTTCCTATGTGTTGTAAATCCTACCTCTATGATGTTAATGAGGCAGGATTAGAGGTAGTTATGTTAATGAGGCAGGACTCAATCTACAGGATTAGGTTGTGTTTTAATTCAGTGTCTTCTGAGATATAAAACAGAGCAGTGAGCAGAGAGACGTGGGACCTTATACCAACAAGAAACAAGAGCCAGGAGAATAGCATGTTCTTTGAACCCAGGGTCCCTGTGCTGAGAAGCTCCTCGGCCAGGGAAGATTGATGACAAGGACCTTCCCCCAGAGCCCGCAGAGAGAGAAAGCCTTTCCCTGAACTCAGACTTCTAGCCTCCTAGACTGTGAGAGAATACATTTCTCTTTGCTAAAGCCATCCACTTGGGGGTATCTCTGTTATAGCAGCTCTAGGTAACTAAGACACCAGGCTTTTCTTCCAAGGTGCCTCTGGGTGAGTTCGAACCACCAGCCTTTCAGTTAGCAGCTGAGTACGTTAACCGTTTGCAAACCAAAACTGGACCCATTGCCGTCGAGTCAGTTCTGACTCATAGCAACACTGTAGGACAGAGTAGATCTGCTCCATAGGGTTTCTAAGTCTGTAATCTTTACGGAAGCAGAGTCCCACATCTTTCTCCTGTGGAGCGGCTGGTAGATTCAAACCACTGACCTTTTGATTGGCAGCTGAGTGCTTTAACCACTGTGCACCAGGGCTCCTTGTTAATCATTTGCAAGTGAGGTTGCATTGCCCCAGCAAGCCCATATCAAGGCTTATACTTGAGTGGAACTCTTGCACACGTGCACGAGGAGACATGTATAGCAATGCCCATAGAGGCATTTGTTAAATAAAGGGGGAAAAATCAATCCAGTTGCCATCAAGTCAGTTCTGACTCATGGCGACCCCATGTGTGTCAGAGTAGAACTGTGCTCCATAGGGTTTTCAATGGCTGATTTTTTGGAAGTAGATCACCAGGCCTTTCTGCTGAGGTACCTCTGGGTAGATTTGAACTGCCAACCTTTTGGTTAGTAGCCAATCACTTAACTGTGCTACCCAAGGACTCATCAAAAATAATATTGACTAAACAGAGGCAAGTTGCAGTATTTATGTAAACTTAAAAAAATACACAAAGCAATACTATATTATTTATAAATGCTTACATTAAGCATGGGCGGCACAAATGGTTAAACACTAGACTACTTGCCAAAAGATTGGTGGTTCAAATCCACCTAGACGCACCTTGGAAAAAAGGCCTGGTGATCTACCTCCAAAAAAACCAGCTATTGAAAACCCTGTTGAGCACAGTTCTACTCTGACACATATGGAGTCGCCATGAGTTGGGATCAACTCTAAGGCAACTAGTTTTACATACATGCATTTATACACATAAACACCTACACACATATACATACTACACATATATACACATAGAATAAAATGTTAAAGGGAGAGAAAAATAAAAGAAAAATGTGTATCTCACACACACCTGTTGTTTCTGGATAGCTGAAGCACAGCTGTGGATGAACAGATCCCTCTGGGCCCCAGGTTAAGAAGCCCCTGCTTTAGAGCACCTGGGCTGGGCCCATCCACTTGTCTAAGGCAATGGAGACCTAGAGGACAGAATGCCTGGCTGCAGCTCATGCGGCTACTTAGAGGCAGAACAGGACCCGGAACCAGGAATCCAGCTCCCAGCCCATTGCTTTTCCCTCTGCATGCTTCTTTCTCCTGCCAGTCATCTCTTGCAGATGTGGGCCCTCCCTCCCTCTGACCTGTTGTTACGCTTGACACTGGCGAGTCCCAGAAAAGACAATTTGTTTATGTGACGACTATGGCAACACAACAGCAACTCGTGGAAGTGATGTTTATCTAGATGGTGGCACTCACACACCATACTTTCCTTGCATTTTTGCTTTGCCTGGGGTATTGAGCTAATTTGTTGGTTCTGAGTCTGAACATAAAAAGACGGGCTGGCTGCCAGGGCCCTAACAGATCTACGAGCCTTAAATGATTTTGGACTTGCCTTAAATAGCTTTACGTAAAATAGCTACCACGCAGGTCATACCTGGCTCAGAATTTCAGGTGGGCCTGCATTATTCATTTGTCAGCAGAGGAAATTGTCATGCTTCAGACAGCTTGCTCTTATAAAGGAAGACAGGATGAAGCCTTAACCAGGGGATAAAAGAATGGGCCAGAACTTGTTTTGATCAGAGTGTTGGGGCTCAGGAGGGGCAAGGGGGAGCCCAGAATGTGGTCACCTGTGACCTAATTCACTGGTATTGATTTTCAGTCTGATGCTTTCTTGCTTTTATGCTTTGAGTCTAGAACCTTGCTTGCAACTGGCCTGGGTATGAGCCGGGGGGACACTGACAAACTCACTGTATTGTACCCTCCCATTTGACAGGTTTTCCAGATGTTCACAGACTTAAGTGGACAGGGTCGTTGTTTGAGGAGACTGACCTCTCGAATCATTGGGCTGGTGCGGAGAGGAGTCACTGAAGCTGAGCTGGCCACTGTGTATGGAGCCGTGAAGGCTGTAGAAGGCAGTTGACCAGAACCCCTGGAAAGTTTCTTGTGGGGGTGCTCCAGCTCATGGGGTCTTGCAACAACCCTGCAGGAGGTATCACCAGCCCTGGTGTACTGAGATGAAAGTTTAGGCTCAGTTAGAGTCTGACTTGCTGCTGATCACACATTGGCAACTGACAGCCAGGGCCTGAGCCCCCGCCTCCCCCACTCTCCTTACACTGTCAACTTTGGCAAAGGGTCTCGTCTCTGCTTCACAGAAAAAGAAGAGGCCATCAGACGAGAGAGCCTTTCAGTTCCAGCGGCCACTGACGCATGAGCCTCTGCTTCTCCTTCCTCTCTACCTGGCTCTGATGTGTGCATACACACGCACACACACACACGCACTCACACACACACATCATACACACACACATCATACACACCACACACACAGACACACAGACGTCACAATACCCCGTACACACATACAAACCACACACACCCCCCACACAGACACAAGACATCACACACAACACAACACACACACAGATACACTACACAGACACACATACACAGATACCACACAAACACATCGTACATATACCGCCACACATACACATACCACACATACCCAGACACACACATACACATACAAAACACCACAGACACACAGACACATGATACACACACACACACACACACACACACACCCCCCCCACAGACACACACGCACGTTTTCCCAGGTACCCAATGCAGCACCTTAGCACTCTTCTGTCTGGGAGATTCTGCTGGCTCCTTCCTGTCAGCTCTGCAACTTACATCTCTCCATGTTGGAGGGAAAACACTCAGCCTCTTCTCGTCCTCCTAGGATGTTACACGCAGTTGCTCAAACTCTGCAGTTATCAGCTGAACTGATCATCCTTTACTCCATACTACTCCTGTCTGTGTGCTCCCTGTCTCTAGAAATGGACCACCTTCCAGCCTCAGCTAGAGACCCAGGAGTCACCTCGCTCCACCCATCCCTGTGCCTCACACCCAGTCTCTTCCTCCCGCAAGGCTTGCAAGTCCCCCTGCTTCTCCCATGCATGCTGCCCACCCAGGCCCAGGCGGTGCCACCCTCTCCTCTCACCTGTCTGTGCTGCCCCCACCTCCTTGCCTTCTGCCCTGGCCCCTTCCAGCCCTGCCACTTTCCTGCTTCAGACCCCTTAGTGACTTCCCACTGCTTTCCCAGGAAAGCCCAAGCTCTGAAAATGCCTTCCAAGGCCCTTTGTGACCTGCCCCCCACTTCTCTTCATCTCTGTCACCTCCCTTCCCCCAGCCTGCCCCAGCTCCAGCTGCAGCTGCTCCGGGCCCTTTCTCAGTGCTGGTGCTTACATTTAGGCCTTCTGGTGCTGCCCTTTCTGCCTGACGGCTTTTCCCCTCCAGCTGGTTAGCCCTGCTTCTTCGCATCTCAGCCCGCTGCCGTCTCCCTCGGTGGCCTGTCCTGTGCCTCGTCTCCCTCATCTGCCTTCCGGGCAGCCGAGCCCCCGGCATCGTGACGTTGCCTGTGGACTTGTCTCTTTCTGCCCCTGGACACTGGCTTGCTGGGTGAGTCAGTCCAGGGTCAATCCTTCAGCTATCCTGTAAGGTCCTCTCCAAGTCCCACTCCACACCTCCCTGAGGGCGGAGAAGTCACAGAAGGGCCACCTTCGGCCACAGAGCTCTGTTCATTTACTCAGCAAGCATGTGTTGTGCGTCCATGCTGTCACAGGCCCTTGCTGGTGCTGGGCCCTCACGGATGAGTAACTTGTGAAGGGGGAAGCATGCGGATTTGTGAAGGAGCACAGTTAGGCCCATGCATTTTAGTGTCAGTGGACGGAACCATCTCCACTGACCGCTTTTAAAAATCTTAATCCATTGCTTTTTTGGAGTTACTCAGCAGGCTTACCCCTCACACCTTTGTGTGCGTGGGGAGGCCCTTTTTTCGTGATACACTCCAGTTTGTGTGTGTGTGGGGGGATGCCCTTCCTTGTGACACACTCCAGTTTGTGTGTGTGTTTGTGCATGGGGATGCTCCTTCCCAGAACACATTTTAGTTTGCTTCCAGGTCAGGTCAGCCGCCCGACATGCCCCCAGCATGGCTTAGCAGTATCCGGCAGCTCACCACGGATGCTTTGACCCAGTGGCGACTGTCATCCTGTCAAACTGTCCATCTTCCTAGTGTCCTTGTGCCTCTGCTGCTTGAGGAATCTGAAGACCCAGAACCAGCCCAAGGTCCTCTGTCCAGCCTCGTAAGAACGGTGATGAATAGTGCATCAGCTGTCGGGGGCCTCATGCTCGGTGGAATGGGACCAGCAGCCTTGGGTTCCCATGGCAACCAGCCCATCAATGCCCTCAGTGTCAGATGGCACCGCGGAGAGAAACAGTCTCATTGTCTCTCCCTTGGCCGCCTGGGCACAAACAAGCCGCACCCCACGGGGTCCAACAACTCAGGCCCCAATGTGGCTGCTCTGGCAGTTGTACACGAACCCACTTGCTGAGCTTGGCCAGAAAGAGGCCATCGATTTCCGTTTTCTCACCCTCCTCGGGGCCTCTTGAATGGCTAGCGTCATTCACCACCAGAGTTCTTGTCGGGCAAATCAGTTCCTAGGGGGAGAAATGGTAGCCAGACTCCACTCACCACGGGGCACACAGTGATGAGGAGTAAATTGGTATCTCACGTCAGCGGTTGTGTTTTTGAAAGGGACCTTGATTCTCAAACTTTCCCCCTTTTGTTGTGTTGGCCCCTTTCAGAGAAGACCTCCTGGGTCCATTCAGCCAGACCCTCCTTTTTGCCCACACAAAGCCCAAGTCCCACCTGGATGGTCTGTGCCAGGCTCTCTCCAGGGCCAGGGCCAGGGCGAGGAAGATAGTGGAAGGGGGGAGTTGGGTCAGCTCAGGGCCCTCTCTCCTGAGGCACAGGCCTACATTTCCCTGCCACACTCCAAGCCTTTGCCGGCCCTTTCCTGGTTAAGTGCTGCCACTCCCTGTCCTCCAAGCCGGGAACCAGGACACCACCCTAGATTTCCCCTCCGCTCACACCTCATTCACAGCCTTGCTCATTCCCCCCAACTCCCATCTCCCCCTTCCACCCCCCAATCCTTCATTACCACCCCAGTGCACTCTCTGCTGCCCATCCCCGCCATTTCCCACACTGCCGACCCGGAGAGCAGTTCTGCAGAACCATGGCCCTTGTGTGTTGCTTCCTGCTTTTAAACCATCAGAGGCTCCTGCACAGCAAAGCGTGACACATTCGGCCCCTGGCGAGCTGTCACTCCCTGCTCTCTGCCCTCAGCCCAGAGCCTCTCAGCTTTGCCATGGGCCCCAGCCGTCCCAGACCTCTGGAGACTGTCCGTATGCTTTTTCTTCCCTTTGCACCTGCAGTGATTGTTTTAACTTGAGTGTCCAGTCCCCCTGGTCTACCCGCAGAATTCTGTTCTTGGTCAGGAATCGACAGAAGTGTTTCCTCAGCCATCTTCCACCCCCCCGCCCCCCGCCTCCTGCCCCACTGCACCTAGTGGTCGGCATCCTTGCTTTCCTCATTGTTGGTTCCTTGGCCCCAGCACCGTCCTGGCACAAAGAAGGTTAGTGAATGAGAAGCCGTTAGGATGCTTCTATACCAGGACCTGCTGGCTTAATTACCTTCACTTCTGCTGTAACTCTAGATCTGTGGGTGGTGCATCTTTACAACGTTTCTTTGTGGTCAGATATTGCTTGAGTTCCCCCAATGCCACCTATTGGTTCCCTGCAGTTGAGCCCACACTACCCAGGAGTGGAGTGCTCCGAGGGTCCCCTAAGGGACTCGGGAATACAGGCTGTGCTGTCCTCAGTCACTGGTGGCTGTGGGTGCCATTGGCTGCTCAGCATTGAAACTGGCAGACATGGCTCAACCCAGGGTACTAGACTAGTGTCCTCAGAAGTCAGGTGGACAGAAGAACGGGAAGGAAGGAAGCCGGACAAGAACTGACGATGCCAAAGAGGTGGGAGGAAGGGAGTGACGGAAGAAGGCAGAGATGCAGGAACAGAAAGAACAGCAGGGAGAAAAGGAGGTGTGGGCCCCGGGGCCTCAGGGGGAGTCTTTCCTGGTAAAAGGTTTAATTTCTGTGAAGAAGCTCAGTTAGCCCGGGTCCTCCCTACGCACAGCCTCTCCATCCCTCCAACCCACCGTGCGTGCGTGCGTGCGTGTGTGTGTGTGTGTGTGTGTGTGTGTGTGTGTGTAGAATGTATAACTGGGTCAGCCCAAGGTGGATTCCAGTACCACAGATACCACCACTACCAGCCAGCTCCTACACCAAGCGCTATTCTGATAATCCCGCCAGAGTCCTGACATAACCCCGTTAAACACGTGAGCAAACTGAGGCACAGAGCGGTTCAGTAACTTCCTACAGTTTAGTAAGTAGCAGAGCAAGAATTCCAACCCAGACAACTCTGCCTTCAGGCCTTACGAATAGACAGTGTGCATGTCCACGTTAGGGACGGCTGCAGAGAGCAGGGGGCAGCCGCGCCTGGGGGGTGGCGCTTGAGTTGGGGTTTTTTAACCGAGTGTCCTGCAGCCAGATGGAGGGTGGGACAGGCATGGTTCTGGGAAGATGCCTGCCATCCCAGCTAGAAGGAGGGTGGCTTAAGAGGCCTTCCTTCTTATCAGGTCTCTGGCCTGGGGCTTCACTTCAAAGGCTTGTCTATGCAGGAATGGTGATGGCCAAAATCAGCCTTCTTCAAGTTGGAGTGTAAGAGTCTCAAGAGTAAGGAGCCGTCCTTGGACACCCCCTCCCCACCTCCCAGGAGGAGAGAGAGCACTGCAGAACCCAACATCAGAGCAGGAAGCCTGATCAGAGAGCACCAAAGGGGCTCAGTAAAGGTTGCATCACAAGTGGCACAGCCATAGATGATAGTACAAAATCGTTTACATTACTTGATTTTTCTAAGTACAATGCAAAAGCAGTAGTCCATGTAGGCAGAAATTTTGGAAACCATGGGAAAAAACAAACAAAACTACAAAAATCATTGATAATCCCACCACTCAAAGATAACCACTGTTAACATTTTGGACCATGTCCTTCTGTTTTTTTTTACTGTGTGTGCGTGTATGTGTGTGTGCATGCATCTGTATGTGTGCACATATACACACTCACATATACATAAATGTCTTATATAAATAGAATTGTTCAGTTTTGCAGTATGTACCTCCCAAGCCAATCACACTCCGCACGGACAGGCGTGGTTGGCCCAGAAATTACTTAATCTTTCCCCTGTGCTTATACATTCAGGTTGCTGAATTCTCCCTGACTCCTTGGGGAGGGGTGTTGGAGTAGCTGGCCTGGGATGTGAGGACCATGCAGGGAGGTCGAATGGGATCTCATTGCTGTCTGGCCTCCCACTGATGCCTGCACTCCTGTTCCAGCTTCCTGTCGCATGCCTGGGCCCCATCCCACATCACTGGCCTTGCAGGGGATCCAGGACTTGATAACATTGGTTCATGTCAACTCAAAGATTTTTTGAGCATTTTTTCTTATTTTAGAAAATTATACCTGTATTATCTAACTAATATTCCTACTGTAAAGAATTCAGACAGTATAGAAGTATAAAGAAGAAAAATTCAAAGGCTCTTTCTTCCCCCCATCCTATTCCCAAATTACTTCTTTTCCCAGTTGTCACTACTGTTCAACTTTAGTACATATGTGTCCGGTACTTTTCCTGTTCCTTAGCAAATGTGCATAAGTATGTTTTTACACGTAGCGTTTTGCGGGGGGTGATATTTTACATAAATGGGATCATGTTATACCTGTTTTTCTGCACCTAGCTTTTCTTAGTCTAACAATAATCCAGTGCTGTCGAGTCAATTCTGATCATAGTGACCCTATAGGACAGGGTAGAACTGCCTCATAGGGTCTCCAAGGCTGTAATCTTTACAGAAGCAGACTGCCACATCTTTTTCCCTCAGAGCGGCTAGTGGGTTTGAACCACCAGCCTTTCAATTAGCAGCCAAGCACTTAACCACTGTGCCACCAGGGTCCTCAGCCTACCAATACATCTTGGAAATCTTTCCATGCCAGTACATATAGGCCTGGAGTCCCTGGGTGACACAAATGGTTAATGCACTAGGCTGTTAAGTGAAAGGTTGGAGGTTCAAGTCCACCCAGAGGTGCCTTGGAAGAAAGGCCTGGTGATCTATTTCTGAAAAATCGGCCATTGAAAACTCTATGGGGCACAGTTCTACTATGACACACGTGGGATCACCACGAGGGGGAATCGACTCAGCAGCAACTGGTTTTGGTACATACAGATCTACCTCATTCTTTTAAAATAGTTTTATGTATGGCTTTCTGCGATAGGGATGTGACATATTTTTTTTCATCATTTTCCTATTAATGATCATTGATTTGCCTCCACTTTTTTTCCATTATACACAATGTAACAGTGGTCATCCTTATTCCTGGCTATCTGTGTGTATGTATGAGAATTTCTATAGGATACGTAATCACTGAAACACATAATACCATATTTTTATGCAAAGAATGCATGCCTTGTACGTTTGTTTGCCAACAGGGCCCTCTCCCCCAGGTATTTTAGTAACCATGCTGTTCTAGTTTTTTTTACAGCAGCATACATTTATGAAAATACCTCGAAGGAAGAGGACGCGGTTGGCAAACAAACAAACGTAGAAAGAGCGAGTTATTTGCATAAAAATATGGTAGTTAAAATAAGTAATGATCACACACCTATCTGTTCCTTACTGTGTGCCAGCTAATTTCCAGGTTCCTTCCATGAATTAACTCATTTAATCTTCTCAAAAACTCTGTGAAGTAGCTGCTATTATTGTTCCCATTTTACAGATGAGGAAACTAACGCAGAGAGAAGTTAAGTAACTTGTCCATGGTGACACAGCTTGTAAGTGGCAGACCTAAGATTTGAACATAAACAGTCTGACTCCAGAGATTGAAGAGCTGCCAAGTTGAAGTGTTTACTCCTTTTAAACTATGTTAGGCATTGTCAGATGGCCTTCCAGAGAGGCGGTGCCAATCAACACTGCCTCAGAAGTGTACTGAGGGCCCTCACCAAGCTGGGGTGGAGATTATCGATTATTACAGTATTTACTGTTTCTTACAGGTGAAAATGAGGTCTGAGTGCTGTTTTAATTTGCCTTTTCTAAATACTGTTATTAGCCGCCATTGAGTCAGCCTCTGACTCATGGCAACCCCATGTACAATGGGATTGGACCATTGTGGTCTCTAGGGTTTTTCATTGGCTGATTTTCAGAAGTAGATCACCAGGCCTTTCTTCCTAGTCCATCTTAGTCTGGAAGCTCTGCTCTAACCTGTTGAGCAGCATAGCAACACACAAGCCTCCAATGACGAACAGTGGTTGCTATGCATGAGGTGCATTGGCTGGGAATCCAACTCAAGTCTCCATCATGGAAAGCAAGAATTCTACCCCTGAACCACTGCTGCCCTCTTTCTGATTGCTAGTAAAGTTAACTATGTCTCTTCATATATTTATTAGCTATTTTAATTCTCCTCTGAATTGTTTCTTTATATTCTTTGCCCACTTCAGTTGGGTTGTTTGTCTTTCTTTCATATTAATATTAATCTATTAATATAATTAATTAATTGTTTAAATAATTAATAATTAATCTATTCTGGATATTAGTCCCTTGTTTTAAAATATGTTACAGGTACACTTCTTCTGCCCGTCAATTTTCTTTGAGCTCCACTCAAAGGGTTGGTTGTTTTGCTTGGTTTTTTTTGAAGTAAACTCTGCAGTTGCATGTGTTTACAAGATTTTGGATAGTCACTTTGTGTAATTCAGAGATGAAAAAGTTATGGTACAAGAACGTAGTAACGATTGCAAGAGGAATAGTGAAAGTAATACAGAGATGGAATCCAAATGCTTTAGGATGGCACAGGAGAGCGGGGCAAATTTTCACCTGGGGAATTCAGGGAAGCCTTCATGAGCAGTAGCGTTGGATACACGGGATTCCTACAGACCAAGGAATTGGAGAGGAAGTGGTGTGTCTGCAGATGGATCAGGAGTGAGCCCATCAGCAGCATCCCATCAGGAAACAATTCACCTTCGTGGCGCAGGTAAAGGGACTCTCAGGAAGGGACTACTTGCAGAGGTGTGAACAGGGCTAGGGGAGCCACCAAAGGGTGTTGAGGCACCTGAGAACTAGCAGTGGTGGGGGAGCTGTTACCCTTCGTGGGCGGGAGAAACATGGGGAGAATATGGTATTAGCAGAGCTTTGTGGGAGGGGCCTGTGGAGGGTGCAGCCTCCTGATGTCATTACAGGGTGTTTTTGATTCAATTATGTTCCCCAAAAATGTGTATTGTAGATCCTAACCTCTATGCCTATGGATATAATCTCATTTGGGAATGGGTTGTCTTTGTTATGTGAATGAGGCAGGATTAGTGTGTGGTGTGACTTGAGTCAATCTCTTTTGAGATATAAAAGAGATGAAACAAGTGAGCAGAGCAGAGATGGGGAAAGACACACGCCAAGATACATGGAGATCTCCAAGGAACCAAGAAGCAGAAGCTGAAGAGACAAGGACTTTCTCCCAGAGCCGACAGAGAGAGAAAGCCTTCCCCTCAAGCCAGCACTCTGAATTCAGACTTCCAGCCTCCTAAACTGTGAGAAAATAAATTTCTGTTTGTTAAGGCCATCTGCTTGTGGTATTTCTGTTATAGCAGTACTAGATATCTAGGACAGAATTTGGTACCAGGAGTGAGGTGCTGCTCTAACAAATACCTAAAATTTAGAAGTTGTTTTGGAACTGGGTAAAAGGTAGAGGCTGGAAGAGTTTTAAGGTGCATAATAGTAAAAGCCCAGATTTCCTCGAAGAGACTGTCGGTAAAGTTATAGATGTCAAAGGCAATTCTGGTGAGGACTCAGATGGAAGTGAGGAGAGCTATAGAGAAAGTGTCTGTCATCTTAGAGAATACATATAGCACCAGCAGCAGAATGTTGCTAGAAATGTGGATGTTAAATGTGCTTCTGGTGAGGTTTTAAAAGAAAATGATGAACATATGTTTGGACAATGAAGGAAGGGTGATACTTTTTATGCCATGACAAAGAACTTGTCTGAATTTTGTTCAAATGTTTTGTGGAAGGTAGAACTTGTAAGTGATGAACCTTTATCTGGCTGAGGAGATTTCTAAGCAAGATCGTAAAGGGGTGGTATGGTTTCTCCTGGCTGCTTATAGTAAAATGCAAGAGGAAGGAGATGGACTTAAAAACGAACTGTGCAAAATGAAAACAGAACTTAAAGATTTGGAAAATTCTGTTGTACAAACTAAGAACACATGTCCTAGAATTTTCATCAAGGGTGTGACTACACAATCTTTTGTTAAAGAGATTAAGCCTGTTACTGATGGATCTAACAAACTATGCAGCAGAAAACCCATCAACTTAGACTGAAGGGGATGGAGAAAGAATGAAAAGAAAGAATGCTGTCTGCCTCTTGGAATTCTATAAGCAAGAAACAGGCCAAAGAATCTACATTTGTTGTCCTCCAAGAAAAGAAAAGGACCATCCCTGGAGCAGCTCAGAGATCGGCAGAACTGTTGGAAAGAGCACGGGAAGCAGGGCCTTCTTGGTTTCAAATGGTGACGCCAAGGTCTCCTGGATCTCAAAGGGTGGGGCTACAACCTACTAGGTTTCAAAGAGTTGGATCTTCACCAACATGGTTCCAGAGTTTGGGGCCGTGGGTAACATGTGCCAGGGGGATGCAGCTGCCACACAAAGCTGAGGGAACAGAAGAACAGGGCCTGCCAGAGCCAAGGGGATGGGTTTGCCACTCAGATAACTAGGAGAATGGGCTGCCTAAAGCTGAGGGAGCAGAATTGCCATCACAGAGGACCTGGAAGGCAGAGCTGAAGCCCAGGACCAAGGGGCCTCCACCCAGGATCCAGAAGGCATGGCCAACACCCAGAGTCTGGAGGGCAGGGCCATTGCCCAGATGGTCCAGAAGAGAATATTATTTTCAAACCTAGAGAGCTAATGTAATTTATTCTGCTGGGTTTTGTCCTTGCTTGGTGCCTGTTATCCCTTCTTTCCCTCCAATTTCTCCCTTTTGTAATGGAAATGTATACCTTGTGCCTGTTCTACCGTTGTGCTTTGGAAACAGATAACTTGTATTCTAGATTTCACATGTTCACAGATGAAGAGGAATGGAATATGCCTGAAGTTTCACCCATATTTGATTTAGATGATTCAGAAAATGAGATGTTGGACTTGGAGTTGATTTAAGACTTTTGGGATGATGTGATGAGGTGAATGTGTTTTGCATGTGGGAAAGACATGAATTTTGGGAGACCAAAGGGTAGGATAGTATGGATTGAGTTATGTTCCACAAAGGTATATATTGTAAATCCTAACCTCTATGCCTGTGGTTATAATCCCATTTGGTAATGGGTTGTCTTTGTTATGTTAATGAGGCAGGATTAGTGTATGGTATATCTTGAGTCAATCTCTTTTGAGATATAAAAGAGATTAAACAAGTGAGCAGAGCAGAGATGGGGGAAGACCCGTGCCAAGCCAAATGAAGATCACCCAAGAACAGAAGCTAAGCGAGATAAGGACCTTCCCCCAGAGTCAACAGAGAGATAAAGCCTTCCCCTAGAGCTGGCACTCTGAATTTGGACTTCTGACCTCCTTAAACTGTGAGAAAAAGAATTTCTGTTTGTTAAAGCCACCCATTTGTGGTATTTCTGTTATAGAAGCTCTAGATAACTAAGACACAGGATACCTCCCAGTTGCCATGGGGTTGACTCAGACTCACGGCAATTCCATATGGGTCAGAGTAGAACTGTGGTTCATAGGATTTTCTTTCTTTATTTTTTCCCGTACAAAAATTTATACATACATTGTTATGTGACTCTAATTGCTCTCCCCACACTATGACAGCACACGCCTCCCTTCCAACCCCGATTTCCCACGTCCATTCAACGAGCTCCCAACCCACTCTGCCTTCCCATCTCACCTCCAGACAGAAGCTGCCCATTTAGTCTCTTGTATCTACTTGAGATAAGAGGCACACTCCTCACGAGTATCACTTTATGTCCTACAGTCCAGTCCAATCCCTGTCTGAAGAGGTGGCCTTGGAAATTGTTTTAGTTCTGGGCTGATAGAGAATCCAGGGGCCATACTTTCCAGGGTTCCTCCAGTCTCAGTGAGACCATTAAATGTGGTCTTCTTACTAGAATTTGAGTTCTGCACCCCACCTTTCTCCTGCTCCATCAGAGACTGTCTGTTGTGTTCCCTGTGTTGTAGGGGAAAAACATCACAAAGTTTAGTAAAGTAAAAAGAGTTTTATTTGGCATATATTCAAAAGGACAAAAGTGGGAAGCGGACAAGCATGCTGCCAGAGCTAGAATGTCTTCCTGAATCCAAAGAATATTACAGAATAGGTAAGAATGGGAAAACAGACAAGCATGCTGCCACAGCCATGTCTGCCTGAGTCCAAGGAAGGTTACAGAATAGGCAAGAATGGAAAAACGGACAAGCATGCTGCCATAGCCATGTCTGCCCGAGTCCCCAGAACAGTTACAGAGCCATCAGTATATATCAACATCACAAAATGGGTAGAATCATTGAAAGCGTCACTTTTTCACTGATTGGCTAGAAATTGTAATCTTACATTTTGAATCATCTTTCTTAACAGTCATTGGTATGGGTTTCAGTAACGAAAGTCAGGAGGGTCTTCATTGGTCCAACAAACTCCTATTCACTAAATGCTGATAGAAAAAGATAAGAGTGGAAAGTCTTCTGTGTTCCGTTTGATGGGATTTATGTGAAAGTTTCCCTAAAAGATATTTTCCAAGATTATCTTAGCTACTGTCTTTATACCTCAGGGCCCAGTTGATGTGTCCTTGAGAGTCCTTGTGAGCCCAGCTCCAGCTGGGTCACATTCTGTATGCTCAAGGAGAGGGAATAATAACTCCAATATTATTTCCTAAATCACCTGTCAGGGCAGACATCGGTGTTAGCCGGACAACATCTAGTTCTTCTGGTCTCAGGCTGATGAAGTCTCTGGATTATGTGGCCCTTTCTGTCTCTTGGGCTACTACTTTCCTTGTGTCTTTGGTGTTCTTCATTCTCCTTTACTCCAGGTGGTTGGGACCAATTGATGCATCTTAGATGGCCGCTTGCAAGCTTTTAAG
>NW_004443955.1:11488379-11519743 GCF_000243295.1 Trichechus manatus latirostris
TATGAGCTAGTTTGATTATTGGCACCTTTGAAGCTCTAATGTCCTGTCACCAGGTGGTTAGATCTGTTACTAGGTATGTGAGCTCAGGAGTCCACCCAGTCTTCCTGTATGGGTTCAGCTCAGTTGCCCAGGTAGATAGCCACTAAGTATGTGGTGTAGGCTCTCACTTACAGTCCTAGACAGGCATGGGTGATTGGTGTAGACACAAGCATTTGGCTACAGCAGGGGGACACACTCTGAGCAAGGCAGGGGGCTGATGGCCACCCCCGAGTGTCCAGGAGGAAGGTGTATCCCTGTTCCCTAGAGCAGATAGATAGGTGAGTTTTGCAGCCAGACTATGAGCACCTAATGCTGTTGGCTGTAAGAACTGCGGGGCACCGCTTATTCATGGACCCCTCTCACAGGTGGCTAGGTGGCATGGGTGGAGCCACCAGTCCTCAGGCCCCTGATGTGGGTAGGTGAAGACCCTGCTTAATAGGCAGAGCAG
The DNA here is from genome assembly GCF_000243295.1 of Trichechus manatus latirostris. Taxonomy (NCBI): domain Eukaryota; kingdom Metazoa; phylum Chordata; class Mammalia; order Sirenia; family Trichechidae; genus Trichechus; species Trichechus manatus. Next base: position 11,488,867 of record NW_004443955.1, read on the forward strand.
TGTCAAATGTCAAGAACCTGCCACTTCACAGCTGAGACAGGTGAAGTTAGAGTTCTGGATATACCGTGTTGTACTGTGGTAATGAGGGCTTACGCTGTTGAGATGAGTCCACACAAGTCTATGCAGGGTGAAAGACACTCAAAGTCCGTGGATCCCTTATGCCTGTGCTTAGGCAAAGGAGATGTGCTTCGCCTGGGTTCCTGGCTTAGGGGAGCCGGCAGTTTATTTTTCCCCATTTGTTAATTTGTTCACTCTCCAAGGCATGGAGAGTGGCCCTGAGTGTGTGACGGATCCTGCTTCTGGCCCAGGGGACTCGGCAATTGCTGAAGCTGGTCCAGGACCCAGTGCAGAGCAGGGAGCGGGTAGGAAAATGGGAAAGAGGTTTTTCCCTAAGGGGGGTGTTTTTGATCCACGCAATAAGCCGTACGCAAATACTTATCTTTCATGGAAGGGTGCTTCTCACTGATTCTGGGTGACCGTGTAGACTCTTTGGTGCTGGGTCTGTCCTGGTGCGGAAAACCCGCCTCCCAAGCACCGCTGCTTGCCTGCCTCACTGCTCACCCCCTAGCTGATCAGGCCTGAAGGCCTCAGGCTCTTGCCGGGTCAGGTCTGGCAACTCCCCTCGGTTTCTGAACTGTCTCTCCCTCCCCCTGCCACTCAGTCCAGTTCCTCAACTCTGCCTTTGATGTTCAGGGCTCCAAGATTGCCATATATAATCGAATCACTTGTTTGTTCAGGTCTTTGTTGTAAGAGGGTCCACCGGAAGCATCTGACTACTCCACCATCTTGGCCTTGCTTCCTCCATAGTATTTTTGATGGCTGATTTTTTGGAAGTAGGTCTCCAGGCCTTTCTTCTGAGACGCCTCTGGGTGGACTAGAATCTCCAACCTTTCAATTAGCAGCCAAGCGCGTTAACCATTTGCACTACCCAGGGACTTCCATTACTGCTAGGGAAGGGGAGACATTTGCTGCTTCTTTTCTTCAGCAAACGTGTGTTGAGTGTGGCCTGAAGCTGGGTGCTCTGCGAGGTGCTGAGGGGTACAGATGCGGCAGGCAGAGCCCGCGCCCTGTGCCCTGTATCTTGGCGTCAGTTTTCCTTTTCCATGTGTCCTCTCCAAGGTTCCCGGCAGAGGTGTGTGGTTTTGCATCTGTCAGACCTCATGTACCTGGATCTGTGCCACCTTGTCCCAGCAAGAGTTTATTGAGGCATGTCTGTGTGAGGAGAGCTTTTAACACGAGAAAGTAAGTCCATTTGTTGCGCTCACTCTAACACATCTTCTGCTGTGTTTTTAAAAGTTAAACAAACAAAAATCCCTATTTGTGTCCCTCTTGATAAAACCTAATTTCTGCAAAAGGGAAAGAAGCCTTATTTCTGGCCTGCTATCAAAGGAAGCAGTCAGCACTGAGCTCATTAACAGTCTCTGTATGCATGTCTCTTAGTTTCTCGTTTGCAGGAATATGACACTGTGAGCCACGAAGAAGAAGCTGAATTTGTTTTGGTGGCTTAAACAAGTCCACGTTCCACGACTTTGCCAGTTGAGACCCTCACAACCCTTCCTTTAGCACCAGATGCCAAAGTCCATGTGTGGAAATGGACACTTTCCCTTCCTGGAGCACTCTGTGTCCTTGTATAGAATGGACTTGTCAGTTACAGCTGCTTTGGTTTGCTTTTCGAGGAGCGTGGTTTTAGCTTCCTCTGATACCTGATCACACCAGGAACATTGTAAAACTAAATTGCTTGTGCATATTAATAGTCCTAAAATCCAGACAAAACCTCAGAGGTAGCTATGGATACACAACCAGCTCTAGAAAACCGTGTTTCTGAGGCTCAGGTTGGGAGACAGACCTGACAAACCCCAGCGTTCTTATTCCAGCTAAGTTAGTACATTTCCATAACCCAACCAGGGAAATCTTTCCACTTTTCCATTTTGAGTCTTGCTCTCCGAGAGCCTTGGGGATGCGTTTTCTGCTTTCGTCTTCTGTCAAGAGTTGAGTGGCTGCATAAAGCTACAGGAAATCCTATCTTAAAGCCAGCATATGCTTCTTACTAAAAGTTTGCATCTCTTTCCAGCAATGGGTTTCTTTCCCAAAGTTGTCACTGGCGGTCCTGTGCACTTGTCTGTGCCGACTGACGCGCCAGGTGGGCACCGTGCCTCCTCCCTGGCCTCTCCTGGAGACTGACTTCTGCAGTGAGGCCTTTCAGTGGCCAAGCACTGCCATCGAGAGGTCTTTTTTCTTTTTTTATCAAAGACCGAGGAAACTTGTTTTTGTGCTTGCTGCTGACTTTCTCCCCTTGGTGTCTGTGTGCTGTTTGAATAGTGCATCAGGCTGCATGAATTAGATTGCAGGTCTGGAGGGCAGGCTGTGTGTCTGCACGCACTGTGGGCATGTAGCTGATGCTTGATACGTCGTTAGGAGCAGAGATGCAGCCAGGAGGGAATCGTCATCTTGCCAAGCCTGCCCAGTTCATTTCCAATGATGTGCTTTTGTCCCAAGGTTTTTTCGGCGATGTGCATTGGTGTTGAGCCCAGTTTGATTTCGGTGTCCACCTTTTTTAGTAAAGAGGATGCTGTGGAATGATGTGACCAGGCCTCACATGGCCAGCAGGAGCAGGTGCTGTGGTCCCTTGGGCAGCTTGTGGGTTTTGGCAAGAGAAAGGGAGGCATGTCTGACACCAGTACATGGTCCCCGTGTCAGGACGTGGGATGAGGTGGCCTGTCTCCCCTCTGGCTCCTCAGTAATCCATGCCCTGCCTCTGTTTTATATCAGAGGATTGTAGGTTGCTTTAAGAGCTTCTTTATCACAATTTTAAAAGTTTCTTAGATTCATCAAAGGGAGACTGGGTAAACAAATGTGATATGTTCATGCAATGAGCACTCTTTATTCTGCAATAAAAGGAAACAGGCTGCCGATACGTACAACAGCATGGATGAATCTCACAGACGTTATACCGAGTGAAAGACACCTCACACACAAGAGTATACGTGATGTGATTCCCTTGGTGTGAAGTTCTAGAACAGACATAACCAATCTGTGGTGGAATGAAGATGAATCTTTGAGGGTGGGCACTGACTAGGAAGGAGCATGGGACTTTTGGGTGATGGCTATGTTCTATACCTTGATAGGTGTTTGGAGTATACAAGTGGATATGTTTATCAAAACTCAACACATATTCAGTTAAGATTTGATCACTTCATTATGTGTAAACTTTACCTAAAAAGAACAAAAATATCTATAACAGGCATTTAACCCTGGATAATGATGTGCATGTTGAAACATTAGGGGGAAGTGTACTGTTGACTGCAATTTGCTTGAAATGCACCAAACACAAGATGAATAGAGGGATGGATGGGGTGGATGGAGATGGATGGATGGATGGAAGTGTGATGGAGCAATTTTAGTAAATACATTAATGGTAGGCTCTAGGTGGTGGGTACACAGGTGTTGGCTGTGCAGTTATTTCAACTTTGTTGTATGTTTGAAGTTTTTCATAATAAATGTTGAACGTAAAGATTCTTAGGGCCGTGGCAGGGAAGAGGTGGATTTGGGAGAAATGACCTGCTATCCTTGAAGACATACTCATACATTTGTGTTTAGAGTTGCGGATTAGAAGCCTTCTAGGGATTTAAGATGAAGCAGTGGTGTTCAGTGGTAGAATTCTTGCCTTCTGTGTGGGAGACCCAGCTTCGATTCCTGGTCCGTGCACTTCATGTGCAGCCACCACCTGTTCGTCAATGGAAGCTTGTGTGTTGCTATGATGCCGAACAGGTTTCAGTGGCATTTCCAGACTAAGACAAACTAGGAAGAAAGGCATGGTGATCTACTTTTGAAAATCAGCCAGTGAACACTCTATGGATCACAACAGTCAATCTTCAACTGATCATGGGGTTCGCACAGGACCAGGCAGCTTTTCATTCTGTTGTGCATGGGGCCAACTCTATGGCAGCTAACGACAACAAGAGATTTAAGAGGACAAAAGATGGCATCAAAGAAATCCCTGTAGAATCTGAGTTTGGGGGATATGCTTTTGTTAGGTGTGTTCTGGGGTTACACCAAACCAAAAAAACCCATTGCCATCAAGTCAATCCTGACTCATAGAGACCCTATAGGACAGAGTAGAACTGCCCCATAGGGTTTCCAAGGAGTGCCTGGTGGATTTGAACTGCCAGCCTATCTGGGGTTATAGTGGTGTCTTTTTTTAAAAGACTCCTGTGACTCCCTGGGCCCCTAACTTGTTAGTTTTCCACTAGCATAAAATTTCAGCACTGGGGAGAAGCATCCAGTAAATGTAAATGAGTGGAGACCCACCTGTTTATGGACCTTTCTGCAGAGGAGAGATAAGCCTGCAGCAGATACCGGGGCTAGGTTGCTTGCCTGCTAATTATCTCCATCATGCCCTGCACTGTTTTCCTAGCTCTCCAGGATTTGGATTATTGACTTTCTGCAGAATTTTTCAGCCTCTCTTGAGTCGTTGAATGGAAGGGCGGGACCAGGACCCATGCCATGCCATGCCCCAGTGGACACCATCCTCAGTTGTTATCCAAGGCCCGTCCCAGACCAGATGCAGCAAAGATGCGTGGTCAGGCTCCTTGTGGGAGAAGCTCTGCCTGGGGAGAGGAGGCGCCTGGTCTGCTGGTAAATTTGGGGCATGTGAGAGAAGTGGGGGTGGGGAGAAAGGAGAAGAATGAAAGCATTATTCTGAGAGGCTGCTTTTATTTATAGATTCTCCTAATTCTATTAAAATGAATGCCGCAGGGATGTAAAACTTGGAACACATAACGCGTAACAGAAATGAAAGAACGTTAAGCTAAAATAGGAAACAACGGTAAAATGAGAAGACACTGTTAGTACCAAGAGGAAGATGTGACAGTTTTCTGAAATAAAAGCATCTTAGGGTGCATTGTATAGGGAAAGTGAATTAAAATAAGGACTTGGTTAGGAGAAAACTTGGACGGAAACATAAAATATTTTATAATGAAAAGGAGAAAGTGTTAAGCTGACTCAAGGGGAAAACAAATAATGGAGATTACACTAATTACGTTATAAAGACAAGTAAATAAAATGTCATTGTTGTAAAAGGAAAGGAAACTAATTAAATGCTTAATGCGCTTTAAGAGGAGTTGGCAAATAAAATGTATTAAATATGATAAAATATGTAAATAGCCATAATATGCCTTGCTTGTTCTGGCATCCCACACAATGCCTTACCTCCTGCATATAAAATGAGAGACTTTTGACTCCAAGGATAGCACATTTATGGGACAAGATACAAAATAAATAGCCACTTATTTTGGAAAAGTTGGAATCAAATGAATGCTTGTTCAGTGCGTGAATTGATGAGCGAAGGAGGATTCCATAAAGTGAGGAGCTTAAGAAAACACTCGAAGGGGAAAGAAATGGAACTACCTTCACAGATTAAAATATAATGAATGAAGGCATGGAAGAAGGTGCACATCTTTTCTCCCAATCACTTAACCCCTCCTTGCCTCAGCTCTTCCTTCTGGAAAGTGGAAGTTAGTAGCACCTCCAACAAGCAAAAACTTGGAATAGCACCAGGCGTGCAGTGAGCATGCAGTGCCTATTATCATTAATAATTTCATTATTATCATCAGGATGATTACTTTTAACACCAAAAGAGAGGGAAATAAAGCATCCTTTCAACATCAGGCATTGGAATCAAGCTAGAAAATCTCTCCCTGATTTTAAAATAGGAATTCGTTGTTATTATTGTTAGGTGCCGTCGAGTCAACTCTGACACATAGTGACCCTGTGCACAGCATAACGAAACACTGCCCAGCCCTACATCATCCTCACAATCATTGATAAGTTTGAGCCCATTGTTGCAGCCACTGTGTCAGTCCATCTCGTCGAGAGTCTTCCTCTTTTTCACTGACCCTCTACCTTGTGAAGCATGATGTCCTTCTCCAGGGACTGGTCCCTCCTGATAACATGTCCAAAGGACATGAGACGAAGTCTTTCCATCCTTGCTTCCACGTAGCATTCTAGCTGTACTTCTTCCAAGACAGATTTGTTCGTTCTTCTGGCAGTCCATGGTATATTCAATATTCTTCGCCAAAACCATGATTCAAAGCATCATTTATTCTTTGGTCTTCCTTATTCATTGCCCAGCTTTCGCATGCATATGAGGTGACTGAAAACGCCATGGCTTGGGTCAGGCGCATTGTAGTCTTCAAAATGACATTTTTGCTTTTTAACACTTTAAAGAGGTCTTTTGCAGCAGATTTGCCCAGTGCAATGCGTCTTCTGATTTCTTGACTGCTGCTTCCATAGGTGTTGACTGTGGATCCAAGTAAAATGAAATCCTTGACAACTTCAGTCTTTTCTCCGTTTATTGTGATGTTGCTTATTGGTCCAGTTGTGAGAGTTTTTGTTTTCTTTATGTTGCAATGTAATCCATACTGAAGGCTGCGGTCTTTGATCTTCATCAATGAGTGCTTCAAATCCTCTTCACTTTCAGCAAGTAAGATTGTGTCATCTGCATATTGCAGGTTGTTAATGACTCTTCCTCCAATCCTGATGCCCCGTTCTTCTTCATATAGTCCAGCTTCTCGGATTATTTGCTCAGCATACAGATTGAATAAGTATGGTAAAAGGATACAACCCTGACTCACTCCTTTGCTGACTTTAAACCGTGCAGTATCCCCTTGTTCTGTTTGAATGACTGCCTCTTGATCTACGTGCAGGTTCCTCATGAAAACAATTAAGTGTTCTGGAATTCCCATTCTTCACAATGTTATCAGTAAGTTGTTATGATCCACGCAGTCAAATGCTTTTACATAGTTAGTAAAACACAGGTAAACATCTTTCTGGTATTCTCTGCTTTCACCCAGGATTCATCTGACAGCAGCAGTGATATCCCTCGTTCCACGTCCTCTTCTGAATCCGGCTTGAATTTCTGGCAGTTTCCTGTCAATGTACTGGTGCAACCACTTTTGAATGATCTTCAGGAAAATTTTACTTGTGTGTGATATTAATGATATTGTTCGATAGTTTCCACATTCAGTTGGATCACCTTTCTTTGGAATGGGCATAAATATGGATCTCTTCCAGTTGGTTGGCTAGGTAGCTGTCTTAAAAATTTCTTGGCATAGATGAGTGAGTACTTCCAGCCCTGCAACCGTTTATTGAAACATCTCAATTCATATTCTGTCAATTCCTGGAGCCTTGTTTTTTGCCATAGTCTTCAGGGCAACTTGGACTTCTTTCTTCAGTACCGTCAGTTCTTGATCATATGCTACTCTTGAAACGATTGAATTCTTTTTGGTACAGTGACTCTGTACCATAAGTGACTCTGTGCATTCCTTCCATCTTCTTTTGATGCTTCCTGACTCATTCAGTATTTTGCCCAGAGAATCCTTCACTATTGCAACTTGAGGCTTGGATTTTTTCTTTAGTTCTTTCAGCTTGAGAGATGCCGAGCATGTTCTTCCCTTTTGGTTTTCACACCAGGTCTTTGCACATGCCATTATAATACTTTATCTTCTCAAGCCCCCCTTTGGAATCTTCTGTTCAGCTCTTTACTTCATCATTTCTTCTGTTCGCTTTAGCTACTCGATGTTCAAGACCAAGTTTCAGAGTCTCTTCTGACATCCATTTTGGTCTTTTCTTTCTTTCCTGTATTTTTAATGACCTCTTGCTTTCTTCGTGTATGATGTCCTTGATGTCATTCACAACTCATATTGTCTTCAGTCATTAGTGTTCATTGTGTCAAATCTACTCTTGAGATGGTCTCTAAATTCAGGTAAAATATACTCAAGGTCATACTTTGGTTCTCATGTACGCGTTCTAATTTTCTTCAGCTTCAACTTGAACTTGCCTATGAGCAATTGATGGTCTGTTCTGCAGTCGGCCCCTGGCCTCGTTCTGACTGATGATATTGAGCTTTTCCATCATCTCTTTCCACAGATGTAGTCTGTTTGATTCCTGTGTAGTCCATCTGGCAAGGTCCATGTGTATAGTTGCCATTTACGTTGTTGAAAAAAGGTATTTGCAATGAAGAAGTTGTTGGTCTTGCAATATTCTATCATGCAATCTCCAGCATTGTTTCTGTCAAAAAGGCCATATTTTCCAACTACTGAAGCTTTTTCTTTGTTTCCAACTTTCATATCCCAATCCCCAGTAATTGTCAATGCATCCTGATCGCATGTGCGATCAATTTCAGATGGCAGAAGTTGATAAAAATCTTCAATTTCTTCATTTTTGGTCTTAGTGTTTGGTGCATAAATTTGAATAATAGTCATAGTAACTGATTTTCCTTGTAAGTGTGTGAGTATTTTGCCCATAGAGTCCTTCAAAATTGCAACTCGAGGCTTGAGTTTTTTCTTCAGTTATTTCAGCCTGAGAAATGCCGAATGTGTTCTTCCCTTTTGGTCTTCTGACTCCAGGTCTTTGCACGTTTCGATTCAGTAGGAATTCAAAGCTAGTAAAATATGAGGCATTGATGGTTAAGTGGTAGAATTCTCACCTTCCTTGCAGGAGACCTGGGTTCAATTTCCAGCCAATGCACTTCATGTGCAGCCACCATCCGTCAGTGGAGGCTTGTGTGTTGCTATGATGCTGAACAGGTTTCAGCGGAGTGTCCAAAATAAGGCAGAATAGGAAGAAAGGCCTGGTGATGTACTTCTGAAAATCAGCCAGTGAAAACCCTGTGGATCACAGTGGTCCAATCTGCAGGTGATCATGGGGATGGCGCAGGACTGGCCAGTTTCATTCTGTTGTGCCTGGGGTTGCCGCGAGTTGGGGGCCGACTCCATGGCAGCTAACAATAAGTGAACGTGTCAGGGAGAAAATTTCTGATATGCTGTTTCTTTTACCTTTCTTATTTTCTTGGTAAAAGATTAAAAAAAAAAAAAAAAGAACTGTTGTTGTCAAGTGGATTCCAACTCACGGTAACCCCATGTATGTCAGAGGAGAACTGTACTCCATAGAGTTTTCAGTGGCTGATTTTTCAGAAGCAGATTTCCAGGCCTTTCTTCCAAAGTGCTTCTGGGTGGGTATGAACTGTAAGCCTTTCGGATTAGTAGTTGAGCGCTTAGCCATTTGTGCTCTACAGGGACTCCTGGTAAAAGATGAGCTGATTTGAAAAGTGTAGGATGAGGAAGGCAGAAGTTAAGCTAGACGAGGGAGATAACTGGGGAGCCATGACTTAAGCAATAAGGATGTCCTCCACCTGCAGAGCATGATCCAGAACCCCAGTGATGACCCAATTAGAGTGGCGTATTAGCAGCCTCAGCCCCTTGGCCTGCCTGCCATTTGTGCCCCCCATCACTGATGCAAAAGAGGGCTGTCATGCTTGAAATGAATTCATTGAGGATCGCCTTTTAAGGGTAAAAGAAAGATTACGATGGCCAGCTGAGGGTCCAATCAGTTACTCTGTGTTGGCATCTATGAGCCAACATAGAACCTTAGGACGAATTAGTCTGTTGTCTAGACACAGCCAAATAGGATGTGCAACCCATTGTCGTCGAGTTAATTCTGACTCGGAGTGACCCTATAGGACAGAGATGAACAGCCCCATAGGGTTTTGAAGGCTGTAATCTTTACAGAAACAAACTGCCACATTTTTCTCCTGCATAGCGGCTGGTGGCTTCAAACCGCCAACCTTTCGGTTAGCAGCTGTGCCACTAGAGTGCTTAACTGCTGCACCACCAGGGCTCCTTAAATAGGATGTGTAGCAGCCCTATATAAATGTGCATTTTTCTATTGATTACAACCAACAAATGTCAACTTTCTTTCATTCCCAAAAAAGAATGACGTGTGCGGAGATGCTGGATTTTTATTCTTTTCAAACTTTTCTCACTCAGGGCATCAGGGCACTTTGCACAAAACACTGACTCTGTTAATTAAATGAGCAGCAGTTGTAAGGGGACTGTAGGAGAGGAGAGGCAGAAGTGCCTTTTTCTTAAATGAAACAAGATACATGCCTCACACCATACACAAAAACAAATTCAAGATTGATTAAAAACCTAAATGTGAAAACTAAAACAGTAAAATTCTTAGAAAAAAGTGCAGGGACAATGTTGTCAGGCCTAGCTTTTAACAATGGATTATCTAATATAATAACAAAAGTACAAATAGCAAAAGACAGAAATGGGACCTCATAAAAATTAAAAACTTTCATTCATCAGAAGACTTTACCAAAAAAGTGAAAAGACAAGCTACTGACTGGGAGAATATCTTTGGAAACTATATATCTGATAATAATCTAATAACAAAAAAATATATAAAACTTTGACAACTTAAGAATAAAAAAGACAAATAACCCAATCATAAAATGGACAAAGACTTGAATAGACATTTCACCAAAGAGACATTCAAATGGCCACCAAACACATGAGAAGATGTCAATGTCATTAGCCATCAGAGAGATGCAAATCAAAACCACAATGAGATACCATTGGACTCCCACTAGGATGGATAAGATTAAAAAAAAATTAAAAATAACAAATACTGGCGAGGATGTGGGGGAATTAGGACCCTTATCCATTGCTGGTGGGAATGCAAAATGATACAGTTATTGTGGAAAACAAAAAAGTGTGGTGATACAAAAAAACAACTAAAAATAAAACTACCGTATGACCCAGAAATTCCGCTCCTAAGTATATACCCAAAAGACTTGAAGGTATAGACTCAAACAGATACTTGTACACCAGTGTTCATTGCAGCACTATTCACAGTAGCCAGAAGGTGGAAACAACCTAAATGCCCATCAGTGGATAAATGGTTAAACAAAATGTGGTACATACCTACAATGGAATACTACTCAGCCAGTAAGAGACATGAGGTCTTGATACCTGCTACAATAGGGATGGAGCGTAAAGACATTATGCTGCGTGAAATAAGTCAATCACAAAAGGACAAATATTGTGACCTCACTTATATAAAAAGACACGAAAAGGCATATAGAGACCAAAGTTTATTAATGGTTACCAGAGGTGGGAGGGAGGGGGAAAAGAGAGTTATTGCTTATGGAATACTGACTTTTGGCTTATGGTGATGGAAAAATCGCATTAAGGGTAGGGTTGCACAGCTGATTGATGTAATTGCTGTCAATAAGTTGTACACTTTTAAAAAGTTGACTTGGCAAAAGTTTAGCAATAGATATACTTACAGCAATGACAAAAAAAAAAAAAAGTAGCTGCTGAGGCTGCTTATGTACAGCCAAACACCTCATGGGATTTGATTCCTTGGTTTCGAGGTTTAGGGTCATGATTCCATGGGACATCCCAGTTAATTGGCCTAATAACATGTTTAGTGTTTCTGTTCTACCTTCTAGTTCATTGTTTAGTCCCTGGGGTCTTCAAAGCTTGCAAACGGCCATCCAAGGTACAACAATTGGTCTCTATTTCCCCGAAGCAAGAGGAAGAAGAGTCAGGAATAGGGGGAGGAAATGGAATGTGTGGCTAATTGCCTCCATGAACAACTGCCATGAAACCAGAAGTACTGGATGGTGCCAGTCTACCATTACTCAACATTTTGATTAAAGATTCTATAGAAGAATGCTGATCAAAATGGGGAAAATGCAGAACAGAATTTCCAGTTCTCCTGGAATCCAGATTTTCAAGGGCTGGATGAGCCCATGAAGCTATTGCACTGAGATAATCTTTAAACTTTAAACCTTAAACCAAAAATATCTCCTGAAGTCTTCTTTAAAACCAAACAATAGCTTAGATTAACTAGTAAAGAATGTCGACCTTGAGCATTGTGCTCTTTTAAGATTTATCTATATGGGATCAAATTGACAACAGCAACTCAAAAGATTAGATAGGAAACTTAGGGGGCAGTGAGTTTATGTTAATGGAGGAGGAACAACTTGGAAAAGGAAGGTGAGAATGGCTGCACAACCCAAAGAATGGAATCAATGTCACTGAATTAACATGTAGAAATTGTTGAACTGATGTATGTTCTGCTGTGTATTTTCTAACAATAACAAAAACCAAAAAAAAATTAAAACAAAACAGAAGGTGCCTTTTTCTTTTTCTGCTCTCGCATACTGGTCAAATTTCCCTATCATGCATGAAGATACATGTTTTCTCGTTTTAAAGGGCTGTTTTGATCTGTAGCTCTTACAAACAGACCCAGTGGCAAAAACATGAACTTTGGAATCAGAATAACTGGATTTTAATCCCAACACTTTTACTTACAAACTGGTCAACAATTGTTGAGCCTTTTAACATCTCTGATTATCGAGTTATTCACTTGTAAAATATAACAGTAATAAAAAAAAAAAAACCCATTGCCATCAAGTTGATTCCAACTCATAGTGACCCTATAGGAACAGAGCAGAACTGCCCCATAGGGTTTCCAAGGCTGTAATCTTTACGGAAGCAGACTGCCACATCTTTCTCTATGGAGCGGCTGGTGGGTTTGAACCTCCCACCTTTTGGTTAGCAGCCAAGCGCTTAACCACTGTGCTGCTGCCAAAAAAAAAAAAATCAAACAAACCCATTGCCATCGAGTCAATTTTGACTCATAGCGACCCTATAGGGCAGGTAGAACTGCCCCACTGGGTTTCCAAGGAGCGGCTGGTGGATTCGAACTGCCGACCTTTTGGTTAGCGGCAGAGCTCTCACCCACTGTGCCACCAGGGCTCCACTGCACCACCAGGGCTCCTATAATTGTAATAATGACTGCCAAAATAAAGTTCTGCATTTGGCTGTTGTGAGGATCATGACCAAAATTAAACCTCTGTGTACCTGACAGGGACCATCATCATTACTCAGATGTGAAGTTGGCCTCGTTGACGGATGACACACTGCATACAGACCAGGGCCAGCACGTCCTCACCATGAGATGATCAGCCAAACCAGGGCCCAGGAGGGTGCCAGCCCCTCTTACTAGTATCTGCTGCAGACCCCCACCCCCCATTTTGCCTGGTTTGGTTCCATATTGCATTTTGGGAGGAACCATAGAGCACTGGGTGTTTGTGGAGCCCTGGAATCACAGCCACCTTCTGATGTGAACCAAAATTTGAAATGATTAAATTGCTGCTGCTTAATTCAGTCAGTGATCCAAATGCTCCCCCTCTGAGAGTGGAGAGTTTGCCTTCTGCTGGGGAGTGATGCCCCATGCGCCTCCAATTTCAGAGTGTTGTCAAATAGTAGTTAGAATGAGTACATTCTTAAGAGGCAAAACGTAAAAATGGTGATTTAAACAAAGTGGTATCTTTTTTTTAATACAGCAAGTCAGAGATGGGCCGCCCAGGGCTGGCACAGTGCTTGGTCAAGTCCCCTCCATGCACTCTACCGCACTCAGCATGAAGGCCTGTGTCCTCACCGTTGTGTGGTGGCTAGTGTGCCTTCAGGCCTTACCTTCACATTCCAGGCAGGAGGAGGGGAAAAGCAAAAAGGGAGAAGAGTGAAGCCCTTTTCCTTTTCATTCAGAAGGGTCACCCTCCCCAGGGGCTCATGCCTACTTCTCCTGGGACAGAACTATGTTGCATGGCCATGCCAGCTGCAAGGGTGTCTGGGAAAGATTTTAGATTCTACAACCTCTATGGAAGAGGCAGGCAAAGGAAAAGGCTGTCTTCCACACATCACAGTGGCTTATAGTCTACTTCCACTGTCTTATTATTGGATGAGAAGGAAGGAAGGGAGGCAGGGAGGAAAGAGACAGTCTTGTCTTATTCAACCTCAGATTAAGCAGCAGCTCAGTGAGGGGCAGGCTCTGATCTAGGTGCTGTGGGGAGCACAAAGGTGACCAATTCATACATATAAAAGATCTTTCAGAACATAAAACAAGTTGCCACTGAGTCCATCTGACTCATGACAACCCCATGGGTGTCATAGTAGAACTGTACTCCGTAGAGTTTTCAATGGTTGATTTTTTGGAAGTAGATTGACAGGCGTTTCTTCTGAGGGGTCTCTGGGTGGGCTTGAACCACCAGCCTTTCGGTTAGCAGTCGAGTGTATTAACCACTTGTACCACCCATGTTACTTATAACATAAATGTTACTTATAAAAAGCACAATAATAGAACCTGTGAATCCACTACCCAGTCTCAAAACTAGGCTGTTACTAGTATTACCTACATATTCCTCTCCTCCCTCCTGCTCAGCCACCACACCTCTAACCCCCACAGGAAAACCAGTGTACACATGGTGTGTGTATCATGGGTCTAGATATGTTTAGATGATATATTGCTCAGTTTTGTTTTTGAGTGCTAGAAAAATGATATACTGTGTGTCTTAACTTATCTAGTGCTGCTATAACAGAAATACCACAAGTGGGTGGCTTTAACAAACAGAAATTTATTTTCTCACAGTTTAGGAGGCTAGAAGTCTGAATTCAGGGCTCTGGTTCTAGGGGAAGTCTTTCCCTCTCTGTCAGCTCTGGAGGAAGGTCCTTGTCTCTTCTGAGTTTCTGCTCCTGGGTGATCTTCTTGTGGCTTGGCATCTCTCTTCCCCCATCTCTGCCTCCTGGCTTGCTTGTTTAATCTCTTTTATATCTCTAAAAAGATTGACTCAAAATACACCCTACACTAATCCTGTCTCAGTAACATAACAAGGACAACCCATTCCCAAATGGGATTATAACCACAGGCATGGAGGTTAGGGTTTACGACACATATTTTGGGGGACACAGTTCGGTCCATAACGCTGTGTGTGGTCTTCTGGGACTTGCTTTTTTTCAGTCAACATCATGTTTTTCAGGCTCAGCCACATTGTAGCTACAGCCCCAGTTTAACAGTTCATTTATTTTCACTGCTGTACGATATTCATCTGGTGAACAAATTCCAATGAATCTGTCCATTCTTCCCGCCATGGGTGTTTGTGGCTTTTATTAAGAACATTGCTGCTCAACTGGACTAAACCAAAGCTAAGAAGTTTTCTGAATACAATCAAACACTTCGAGGGACAGAGTAGCCGGGGTGGGAGTCTGGGGACCATACTTTCAGGGGACATCTAGGTCAACTGGCATAACAAACTATATTAAGAAAATGTTCTGCATCCTACTTTGGTGAGTGGTGTCTGGGGTGTTAAAGCTTGCAAGCGACCATCTGAGATGCATCAATTGGTCCCAACTACTTGGAGTAAAGGAGAAGGAAGAACACCAAAGACACAAGGAAAGTATTAGTCCAAGAGACAGAAAGGGGCACGTAAACCAGAGACTTCATCAGCCTGGGACCGGAGGAGCTAGATGGTGCCTGGCTACCGCCAGTGACCGCCCTGACGGGGAGCACAGCAGAGAGTCCCTGATGGAGCAGCAGAAGGATAGGGTGCAGAACTCAAATTCTAGTAAAAAGACCAGACTTAATGTTCTGACCGAGACTGGAGGAGCCCCAGAAAGCACGGCCCCCAGATTCTCTATCAGCCCAGAACTAAAACAATTTCCGAGGCCAACTCCTCAGACAGGGATTGGACTGGACTGTGGGACATAAAGTGATACTTGTGAGGAGTGTGCCTCTTATCTCAAGTAGATACAAGAGACTAAATGGGCAGCTTCTGTCTGGAGGTGAGATGGGAAGGCAGAGTGGGTTGGGAGCTCGTTGAATGGACATGGGAAATCAGGGGTGGAAAGGAGGAGTGTGCTGTAACAGTATAGGGAGAGCAATTAGGATCACATAACAATGTATGTATAAATTTTTGTATAAGAGACTAACTTGAAATGTAAACTTTCATTTAAGCTACAACAATTAACAAACAAACAAAAAAAACCATTGCTGCTAAGAACAGCCTTGTGCATGACGTCAAGGCACCTATGTGATGGTTCAGTGGTAGAATTTTCACCTTCCATGTGGGAGACCCAGGTTTGATTCCAGGCCAGTGCACCTCCTGTGCAGCTGTCACTCATATATCTGTCAGTGGAGGCTTACATGTTGCTATGATGCTGAACAGATTTCAGTGGAGATTCCAGACTAAGATGGGGTAGGAAAAAAGGCCTGGCAATCTGCTTTCAAAAATCAGCCAGTAAAATCCTATGGACCACAATGATCAGAGCCATGACTGCTCATGGGGATGGCACAGGACCGGGCAACATTTCATTCCATTTTTGCCATGAGTCAGGGGCCAACTTGACAGCAGCTAACAATAACAACATGTCCCTAGAAGTGGAACAACAGAGTTTATATTTATTGACTATGAATTCTTTGTCAGTTACAAGGGTGAGAGATATTGTTTCCCACCTCATGAATTTCTTTTAACCTATGTAGTGTCTTCTGATTAAACCTGGGAGTGAATTTTTACACAGTTGTATGTATCAGTCTTTTCTTTTATTGTTATGAAAGCTTTATTGAGATATTATTCACATACCATACAATTCACCTATTTAAAGTATACAGTTCAGTGCAGTTTAGTATTTTCAGTTTTGCAGCTATCACCACAGTAAATTGTAGAACATTTTCACTCCAAAAAGAAACACATGCCCATTAGCAGTCACTCCCCATCCTGCCCCATCCCAACTCCAGCCCTCAGCAAACACTAATCTGTTTTCTCTCACTACAGATTTGCTTATTCTAGACATTTCATATAAAAGAAATCGTACAATATGTGGTTGTGTTGTGACTGGCTTCTTTCCCTTAGCATAATGTCGTAGCGTGTATTAGTACTTCATTCTTTTTATTGCAAAGTAATATTCCACTGCATGAATATACCACCTTTTATTTACGTATTCATCAGCCGACGGACATTTGGGTTGTTTCCAGTTTTTGTCTATTATAAACAATGCTGCTATGAACAGTAATTTTGAGTCATATGGTAATTCTATGTTTACCCTTTTGAGGAACTGCCAGACTATTTTCCAGAGTGGCTGCATCATTTTAGATTCCCACCATCAACGTATGAGGGTTCTAATTTCTCCACATCCTTGCTAACACTTGACATCGTCTGTTTTTTTTATTGTACCCATCCTAGTGGGTGTGAAGGGGTATCGTATTGTGCTTTTAACTTTTATTTCCCTGATGGCTAATGATGTTGAACATTGTTTCACGTGCTTATTGGCCGTTTGTATATCTTCTTTGAAGAAATGTCTGTTCAGATCCTTTTTGAATTTTTAAATTGGGTTGTCTTTTTATTATTATGTATTCTAGATACAAGTCCCTTGTCAGATATATGATTTACAAATATTTTCTCTCATTCTGTGGGTTATCTTTTCGCTTTCTTGATGGTGTCCTTTGAGCATAAAAGTTTTTTTTTTTAATGCAACCTGACATTCTCTTTCTTTTACTGATATATTTAGACCATTCACATTTAAAGTGATTATTGTTATAGTTGGATTAGTATCTACCATCTTTGTAACTGTTTTCTATTTATTTCATTTGTCCTTCATCCTCATCCTTTTCTGCCTTCTCTGGTTTTAATTGAGGCTTTTAGATGATTCCATTTTATCTCTCTTAGTATATCAATTATTAATAAAATCAGTTGCTGTCAGGTAGACTCCGATTCATTATGACCCCATGTGTGTCAGAGTAGAACTGTGCTACAGAAGGTTTTCAATGGCTGACTTTTTTGGAAGTAGATCACTAGGCCTTTTTTCCAAGATACTTTTGGGTAGACTTTAACCTCTGACCTTTCAGTCAGCAGCCAACCAGGGACTCCCCATAAATTATACTTCTTTAAAAAAAAAAAAAGCTTTTAGTGGTTTCCTTAGAGTTTACAGTATGCATTTTTAACTAGTCTAAGCCCACCTTCAAATAACACTACTGTGTCACGTGTAGAGCAGCGTGCATAGTGAACGTTCCCAATTTCTCCTTCCCATCCCTTGTGACATTGATATTTCTTTTATGGGTAGTGCTTCCTCTGTTCTTATTTATGAAATCCTTCGTTACTCCAAGATCAGAAAGATCTCCCGAGTCTTGGTCAGGGTCCTAGCAGGCAGCAGATGGCACCTTGGTCCTCTTCTGTAATTATTTTATCCTACTGGGCAGGAGCCAATGTGGGGACTCGCTCATTCCATGGAACACCTGCTCCCACTACATGGCCTAGAGCTGTGGAAATAGCACTGGGAGGGGCCTGTGGCCCACTGGACCCACCATGCAATGGACCTGATTCTAGGAGCAGAGTGGGAGTAGGGATTCACCAGAGTCAGGATCAGTGGCCATGGTGGCATTTCAGGTTCTGGGATCAGTGTGAGTTCAGACAGCAGCTGATCAGCTTGTGAGGCAGCAACCCCAGAAGCAGTCTTTGGAAGGCTTCTCTGCAGTGGAGGGCTGTCCACCTGGAGGGAAGGGGCTGCTTCTTCAGACCAGGGAGGTCAGGGTTGTCCCCCACAGCCAGTGTCTGCCAAGGTCTGATGGGCCCACTTCTTCGCCACCAGGACCCTTCTGAACATTGAGCATTTAAATGACTTGTGGACTCTGTAACCTCAGAACCACACTCAGGGGCTGCCATGGAGGTGTTCTGGTTCTCCATATGTGTTCTTAATGGAATATTTATAACATTTAATTTCTCTTTGTCCCTGTATATGGCCTCTAGGGCAGTAAGGAGAGTCAAGGTGATCTTACAACCTTTGCAGTCCCTATGGTTGCCATGCCCATTCTCCCAATGCTTCCCCCTCCCCCTGCATCTCATCCCTCGTGACCATGGTATCATAATATATGATTGGTAATGCTGTGGATTTGCATATAGTCCAAAATGCTGTGGATGACGGTATCCACTCCTCCTGTACCTGGCAAAGTGATTATCCAGTTCTCCTGGAATATATGAGCAGCCCAATGCCAGAATCCCATTTGGATGATTTATTTGGGGGACTGCTTCCAGTTACAATTATTTATCAGTCAGGGTCTCAGCAGGAAAGATCCAGCAGATTCAAATTAGGGTACTTTGCAGAGGGTAATACATTTTTTCCAATGATGTGGGCAGAATGCAGGGAGACCATCAGGGGTTGTTAACAGCAGAGTCGTTTCCATCCCTTGGCCCAAAAGAAAGAGGGGAGGGAGGGAGTATTGATGGAACCTGCAAGGAGAGATCGTGTTGACAAGGGGCCTTAGGTCCAGGCAATAAAAACCCAACTTCACTCTCCTCCCCTCCTTTCCATGATCTCTTGCCAGGGTTCTTCATTACCAAACCCAACCCACGGCCCGGAGGGCAAAGGAGCTCACTGACGTAGTCCATACCGGTCAGCCTTCTGGGGCCGAGAGCAAGGTGGAAAAAGTTGTAAAGTGGATTTAGAAAGGCAAATGGAAGACATCTGACACATTCCTATATATTCTTCTAAGAGTTAAAAAGTTTACTTCTTGCACTTAAGTACTTACTCTAGCAAACATTTATTTTTCTGTTTGATGTGAAGTAGAGATTTATTTTCTTTTTCTCCATATGAATAACTACCTTTCTGACTGAAATTTTATTTAATGTATAAATTTATTTGGGAAGATTTGATATAGCTTTTCCATCCATTAATGTGTTATACCTCTACATTTATTTAAGTCTCCTTTAATGTCTACCAGTAAAATTTTATAATTTTCTGTGTATAAGTCTTACACATCTTTTGTTAAATACATAGGGACCTTAATGACTTTTTTATTTTAAATTATGCTTACCAACAGTTATTGCTAGACTATAGAAATGTAACAAATTTTTTATATTGATCTTATATCCAGCCACCTTGCCAAACTCTCTTATTTTTTTAAATAATTTGTCTATAGATTTGTTATATTTTTCTATGTAGATAATTATATCATCTGCAAATGTTAGTTTTGTTTCTTCTTGATCAATCTTTAAGCTATTTATTTATTTTTGGTCGGTGCTGGCTAAGACCTTCAGTATAATGATGAGTAAAAGCATTGATTATAGACATTTTTACCTTGTCCCTGATTTTAAAGGGAATGTTTCTGATATTTACCCATTAAGGCTGATATTTGCTATTTATTTTTCGTAGGTACCTTTTTTAATACATTAAGGAACTTCCCTTCTTTTTCTAGCTCACTAAGAGTTTTTATCATATGGGTTTTGAATTTTATCAAATGCTTTTCCTTTAATGAATTACATTTATTGATCTTCTAGTGTTAAAATATGCTTGTGCTTCTGGAATAAACCCAGCTTGGTAATGGTGAATTTTATTTTTTATTTATTGCTGAATTTGGTCTTCTCATATTCTAGTTAGGAGTTTTGCTTCTATATTCATGACTGAAATTGACCCATAATTTTCATTTCTGGTACTGTCCTTGTCTGGTTTTAATATTAAAGTTATTCTGGCCTTATACAATTTTAATTTTTTTCTATTCTCTGAAAGAGAATTGAAATGATCAAGACTGGAATGATCTATGCCTTGAAACTTTTCAAGTGCCTATCTGTAAAACTATACAGGCCTGTTTTGTGTGAGAAAGATAGAAGAGATGTTTAACTACTGCTTCAATTTCAATGGTGGGAAGTCTGACTAGTCCTGTAAATATTTTTTCTTTAGTTTTCCTAAGTTATAATTTTCTAGGAATTTGTTCATGTAATTTATTAATACCATTCATAGTGTTTCCTTATCTTTTAAATCTCTGCTTTATGTATAGTCATATCCCTCTTTTCATTTGTAATATTATTTATTTGTGCCTTTTCTCATTTTTTTCTTTGTCAGTGTTGCCATAGGTTTGTCTTGTTAGATTTTTCAAAGAGCCAGTTTTGGATTTGTTTATTCTTTTGATGGTAAATTTGTTTTCTATTTTATAGGGTTCTGATCCTAATCTTATCATCTCTTTTCCTCTCTGGGTTATTTTAAAACATTTAAACTGGACACTTAATCTCATGAATTTTCAGCAGTTCTATTTCTAATATAAACTTGTAAGATTTTGCATTTCTCTTCCAGAATTCACCAATGCCCATGCATTCTCTCATGCAGTATTTTCATTTTCATTCAGTTTTGAGGATTTCTTTGACCTGTGAGTCATATAAACATGTTTGTTAATTTCCAAATGTGTGTGAGTTAACGATCTTTCTTTATGTTATTGACTTCTAATTTCATTGCATTGCAGTCAGAGGCAGTACTGTCTAGGAAATCAATTATCTGACATCTGGGGGGACTTGCTCTAAGTCCTGGTACAGGGTCAGTTTTTTAAAACACGCCGTGAGTCGTCTCACGTTGGGTGCAGAGCTCTCCGTAAGTCTGTTAAAGCACGCTTCTTCATGTTATTGTTAGCTGCCACTGAGTCGACTCTGACTCACGGCTGTCTTTGTACGTTGTTAGCTGCCGTGGAGTTGGCCTCTGACTCATGGTGACTCCACGTGTTACAGAGTAGAACTGCTCCCTGTGGTTTTCCCTGGTGGCACAGTGGTTAAAGGGGTCGACTGCTAACTCAAAGGTCGGCGTTTTGAAACCACCAGCGGCTCCGTGGCAGAAAGATGTGGCAGTCCGCTTCCGTAGAGATTTACAGCCTTGGAAACCTTATGGGTTGCTATGAGTCGGAGTCAACGGCTTTGGGTTTGGTTTCGGTTTAATCTTTTCGGAAGCAGTTTGCCAGGCCTTTCTTCTCTGGAGCTCCTGGGTGGGTTCAAACCACCAACTTTTAGGTTAGCAGCTGGTCACAAACCACTTGCACCACCCAGGCTCCTAACGAAACACTGCCTGGTCCTGCACCATCTTCACAATTGTTGG
Source organism: Trichechus manatus latirostris (assembly GCF_000243295.1). Classification (NCBI taxonomy): domain Eukaryota; kingdom Metazoa; phylum Chordata; class Mammalia; order Sirenia; family Trichechidae; genus Trichechus; species Trichechus manatus. The sequence goes on from NW_004443955.1 coordinate 11,510,400, forward strand.
TACATATGCGTCCATTATTGTGGCTATTGTGTCAATCCATCTCGTTGAGAGTTTCTCTCATTTTCACTGACCCTTTACTTTACCAAGCACGATGTACTCTTGTTAACAGAGCTCCTCCAATCCTCTCTACCTCCCTGACTTGTGTCTCTGTGGCCCTCTGTTGTCGAGGGGCACTCCTGTGCCTGTGGCCTCTGGAATCCAAGGACTCACTCAGGGGAAACAGGATTTGGGCTGGCCCTGGAGGATGAGGAGACTGTGCCTGATGGAGGTGGGAGGAGGTCCCTGCAGAGGTGATGACCTAGGTAGTGGGGACAGGAAGCCGGGGGATGGTGTACCCTCTGGGAAGAGTGCCAGAGAGAAGGGGAGGACTGGGCAGGGACCAGATGCCCTGGGAAAGGCTCCTTTTTAGAAGAGAGGGAGGAGAGTGCCTTCTGAGGAGCGAGGAAAGAAGCTCAGTGGGATTGAGCTGGCCTGTGCTGTGGGGTCTGCCCTGGTCACTGAGAAGGGGCCCTTTGTGATGGCGCCCAGGGGACAAGCTGTGCTGAGGGTCTGATGAGTGACAGTGTGAATGTGTGGTAAGGTTTTCCTCAGCCAGGTTTGCGGACTGAAAACGCAGGGACATCAGAAGGGGGCAGGGGCAGGCAGTGTAGGGCTCACAGAGAACATGGCAGAAATGACTGTCCCAAAGTGTCAAGCTGGGTCAGAGAACAAGGGGGCAGGGTGGGCCGTGACTGGGAGTGCTCGAGGTCACGATGGAGTGGAGGAGAGAATCTCAAGTTGTGATGAAGGAGGAGTCTTGGGTGGAGGGGCCTGACTGGGACTGTGCTCGTGGTTACTGGAATGGAGAGGTCAGAATGAAAGAGGAGTCAAAGAGTTGTGGGGCCAGGGTGTTGGGTGTCAAAGTCCCAAGACCAAGGAGGACCGTGAGCCCACAGGAAATGGCAGGGAGGAAGGTGTGGGCAGGGAGTGAGGGGCAGGCCGTGAGGACTTCACAGAGGAGAGGCAGGTGAGCCTGAGAGAGGGGTTGACCTGGAACCCCCTTCACTGGTCGGAGGATCACAGCCACATAACTTGTCCAAACCAGGACACTTCTAAGAGTGGAAGGGGAGCCGTGGATACTTATGCCGGGGCCACAGGACTGAGACAGCAGGATCCATACTGTTTTAGGGGAGGGTTATCGGACTAGTGGTGCCTTCATCTAGAGCAAGAATGTATACGGAAATACCAAAGGGGTAGAGGAGTTTTTTATTTGTTTGCTTGGGACTCTTTCTTTTACTATAGGGATTCCCAAGTGTTCAGTGGAGGGGCCAGGTGTAGGGCAGGGGGAGGAGATTCTGGAAGGAGAGGGGGCCTGGGGAGGGGTTTAGTAGTGGAATGAGTGAGTAGCAGTAGATGTCTGCCTCTGGGCTATGCGTGTGGCCAGCTGGCATGGAGGAGGCTAAGCTAAGCATGCTTTATTGGAGGGACAGCACAGATGGGGGTTCCCCCGTCATGCTGGGAGGCCTGCCAAAGCAAAACCAAACCCACTGCTGATGAGCCAATTCCGACTCACGGCAACCCTGTGTGTTACAGAGTAAAACTGCTCCATAGGGTTTTCTTGGTTGTAACCTTTACAGAAGTAGATCACCAGGCCTTTCTTCTGCGGTGCCACTGGGTGGGCTTGAACCATCAGCCTTTAGGTTAGTAGTTGAACGCGAACAATTTGTGCCACCCAGAGACCTTAAACACCAGTTGCCATCAAGTGAACTCTGACTTATGGCAACCCCATGTGTGTCAGAGTAGGACTGTGCTCTATAAGGTTTTCAGTGGCTGATTTTCCAGAAGTAGGTCGCCAGGCCTTTATTCCGAGGTGCTTCTGAGTAGACTTGAACCTCCAACTTTTCGGTTAGCAGCTGAGCACTTAACCATTTGCTCCACCTAGGGACTTGAAGGACTGCCAGGTTAGTCCAAACTCTGAGGTCTCTAAATGCCGGGAGCAAGGTGGCTTCTTAGGCCTACGAGTACAACAACATGTCAAGCAAATTATGTCTAAGTTTCTTTTTCTGATCCTTTCTTCTATGCAAACGCCTTTCTCCCTTGGCTGAGAGAAGCTGCATGCACAACTATTTGGATCTATGACATGCAGAAGCCCAGCTGTACAACTGTCAGCAGTAAACACCCAGGCACATGAAAGAATTCTCAGGGAGAGATGAGATGGGCATGTAGGGGTGACTGAGTGAAATGGAGAGCAGTTTATTTTTTTTAAGCAAGGCAGATGTGGAGGAATTATGTTGAAACTGACAGAGATGTACCAAAAGCTGCTAAACTTAGCCTGGGTTGGGGAAAGAGAGACTGAAGAGGTGGTGTAACAAGTAATTAGACCCAGCCCGAGACTCCAAGTGATCGGTTGACAAGGTTCTTGTCTGGTTGTCACTGAGGAGAAATGTAACGGAATAGAAGTCTTTGAAGGGAGCCCATCTACCGAGAACTCTGGAGCCTTTGGTGCTGGGAGTCACACTCGGGGTTACTGTGTCTGTTCCCTGAGTGGGCGTCGAGAGCAGAGCTGGGGCTGTCCCTGGAGAAGGAAGATAGTCCTGTGGTAGGGACACCTCCAATGCTCCCGCCCTCCAGGGACACCAGGCCACAGGGTGACCCTGGGACTGTGTGTAATCCTGAGTGTGTTTTATTTGGATGAGAATGCTTTTAGCAAATTGGCATTGTTATCAGCATGTAAACACTGGGAGATTTCAGATAGAAACCTAAATTTCCAGTTTATCTTGAAAAACTGGAAGAACAGGTCGCTTTCCCACATGGCCACAGGCAGAGCAAAGGCACAGCCACCCCTTCCACACAGGCGGGCACGCCCTGTGTTCCCATCCCTATCATTGCCTGACCACTTTGCCCATGGATGTCAGCCAGCTGGCTTCTTTAAGGCATGTGGGTTGGTGAGACCAGCTCGGAGCAGTGCAGAAAACCCTTTTAACAGGTTGACTGCCTGCCTGCTGCAGAAACACAGACCCATAGCAGGGAGGCGTGACACAGAGCAGATGTCCCCATCCCATCCCGATGACCTGTCCCCACCCACCCGGTGATATCTGATAGAAAGAGGACTGGATGAGGCAGGTGTCTTAGTTTGTTAGTGCTGCCATAACAAATACAACAGATGAGTGGCTTTAAAGAACAGAAATTTATTTTCTCACAGTTTAGGAAGCTAGAAGTCCTAATTCAGGACACCAGAGCTAGGGGAAGGCTTTCTCTCTCTCTGTTGGTTCTGGGGGAAGTCCTTGTCTCTTTTCAGCTTCTGTTCCTCTGTTCCTTGGTGATCTTCATGTGGCATGGTATGTATTTTCCCCCATCTGTGCTTCCTGGCTTCTGTGCCTAGTCTGCCCCTTTATATATTTCAAAAGTGATTGGTTTAAGACACACCCCACATTGACGTGGCCTCATTAACATAACAAAGAAACCTTTATTCCCAAATGGGATTACATCCACAGGTATAAGGGTTAGGATTTACAACACCTATTTTTGCGGGACACAATTCAATCCATAACAGTGGGGAGAGGTGAATGTGTTGGTTCATTCTCTGAAGAAGCAGATAGCAGCCATATCAGGTCCACACTGGGATGCTGGACAACGCAGTGGGTGAAGAACAGCCCTTATCTTAGTCCCCTAGTGCTGCTGCAACAAAATACCACAAAGTGGACAGCTTTAAAGAATAGATACTTATTCGTCAACAGTTCTGGGGGCTAGAAGTCCAAATCAGGGTATCAGCCTGTCATTTCCTTACTTGTCAGTAGCCCCAGACATTCCTTGGTTTTCCTTAGCTTGTAGATGATCCTCATGTGGCATCTATCTTCCCTGTGTGTGCATGTGTGTCTCTGTATGTATTAAAAAAAAAACAAATCCATTGCCGTCGAGTCGTTTCCGACTCATAGTGACCCTATGTCTATGCAACTCCTTTATAACTCAGAAGTGATTAAGTTTAGCATCCACTGCACGCTGATATGACCTCAACTGATTGATTGATTATATTCCACTAGATTGCATTTTGGAAGGTGATTAGCTCGTATAGATTACATTGTAGAAGGTGATTATATTACATTACATTACTATGTTATATTACATGTAAAGTCATCACATTATATTACATTACATCACATTCCAAACAAAACCAAACCCATTGCTGTTGAGTTGATTCTGACTTATAGCAGCCCTATAGAACAGAGTAGAACTGCCCCGTAGGGTTCCAAACATAGCAACGATTGTGAGGCTGCCACAGGACCGGGCAGTGTTCATTCTGTTGTACATAGGGTTGCTATGTATTGGAACCAACTCGACAACACTTTACAACAACAACCTTTACAGAAGCAGACTGCTGCCTCTTTCTTCTGTGGATAAGCTGGTGGGTTCGAGCTGCCAACCTTTCAGTTAGCAGCCAACTGTTTAACCACTGCACCACCAGAACTCCTTGTCCACAGGAATAGTATTCTAATACATATTTTGGGAGGACACAATTCAATCCATAACAGCCCCTAAGACCTCTGAGACAGAGTTTCTGTGGCCATGTGTGGTGCGTCCCCTTAACAAATTGCTAAACTCCGTTCCACCTAACGAGAGAATGTTTTGTTGCAGGAGTATCTGTGGGTGAGAGTATTGGAAATACCAGTTCTCAGCTCTGGTAAGTGGGGAACAGTAATCAGAGAGCATCGCACAGAACTTAATGAACATCTCTCTCACTTGGAGTCAATTTGCTTTTACAGACTTGTCAACACAAATGATGACGTGAGGGAGGAATTCATTTTACAGAATCAGAGAGCTAGGACTTCAAAATGTTTCAGCCTGCAATTGGTCATATATGGCACCTCATTTTATGAAAGTTTGTAAAAATAAAAGGGACAAAAAAGAAGCTATTTCACGACTGAAAATTCCAGTGGAGGGGCAGACACGGGAGGCCATCCCCTGCCGTGACGTAGGGTAAGAGCTGCTGCTGTGTGTGGTACTGGGAACACAAGCACCTCAGCTCGCACACACCCACAAACTTACAGGCCTGGCCAGCAGGCTGGTATTTTTTATATTGACCTTTTTGGTTCTGTGTAGGTGGAATTATTTTCCCCACAGGGAGACTAATAAAGAAGTAGACTGTTTTTGTTTTAATTGAAATCAAAGGGCCAAATGGGATTTGTTAGGTGGAAATTGCTTTTGCAACCAACTTTGTTGCAATCCTTTGTTTCTCCATAAAGGGAGGTGCACTCACATTCCTTTCTTAAGAAATAATACAAATGAAGCTACCTCTGACTGACAGTGTGCTGTGCGCCATGCCTTCCCAAGCACTTCACACACAGTGTGCCTCATCTATCCTCACAGCAGGCGTGGGAGGAGGTGACACTGTCACCCTGTTGCATGGAAAGGAAGTGGAGGCTGAGAGAAGTGAAGGCATGTCTTCTTTCCTAGTGCGGCTGTAACAAAATATCACAAAGTGAGTGGTTGATAAGAACAGAAATGCATTGTCTCAGTTCTGGGAGCTAGAAGTTTAAATCAGGGTATCAACCATGTCAATTCGTTCCAAGGACTGTGAGCAAGAATCTGCCCCATGCCTCTCTCCCAGCTTCTGGTAGCTGCAGACATTTCTTGACTTGCAGCTGCAGGGTCACATGGCATCCTTCCTCTGTCTCCCTGTCTCTATGTCTCTTCTCTTATTTTATAAGGACACCACTCAGATGGGATTAGGACCCACCCTACTGCAGTACAACCTCATGGTAACCTAAATGAGAACATCTTCAAAGACGCTATCTCCAAACAACGTCACATTCACAAGCATAGGGGTTAGGACTTCAACCTATCTTTTTGGGGACATAATTCATTTCATAACAAGGAACTTGCCCAGAGTATCTTTCCATCTGAATGGTGGAACTGGGATTCAGATCCCCACAGCCTGGTTCCAAGGCCCAAGATCTGAGCTGCCGTGTCCCATGGGAGTGACCCCCACTGTCCGTGGAAGGCGATGACTGGCTTTCTACATTTCCCTCTCCCTGCCCAGCCTTCCCTCCTTACTGAGGGTGTTTCCCCCCCTCAGTCTGGTCCCATCTTTTCTTGAAAGCTCCGGTAAAAAAGATGTTCTTTCCATCACCTTCACCCCAGGCTCTGAGAATGCAGGTCCCCATTTTTCTCTCTGCATCTTAGGATGCATTTTGGCAGGTTATTGTTCATGTTACACCACCTGAGCGCTAGCTGGGCAGAATGGCTTCCTTTGCACCTCCTCTAGCAGCCAAAAGCCAGTTGCCATCGAGTTGACTCCAACTCATGATGACCCCATGTGTGTTAGCATAGAACTGTGCTTTGAAGGATTTTCAGTGGTTGATTTTTGAGAAATAGATCACCAGGCCTTTCTTCCAAGACACCTTGCGTGGACTCGAACCTCCAGCCTTTCAGTTAGTAGCCAAGTGTTTAACCATTTCATTTGCACCATCCAGGGACTCCTCTGGCAGCCAAGGGGGCATCTTCATCTTACTCTGTGGTGACCACTCTTACGACTTCTTCCCTGGAAGCAGGCCCTGGATCGATGGGGCCCAGCTGGACCCTTGGCGTCTAGGATAGTATGTGGATCAGAGGAGCTGTTCAAATACTTGTTGAGTGAATGAACGAGTAAATGACCAAAGCCTGCGGAGACCTGGGGGACTTGAGAAAAACCAAACATGGATCTAAGGTGGAAGAGGCAGGAGTACCAAGTTTTACCTAGGGGTCCAGGTGGGTGTCTCACCAGTAAGTACACAGAAAGTGACCGTGGATGAACTTTGAGATTGTGGAGCCTCTGTCTGGTATATACTCTTGTTTGCAGGACGCCGTTCTGTGCGTTGTCTCTGCTCATCATGGATGGAGGTGATGGGGCAGGAGACAGACTGGGAGGCACTACTTCCTCCTACTCATCTTTCAAACAAGAATTTCTCATCTGCAAGCTGGTAACAAATACTCTGTAACACTATGAATGTTAGAGTGAAAGGGAGAGGGTAGAGATGGACTGTGAAGGGCAGAGACAGCCTGGGACCTGTGTCCCCTGACTCCTTAGCATGCCAGCTTGCACAAAAAGTCCCCACGCTAAGGCCATACTAAGAGGGCTGACAGGAAAATCATTGCACACAGCTCTATTTTTAGTTTGCAGACCACGATGTGCTTTGCAACTGGGAAAGGGTGTCCCTCAAGTTGTGTTTTGATGATATCATGACAGCTGCCTCATCAGTAACTTCTTCATTTTTAATTACTGGCCTGGGGTTGACTCACAGAAGCAGAATGACAGTGCTTGTCTCTCTGCGCCCGTTTTTAATTGGCGTTTTGAGTTTGGGCATTGATGGAGTTGGATTAAAGTTTTCTGTATCTTCACGAACTGCAAGCTGCCTGTCTCAGCAGGACAAGCGCCATGAGGTCGGCCTAGGGAGCTGGGTCACCGGGCCATCTGGTCAGCAGACCTTCAAGGCTGACACTTGGGGTGGGCATCAGGACAGAAGGAAGCTGAGCTCTCAACTGTGTTTCGCTGTTACTGTGAGCCGGGGCTGCTGTGAGTTAAGAAGAGCTCAGGGGAGCTTGGACATATCCGAGAGCATGGCCAGCTCCTTCCTGCTTCTTTTTTCTTCTCCCTTTAAAGGAAACTGCATATTAGAGCGGGACCCAGGAAGGACTGAGAGGCCATGGTAGTGAGTCATCGCAGCTGGGGGCACTATTGTGCTCGCTTGCCTCCTCACCCCTTGGGGCTGGCTGTGCCTTCTCCTTCTGGGGCCTCCACATGCTGCAGTGTCCCCAGCTGGGTCCTCAGCATCCTGAGTGACACAGGAGAGGCGTCAACTCTAGGAACACTGGGGACAGATTGTAGAGAAGATATTTACATTTAAAGGAACATTTTGAAGATTAATTTCCCTAGAATGCCTTTTAATTTCCCTTAGGATAGCTACCATCAAGTGAGTATATTTTAGATATTGAAGTATGAACTTCAGATGTTTCTTTCATAAGGACAAGAATCCTCCGCCAAACCTTGCAGCCTCTTCTGGCATGACCTTCCTCAGTTGGTTAGCCCTGAACCTGCAGCCCAGACCTGGTCCTTATTTGTGGTTAGCCCGGGAGGGGGCTGGCAGGAGCCACACAGGCCCCACCCTGTTTTTGTGGGTGGTCAGAGTGGCTTTGTTCTCGGATCAGCAGCATGAATGGCCTGCCCAGGGTGTGTCGTGTCCAGCCATCGATGCTAAAGAGGGTGAACTCACAGCTGCTCCTTGCTGGAGGCAGGTAGGGGCTTGTGCCAGAGCGTCTCTTCGCTGGTGCAGCTTCAGGATGAGCCTTTCATGAGGATAAGACGTCCCCCTACTTCTTCCAGTACTCAGAAGGAAAAAAGTAAGCAGTGGGCTTCCTAGAAAAACAACAACACAAAAACCAGTTGCCATCAAGTCGACTCTGACTCATGGTGACCTCATGAGTGTCAGAGCAGAACTGTGTTCCATAGGGTATTCTTTCTTTCTTTTTTTTTATTGTACATTAAGTGAAAGTTTACAGTCCAAGTCAGTTTCTCATACAAAAATTTATACACACATTGTTATGTGACCCTAGTTGCACTCCCTACAATGTGACAGCACACTCCTCCCCTCTACCTGGGATTTCCCTCATCCATTCCACCAGCTCCTGTCCCCTCCCGCCTTCTCATCTCACCTCATGGCAGGAGCTGCCCATTTACTCTCATGTATCTGCTTGAGCTAAGAAGCACACTCTTCACAAGTATCAATTTATGTCTCATAGTCCAGTCTAATCTTTGTATATGGAGTTGGCTTCGGGAATGGTTTCAGTTCTGGACTAACCAGAGAGTCCGAGGGCCATGTCTTCTGGGGTCCCTCCAATCTAAGTCAGAACACTAAGTCTGGTATTTTTACTAGAATTTGAGTTCTGTGCCCCACTTTTCTCCTGCTCCATCACGGACTCTCTGCTGTGTTCCCTGTCAGGGCAGTCATTGGTGGTAGCCAGGCACCATCTAGTTCTTCTGGTCTCAGGCTGATGGAGTCTCAGGTTTATGTGGCCCTTTCTGTCTCTCGGGCTAATACTTACCTTGTGTCTTTGGTGTTCTTCATTCTCCTTTACTCCAGATGGTTGGGACCAGTTGATGCATCTTAGATGGCCGCTTGCAAGCTTTTAAGACCCCAGATGCCACTCACCAAAGTAGGATGCAGAACATTTTCTTAATAAGCTTTTTTATGCCATTTGATCTAGATGTCCCCTGAAAGCATGGTCCCCAGATCTGTGCCCCTGCTACTCTGTCCCTCAAAGTGTTTGATTGTATTCAGGAAACTTCTTAGCTTTGGTTTAGTCCAGTTGTGCTGACTTCCCCTGTAGTGAGT
>NW_004443955.1:11520299-11568304 GCF_000243295.1 Trichechus manatus latirostris
CCTGGTTTTGGTATCAGGGTTATGCTGGCTTCATAGAATGAGTTTGAGAATATTCTATCCTTTTCTGTGCTCTGAAATACCTTTAATAGTAGTGATGTTAACTCTTCTCTGAAAGTTTGGTAGAATTCTCCAGTGAAACAGTCAGGGCCAGGGCTTTTTTTTTTTTGTTGGGAGTTTTTAGATTACCTTTTCAACCTCCTCTTTTGTTACAAGTTTGTTTAGTTGTTATACCTCCGTTTATGTTAGTTTAGGTAGGTCATGTGTTTCTATAAATTTATTCGTTTCCTCTAGGTTTTCAAATTTGTTAAAGTACAATTTTTCATAGCATTTTGTTATGATTCTTTTAATTCCAGTTGGGTCTGTTGTGATATCACCCATCTCATTTCTTATATGGTTTATTTGCTTCCTCTCCTGTTTTCTTTTGTCAGTTTGGCCAATAGTTTATTGATTTTGTTGATCTTTTCAAAAAACCAGACTTTGGTCTTGTTAATAACTCTTTCAGTTGTTTTTCTATTGCATTTTATTCTGCTGTACTTTTTATTATTTCCTTTCTTTTGGTGGCCGAGGGCTTCTTTTGCTGCTCTCTTTCTGCTTGTTCCAGTTGTAAGGTTAATGTCTTGATTATGGCCCTTTCTTCTTTTTGGATGTGTGCACTTACTGCTATAAATTGACCTTTGAGCACTGCTTTTGCTCAAAGGGTCTGGTAGGATGCGTTTTGCTTTTCAGTTGATTCTATGAATGTCTTTATTCCGTCCTTAATTTCGTCTATAACCCAGTAGTTTTTGAGCAAGATGTTGTTCAATTTCCATGTGTTTGATGTTTTTTTCCTTGCTTTTTCTGTTATTGATTTCTACTTTTATGGCTATATGATCAGAAAAGATGCTTTGTAATATTTTGATGATTTGGATTTTGTTAAGGCTTGCTTTATGGCCTAATATGTGGTCTGTTCTGGAGAATGTTCCATGTGTGTTGGAAAAGAAAGTATACTTGGCCGCTGTTGGGTGGAGTGTTCTGTATATGTCTGTGAGATCAAGTTGATTGATTGTGGCATTTAGATCCTGTGTGTCTTTGTCGAGCTTCTTTCTGGATGTTCTGTCCTTCACTGAAAGTGGTGTGTTGAAGTCTCCTACTATTATAGTGGAGCTGTCTATCTTTTCATTGCTGTTAGAGTTTGTTTCATGTATTTTGAAGCCCTGTTGTTGGGTACATAAATATTTATTATGGTTATGTCTTCTTGGTGTATTGACCCTTTAATCATTATATAGTGTCCTTCCTTATCCTTTGTGGTGAATTTTACGTTGAAGTCTATTTTGTCAGAGATTAACATTGCCACTCCTGCTCTCTTTTGAGTGTTGTTTGCTTGATGTATTTTTTCTCATCGTTTGAGTTTTAGTTTGTTTGTGTCTTTAAGTCTTAGGTGTGTTTCTTGTAGGCAGCATATAGAGAGATCACATTTCTTAATCCATTTTGCCACTCTGTCTCTTTATTGGTGCATTTAGTCCATTTACATTAAGCATTTATTGACAGGTATGAGTTTAGTGCTGTCATTTTGATGTCTTTTTTTGTGTGTTGTTGACAGTTTGTTTTTTCTACTTAATTTTCTGTGCTGAATTGTTTTTCTTTATGCATTTTCATCTTTTTCATTGTTGATTTTGTATTTGCTGAGTCTTTATGCTTTTCTAGTTTTTTATTTTGACTTGTAGGATTGTTAGTTTCCTTTGTGGTTACCTTAATATTTACCTCTATTTTTCTAAGTTTGAACCAATCTTTTATTTCTTTACATTGCCTTGACTTCCTCTCCATATGAAAGATCTAACGACTACATATTTTAATCCTTCTGTTTTCTTTTAGTGTTGTCATCTTTTACATATTGACATCTCTGTTTCCCTATTTTCAGTGTTTTAGGTTTGATTTATTTTTGTGACTTCCGTAGCTGGCTGTTTTGTCCTGTGTTCTGGTCTTGGGTTGTTATCTGTTGTTATTGATTTTCTAACTGGAGGACTCCCTTTAGTATTTTTTGTAATTTGGTTCGGTTTTTGCAAATTCTCTAAACTTCTTTTATCGGGAAATGCCCTAATTTCACCATCATATTTGAGAGACAGTTTTGCTGTATATATAATTCTTGTCTGGCAATTTTTTTCCTTCGAGGGTTTATATATGTCATCCCATTGCCTTCTTGCCTTCATGATTTCTGCTGAGTAGTCTGAGCTTAGTCTCTTTGACTCTCCTTTGTAGATGACTTTTCCTTTATCCTTAGCCGCTCTTAAAATTCTATCTTCCATTTTGGCAAGTTGGATTATAATATGTCTTGGTGACTTTGTTTTGGCATCTACATTATGTGGGGCTTGATGAACATCTTGGATAGATATCTTGTCATCTTTCACAATATCAGAGAAGTTTTCTGCCAACAAATCTTCAACAATTCTCTCCGTATTTTCTGTTATCCTCCCATGTTCTGGTACTCCAATCACTTGTAGGTTATTCCTCTTGATAGAGTCCCATGTAATTCTTAAGATGTCTTCATTTTTTCAAATTCTTTTATCTGGTTTTTCCTCAAATAAGCTGCTGTTAAATGCTTTATCTTCAATCTCACTAATTCTGGCTTTCATTGCCTCAATTCTGCTCCTATGACTTTCTATCACGCTATCTAATTCTGAAATTTTATTGTTAATCTTCTGGATTTCTGATTGATGTCTGTCTGTGAATTCTTGCAGCCTGTTATATTTGTCATTATGCTCTTCTCTAATCTTCTTAAGTTCCTCTGTTGCTTTGTCCGTGTGTTCCTTAGCTTGGTCTGCGTTTTGTCTGATCTCCTGAAGAGTTCCGTATATTAATCTTTCGTATTCTTCCTCTGGTAATTCCAAGAAGTTCTCTTCCTCCAGAAAATTTCTTGATTCTCTGTTTTGGGAGTTTGCTGAAGCCATGATGGCCTGCCTTTTTCTGTGATTTGATATTGACTGTTGTCCCCAAGCCATCAATAAGTTATTTATTTATTTTATGTTTGCTCACTATGTCCTAACTTCTTGTTTTGCTTTGTTTTGATATGCCCAGATAGGCTGCTCTTGTGAGCTAGTTTGATTATTGGTGCCTTTGAAGCTCTAACGTCCTGTCACCAGGCAGTTAGATCCGTTACTAAGTATGTGAGCCCAGAGTTCCGTTTACTTTTGTTGTATAGGTTCAGCTCAGGTGTCCAGGTAGTCAGTCACCAAGTGTGTGGTGCAGGCTCTTGCCTACAGTCGTAGACAGATTGGGGTGATTAGAGTAGGCACAGGTGTCTGGCTGTAGCAGAGAGTCATGCGCTGAGCAAGGCAGGGGGCTGACTGGTGCTGCTGAACGTCTGGGTGTAAAGCTTGTCCCTGCTCCCTAGAGAGTGCGTAGGTGAATGGGTTTTGCAGTCAGACTATGGGCACCCAGTGCTGTTGGCTGTAAGGACTGGGGGACACCACTTATTCCTGGACCCCTGTCGCAGGTGGCTAGGTTATGTGGGTGGAGCCACCAGTCCTCAAGCCCCTCATGTGGGTAGGTGAGGACCCTTCTTAATGGGCAGAGCACTGTCAAATGTCACGAACCTGTCACTACACCATATAGCTGATAGAGTCGAAGTTAAGCTTCAGGTATATACCCTGTCGTACTGTGCTAATGAGGACCTACACTGTTGAAATGGGCCCACATAGGTCTATGCAGGGGTGAAAGGCATTCAAAGTCCATTGCCCCTTATGCCTGTGCCTAGGCAAAGGAGCTACGCCTGCCCTAACTTCCTGGCTTAGGGGAGCTGGCAGATTATTTTTTCCTGTTTGTTAATTTGTTCCCTCTCCAAGGCCAAGAGAATGGCTCAGGGTGTGTTATGGGTACTACTTCCTGCTCAGAGAATGTGAAAATCACTGAAGCTGGCCCAGAACCCAGTGCAGAGTGGGCAGGGGGCAGGTTAAATGAGAAAGAGGTTCTTCCCAAAGGGAGTGTTTTTTGATCCGCGAAGTAGGTTGGATGCATGTGCTTATCTTTTGCCAATTGAGCGCCTCTTTTTACTGGTTCTGGATGCTTGAGTAGACTCTCCGCTGTTCGATCTCTCCTGATATGAAAAACGTGTCCTATGCACCACTGCTTGCCTTACCTCGCAGGGCAGCCAATCCAGCCTGCAGGGTGCCGGTTCCTTCCGGGTCAGGTCTCGAAACTCCTCGTTGCTTCTGAACCATCTCTCCCACCCTGTGCTGCTCAGTCCAATTCCTCAACTTTGCCTTTGATGTTCGGGGCCCCTAGATTGTCATGTATAATCAATTCACTTGTTTTTTCGGGTCTTTGTTGTAAGAGGGACCACAGGAAGCATCTGACTACTCTGCCATCTTGGCCCTTCCTCCATAGGCTTTTCAATGGCTGATTTTTCAGAAGTAGATAACCAGGCACCTCTGGGTGGACTTGAACCTCCAGTCTTTCGGTTAGCAGCTGAGTGCATTAACCATTTGCACCACCTTGTTGTTGTTGTTGTTAGTTGCCTTCAAATCTATTCTGACTCATGGCAGTTCTACTCATGTGTGCAGAGTAGAACTGCCCCGTAGGGTTTTCAAGGCTGTGACCTTTCAGAAGCAGATTGCTAGGTCTTTCTTCCAAGATCCTCTGGTGGGTTCAAACCGCCACCCTGATTTGACTAGTAGTCAAGCACTTAACCATTTGTACCACCCAGGGACTTCACCTGGAATTAGCAAAGTCTGAACCAAAAGTCTAGATCGCAGTTGCAAAAACCACAGGCTAATGGCCTGCAGGCAAGTCTTAGGAAGGCTACACAGTGGTGTGAGTTTTTTAATTAGTTACTGATATTAATACATGGAGAGAACTAAAGAATACCTAAATAGATGGGAAGATGTTCCATGTTTATGGATTGGAAGACATAATATAGTCAAGATGTCTATACTACCCAAAGTGATCTATAGATACAATGTAAATCTGATCAAAATTCTAACAACATTCTTTACAGAAATGGAAAAACTAGCCCTCATTTTTACAAGAAAAGACAAGAGACTCCTAATAGCCAAAGCAATTTTGAATAAGAACAAAGAGGCTTAACACTTCCTGATTTCAAAACATATCACACAGCTACAGTAATCAAAACAGCTAGTACTGGTTTAATGATAGACACACAGACCAATGGAATAGAATTGAAAACCCAGAAATAAATCCAAACATCTATGGTCAATTGATTTTCAACAAAGGAGCCAAATCTATTCAATGGGGAAGGAACAGTCTCTTCAACAAATGATGGATTTCCACATGCAAAATGAGACAAGATCCAGACCTCAAGCTGTACACAAAAACTAACTCAAAATGGATCAAGGACCTAAATGTTAAATCTAAAACCATAAAGTTCTTGGAAGAAAATAAGGAGCAAAGCTTTGACGCCTATTTTTTTTTTTTTCAGTGATAGATTATCAAACACAACAACAAATGCATGAGCAACAGAAAACAAAATAGATAGCTGGGACTTCATAGAAGTTAAATACTTATGTTCATCAAAGCCAAAAAAAGAAAAAAAACCCAAACCTGTTGCCATTGAGTCTATTCCGACTCATAGCAACCCTACAGAGACCCTATGTTCATCAAAAGACTTTATCAAAAGAGTAAAGAGACAACTACAGACTTGGAAAAAAATGTTTGGAAACTATATAACTGATAAGACTCTAATATCTAAAATATATAGAAAACTTCTACAACTTAACAACAAAGAGACAAATAACCCAATCAAAAACTAGACAAAGGACATGAACAGACATTCACCAAAGAGGATAGTCAAATGGCCAACAGACACATAAAAAGATGCTCAATGTCATTAGGCATCAGAAAAATGCAAATCAAAACTACAGTGAGATACTATTTCACTACCACTAGGAGGACTAAGATTAAAATTTAAAAAAAAAAAGGAAAATAACAAGTGTTGGAGAGGCTGTGGAGTAATTGGAACCTTCATCCATTGCTGGTGGGAATGCAAAATGGTACATCCATTGTGGAAAACAGTCCTGTTGTTCCTCAAAAAACTAGAGGTAGAGCAGCCATAATGCCCAGCAATCCCACTCCTGGATATACATCCTAGGAATCTAATAGAAGTGACAGGAACAGACATATGCACACCTATGTTCATTACAGCACTATTCACAATAGCAAAAAAATGGAAATAACCTAAGTGCCAATCAATGTATGAATGGATAAGTAATTTGTGGTACATACGATACAATGGATTACTATTCAGCAATGAATAAAAATAAGTTCCTGAAACACTTGCAATGTAAATGAACCTGGAGAACATTGAGTAAAATAAGTTAATCAAAAAAATATATGTTCTCACTTTTATGTAATGAAAGGACAAAGTAGAACTGCCCCATAGGATTTCCAAGGAATGGCTGGTGTATTTGAACTGACGACCTTTTGGTTAGCAGCCAAAGGCTTAACCACTGTGCCACAAGGGCCCCTGTAATAACATGAATAAGTAAATATACAGAAACTACTGTTCATTAGAGTTTACTAGGGGTGGGAGTAGGAAGAGGGAGATGTACACCCTAGGTAGTACACCTACTCCTCAGTTATCAACTACATTATCATTATCCTACATTTTGCATTTACAACAATAGTAAAAAATCTGCTAGTGTACGTCTGGCAGTAATGAACGCCAAGGTGTGACGTGAGAGTAATATTGGCTGTGATAGTTAAGGTTATGTGTCAACTTGGCTGGACCATGATTCTCAGAGGTTTGGCAATTATGTAATGATGTAATTTGGCAGTTATGTAATGATGTAGTCATCTTCCATATTGTAATATGATGTGATCTTCTCCATTTTCACATAATACCGATTTTCACGTAACGATCTGGTCTTTGGAACATAACCATGTCGATAAGTGAGGAATGGGTGTAGTCATTTTTTGTTTATAGAAATGGGAAAGGTGACACTGAATATGAGTGAAATTTGCACAGCATGACTGATGTAACTGCTGTTAATAAGCTGTACATAGGGAAAAGGATGAATGGGCAAATACTAGGTTGTATATGGTTTGGCAACAATAACAACAACCAAAAAGGGGTGATGGCTACAGATGCTAATACTAATTAGACATCACCAATCACCTCATGGGATTAGTTCTCTCTGTTTGGGGACTTAGGACCATAGTCTCATGGAACAATCCAGTCAGTTCACGTAATATAGTTCTTGAAGTTTATGTTCTACCTGCAAGTATGGTGAGTAGTGTCTGAGGTCTTAAAAGTTTATGAGCGGCCATCTGAGATACAACTATTGGTCTTTATTCATCTGGAACAAAAGAGAAAGAAGAAAACCCAAGAATCAGAGAAGGAACTGGACTATAGGACTGATTGTGTACATATGAACCACTGCCTCTTCCACCTTGAGACCAGAAGAACTAAATGGTGCCTGGGTACCACTACTGAGCATTCTGATCAGGAACACAATAAATGAATATTTATGAAAAGGGAGAAAAATGTGGACAGAATTTCAAATTGTTAAAGAATCCAAACTTACTGGACTTATTGAGGCTGTAGGAGTCCCTGAGACTATGGCCCTGAGTTTCTCTTCAAACCTTAAATTGAAATTATCCCCTGAAGTCATCTTTAAACTAAGTAACAGTTTAGCCCAAAGAGTAAAGATTGTCACCCTTGAGAGTTGTGTTACTATTAAAAAAAAAAAATTATCTATATAAAACCAAAAGGTCAACAGCTGTTTTAAAGCATACGTGAGAAGGTTGGGGGGGCAGGGAGATTAAGGAAATGAAAGTGAAACACTATAACAGAAATAATAAGAATGTTGACACAATGTGAATAATGTAGCTAATGTCAGTATCATTATGTCTAGAAACTGGAATAGGAGCGGGTTTTGCTGTGTATGTTTTCACCAAAAATAAAATAAATTAATCCATTATCCCAAAAAAGAAAATCAACGGAGGCAAATAAAAGTAGTTTAATTAAAATTAAAAAAAAAAAAAAAAGCACTGGGAGAGCCCAGGTAGTCCCCAGTCATCATGGGATCCTGGACTGGGCCCTGTAGTTGTTGGGGGACCTCTGCCAACTAGAGAGACCAAGTGTGTCACAGGGCATTTAGAGGGTGGCAGGGACATGCCATGGAAACCCATCCCCACTATCAGATCAGTGCACTCAGGCAGCCTTGGGGCGGTGGGCAGGGGGAGGGGCAGACTCCCCACCTAGGTCTGAGGAACTAGAGCTCTGGGCAGTCAGGGAAGGGGGACAGCTTCAAGAGCCAGGGCCAGGCCTCCAGCAGCCGCCCTACCCCAGAGATCACCTGCCCTTGACAGAAAACCTGTTTTTTTCCTGTCTCTTTTACAAAATAGTTTATAGGCCTGACAGTTTCAGTTTTGGTGAGAGGAAGGAATTGTGGCATGATTCTAATAACCAATCTGCCATTTACAACATGGAGTTAGAGGAAGACCTTCTAAAACAAGAGTTACAGGAATTGAAGCAGTTCAACTTTTATTTTCAATTCTAGACCATAAATCTTTAAGTTTATTTGGGAAGGAGGGTCTGGTTACCTTGTGATGGTTGAGGTTGTGTGTCAACTTTGCTGGGCCATGATTCTCAGTGGTTTGGCAGTTATGTAATGATGTAGTCATCCTCCATGATGTGATTTGATGTGATTGGCCAATCAGTTCTAAAGGGAGTTTCCTTGGGGTTATGGCCTGCATCCAATATATGGTATGAATGTTCTGGCAAAGCTCGCTTGCTTGCTCTGGATCCTGCATCCAGCTCATCATCATCTGACCCCTGGTCTTGGGAGTCCAGCCAGCTGCCTGCTGTATTGCCTGCCAGTCTTGGTATTCATCAGCCTCCGAAGCCTGTGAGCCAGCAATCTGTCATCTTACCTGCCAGTCTTGGATTTCTCAGCCTCCACAGCCTGTGAGCCAACAGTCTGCCATCTGACCTGCCAATCTTGGGTTCATCAGCCCCTGCAGCTATGTGAGTCAGGAAATGTCTCTAGCCTGACACCTGTCCCACGGACTTGGGACTTGCCAGCCTTTACAAACATGTGAGCAATATCCTTGAGATAAATTTCTCTCTTGCTCTCTATATATGTGTGTAAAACATTTGGTTCTAGAGAAACAAAATCGTAAAGATGAGTTTCCTAAATTGGTTCTCAAGTCCGACTAGTCTTAAAGGCACTGATGACTCTGCCTCCAGTAGTAAAAAGGGCACTGCTAATCCATGGCTTGAGGTGGCAATATTAATACACAAAATATCACCACCAATAGATCCAGTATTGGTGAGAAGTGAGGCTCTAGGTGATCACTGTATGATACTTTTCTACAATTTGGTCAGAATGAGAAGTATAGGGAATCTGGTTGGTTGGTCCTACTTTCACTAGACAAAATGGTGAAAGAAAGAGATGAGCTCAGGGCTGCAGAGTTGCAGCTCAAGTGCCACATAAAAGACCTAAAAGTTGACACTTTTGCTCTGCAAGAAAGCCTTATTTCTTGTAGTAACAGAGCTATATTGCCGAAAACCAAACACAGAGTCTTATTGTACGGGTGGCTGAATTACAATGCCAATTGAATTCCCAACCTGGAATGATGTCTGAAGTTAATGTGAGGGCATTGACTGGGAAGAAATGGGATCCTGAACTTGAGATGGGGATGTATGGGAAGATAATCGGGAAACTGGGGACACTGAGCCCCTAAATTCCATTGAATCACTCCTGCCAACAAAACCAGCCCT
Organism: Trichechus manatus latirostris; assembly: GCF_000243295.1. Classification (NCBI taxonomy): domain Eukaryota; kingdom Metazoa; phylum Chordata; class Mammalia; order Sirenia; family Trichechidae; genus Trichechus; species Trichechus manatus. Next base: position 11,530,015 of record NW_004443955.1, read on the forward strand.
CTTACTCCCATCTGAAGAGATCACTCCGTCTTTGTCTGCTAAACCACTCTTCCCAGTAAAGCCACTATCCCTTCCATCCCCATCTGATGAAATTAACCCAGCTATGCCTAAAGAGTCTTCATCTGAGATATTGCCTGGGGACGCATCTGAGTCATTGCCTGGAGCATTGCCTGACAAAGATGCCTTACAAGACATTGCTGAATGTCCCCAGAACCCCACCCACACCACGCATTTTTGCTTCTAGACCTATAACTAAGCTTAAGTCTCAGCGAGCCCCAAAAGGTGAACTACATAGTGTGACCCAGGAGGAGGTACACTACACTCCAAAAGAACCGCTTGACTTTTCAAATATGTACAGACAGAAACCTGGGGAATATGTGTGAGAATGGCTATTAAGGGCATAGGATAATGGTTCAAGGAACATAAAGTTGAATCAGTCTGAGTTTATTGATAAGGGCCCACTAAGCACAGATTCTTCATTCAATTTTTCAGCTCAAGAGGTTAGGAAACAATCCAGTAGTTTATTTGGTTGGTTCACTGAAGCGTGGATTACATGGTGGCCTACACTAAATCAAGTTGAACTACTGCCCTGATATACTGTAGAAGAAGGTATCCGAAGGCTTAGGAAAATTGACATGTTAGATTGATTTATCAGGTTAGACTCACAGACCCATACATGGAGTGCCCAGAGGACACACCTTTCAACACAACAGTGAGGAACAAATTCGTGAAGGGAGCCCCAGCATCCTTGAAGACTGCTGTGATTGCTACTTTATGTAAGTCAGATTTGACCGTGGGAACTTCCCTAACTGAAGTAAGACACCTAACTACAATCAGGCTGATTGGACCCCGTGGTGGTAAGGGCCAAGTGGCAGAACTCAGCCAACAAAAACAAGGTGGGTGTGGTTACCGTAATGAACAGTAGAGTCAAAGCACTAATCAGAATAGTCTGACTCATATGGATTTGTGGCATTGGCTACTTAGTCATGGTGTCCCTAGGAGTGAAATAGATGGGAAATCTAAATGTTTGCTTGATCTGTACAAGAGGAAGAACTTTAGGTCAAGTGAATGGCAGTCTAACTCAAATCACCAGAATAGACAGTCATGGCCCCTCAATCAGTTCCCAGACTTGACCAGTTTACAGACCCATAACCCCTTGAATAAAGGGGAGGCCGGGTCCCTTTGAGAAAGAACTCCATTACACCGCCAAAAATTTATACTGTTAATCTTTCTCCCGGCCTTCCCCAAAGGTATCTGCGGCCTTTTACGAGAGTCACTGGTCATTGGGGAGAAGGAAATAATCAGACTTTTCAGGGATTACTGGATACTGGCTCTGAACTGACCCAATTCCTAGAGAGCCAAAATGTCACTGTAGCCCATCAGTCAGAATGGGGGAGTATAGAAGTCAGGTTATTAATGGAGACTTAGCTCAAGTTCATCTCACAGTGAATCCCTGAACCCATCCTGTAGTGATTTCCCCGGTTCCAGAATGCATAGTTGGAATAAATATATTCAGCAACCAGCAGAACCCCCATACTGGAACTCTGGCAAGTGGAGTAAGGGCTATTATGGTAGGAAAAACCAAGTGGAAGCCATTAAAACTACCCCTAACTAGGAAAATAGTAAACCAAAAGCAATATCGTATTCCTGGAGGGATTGCAGAGATTACTGCCACCATCAAGGACTTGAAGGATGCAGGGTTGGCAATTCCCACTACATTTTCATTCAACTCGCCTGTTTGGCCTGTGCTAAAAAATAGATGCATCTTGGAGAATGAAAGTGGATTATCATAAACTTAACCAGGTGGTGACTCCAATTGCAGCTGTTGTTCCAGATGTTCACTGCTTGAGCAAATTAATACATCTATTGCTACCTGGTATGCAACTATTGAGCTGATCGATGCCTTTTTCTCGGTTCTAGTTTCAAAGGAACACCAGAAGCAGTTTGCCTTCAGCTGGCAAGGCCAGCAATACACCTTCACTGTTCTACCTCAGAGATATATCAGCTCTCCAGACCTGTGTCATAATTTAGTCTGCAGAGACCTTGATCGCCTTTCCCTTCCACAAGATGTCACACTGGTCCATTACATTGATGAAGTTATGTTGATTGGACCTGGTAAGGAAGACCTGTTAATGACTGGACTTCTTGGTAAAACATTTGTGTTCTAAACCCAAAACCCCTTGCTGTCAAGTCGATTCCAAATTATAGTGACCCTATAGGACAGAGTAGTACCGCCCCATAGTGTTTCCAAGGAGTGGCTGATGGATTTGAACTGCCAACCTTTTGGTTAGCAGCCAAACACTTAACCACTGCACTACCAGGTTCCCCATTTGCATGAGAAATTAATCCTACAAAAATTCAGTCGCCTTCCATCTCAGAGAAATTCTAGGAGTCCAGTGTTGTGGGGCATGTCGAGATAGTCCTTCTAAAGGAAGGATAAGTTATTACATCTGGCCCCTCCTACAACTGAAAAGGAGGCACAATGCCTGATGGGCCTCTTTGGATTTTGGAGGCAACATATCCTTCATTTGGGTGTGCTACTCCAGCCTATTTATCAAGTGACTCAAAAAGCTGCCAATTTTAAGCGGGGCCCAGAACAAGAGAAGGCTCTGCAACAGGTTCAGGCTGCCATGCAAGCTGCTCTGCCACTTAGGCCATATGATCCGGCTGATCCAGTGGTGCTTGACATGTCAGTGGCAGATAGAGAAGCTGTTTGGAGTCTTTGACAGTCCCCTATTGGTGAATCACACACAGACACTTAGGATTTTGGAGTAAAGCCCTGCCATCCTCTTCAGATAACTACTCTCTTTTTGAGAAACAGCTTTTGGCTTGTTATGAGGCCTTAGTGTAGAGACTGAATGCTTAACCAGGGGCCACCAAGTCACCATGCAACCTGAGCTGCCCTTCGTGAATTGAGTGTTGTCTGACCCACAGAGTCATAAAGTCAGACATGCACAGAAGCACTCCATCATTAAGTGGAAGTGATGTATATGAGATCAGGCTTGAGCAGGACCTGAAGGCACAAATAAGTTGCATGAGGAAGTGACCCAAATGCCCATGGTCTCCACTCTGGTCACATTACCTTCCATCTCCCAGTCTGCACCTATGGCCTCGTGGCAAGCTCCTTATGATCAGTTGACTGAGGAAGAGACAACTCGTGCCTGGTTTACAGATGATTTGCACGATATGCAGGCACCACTTGAAAGTGGACAATGGCAGTATTGCAGCCCCTTTCTGGGACCTCCCTGAAGGACTGTGGTGAAGGAAAATTCTCCCAGTGGGCTGAACTTCAAGCAGTGTACCTGGTTTTTCACTTTGCTTGGAAGGATAAATGGCCAGATGTGCGATTGTATACTGATTCATTGACTGTAGCCAATTGTTTGGCTAGATGGTCAGGGATTTGGAAGGAACATGATTGGAAAATTGGAGACAAGGAGGTATGGGGAAGAGGTGTGTGGATAGACCTCTCTGAATGGCCCAAAGAAGTGAATACATTTGTGTCTCATGTGAATGCTCACCAAAGGGTGACCTCAGCAGAGGAGGATTTTATCAATCAAAGTGATAGGATGACACATTCTGCGAAAACCAGTTATCCTTTTTCCCTAGCCACTCCCGTCATTGCCCAACTGGCTCATGAACAAATGGCCATGGTGGAAGGGATGGAGGTTATGCATGGGCTCAGCAACATGGACTTCCACTCACCAAGGCCGGCTTGGCTACAGCCACTGCTGAATGCCCAATCTGCCAGTAGCAGAGACCAACACTGAGTCCCCGATATGGCACCATTCTTTGAGGCGATCAGCCAGCAACCTGGTGGCAGGTTGGTTATGTTGGACAGCTTCCATCATGGAAGGGGCAGCATTTTGTTCTCACTGGGATAGACACTTATTCTGTATACGGCTTTGCCTTCCCTGCACGCAGTGCCTCTGCCAGAAGTACCATCCATGAACTCAAAGAATCCCTTATTCACCACCATCGTATCCCACACAGCATCGCCTTGGATCAAGGGACTCACTTCACAGCAAATGAAGTACAGCCATGGGCCCATGTGTATGGAATTTACTGGTCTTACCATATTCCCCATCATCCTGAAGCAGCTGGCTTGATAGAATGATGGAATGGCCTCCTAAAGACACCATTATGTCGCCAGCTAAGTGGCAACAATTTGCAGAATTGGCCCTATGTTCTCCAGAGGCTGTATATGCTCTAAACCAGCATCTGGTATATGGTGCTGTTTCTCCCATAGCCAGGATTCACGGTTCCAGGAATCAAGGAGTGGAGATGGGAGTGGCATCACTCACTATTACCCCTAGTGACCCACTCACAAAATTTTTGCTTCCTGTCCTTGTGACCCTATGCTCTGTGGGTCTAGAGGTCTTAATTCCAAAGGGAGGAATGCTCCCACCTGGAGACATATCACTGATTTCATTGAACTAGAAGTTAAGAATGCCACCCAGCCACTTTGGGCTCCTCCTGCCTCTGGATCAACAGGTATAGAAGGGAGTTACTATACTGTCTGGTGTGATTGACCCTGTCTACCAGGGGGAAATCAGATTGACGTCACATAGTGGAGGTAAAAAAAAAAGTACGTTTGAAATACAGGAGATCCCTCAGGGTGTCTCTTAATACTACCATGTCCTGTGATTAAAGTCAATGGAAAACTACAGCAACCCCATTTTGACATGACTACTAATGACCCAGACCCTTCAGGAATGAAAGTTTGGGTCACCCCACCAGGTAAAGAAGCACCACCAGCTGAGGTGCTTGCTGAGGGCAAAGGGAATACAGAATGGATGGTGGAAGAAGGTAATTTTAAATACTGATTACGACCACGTGACCAGTTGCAGAAACAAGGACTGTAATTGTTATGAACATTTCTTCCTTGTATGTGTGCATCAAATATTTTTGTTTTCTTCGCCTATAAAATACAAGATGTAAATGGGGTTAGTGCATTTTCAGTAGTAGGCATGTTAGTTGTATCTTGTTAGGTGCAAGTGTGACTTTGTAATTGTCTTTATTTAGATATTGTGTATGGTTTAAGGGGATGTGTACAGGTGCCACGTTGACAAGGGAAGGACTGTGATGGTTAACGTTGTGTCAGCTTGGCTAGGCCATGATTCTTAGTGGTTTGGCAGTTATATAATGATGTAATTTGGCAGTTACATAATGATGTAGTCATCCTCCATGATGTGATCTGATGGGATCAGCCAGTTAGTTGTAAGGGGAGTTTCCTAGGCGGTGTGGCCTGCATCCAATTACATGCTATAAGTTGGAACTGACTCAACAGCACCTAACAACAACAGAGGGATTATTTATTTTGATGCTAAAATTCTTCCTAATTTGACCTTTTTGACATGCCTCTAGCAATCTTTGATTAGCTTCTTGTTTCCTATGTAAACATATTACAGGTTCATCTTGTAGTTTCCCTGCCCCAGCCCTGAGTCATCCATTTCTCCAAGAATCCCTGGGTTCTTTTAGTAGAAAATGGTGTTTAGAAGCCAAAATCTGGGCTCTACTTGGGCTCATTGCTTTTGGGGTGCTGCTGCTCTCAGGCTTGTTCAGTGGGTAGAGATGAGGAATATATACATACATACATACATCTGCATGTTTATTTGTTTTTGTTTTGTCTATCATCCATCTGTCATCTATCTGCCTACCTACCTTCCTGTCTGTGTGAAAGCTGTAAATTCTATCTGTCTCCCTACCCATCTACCTTTCCATACTGAAAGCTGTAAATTCAAAGGGATCTCAATTCCAGTATAACAGCACAGGCTTACTCGAGTTTTCCCCCGTTCATGTACAGCTTTTCCGCAACAGTGAAAACCTGGCTCCCATTGTCCTGACTATTAACATATTTGATCAGCACCCCACCCTACTGTGGGACATCTGCCATGTCCTATGTCACCACTCCCCCGTGTGGACACCCTCTTCACCCTGCTTGGGCTCTGACCATATAGCGTGCTGCCCTGACCCATGGACGCCCCCATCAGGCTCCGACCTCTCCTCACCTGTTGGGCTTCAGTGATGCCTTGCTCTGGGCCACCCTAGCTCCCCTGCTTCACGCCCCCACCCCCGCACACACCAGAAACAATCTGCCCCACATCATGGCTTTAGGACTGAATGTTTCAGGAAGAGGAAGAGTCTTATGCTTTATTTTTAAATAAAAACAAAACAAAAATGAATACTAAAGGGCGGTTGTGTTTAGGAAAGTAGTAAAAAAAAAACTAATTCTAGATAGCCATAAAGAAACCTTTAACCTGTAAATGATTTAAAATGAGGATCTTCAAAGTAACGATTCTAGAATTTTCAGACCGTTCTTTGTGGACATTAAAGGGATAGACTGAGGCCAGATATATAAGTCAGATGTCCTCATTTGAGGCCAGTCTCTTTGGTTTGGTAACTTAAGGGAAGCGAAAATGAAGTCCAATAAGTAAAAATGAATGATTTTTCAGGAATTTATAGGACGTCAAACAACTTAATTACACAGTTTGGGTGGATACATGTTGAAGAAAGCAATTTTATGGGACTGGGAGATTGTGTAAGAATCTTAGCTTAGGTCAGAATTGCAATTATTGCAATAACAGAATGTTGCTATGTGTGTATGTGACTGAAATGGGAAGCAGGTTTTTTAACACTTTAAAAATTGACAACAAAATGTCCATTCTCTCACTCTGGACTTCCTGAATTATAAATACCAAGTAGCCCAGTTGTGGCTAAATATAGGCTCAGTGGCCACCTATGTTTATAACTTTCTTTAGGCGGAAGTCACCAGAGCAAGACAGAATTAATTTGGTGTGTAGGTTTTTATAGGCTCCAATTAGTTATGTTTTTCTTAAGCAGACCACTGGGATCACTGGCGTTATATAACTACACTCAGACGCCCAGGCCTTTTAGGCACTGATTCTTCCCTAAAAGCCAAGGCCCTCAGGAGATGCCGGCCTTGAAGTTGAGCAGCCCCGGAAGCCAGCCTGCTACAGCTGCAGCATGGACAAGCCTGGAACATCTGTGTCCAGCTAATGGCAGGCTGGGAGTGATAAAGTGAATAGTTTTTTTTTGCAAAATTAGGAGCCTCATCTGCAGCCTGTTCATATCTGAGACCTTGAATTGTGACACTTTGTGGCTGCTTATCAGCTGTTCTGTGAGGCAGGGTTCAGCTGGCTGGCTGTGTGAGGTGGGGATGCATGTAGCCACCACCCAAACCCAACTTGCTGACTCCAGGGCTTGTGGAGCTGCACCTGTGTCTGAAGTCACACCCACTGCAGAGCTGAGTGGGTGGGGGACCTTTGGGACAATCCAGTGTCATTTGGGGTCGATTTGGCATTCTCATTGGTGGCTTTGCTGCAAATCAAACATGATAAATTACACAGGGCTCTCCTCCACCATTCCTTGTGATCTTCAAAAACACGTGACCGCAAGCTGGTAGCACCCACTAAGATCTGCCAGACCTCAGACCTGCCTGATCTGAACAGTAAGCCAGTTGTCTGTGAGTCGGTAGCAACTCATGGTGACCCCATCTGTGTCAGAGTAGAACTGAGCTTGTTTCAATGGCTGATTTTTCAGAAGTAGATCACCAGGCCTTTCTTCTGAGGTACCTTTGGGTTGACTCAAACCTCCAACCTTATGGTTAGCAGCTGAGAGCATGTTAACTGTTTGCACTACCCAGGGACTTGGCCTGAGCTAAACAGGAGGTCATTTGAAGCTGGCTGTACTTGCATTTAGAGAACAAAACAGATGCCAAGAGAGGCTCTTCCTGTAGATGCAGCCAGCCCAGGCCTCTGCCCATCACACTTGGCTGCTCCCCTTCCTTTGTTTGGCTTTGCAAGCTGTTTATGCTCATCCCCACCTATGCTTCCTGACTGCCCTCCTCTCCAGCAGATGTGCTTGCCATCCGTGAACAGTGCTGGGCCACTGTGCTTGAGGGCTTGCCACGGGCCAGATGCTGCTTGGACTGTGCACGGCCTGCCTCACTTGTCGCACATCCCTGGAAAGGGAGGGCCGGAGTGGCCAGCGAGACCCACCCAGGTCGCCCAGCGGCACACAGCAGGCCTGACTCCACAGCCTGCACCCGGCCTCAGCACTGTCCTGGGAGGGGCCTAGGGAGAGTTCTCAAGGGCCAGACAGCAGTGCCTGGGCTGGGAAGCATCAGGATCTCAGCCTGCACCACGCCCCCAAGACTCGGGCCTCATTGGACGACTGTATGTAGGTGGGATGGGGAAGACGCACATGTCCTTGCTGTGCCCCTTGAAGCCGAGGTCCCTTCATTTCACTAAACGTTCATTTGTTGAGCTCGGGCTATGCACCAGGCCCCTGCGTGGTGTAAGTGGTTTGTGATTAGCTGCTAACCTGAAGGTTGGCGATTTGAACCCCTCCAGTGGCACCACAGAAGAAAGCCCTGGCAGTCTGCTTCCATGAAGATCGCAGCCAAGAAAACCCTGTGGAGCACAGTTCTACTCTATAATGTATGGGGTCACCGTGAGTCAGAATTGACTTGACAGCAATGGGTTTGGGTTTTTTTGGATTGCTGTGTACCAGAGGCTGCTGGGGATTTACAGATAACATAGTGCCTGCCCTCGAGGGGCTTAGAGTGGGGGGTGGAGGGGGAGAGGTGTGCAGTAGCAATCTGTGGACAGGCCCAGGCCTGGAAGGTAAGGGAGGGCCTCTTGTAGGCAGTGGCAGCTGAGGTGAGGGTTGAAAAAGGAGTTGGGCAGAAGAGGGAGGGCAAAGACCCTGTCCTCTTGGCATTTGACATGACCCCTGGGTAGATCCTGGCTTCAAAACCCACGTGCTCACTGCAGCCCAGACTGATGGAAACAGAGCCTCTGTCTGCAGGTGGGCCAGCCTGCTCAGAGGATTCCGATGGACACAAGGCTGTGAGCCACGATCTAGGGATTCTGAATTATGGCAGCCACAGTGCCCCAGGACGTCCACTCAAGTGAGAGGGCTGGGGGAAATCAAGGACCTTCCTGGTGTGTTTCACAGCCATTTGTTTATGACACTTGTGAACACACACATATCTATGTAAAAACCAAAAAAACCAAACCCATTGCTGTCGAGTTGATTCCGACTCAAAGCAACCTTATAGGGCAGAGTAGAATTGCCGCATACAGTTTCCAGGCAGCAGCTGGTGGATTCGAACTGCCAACCGTTTGGTTAGCAGCCGTAGCTCTGAACTACTGTGCCGCCAGTGCTCCTATATACGTATACATATATATAAATATATACACACACACATATATATGTTGTTAGCTGCCACTGTCAAGTCAGCCCCCAACTTATGGCAACCCCATGCATAACAGAATGAAATGCTGCCCAGTCCTGTGCCATCCTCATGATCGGTATGGATAGGACTATTGTGATCCATAGATTTTCATTGGCTGATTCTCAGAAGTAGATCACCAGGCCTTCCTCGTCTGTCTTAGTCTGGAAGCTCCACTAAAACCTGTTCTTCATCATAGCAACACACAAGCCTCCACTTACAGATGGGTGATGGCAGTATGAGGTACATTGGTCAGGAATCGAACTTGGGTCTCCCAAGTGGAATGCAAGAATTCTACCACTGAACCACACACACATATACATATATACACACATACACACGTACATATACACACATGCATCTTTATACACGTATACAAATAGTATGCACATACACCCAAATGCATGCATGTATAATATACACAGAGCCCTGGTGACGCAGTGGTTAAGAGCTACGGCTGCTAACCAAAAGGTCAGCAGTTCGAATCCACCAGCCACTCCTTAGAAACTCTGTGGGATAATTCTGCTCTGTCCTATAGGGTCACTATGAGTTGGAATCAACTCAATGGCAATGGTTTCTTTTTTTTTTTTTGGTGTACGTATACACGCATGTGTACATGTATATACACATCCATGTATGTACACACAACATACATACATAATGGAACATATATGCATATGCATATATAACATCGTATATATGTGTGTGTGTATCTATCTTTATTTCTTCATTGGAATGAAGGAAAGTCAACACTTGTTGAGATTCTTTTCTACAGGTGAAGAACGCACTGCTGAGGACAAGGACCAAGATGATTTGAATTCCCCATAGTAATCAATGGCCTTAAATGTATCAAGAGGAGGAAGTTGTGATGGCTAAGAATAGGGACTCTGAGTTCAAGTCCTAGCTGTGCTACTTACTAAATGTGTAGTCTTGAACAAGTTACTTAACCCTTTTATGCCTCAGTTTCCCCATCTGCAAGATGAGGATAATAATACCATCTGCCTCATAGGGGTGTTGTGAGAATCAAACCAGTGGATTCGTCCATACTGTCAGTCTGGGACGGGGTGTGCTCAGCAGGCGTCGGCTGCTCTTATTAGGAGCAGCGAGCATCCAGTCACGGTTGGGGAGCTAGCGGGGAGGAGGGGCTGCCGGTCCCCACAGCGTGCCCTTCCATACCCTCCGCATTCTGTACCATGTGCATTATCAGCTAGATTTTAAAGTGTCCAGTGGAGCATCCTGCTAAAAGAATTAAACGAGATTTCACTCTCCTCACACGCGTTCTCGGAACTCATTTCTTCCAATGTTCTGACCAAGAACATTTAGCAAGGTTTTTAATGATGTTTTAATGTTACCAATCTTATCAACTAATGTGCATAATTACATATCAATGTTGAGTAAAGAGATGTGAACATTACATATTCAGCAAATTGTTTATTTTTGGGGGTAGTGTACTGAGCTACTTGCTTTAATTAATGCATTTTTAAAACATTGTGGGCAAGAAAGAGAAAATAAACATATTACAATTTTATGTCGTATCTTAAAAAAAAAAAAGCCCACCTCACAGAGCAGAGGTCACCTTTACCGATGAAGAGAGCTGAGGTACTGGGAAGGCTCAGAGCTGAGAGGACTATCAGGCAGCCTGTGGCCAGGCAGAGGGAGTTTCTCTTCAGTTCTCAAGGGGGCAGAGGGGAGGTAGACCAGCGCTCCTTGGAAGCCATGGCTGTCCTGTCTACATGTGTTTGGGAGGTGGTGCCCAGAGCCCATGCTGGAGGTGACTGTGGGGGCAGAGCCCAGAGGCAGCGCCTGGGATGGCTGGGGCTGCCCAGCTGGGAGGAGCACCGGCTTTCATCTCAGTACAAATGTCAAATATACGCACGAGTAGTTTTTTACTTAGAAGATTGCCTTGGATTTAAAGTTTTTGTTTTTGTTTTTGTTTTTTGGTGAAGATATACATAACAAAACATACGCCAACTCAACAATTTCTACATGTACAATTCAGTGATATTGATTGCATTCTTCAAGTTGTGTAACCATTCTCACGGTCCTTTCCCAAATCATTCCACCACTAGGATTTAAAACCTTTATACCACCACTCCCCACTTTTGTGTTTATTCTGATGATTGCAGCTCCTATAGGTTTGACCCTGAAGGTATATAAAAAGTGTAGCAGTAATCCTAAACTCTATTTTGTCTATCTGTGTGTCCTTTGGTGTCAAACGCTGTCACCTCTTTATGGGCAGAATAGGGAGATGCTAGTTCAGAAATCAGGAGCCCCAGCGTACGAATTTGGGCTTAACTTCCCTGGGCCTCAGTTTCCCCGTCAGTAAAATGAGAGATCTCACTGAGGCACCTCTGTGGTTCTGTCCTACACCCTAACCTTCGAGTCAGGGCCAGAGGGTGGTCTGCCAGCCCTTGCATTTAACCAGGCCAGTGCCCATGTTCCCACGAGTGACCCTGCCCAAGGCTGGAGCCACCCAGCCCGGCATCCTGTCCTGCCTCATGAAGACACCCAGAGGGCTTAAGGAGCAACTTGCTAAGTAGGGGAAGGACCTACCTGGGTTGACACTGCTGTGGTGGGTCAGGTGAGAACCTGAGAAGTGTTAGCTGGGTGGGGAAGGAGTGGGGAGTTAGCTGGGTGGGGAAGGAGCAGGGAGCAGGAAAGAATTACATCAAATGCTGTATCTTCCAAGGCCACGAGGACTTCTTCACAGGACATGTCCCACATGTGGTCGCCTGCCTGTTTGGGGTGCTCCCGCCTCCTGCTTCACCACCCCTTGATCCTTTCTGACCCTTACCTATGATGAAAACCTCACATTCCTGCCCTGTACCTGACGCAACGGGAGCCAAAGGCAGGAAAAGGAATGACCTCCTGGGATGCTGGCAGGCACGGGTCACAGAGAAAAGATAACTTGGTGACTGAAGGAGACCTTGGGGGTGTCAGGAGGGGCCGTGACCTAGAACTACAGGCGCACCTGTGTCTGTAAAACAGTCCCTCCGCGTATGGACTGGCAGTTCCCGGCCTTTAGAGAACCCTTGTTTAACATCAGAGTCTTTGGTGGATCCCAGAATATTTTCAGCAGCTAATGCTGTAAATCATGGGTGGGCAAATCTTTTCTGTAAGGCCCAGGTGGTAAATATTTTTGGTTCTGTGGGCCATATGGTCTCTTTTGCAACTACTCAGCTGTCCTGGGCAATAAGTAAATGAGTAGGTGTGGCTGCGTTCCAAGGAAACTTAACTTATAAAAGCTGGTGGTGGACCCTGATTTGGCCCTCGGGCCATAGTTTGCTGAGTCCTATTCTGAATGAATTAGTATTTTACAAACCACAGCACATCCACAGACACAGGAGGACAACGTTCACTCTACATGGGGAAACCCACTGCCGTCGAGTCGATTCTTAGCGACCCTATAGGACAGAGTAGAACTGCCCTATAGGGTTTCCATCTTTACGGAAGCAAACTGCCACATCTTTCTCCCTCAGAGCAGCTGGTGGGTTCAAACCACCAATCTTTCGGTTAGCAGCCCGGCACATTAACTACTTTGCCACCATTTTCTCTTAACACCTCTGAAATTTCAAGATCAAGCAACCCTCACTCAAACTCGGAGGCCTATAGTTAGCCTGATTCTCAAATCTGTGGTCATGAGGTGGCAATGTGGCAGCTCCCACCCCGAGTCCCGCCCCCTCTGTAAGGAACCAGAGAGCAATGGCAGCGCACAGAATCTCAGAGGGACCCTTGGGACCTCTTCAGATTTGTGACCAGTCAGTGACCTACCCCTCCCCTCTTTTCTGAAACTGATTCCAGCTGCTTCTGCAGCTGGCTTTGCAAGGGCAGGAGGGTAGCCTTGGCTGGTGTTCTCTTCCCCCCTGCAGTGGGAGTGGCTCTCCCCGACACCTCAGCCCCCATGCTAGGCTAGACATAAGTTTCCAGACAGGTGCAGCTCTGGCCACTGCTGCCACCAGAGGCAGTTTGCCGGGACAGCACTGTAGGGGCCATCTGGTCCCTCCCTGGATTGCTTGAGGAGAAGAGCAGCTCCATTAGTGCAGACCCTTTGGGCCATTGCTAAGGATGGTCATGGCGGCCCCAAGGTACAGGGGTGAACTGCCTTGTGACAAGCCTGTGACGGGAAGGGTGGCTGTTGGTGAGACTGAATGTGACACCTCTGGCTAGCTCTGCTGCCCCAAGGCCAGGTGCTGACTTGAATGGCTTCCAGGGCCACACTGACATGGACCTGCTAAGGGGCAGCACCTCTGCCCTTAATCCACCCCTTGGCCAGAAAATGGGATTCAACTCTTAGTTCTTTCTCCACAACCCTGAGTGGGAATTGATTTGAATGCCTAGACTTAAAAGACCAAAAGTTGTGTAACATCTCCCAGAGACAAAAGCAGCTTATGAGCAAACATGTTGATTAAACGCTGCTGTTAAGTTGTTGTTATTGTTGGGTGCCGTCAAGCCAGTTCCAAGTCATAGCAACCCTCTGTACAACAAAACGAAACACTGCCCGGTCCTGCACCATCCTCACAATTGTTATGCTTGAGCCCATTGTTGCAGCCACTGTGTCAGTCCATTTCGTTGAGGGTCTTCCTCTTTTTCACTGATCCTCTACTTTACCAAGCATGATGTCCTTCTCTAGGGACTGGTCCCTCCTGATAACATATCCAAAGTATGTGAGAAGAAGTCTCACCATCCTTGCTTCTAAGGAGCATTCTGGCTGTACTTCCTCCAAGACAGATTTGTTCATTCTTTTGGCAGTCCATGGTATATTCAACATTCTTGGACAACACCATACCTCAAAGGCGTCAGTAAGTAAAGACTTCATTATTGCCTCTGCTGATAAATAACAGCCTTTGGAGCCCTGGTGGTGCAGTGGTTAAGAGCTTGGCTGCTAGCCAAAATGTTGGCAGTTCAAATCCACCAGTCACTCCTTTGAAGCCCTATGGGGCAGTTCTGCCCTGTCCTTTAGGGTTGCTATGAGTCAGAATCAACTTGATGGCAATGGGTTTGGTTTTTTTAGCATGATTTAGGGGGAGCCTTGTGACATATATAGCAATTAACCTTTCTGAAAAAGTGATAAAGGTGACTTATCTGTAAGAAGAGAAACAAAAATGTTTTGTGCAAAATAGGTCACAATAGGTGCAAAACAGGCTTACGGAGAAGAAAAAAGGTCTTGAGGTAGAAAATGAACTGCGAATCAGAATCTCAGAAAACCGTTCATTGAGCACTTATTACCTGCCAGCTGCTCTGCTAGCGCTTTCACGTATGTATCTTGGAGCAACTCTTCAAGGTAATAGTTGTTATTCTCATGAGGAAACTAAGACTCAGAGACGTTGAGTTGCAGGCCACCCAGCAGGAAGCGGGTCTATTTAGAATACAGACCCAGACTGGGACGGAATCTATAGTATCCCAGACCTAGAGAGGGGGATGGAGGGGCCTTGGAGGGGAACCAGAGAAGGAAGCTCATCTCCCCATCATACCAGCCTCCGTTTATCAAGCAGGTTCTAGACACTAACTAGGCACTATGCAGATGATATGCATTTTACTTCTCATGACTGTCGTAGTATTCGATGTTCTGTGGTTGTAAGTAACTGTAACCGACTGGGGCAGCTTAAGTGAAAAAGGAGGTTCTTTATTTCAAGGACTGGGAGTATTTCCTGAAACCCAAGAACAAGAGGCAGCCATCCAGGATTTCTGGAAGCAGGGGCTGAAGGACAGTTGAGAGGCTGAGAGGGCTGTCTGTCTCTCTGCACACCTGCTTTATTTTCTTGTAGAAGATGTGCTGTGCTGACCACGCCACAGGGAGAAACGGCCACTCACAGCATCCAAGTCCCTTCAGGTCTCTGGCTGGGCCAGTCAACTCTTTTGGGGTCGGGTCATAGCAGACAAAATGGCTGTGGTGGGGTGGGGGTGGCCAGGGGTTTGCTGTGAGTTGGGTAGATTTTAGTCCTGCTAAAACAACTGTAAGGGAAAAGTTGTGTTATACCCACTTTACGCATAAGGAATCGAGCTTCACAGGGGTTGAATATCCTTGCAAAAAGTGCCACAGCTAATTGTGGTAATGGGGCTGGGGAAGTGTTGAACAGGTTTAGTTGACTGAAAACCCATGCTCATAATCACAATATATATAACCCTCTAGAGGACAGTTAGTCTTAAATTTACCCTTTAATTAGAAGCTAGGAAAAAACTAGGATTATGTAGGCTGGGAAGGGCAGCTTGAGAGTCTGTATAATACTCAGTCCATCTTTAGGTATTTGGAAAGCTCTGCTTTCCAGTATGGCGACCAAGTAGCTATTCTCCACAACCAGTGAAGGTTAGCACAAGAAGCAGCTCTCCTGAGAAGGATGTCCTGATGTTCAAGGATCACCACCAGTGGGGGCAGGTCACTGGGGAGGCCCGGGCTACCGAGAGGGCCACAGAGGGCCAGCCATCCTGCAGACCAGGGGTTGGGCACAGCGCTTCTCTAGGTTCCGTCCAGCCGTCAGGCTGCAATCTGTCCTGACACACCGCCTCTGGCGAGAGATTGGGACACCCGGGGGGAGGGGGGAGTTGGTGTTCTCATCTGACCTTTTCACAATCCCCAAGCAGATGGCCGGACTGTTTTCTCTGGCTCCCTTGTTGCATTTGAGAGCGAGGGTTCATTCTTACATATTTCAGTTTACCCACGGGGTGGAGGGACGGAGTTTGTTTACAAAGGAATATTTTGGTGTAGACCTGACTTGACACTAACTGAGCGACTTCAAGGATGCCTGACCATAAATGAACATTAATTCATGTCTAAAAAATGTGGCTAAGATAGTTAAAAGAAAAAAAGAAAAAACTCTAAATGGTATTAGTTTACCTTGAGATGTGGTGGCGTTTATGCTTCATTTGAAATATGGCTTAGTGCTGTTTATCTAAGAAGGGGCCTCTAAACCCACCTTCATGTTCATGAACCCGGGATATATGCTGGAGATACGTGTGAGGAAGCATGTTGGAGGGTGTGTCTTCTGGGAGCAGAGTGTGCCTCTCAGATCAGGGCATGATTTATGTTGGATGGAGGATTTTTGAAGCTGTTCGTATTGTTGTTAGCTGTTGTCGAATCATCTCTGACTCATGGTAACCCCGAGTATAACAGAATGAGTCCATTGTTGTGGCCACTGTGTGTTTTGGGTGCCTTCCGACCTAGGGGGCTCATCTTCCAGCACTATATTCGAGAGTATTCTATTGTGATCCATAGGGTTGTCACTGGGTAATTTTTGGAAAAAGATCACCAGGCCTTTCTTCCTAGTCTGTCTTATCTGGAAGATCTGCCGAAACCTGCCCACCGGGGGTGACCCTGCTGGTATTTGAAATACTGGTGACATAGCTTCCAGCATCACAGCCACACGCAAACCACCACAGTACGACAAACAGGTGGATGGTGGAAGCTGTTTCTAGGATTGTATTGATTGATGATATCCTGCTTCTTGTTTTGCAGATTGGAAACCTGGAAAATTACTACCATTTTTATCACAGCAAAACATTTAAAAGATCGACCTTGAGCAGCAGAGGGCCCCATACCTTCCTCAGGATGGACCCACAGGTACAGACCTCTGCCCCAGACAGGGGGCTTCCCCGAGGGCTACAGTGTCATTTGCTTTTTACGACTCTGTAGTTCTAAAAATGGCCGTCTGTATTTCAACATGACTCTGTATAGTCATCATTTCTCCAAATCAACTTTAAGAAAACAAGACAGATGTGAGGCTATACATCAGGCCATCTAAATGCTCCAAATATTTGGGTGTCTTGTTGGACTTGAGAATTTAAATTCTTGACTTCATTTGAAGCAACCGTCAAGTGAATACAGATCTATTGATATTTCAAATATGTTTTAAGAATTAAAAAATACCCAATAATGTCAAGGGGATAAGTATGTGAATACTACCTATAAAGGCAAAAAACACTAGGCATTTCAAGTGATTTTTTTAATAATGAAAGTAGAGATTGGGCAGGTGGATGTTTTTGTGGTTGTCATAACACATACCTTAATGGTTACCATGAATTTAAAAACTTGTGCAGTAAATAAAACTTTTTTTCCCCTTAAAAATTCGTATGATGCTTAAGGTGAAAACAAATGTAATTTGAAAAGTTTTGATATAATTCATATTTAAAACCAATTGCTGTGAGTTGATGCCAACTCCTGGAGCCCCTGTGTGTGTCAGAGTAGAACTGTGCTCCATAAGGTTTTTCAGCGACTGATGTTTTGGAAGTAGATTGCCAGGCCTCTCTTCCAAGGTGCCTCCGTGTGGACTTGAACCTCCAACCTTTCAGTTAGCAGCTGAGTGCATTAACTCTTTGCACCACCCAGGGACTCCAGTTCATATTTATTGGGTAGTTAGTTATGCTTCCTTTCTGCATAGTTTTGAGATTAATATTTGACAAATATCAGTCAATAGATACTTGGTAAGATTAAAAATTTAAAATAACCAAGAGAGGCTTTGATGAGTTCGTTCATTCCACAAGCGTTTTTGGAATACCTGCTCTGCATGAGGCTCTGTTCCCAGCAGTGACTGCTCTCATGGGGCTTCCATTCCCATGGAACAGGCAGCATAGGGGACAGAAAATGAAACAGTAAATAGGAAAATATATAGTGTGTCACAAGGTAACTAGAACTCTGAAACCAAAAACCAAACCTGTTGCCGTCAAGTAGATTCTGACTCATAGAGACTCTATAGGATAGAGTAGAACTGCCTCTTAGGGTTTCCAAGGAGTGGTTGTTGGATTTGAATTGCCAACCTTTGGTTAGCAGCCTGAGCTGTTAACCACTGCGCCGCTAAGGCACCAGAGCTATGAGGGAAATGTAAATTCACATGAAAAGCAGTAGCAGCCACAACAAAGAAATGTGGTCATTGGTAAATTATAGTTTTAGAACACAGAAACCATCTTTTCTTACAAGCAGTGTGCTTAATGTTAGTTTGGGTCCCCATACCAGCACACAATACTATTTCAGCTCATCCCAGAGAGGATTTATAATAAGGTTTTCTTGGAGAAACGGGTTCTTGGTGTCGCCCAAAACCACCCCACTGATAATCCTGGCTTCTTTTGTAATGACTGAGCAGGAGAGGATGGGAGAGATGGTTTATTCCTGGGTACTGTACTACACTACTCTTCTCTGGGACATTGGTCTGGGTATTCTGATTTGAAGCACATGAGGAAGTGGTCCCCATGGAGCATGGAGCTCATTTATCTAAGTGTGCTGTGTGACAAGACAGCCATATCTTATATTATTTCTGAATTCATTTTTAGAGGTGGATGGATGGATGCATGGATGCATGGATGCATGGATAGGTGGATGGGTGGATGGGTGGATGGGTGGATGGATGTGTGTGTGTGTATAAAGATAAAATATAAAACTTCATCTTTATTAAGGGATTATTATGAGCTTGGGCACTTTAACGTACATTAGCTCACCTCATATGGTGCTGTGATTGCATCTACTTTTGTTCACACCATGGAACTTGAAAGAATGTTTTTCCAAGGGGGCGGTATATCTTTTCTTCTAGGAAGTAAAGCCAGCATGTCAGCATGCTTATTCCCACATAATGGGCTACTTGGAGGAGGGCAAGCCAAATTAGTGCTAGTGAAAAACAGAGTCGAGAGGGGGCTCAGTGAGGAAGTACAGAACTTTGCTCATAGAGGAGGTGTGAGTTCTGTGGGGCTGCAGGGCAAGAGGTGAACTCAGAGTGGCCCATCATCTGTCAAAGTTTGGAGAAGATTCTAAGCCAGGAAGGAAGTTGCTTCAGTTCTCCTCCACAGTTTCCCTTTAAGGAAGCAATTCATCTGTCCTGTGAAGACAGCATGCTTGTTCTTCATCTGATGTCTTTTTGAGTTGTTAAATTTTTACCACCAGATAGTTAGGAGCAAGCTGTCTACACCAGGGAAGCCCTCCTATGGGCAAACTCTGAGAATAGATGCCAGGACAGTGGCCTTCATGGCTCTTTTCCGCGGTGGCTTCCAAGAATTAAGCTGTTTCTTAAATGTTAGAACAAAGTAGAAATCAGAAAATGATACTTCATCTGTGTTTTGTCTAACATCCTCTTTTTGAAGTTTAAAAATTTTTTAAAGGCAATCAACTAACTGCTCTTCCCTTCCTTCCAAAAATTTTAATTGTGCATCTGTTGGGTGCAAGGCCCTGAGCCCTGGGGAATGCAGGGAGGCCCAGCCCAGGGTCTGCCAGGGCAAGCCCACCACATAGCCAGGGAGGGGAGACCCATTCGAGAGCGCACGGGCAGAACAGAGAGGGGGGATCCGCACACCGCCTCCCCCGCCCCAGCATTGGAGCTGCTTGGCTTGCTCGTTTTCGGTGTGCTTAATGTTACGTTTTACGGAGTTTGAGTCGGAGAGCCAGGTATTCCCAGTCGCCAGCTGACTCCTTGAAGGAAACAGAAGGAAGAGTAGGCTTCCTAGGCAAAGGCTGTGGCAGTTAATTTTTTCAAGTAAAAATCCTTTTTACACAGAGCTTCTTAATAAGCTCCTGGCAGGGCCACTACCAAAGCATCCTGCCAATAAAGAAGAAAGGGAGAGAAGGTGAACAGCGGCACATTCCAGCCCTGGCTGTAGCCGTCACGTGATTGGCTGAGGGCTTCTCACTGTTCTAATTAAACTTTTAGCCCCAGGGAAAGCATATAGACATCTGAACCAGTTATGAATTCAGAATCACAACTGAAATACCTCTGTTTAAATTAGTCCAGTTTTCATGCAAACCAAATCAATTAGTTGTCAGTCTGACTAATATTTACTTTGCCCAGCCATCTCAATGAAATATTTGGCCAAATTAGCTGTTTTATATAAGTATTTAGCCTTATCTGTTATTGCAGTCCATCAGAACGTTTTCCTGCATTAGCAAAGCACTTATGTGACACCTTTGCATTTGGGGAGCTGTATAATTAATATTATTAATAAAAGGAAAAATGATTTAATATTATGCGGGAGACATCGGAATGTAAAATCACCATTATGTCTGAAGGACCAAACTGGAAATGAATGTTATAGGACTTAGGATAAAGTTCAGTCAAATGCAGATGGTAGTTAATTAGCTTCAGTCCCTAGTGTATAAAAGGGCTTCCTTCGGTGGTGGAATTTACACTCCACCCTACATCACATAAAAGCTGATCGAGCCATCGAGCCTACATTTGTTTCAAAAACAAACACACACAACAAAACAAAGGGGGGAGGAGAGATAATGACAGAACTTTCTTCTTTAGTCTGTCTCACACACACACCATACACGTTATACACCCACAAGCACACATGCATAGACACGTAACACATACATGCATCACACATACATATTCTGCACCCACAAACACACATGCACACATACACATCACACACGTATCATGCACCCACAAACACACACGCACACATATACATCACACAAACACATATTCTGCACCCACAAACACACATGCACACATACACATCACAGACGTATCATGCACCCACAAACACACATGCACACATACACATCACACACGTATCATGCACCCACAAACACACATGCACACATACACATCACACACATATCATGCACCCACAAACACACACGCACACATACACATCATACACCCACAAACAGACATGCACACACGCATGCACACACACACATCTATTAAGCATCTTTTTGCACTGATCCCGTACCAGAATTGTGCAGTCATTTTCCTTACATTCTTAATTACCCTTCCTTGATGTTTTTCATCATCTTTGAAAAAAGCCGTTTTGCTCGAGTTGCTTTGTGGATCAGCCCTATCCTTGGGAGCTCAGGCCAAGTGTTCCTTACGTGCAGTATCAGTCACTGGGTTTTTCCAAGGGCTGTCATTTAAGCAAACTGAAAGCATTTGTTTTTAACTTGTTCTTTCGCCAAAAGTCTGGAGAAGGGTGGATGTTACAGAAGCATCAGCCAATAGCTGAAAGGGCTTACAAATTTTTTTTAAATTACTTGTTCTGGTTATGTTCCAAGCTGGCTTATAGTTAGATGTTGCTGCCTATGTCATCCAAACCTTACATTTCAGCATGATGATTCCGGTTCAGCCCTTTCCTTCCCTTCAGTTCTCAGCCAACTTGATGATGGAAATGGGAGGATAAAGATGTGATTAGGGAGGCACTGGTGGCTCCTTCTGGGGCAGTGGGAGCCTTCGGTTTGATGCTTCACTTGAGGGCCTTCAAGCTCAGAAATGGGAAAGTGGTTGCAAGCATCATAGTGGGCATTCTGTTGTGTAAAGTGGGACTTTGCCCCCAGAGTTTAATCAAAGCTCAGGTTTCCTTCCAGCAGTGATGCAACGTTGAAGCAGCTCTTTCCATGAGCCACAGATGGAATTTTATCTGACAGCTTTGTGTGCCAGAGCCATTAGAAGTGCAAACAAACAAAAAGTTCCTGGCAAATAAAAGCACATAGACAGTAAGTGACCAGATTGGTCTTAGGGGTTGATGAACTGTGTAGCGGGTGGGAGGTGGGGAAGGCTGCTGCCCAGGACCTGGGGAACGTGCTTACGTGGGGAGAGGAGCAATCTCCAGCCATTCTCTACAGTGGTTTAGTAAACCATTGCTCCTGCTCTCGGCAACTCAGAAAATAGTCGCAAGCTGTCTTTTCACATTTCCAACAACACCCACTTGTTCTGATCGAGCAATGGAATGGCTATGATTAATTGGTAAAAAGTTTGCATTTTAAAATGTATTTAAAAGACAGTTTTTTATTATTTCACCTGCATGCTCAACACTTCAACTTCAAGTCTCAAAGGCATCTCTAACTCAACATGTCTCAAAGCAAACGCTCCATCTTTGACACTGCATCTGGACTTCCTACGGCATTCCCTGTCTCTATGAGAAGCCTTCATCTCCAGTCCTCCCTCCCTCCCTTTGAGGTGTGGAATAACTTTGAAAAAAACAATTTGGCCTTTATTCTCAGTTATTTTGAGCCATACCAGCATCTGAGGCTAATGAATGAGGGCTGACCAGACCAAGAGGGACCACCTGGGGGCCAGATGCTTACTAAGCTTCAGGAGGCATGGCGTAATCCATCATGGCCTTATGTGGAAGCTGATAAGATCCCTGAGCCCTGAAGCTCAGAGGAGCTTCCTGGTTGGTGATCATGCACTGGCGAGAATCATGTGTCCTGCTTTGGGACGTGGAAGCTATGCTCTGCAACCTCTCCCACCTCACCTTATGTGTCTCTTTGTTTGTATACTTTTTGTATACTTTTTTTATAATAAAGCTATAATCATAAGTATGCTCAGGGGCAGATTAACCAGTGAGCAGGGTACACAAAGGCTTACAGTAAGTGCTTATTTACTAACCTGTAGTGCACAATTTCACGTGGGTTTAACTAAATCTGCACTACAGATTAGTAAATAAACACAATTAAGCCTGTGTATACCTTACTTATTGGGTAATCTGTCCCTGTATGCTGTATTCTCTGTGAGATTCTATGCATTGTTCCAGAGAATTAACGAGCCCACAGGGGCAGTGAGAACAAGTAAGGGTGGGTATCTGCCTATTTGGCAGTCTGAAAGAAGATGTCCTTCTAACTGTGAGCTCTGACCCAGCCCTGGATGGCTAGGTTCAGGGAAATGCTGCATAGGCAGCTGGTCTGAAAGATGGTGTCCTTCTAACTCGTGAGCTCTGACCCAGCTTTGGGTGGCTAGGGTCGGAGAGAGGGTATGCTGTGTGAACAGCTGGTGATGAGGATGGAAATGAAGAGGTGAGGTCTGGGCCCATTTCCACACTTTGGGAATTGGGTTCATGTTGATCCTTATCACACAGTTAGCAATGAAGATGGGATTTGCTCACTGTGCCCCTTATTTAGTACATCCCCACTCTCAAGAATTTCATTAGTCTGAGTCCACCTGGAGTCACTGGGTGGTGCAGATGGTTAACACATTTGGCTGCTAAACAGAAGGTTGGCAATTCGAGTCCACCAAGAGGGGCCTTGGAAGAAAGGCCTGGTGATCTACTTCCAAGAAATCAGCCATTGAAAATCAGCCAGAATTGACTTGTTGACAGCTGATTACTGGTTGGGTCCATTTACCTCCTGCACAACTCCCCTCTGCCTATTATCTGTATCTCCACCTCTGTCCCTGCCCCAGGCCAGGCTCCCTTCTTCACTTCCCTTGCCCACTGCATGGCTCCCCTAACTGGCCTTCTGTGGGCATCCTTGCCTCCCACCACTCTGCTCTCCACACTACCAAGGGATCCTATGAAATACATGTCTGATCTGGACACCACTGATGACTTTAAAAAAATCCAACTAGCCTTCCAGATCCTCCTTGGTCTGGCCCCGTGTGGCTCCCTGAGCCCCAGCCCCACTGCCCTGTAAATTCCCCACATGACCTTTGCTCTTTTCACTGCCCAGCCTTTGCACATACTGTTACCCACTTGCCCACTCGCAGTCTCCTCATCACCCTCCCTCTTGGCTCAGATGTCCCTGACACCAGGAAGCCTACTCAGTTTCCTCTGACTTGACTTTTTCTTCCTAGCAATTTTGTGTTTATAATTCTAGCTTTGTGAGACTGTTCCATTAGTCTCTGTCTTCCCCACTGGACTCCAGGAGAGGAGGGTCATGTCTCTTTGCTCATTGCCCTTGCCCCAACATGAATATAGGACTCACATACAGAAGTGGCAGAGCTAGAAGCCGAGCCAGGCCTTGGAGCTCCACGTCCACCCCTCAGTCCCAGCTGACCAGTAGTCATAGGACATGTGCTGTAGGAAAGGGTCTTCGGGACCAAATAAACTTTAGAAAGAATTGTGCTCCAGCCCCCTCTTAGGGGTTGACAGGGCATGTGAAAGCAGTGAGGAAAACTGTTTAATGCTGCAGGTGTCAGACTTGTTTAACCATAGAGCCCCCCCCCTTTTTTTTTCTTTTTCTTTTAACATGTATTTCCTGGACATTTTGGAAATAGTGCCAAGATTGAAGGCCTGGAAGTGGAAATAGTTACTAGTTTAGTTTGTTTGGAATCTGGTAACTGAAAGAGACAAGGCTGGCACTGCAGATGGTTCATGGGACGCCCGGACATCAGGCTAGGGAGAGTGCTCCATTTTCCAAAGCAAAGAAGAGGCGATTGAAAGGATAATCTGACCGGGTCCTTAGAAGGCACTGGGAAGAGGAGACTATAGCTAAAAGCATGCAAGCTCAGCTCTTGCCAATAGATTATAAAGCTTTTGAGGACTCATCTCATTAGTTTTTCACTCCCTTACATACAGCAGACCATCTGATAAATGGTAGATGGATGTAAATGTTTGCTGAAGCATACCTTGATATTCGCAGAGTAGGTTTGCATACACAAGTTGTATCTGTATCATTTGCTTATCAACTTCTTTCTATGGAAATGCTTTAGAAGTACATTGTGGTCCACCTTGGTTAAATTAGGACAAAGATCCTAAAGAGGGCGTCAATTAATAAAAATATAGTATGCTATGTTGCTGAAGACTGAAACGATAGAAGTGCTGACAATGGCTGGACCTGGTGCATGCTGACCAGTGTCTGGCCTCATAGGTGACATTGAGGCCATGGTCATCTGTCCCACCATCCATGAGTGGAGGCAGAGGTGAGGTGCAGAGGGGAGAGGAGCACCTCCTGCATACTTTCAGCAAAATAAGAACTACCTTACACATGGATGAAGTGCTTTAATGTCTCAAAATACTTTCACACCCACTGTTCCATGTCTGAAACAAGTACCCTCACCTCTAACGAACATTAAGCGGGGACTTTGGCACAGGCAGTTGAACTCTGACTGGAATAATTCAAGAAATAGTCCATGCATTGCTTCAGCTGCGGTTGCAGGTGTTGCCAGGTGGAAACCCCAAGTTCTGCTCAGCATGACTTGTTACAGCCAATAAACAAGAGGCCAAGGTGGGAGATCAGAAAGACGCCTTTATTTCACTGCGCAAGGAAAGGAGCAGTCAGGGCTGTTGCCTCCAAGACTGCTCGCAGGCAGCTTGGGGAGGTGGACTTTTATTGAGAGCAAACAAGGAAATGCAAATTTATCGTGAATATTCAGGATGACCTTCACGCAGGCACTCAGAGCTTGGAGATGACTATGCATTTTTTGTAGACAAGTGTTCGATCTCCCAGGGTGGAGGATGAGGTGGGTTTTCCTTCACTAGCATGTTAAGTCTCCACCCAGAGGTGGGGTGCTAATATGTATTTTTTACCTAATGAGCTGATAGGTCACTTGAAGTGTTAAGATGGCATAAAAAACCTGCTAAAACTGGTTGAGGCCATCTATGGCCTGTTCTGTGGTTATCTTGTCAAGGACAATTCCAGAAGAATGAGCAGCTTATGCTGCTTGGTGTAGGAGAATAAGCCAGAGCAAGTGTCTCTTAGAAGAGCTGGGCTCTGAGGCTGTCTTCCTCATAGGTGTGAATGCGGGGAGGGGGCTTCGTCACCAGTTGCTTTGGTGATGTGAGAAGAGGAGGATGGTGGGTCTCTAGGCTGAGTTAGAATATGTTTTATTTTTTGGTTGGTTCTCTCTTCTCCTCCCTTCTTCTGCAGCCCTGATGCTCTGGGTTTCCAGTTGTGTGGTTGCCATGGCAGCCGGCAGACCCCCCCCCCCCCCCCAAGGTGATCCAGTGCAGTGTCCCAGGTGTGCTGGGGTGTCTCACTGAGGGTCTAATGAACCTGTTAGACCACTTGCTTATGGTCCTATCACCCCACCCCCACCCCAGGAAAATAATAAGAACCAGTTGCCGTGGTGTCAACTCTGACTCATGAAGGGTCCGTGTGTATCAGAGTAGAACTGTGCTCTGTAGGATTTTCAATGACTGATTTTTTGGAAGTGAATCACCAGGCCTTTCTCCTGAGGAGGCTCTGGGTGGACTCAAACCTCCAACTTTTTGATTAACAGCCACGCACGTAAGTGTTTGCACCACCCAGCTACTCCAGGGAGATAATAGTGGTAGACTTTCTACCTCTGTAGGCCCAGCTTACTCTAGTGATTCTTAACTGTTTTGGCATCACAGGCCCCTTTGAAAAGCTAGTGCAACTTGTGAACTGTCTCTCTCCAGAGGAAAAAAATGAATCATGGCACGTGCCCACACCATTGTGCAGACAGTTTCTGGGGGTTCCTAGATACTTAAGCCTGTCCTTGAGGGACCGTGGGCCTTAGGACAGGAAGTCTCCCACTTAGTTCTCAGCCACTCATTAGATATGCCTGTGAACCACTGCTGTAAATGAGAAAGGACCACCTTGAAAACTGACAAATACTCATCGAGGAGTGACTCATTTGAGTTGACAAACACTCATCGGGGAGTATTGCTTTTCTTCCTGCAAGTTCACCACCCAGCCTCCTCACCTCTTAGTACTTTCCAGCTTGTTGAATGCAGGCCTCTCCAGGTGTGCAGAGCTGTAGGTGCAGATAGGAATAGAGATCTAAGCATTACAGATTATTGAGAGTAGGGTCTTGGAGATGGCTGAGCTATCCCCCTCGCTTTACAGGTTGGAGGCTGAGACTGAGGCAGCTGCCCAACCTCCCACAGAGAGAGGGTGAAAGAGGTGTACTTGCTACCATACTCCTAGTGTGATGGGTCTCTCCTGGAGCAGCCTTGAGGGTTTGGTGGCACCTGGAAGCTTGGGACTCTGGCCTCTGACCTTTTCCATGAATCTTCCTTGATGAGCAGTCAGCTGCTGTCAGGTCAGACCCCGACTCACGGTGACTCTGTGTACAACAGAATGAAATGTTGCCTAGTCCTGTGTGATCCTCACATCACTGGCATGTTCGAGTCCATCATTGTAACTGCTGTGCTAATTCATCTCACTGAGGGTCTCTTTGCCCTTGCTGGCCTTCTATTTTGCCAAACACAATGTCTTCCTCTAGCAGTTGATCCCTCCTCATGACATATCCAAAGCAAGCAAGTTGGACAGTGTTCTGTTGTGATCCGTAAGGTTTTCATTGGCTAATTTTTGGAAGTAGATCTTCAGGCCTTTCTTCCTAGTCTGTATTAGTCTGGAAGATCTGCTGAAACCTGTCTACCATTAGTGACCCTGCTTGTATGTGAAATATTGATGGCATAGCTTCCAGCATCACAGCAACACACAAGCCACCACAGTATGACACACTGATGGACAGGTGGTAAACATCAATGGGAGGACATCCCCTTGTCCTTCCAGAGTCACAGGATCAGGTGTCCTCCACTTTGATGAAGCCAAGGGAAAAGGAGAATGGAGAGATCTGGCCAGAGCTGGCTCCCATGCTCCGATGCAATGCTGCATGCCAGTCAGAGCCCTCTACAGAATTAACTCTCCACACACGGGCCAGTGGGCAATAAGGAAGTTGAGTGGTTTGGATCAAGTGCAGACTCTCCCCCTTGAGAATGTAGGACCCTGGCGTGAGTGTGAGGATCTCTGTAAGTGTCCTTTCTTGACTTAGCAGTAACTCAGAGCAGACCCTGAAGCCCCTCTTCTAGGACTCTTCAGCTCTCTCCACACCCCCACTGGAACCTCACAGCAGGCCTCCCTGAGCCATAGAGGAGTCCCCTGAGCAGAGTCCAGAGCTATAAGACAGTGGCTTTGGGCAAACAGCAGGGCGTGGGCCTTCATGCTTTCTTTGGTGACATGGCACATTGGAGGAAGTTTCCCAACAATCCTCTTCATCCCCCATTGCTCCCAGGACCAATATGTCAGGCCTTGCCATTTGACAGTGTCCCCATGGCCCATAGGGGAAGATGACGTGGCAGAGCCGTGCCAGCTGACACCACACTTGGAGAATTTTTACTGCTCAGTGACATTAACAATGAATGACGTGGGAAAATTGGGTTTCCACAAGCAGAAAAATGAAACAGCATCCATGCCTCACACCACACACAGAAACAAATTCAAAATGGATTAAGGACCTAAAATATGCAAACTAAAACCATAAAATGCTTAGAAGAAAAAACAAGGGCAATGCTGTCAGGCCTAGCTTTTAAAAATGGGTTATCTAATATAATAATAATAAAAAAAAAACACACACACACCAACAGCTGTCTTAGACATCTAGTGCTGCTATAACAGAAATACCACAAGTGGATGGCTTTAACAAACAGAAGTTTATTCTCTCACAGTCTAGTAGGCTACAAGTCCAGATTCAGGGCATCCACTCCAGGGGAAGGCTTTCTCCCTCTGTCAGCTCTGGAGGAAGGTCCTTATCCTCCATCTTCCCCTGGACTAGGAGCTTCTCCGTGCAGGAACCCTGGGTCCAAAGAACATGCTCTGCTCCCAGTGCTTTTTTCCTGGTAGTATGAGGTCCCCCATCTCTGCTCACTTCCCTTTTATCTCTTGGTGATGCAGGCCACACCCCAGGGAGACTCCCTTTACATTGGATCAGGAATGTGACCTTAGTAAGGATGTTACAATCCCACCCTAATCCTCTTTAACATAAAATTACAGTCACAGTATGGAGGACAGCCACACAATAATAGGAATCATGGCCTAACCAAGTTGACACATATTTTTGCGGGACACAATTTAATCCATGACAACAGCAAAAGACAAAAGAAATAAATGGGACCTCATAACAGTTAAAAACTGTTGTTCCTCAAAACACTTAACCAAAAAAAAAAAAAACTTCTGTTCATCAAAAGACTTTACCAAAAAACTGAAAAGACAAGCTACCAACTGGGAGAATATCTTTGGAAACCATGTATCTGACAGGACTCTAATAAACAAAATATATATCAAACTTTGACAACTTAACAACAAAAAGACAAATAATCTGATCATAAAATGGGCAAAGGACTTGAATAGACATTTCACCAAAGATGACATTCAAATGGCCACCAAACACATAATAGATGCTCAGCATCATTAGCCACCAGAGAGATGCAAATCAAAACCACAGTGAGGTACCATTTTACTCCTACCAGGATGGCTAAGATACAAAAAAAAAAAAAAACCTGAAAATAACAAATGTTGGCAAGGATGTAGAGAAATTGGAAGCCTTATCCATTGGTGGTGGGAATGCAAAATGGTACAGCCACTGTGGAAAATAGTGTGGCAGTTCCTCAAAAAACTAAAAATAGAGCTACCATATGACCCAGCAATTTGACTCCTAGGTATATACCCAAAAGACTTGAAAGCAGACTATCAGAGACCTGTACAACAATGAGTAATTGCAACACTATTCACAGTAGCCAAAAGGTGAAAACAACCTAAATGCCTGTCAGTGGATGAGTGGATAAACAAAATGTGGTACATGCATACAATGGAATTACTACTTAGCCAGTAGGAAAAATGACGTCTTCACACATGCTACAATATGGATAGAGCTGGAAGACATTATGCTGAGTGAAATAAGTCAATCACAAAAGGACAAATATTGTATGACCTCACTTATATAAAAAGACAAGAAAAGAAAACTGTATAGAGAACAAAGTTTATCAGTGGTTACCAGGGGCAGGAGGGAGGGAAGAAGGGGCAGTTAACATTGATGAAAGTATTGCATTAATTAATGGTAAGTTTACACAGCCGATTATTATAATTGCTATCAGTAAGCTGTGCACCTGTAAAAAGTATACTTGGCAAATTTGTGTGATAACACAAATTTGGTTACTTGGTTTGGAGGTTTAGTGTCATGGTTTCATGAGATATGCCAGTTAATTGGCCTGATAACATGTTTAGTGCTTCTTTTCTACCTCCTAGTTCATTGTGTAGTGCCTGGGGTCTTAAAAGCTAGTAAGCGACCATCCAAGGCACAACAATTGGTCTCTATTTGCCTGGAACATCAGATGAAGGAGCATCAGGAATAGGAGGAGGATATGGAATGTGTTATAATTCTCTCCATGAACAACTGCCTTCTTTGCCATGAGACCAGAAGAACTGGATGCTGCCTGGCTACCATTACTGAACATTGTAATCAAAGATTCTATAGAAGAATTCTGATCGAAAGAGGGAAAATGCAGAGCAGAATTTTAATTCTCATGGGTTCCAGACTTCCTGGAGCCGTGAAGGTTGGATGAACCCCTGAAACTATTTCCCTCAGATCATCTTTAAACCTTAAACCAAAAATATACCCTGAAGTCTTCTTACAACCAAACAATGGTTTAGCTTAAGTAGTAAAAAATATCTGCCTTCAGCATTATGCCCTTTTAAGAACTATCTATATGGGATCAAATTGACAACAGCAACTTGAAAGATTAGATAGGAACCTTAGGGAGCAGTGAGTTTATGTTAATGGGGGAGAAGCAACTCAGAAAAGGAAGGTGAGAATGGTTGCACAACTTGAGGAATGTAGTGAATGTCACTGAATAGTGCATGGAGAAGTCTCAGCAACACCAACAGACCTTATGGAGCACAGTTCTATTCTAACACACATGGTGTCAGCATCAGTTGGGGTTGACTTGATGGCAGCTGGTTTTTGTTGTTAAAATAATTTAACGTGGGAATATTTTTAAGTGGCTGTAACCACCTCAACTATTAAAAATAAAACAAAAAACTCAATAAGCACCCACAAACCAAAAAAAAAAAAAAACACCAATGACATCCGCAGGCCACTTATGGGGACAAGTGTCCTCCTGGGTCTCTGTTAACTCTTTACATGCATACTTATATTTTACTTCGTCAAAATATACTCCTTAAAATGACAGCCAACGGATCCTAGTTTTAATCGAATTTGACTTCTCAAGAAGAAACCTGGAGAGGAGCAGATACTAAACAAGAGAGGAAGTGCTGCCATTCATGCAGTTTTGAGAAGATCATGAAGCCTTCCTCATGACTAGAATTCTCTTCCCCGAGCAGATAACTTTCTAAGATGTATGTGCTCCATGCTTAGCAGAAAACACACAAACAGAAAATGGATAAAAGGAAGAGGGGCAGAGCGAAGGAACACCTTCAAACAGGACTTCAGAGAAATTCAGACACTTCATATAGGTTTGCTAACATATATGATTTGTGCTGGGGCTAGTAGTGGCATTTGACAAACTTAGCTCTAGCGCCGAATCACTTATAGTTGACCTCCCCTAAAAGCCAGTAAATGTCATCTAGCAGTCACTCAGACCCAATTGCATGTTCTGCTCTGAAGTGTGTTTTTTAAAAAATCTAGTTGTGATTACATCATACTTATAATCTGGAACCTATTCATGTAACCTCATTCATTCATTTAACAAACATTGGGTGGACGTCTTTTCTGTGCCCTGCATTGCCTGGACATTGAGATACCACGGTAGACACAATGCAGTCCCTGTCCACGTGAGGTACACAGGCCAGTGTGGAGGCAGAGGTTAATCAAACTGACCCCTACGTAGACCCCAGTCACAGACTGTGGCCTGTGTAGGCTGTGCTGGAATAGCAGGCACAAGACAAGCCCTTGACCTCTCATGGAGACACCCTTGACTTTGTATTCACCCAACGTCAGTTTCCAATTTGCTTTTTATTAAAGAAAGAGGGTAACACATTAGCCCAGCAGGCCTTTGCTGAGCAAGTACCTGTTGCAGGGTAGGCGTTTTGCTAAGATCTAGAGAAACAAGGGTGATTGGGACACACCCCTCCCTCCATGAGCTGTTCCTCTAAGGGGCAAGTGGAGCCCCTAAAGAGATAATATCTACATAGTGGGTAAGGGCAGTGGTAAGATGCATGCCGCGTGCGTGGGAACCCAGATGGAGGCCCCACTCTGTCCAGCAGCGGGGTGTCAGAGACAGATTCCAGGTGGCGAGTGTTATAAGTTGACTACAGGTCAGCCCAATGAAGGGGGAAGAGCGTGTCAGTCAGAAGGCACAGGGCATGAATCACTTGGCCTGCTAGGAGTTGGACATGGAGGTAGAAGACTGAACTGGAGAAACCTCGGGCACCATGCGGGTCCCTGTGGGTGGTGAGTGAGGGGTCAAATAAAAGGGGGTGTGGCTGAGCTAAGATAGTGGCAATGGTGATAAGCGGAGGGAACATCTTTAGAAGACTGATTGTGAGACACCAGCGAGAGAGAGGACTCTCACTATGCTCTGACTTCGGAAACAGGTGGATTTTAGTGACACTAGATTGGATAGTGGTTAAGAGCATGGCTGCTAACCAAAAGGTGGGGAGTTCGAATCCACCAGCCGCTCCTTGGAAACCCTATGGGGCAGTTCTACTCTGTCCTAGAGGGTCGCTATGAGTTGGAAGCTACTCGATGGCAGTGGGTTTGGGTTTTTTTGTTTTGGGGTTTTTTTTGTGTATGTGTTTTTGGTAAATCAGATAGAAAAGGAGCTCTGGTGGTGCAGTGCTTAAAGCATTTGGCTGCTAACCAAAAGGTCGGAGCTTCGAACCCACCAGCCACTCTGAGAAAGAAAAATGTGACAGTCAGCTTCCGTAAAAGTTGTTGTTGTTCTTGTTAGACGCCATCCAGTGAGTTCCAACTCATAGCAACCCTATATACAAAACTCGGCCCAGTCTTGCGCCATCCTCACAATTGTTGCTATGTTTGAGCCCATTGTCGAAGCCACTGTCAGTCCATCTCGTCAAGGGACTTCCTCTTTTTCTGCTGACCCTCTGCTTTAGCAAGCATGATGTCTTTCTCCAGGGACTGGTCCCTCCTCATAACATGTCCAAAGTATGTGAGACAAAGTCTCGCCATCCTCTCTTCTAAGGAGCATTCTGGCTGTACTTCTTCCAAGACAGACTTGTTCTTCTTCTGGCAGTTCATGATGTATTCAATATTCTTTGCCAACACCATAATTCAAAGGCATCAATTCTTCTTCAGTCTTCCTTATTCACTGTCCTTCTTTCACATGCATATGAGGCAATTGAAAATAGCAAGGCTTGATCAGGTGCACCTTAGTCCTCAAGTGACGACTTTGCTTTTCAACACTCTTTTGCAGCAGATTTGCCCAAAGCAATAGGTCATTTGATTTCTCAACTGCTGTTTCCATGGGTATCGATTGTGGATGCAAATAAAATGAAATCCTTAAAACAAATTCAATCTTTTCTCCGTTTATCATGATGTTGCTTATTGGTCCAGGATTTATGTTTTATGTGAGGATTTATGTTTTCTTATGTTGAGGTATAATCCATATAGAAGGCTGTAGTCTCTGATCTTCATCAGTAAGAGCTTTAAGTCCTCTTCACTTTCAGCAAGCAAAGTTGTGTCATCTGCATATCACAGGTTGCTAATGAGTCTTCCACCAATCCTGATGCCCTGTTCTTCTTCATATAGTCCAGCTTCTCTGAATACTCAGCAAACTGAACAAGTATGGTGGAAGGATACAACCCTGAAGCACACCTTTCCTGATTTTAAACCATACAGTATCCTCTTGTTCTGTTCAAAAGACTGCCTCTTAGTCTATGCATGGATTCCACATGAGCACAATTAAGTGTTCTGGAATTGCCATTCTTTGCAATGTTATCCATAATTTGTTATGATCCACGCAATCGAATGCCTTTGCATAGTCAATAAAACATAGGTAAACATCTTCCTGGTATTCTTTGCTTTAAGCCAAGATCCATCTGACATCAGCAATGATATCCTTCGTTCCACATCCTCTTCTGAATCTGGCTTGTGACTTTCTGGCAGTTCCCTGTTGATGTACTGCTGCAACAGTCTTTTAATTACTTTTGGAAAAATTTTACTTGTATATAATATTAATGATATTGTTCGATGATTTGTGCATTCTCTTGGATCACGTTTCTTTGGAATGGGCACAAATACTGATCTCTTCCAGTCAGTTGGCCTGGCCAAGTAGCTGTCTTCCAAATTTGTTGGCTTAGACGATTGAGCACCTGCAGCACTGCGTCCATTTGTTGAAACATCTCAATTGGTATTCCGCCAATTCCTGGAGTCTTGTTTTTCACCAATGCTTTCAGTGCAGCTTGGACTTCTTCCTTCAGTACCATCGGTTCATGATAATATGCTACCTCCTGAAATGGTTGAATGCCAGCCAATTCTTTTTGGTACAGTGACTTTCGTGTATTCCTTCCATCTTCTTTTGATGCTTCATGTCATTCAATATTTTGCCTATAGAATCCTTTAAAATTGAAATTTGAGGCTTGAATTTTTTCTTCAGTTCTTTCACCTTGAGAAATGCCAAACGTGTTCTTCCCTTGTGGTTTTCTAATTCCAGGTCTTTACACATTTCCTTATAATATTTGACTTTGTCTGCTCGAGCTGCCCTTTGAAATCTTGTGTTCAGTTCTTTCACTTTATCATTTCTTCTGTTCGCTTTAGCTACTCCATGTTCAAGAGGAAGTTTTAGAGTCTATTCGGACATCCATTTTGGTCTTTTCTTTCCTGTCTTTTTACCGACCTCTTACTTTCTCATGTATGATGTCCTTGATGTCATTCCACAACTCATCTGGTCTTTGGTCATCAGTGTTCAATACATCAAATCTATTCTTGGGAGGATCTCTAAATTCAGGTGGGATATACTCAAGGTCGTATTTTGGCTCTCATGGACTTGTTTTAATTTTCTTCGGCTTCAACTTGAACTTGCATATGAGCAATTGATGGTCTGTTTTGCAGTCGGCCCCAGGCCTTGTTGTGACTGATGATATTGAGTTTTTCTATCATATCTTTCCACAGATGTAGTTGATTTGATTCCTGTGTATTCCATCCAGTGAGGTCCACATTTTTAGTTGCCATTTATGTTGTTGAAAAAGGTATTTGCAATGAATAAGTCATTGTCTTGCAGAATTCTATCACGCGATCTCCAGGGTCATTTCTATCATCAAGGCCATATTTTTCAACTACTGAGACTTCTTTGTTTCCAGCTTTCACGTTCCAATCACCAGTAATTATCAGTGCCTCTTGGTTGCATGTGTGATCAATGTCAGACTGCAGAAGTTGGTAAAAGTCTTCAATTTCTTCATCTTTGGTGTTAGTAGTTGGTGCATAAATTTGAAGAATAGTCATATTAACTGGACTTCGTTGTAGACATATGGATATTATCCTATCACTGACAGCATTGTATTTCAGGATACATGTTGAAATGTTCTTTTTGACCACAAATGTGATGCCATTCCTCTTCAATATTTCATTCCTAGCATAGTAAACCATATAAACGTCTGTATCAAAATGGCCAATACTAGTCCATTTCAGCTCGATGCCTAGGATATCAATCTTTATGCTTTCCGTTTTTTCTTTCTTTCTTTTTTTAAATTGTACTTTAGGTGAAAGTTTATAGAGCAAATTAGTTTCTCATTAAACAATTAATGCATAAATTTTTTTGTGACATTGGTTGCCAACCCCGCGATGTGTCACCCAGGATCCCAATTTCCGTTGGTCTAGTTTTCCTGTCCCTTTTGCTTTCACATGTTTGTTTGGGGCTAGTGTGCCCATTTAGTCTTGTATACACGGTTGAACTATGAAGCATATTCCTCACATGTGTTATTGTTTCTTTTGAAGACCTACCTAATCTTTGGCTGAAGGCTGAACTTCAGGAGTTACATCAGTATTGAGTTAAAAGAGTGTCAGGGGGCCATAGGCTCAGAGTTTTTACAGTCTCTGTCAGGCCACTAAGTCTGGTCTATTTTTGTGGGTGTGAGTTTGAATTTCGTTCCACATTTTTCTCCCACTCTGTCCAGGGCCCTCTATTTAGAGCAGTTGGTGGTGGTAGCAGAGCACCATCTAGTTGTGCTGGACCGAGTCTGGTGGAGGCTATGGTAGTTGTGGTCCATTACTTCTTTGGACTAATCTTTCCCTTGTGTCTTTAGGTTTCTTCATTCTCCTTTGATCCAGATGGGGCGAGACCAGTAGATGTATTTAGATGGCCACTTGAAGGCTTTTAAGACCCCAAGTGCTACTCACCACAGTTGGATGTAGAACATTTCTTTTATAAACTATGTTATGCCAATTGAGATAGATGTCCCCTGAGACCATGGTTCCCAGCACTCAACCCAATAACTTCATCCCTCAGGGAATTTGGATGTGTGTATGCAGCTTCCATGATTTTGCCTTGGTCAAGTTGTGCCAGCTTCCCTGGTATTGTGTACTGTCTTACCCTTCAACCAAAGTTACCACTTATCTACTATCTAATTAGTGTTTTTCCCTCCCCACCAATCCCTTCCTAATACCATCAGTGATTGCTTCTGTGTGTAAACTTTCCTTGAGTTTTTATAATAGTGGTCTCATACAATATTTGTCCTTTTGTGATTGACTTGTTTCAGTCAGTATAATGCCCTCCAGATTCATCTATGTCATCAGATGTTTCGCAGATTCATCATTGTTTTTTATTGTTGAGTAGTATTCCATTGTGTATATGTACCAGTTTTTTATCCATTCATCTGTTGATGAGCATTTAGATTGTTTCCATATTTTTGCTATTGTGAATAATGCTGCAATGAACATGGGTGTACATATGTTTATTTGGGTGATGGCTCTTATTTCTCTAGAATATATTCCTAAGAGTAGGATTGCTGGATCATATGGTATTTCTATTTCTAGCTTTTTAAGGAAACGTTGTATAATTTTCCAAACTGGTTGTACCACTTTACGTTACCACAAGCAGTGCATAAGAGTTTCAATCTCTCTGCAGCCTCTCCAACATTTATTTTCTGTTTTTTGATGTGTGGCAGTAATATCTGGGTGAGATGGTGTTATGGATTGAATTATGTCCCCCCTAAACATGTGTGTATCAGTATGGCCGGGGCTATGATTCCTGGTATTGTGTGATTTTCCTATATGTTGTAAATCCTGCCTCTATGATGTTAATGAGGTAGGATGGGTGGCAGTTGTTTTAGTAAGGCAGGACTCAATCTACAAGATTGGATTTTATCCTGAGGCAATCTCTTGAGATATGAAAGAGAGAAGTGAGCAGAGAGGCAGGGGGACCTCATACCACCAAGAAAGCAGTGCCAGGAGCAGAGTGTGTCCTTTGGACCTGGGGTCCCTGCACAGAAAAGCACCTAGTCCTAGGGAACACTGATGAGAAGAAGGCCGACAAAGAGAGAAAGGCTTCCCTTTGAGTTGATGCCCTGAATTTGTACTTTTAGCCTACTTTACTGTGAAGAAATAAATTTCTCTTTGTTAAAGCCATCCACTTGTGGTATTTCTGTTGTAGTAGCCCTAGATGACTAAGACAGATGGTATCTCATTGTAGTTTTGATTTGCATTTTTCTAATGGCTGGTGTGTTCTATTAGTGATACTGTTTGAAAAATTTCCTCATTCGGTTGGATCACCTTTCTTGGGAATAGGCATAAATATGGATCTCTTCCAGTTAGTTGGCCAGGTAGCTGTCTTCCAAATTTCTTGACATACACTAGTGAGCACTTCCAGCACTGCATCCTTTTGTTGAAACATCTCAACTGATATTCGGTCAATTCCTGGGGCCTTGTTTTTCGCCAATGCCTTCGTTGCAGCTTGGACTTCTTTCTTTACCATCGGTTCCTTAACATATGCTACCTCTTGAAATGGTTGAATGTCAGCCAGTTCTTTTTGGTATACTGATTCTGCGTATTCCTTCCACCTTCTTTTGATACTTCCTGCGTCCTTTGATATTTTCCCCCACAGAATCCTTCACTATTGCAACTCGAGGCTTGAGGTTTTTCTTCAGTTCTTTCAGTTTGAGAAATGCTGAGCATGTTCTTCCCTTTTGGTTTTCTGTCTCCAGCTCTTTGCACATTTCATTGTAATACTTTACTTTGTCTTCTCGAACCGCCCTTTGAAATCTTCTGTTCAATTCTTTTGCTTCATCATTTCTGCCTTTTTCTCTAGCTACTCAACATTCAAGAGCAAGTTTCAGAGTCTCTTCTGACATCTCTTTCAGTCTTTTCTTTCTTTCCTGTCTTTTTAATGATCTCTTGCTTTCTTCATGTATGATGTCCTTGATGTCATTCCACAACTCATCTGGTCTTCGGTCAAGTAAAATTTTGCTAAAGATCATTCAAAAGTGGCTGCAGCAGTATATCAACATAGAACTGCCAGAAATTCAGGCTGGATTCAGAAGAGGACTGTCTCAGTCATCTGGTGCTGCTCTAACAGGAATACCACAAGTGGATGGATTTAGCAAAGAGAAGTTTATTCTCTCACAGTCCAGTAGGCTACAAGTCCAAATTCAGGGCTTCAGCTCCAGGGGAACGCTTTCACCATCGGCTCTGGAGGAAGGTCCATGTCATCAATCTTCCCTTAGTCTGGGAGCTTCTCTGCGCAGGAACC
>NW_004443955.1:11568404-11589093 GCF_000243295.1 Trichechus manatus latirostris
CTTCTCTCTTTTATATCTCAAAAGAGATTGCATTAAGACACTAATCTTGTCAACCTCATCAGTATAACCTCATCACAGTGATAGAATTTATAACACATGAGGAGATCACATATAATCTCCTCATAGTGGTAGAGTTTACAAGTAAGGAAATCCCATCAGATAACACAATCATACAATACCGGGAATCATGACCTAGCCAAGTTGCTACCCACATTTTTTGGGGGACACACATCAATCCATGACAAGGACATAGAACCAGGGATATCATTGCTGATGCCAGATGGATCCTCGCTGAAAGCCGAGAATGCCAGAAAGATGTTTACTTGTGTTTTATTGACTATGCAAAGGCATTCAACTGTGTGGATCATAACAAATTATGCATAACATTGCGAAGAATGGGAATTCCAGAATAGTTAATATGCTCATGAGGAACCTGTACATAGATCAAGAGGCAGCTGTTCCGACAGAACAAAGGGATACTGCGTGGTTTAGTCAGGAAAGGTGTGTGTCAGGGTTGTATCGCTTCATCATCCCTATTCAGTCTGTATGCTGAGCAAATAATCCAAGAAGCTGGACTATATGAAGAAGAATGAGGCATCAGAATTGGAGGAATACTCATTAACAATCTGCATTAGGCAGATGACACAACCTTGCTTGCTGAAAGTGAAGAGGACTTGAAGCATTTACTGATGATGATCAAGACCACAGCCTTCAGTATGGATTATACCTCAACATAAAGAAAACAAAAATTCTCACAACTGGACCAATAAGCAACATCATAATAAATGGAGAAAAGATTGAAGTTGTCAAGGATTTCATTTTACTTGGATCCACAATCAACACCCATGGAAGCAGCAGTCAGGAAATCATAAGATGCATTACATTGGGCAAATCTGCTGTAAAAGAACTCTTCAAAGTGTTGAAAAGCAAAGATATCGCCTTGAAGACTAAAATGCACCTGACCCAAGCCATCGTATTTTCAATCACATCATATGCAAGCGGAAGCTAGACAATGAATAAGGAATACCAAAAAAGAATTGACACCTTTGAATTGTGTTGGTGAAGAATATTGAATATACCATGGACTGCCAAAAGAACGAACAAATCTGTCTTGGAAGAAGTACAACCAGAATCCTCCTTAGAAGCAAGGATGGTGAGACTACGTCTCACATACTTTGGACGTGTTGTCAGGAGGGATCAGTCCCTGGAGAAGGACATCATTCTTGGTGAAGTACAGGGTTGGTGAAAAAGAGGAAGACCCTCAACGAGATGGACTGACACAGCGACTGGAACGGTGGGCTCAAGCATAACAATGATTGTGAGCATGGCGCAAGACCAGGCAGTGTTTCATTCTGTGGTACATAGGGTTGCTATGATTTGGAACTGACTCAACGGCACCTAACAACAACAACAATAACAATGGCTGGTGATCGCAAGCATTTCCTCATGTGTCTGTTAGCCACCTGAATGTCTTGTTTGGTAAAGTGTCTGTTCATATCCTTTGCCCATTTTTAAATTAGATTATTTGTCTTTTTGTTGTAGAAGTGTTGGATTTTCTTATCAATTTTAGAGATTAGACTTTTGTCAAATATGTCATAGCCAAAATTTTTTTCCCAATCTATAGGTTCTCTTTTAACTCTTTTGCTGAAGTATGTTGATGAGCCTAAGTTTAATTTTTAGAAGATCCAAGTTATCTAGTTTATCTTCTGGTTTTTTGTATTGTGAGTTATGGTTTGTATCTTATTTATGCAGTATGTTAGGGCCTCTAGCATTGACCCTGTTTTTTCTTCCATGATCTTTATAGTTTTTGGTTTTGGTTTTATATTTTGGTCTTTGATCCATTTTGAATTAGTTTTTGTGTATGGTGTGAAGTATGGGTGCTGTTTCATTTTTTTACAGACGGACATCCAATTTGCCAGCACTATTTGTTAAAAAGACTGTCTTTTCACCATTAGATGAACTTTGGGCCTTTGTCGAAGATCAGGTGGATTTACACCTGGGTTCTGAATTCTGTTCCATTGGTCAGGGAGTCTGTCATTGTACCAGTACCAGGCTGTTTCGACTACAGTTGCTGTATAATAGGTTGTGTCATCTGGTAGTGTGAGGCCTGCTACTTTGTTCTTCTTCAATAATGCCTTACATATCTGGGACCTCTTTGCTTTCCATATAAAGCTAATAATTAGTTTTTCCATCTCATTAAAGAATGTTGTTGGTACTTGGATTGGGTTGCATTGTATTTGTAGATTGCTTTGAGTGGAATTAACATTTTCACATTGTTGAGTCTACCTATCCATGAGCATGGTATGTTTTTCCATTTATGTAGGTCTCTTTTGGTTTCTTGCAGTACTATAGGTCTTCTAAGTCCCTGATCAGATTTATGTGTAAGTATTTTATTTTTATGGAGGCTATTATAAATGGTATTGCTTTCCTGTCTTCCTTTTGATAGTTCTCTTTATTGGTATATAGGAATCCAACTGATTTTTGTGTTTATCTTGTATCCTGCTACTCTGCTGAATCTTTTTATTAGTTCCAGTAGTTTTCTTGTGGAGTCTTTAGGGTTCTCTATGTATACTATCATATCATGCATAAATAGGGATAGTTTTACTTCTTCCTTACCAGTTTGAATGCCCTCTATTTCTTTTTCTTTCCTTATTGCTCTACCTATCATTTCCAGCCCATTATTAAACAGCAGTGATGGTAGAG
The DNA here is from genome assembly GCF_000243295.1 of Trichechus manatus latirostris. Lineage (NCBI taxonomy): Eukaryota > Metazoa > Chordata > Mammalia > Sirenia > Trichechidae > Trichechus > Trichechus manatus. The sequence continues at coordinate 11,571,108 of NW_004443955.1, forward strand.
GGCATCCTTGTTTTCTTCCTGTTCTCAGGGGGAATGTTTTCAGCCTCTCTCCATTGAGAATGATGTTGGCTGTTGGTTTTGTATAGATGCCTTTTTTTATGTCAAGGAATATTCCTTCTATTCTTATTATATTGAGAGTTTTTATCAGGACTGGGTGTTGGACTTTATTGAATGACTTTTCTGCATCAGTTGAGATGATCATGTGATTCTTTTCTTTTGTTTTATTTATGTGGTGGATTATGTTGATTGATTTTCTAATGTTGAACCATCCTTGTATACCTGATATGAATCCCACTAGGTCATGGTGAATTATTATTTCTTTTTTTTATGATGCTGAATTCCATTGGCTTGGATTTTGTTGAGAATTTTCACACCTATATTCCTGAGAGACATTGGTCTGTAATTTTCTTTTTTTGTGGTGTCTTTGCCTGGTTTTGGTATCAGGGTTATGTCGGCTGCATGCAATGAATTTGGGAGTATTCCTTCCTTTTCTATGCTCTGAAATAGTTTGAGTAGTACTGTTGTGAGCTCTTTTCTCACTGTTTGGTATAATTTTCCAGTGAAGCCATCTGGACCAGGACTTTTTTTTTTTGTTGAAAGTTTTTTTTTTTTAATTATTATTATATTTTCAATCTCTTCTCTTGTTATGATTTATTCAAATTTTCTACCTCAGTCCATGTTAGTTTAGTTAGGTATTGTGTTTCTAGAAATTTGTCCATTTTTTCTAGATTTTCAAATTTGTTGGAATACAGTTTTTCGTAGTACTCTGTTATGATCCTTTTTATTTCAGTCGAGTCTGTTGTAATGTCCCCCATTTCATTTCTTATTTGTGTTATATGCTTCCTCTCCTGTTTTTCTTTTGTCAGTTTGGCCAGTGGTTTGTTGATTTTGTTGATCCTTTCAAAGAACAAACTGTTGTTTTTGTTGATTCTTTCTATTGTTTTTCTATTGTCTATTTCATTTATTTCTGCTCTGATCTTTATAATTTCCTTTCTTCTGGTGGCTGTGGGCTTCTTTTGCTGTTGTCTTTCTATTTTTTCGAGTTGTAAAGCTAATGTTTTGATTTTATCCCTTTCTTCTTTTTCTTTTTTGATGTATGTGTCTATTACTATAAATTGACCTCTGAGCATTGCCTTTACTGTGTCCCAGAGGTTTTGGTAAGATGTGTTTTCATTCTCATTTGATTCTAGGAATTTTTTTACTCCATCTGTGTTTTCTTCTTTTACCCAGTGGTTATTAAGCAAGGTGTTATGCAGTTTCCATGTTTTTGGTTTTTTTCCTTGCTCTTCCTGTTATTAATTTCTACTTTTATGGTGTTATGATCAGAGAAGATGCTTCGTACTATCTCAGTGTTTTTTATTTTGTTGAGGGTCATTTTGTGGCCTAAGATGTAGTCTATTCTGGAGAACATTCCATTTGTGTTGGAAAAGAATACATAATTTGCTGCTGTTGGGTGGAGTGTTATATATATGTCAGTGAGGTCAAGTTGGTTGATTCTGGCCTTTAGATCTTCTGCATCTTTGTTGAGTTTCTTTCTAAATGTTCTGCCCTTTACTGAGAGTGGTGTGTTGAAGTCTCCTACTATTATTGTGGAAATATTAATGTCTCTTTTCAGTGCTGTTGAAGTTTGTTTTATATATTTTGGAGCTGTGTCATTGGGTGCATAGATATTTACTATGGTTATGTCATCATGGTAGGTTGTCCTATTAGGCATTATATAATGTCCTTCCTTGTCTTTTATGGTGGATTTTGCCTTAAAGTCTATTTTAACTGAGATTAATATCACCACTTCTGCTTTTTTGGTTGTTGTTCACTTGCTATATTTTTTCCATCCTTTGATTTTTAATATATTTAAACTTTTGTGTCTAAGGTGTGTCTCTTGTTGACAGCGTATTAATAGGTCATGTTTTTTATCCATTCTGTCACTCTGTGTCTCTTTACAGGTGCATTCAGGCCATTTACATTCAGTGTCATTATTGACAGGTGTGAGTTTACTGCTGTCATTTTGTAGTGCTTTTTTTGTGTGGTGCTGATGTCATCTTTGTTCCTCTTACTCTCCTGTGCTGAATGAATTCCTTTTGTTTGTGGATTTTTTTTGTTTGTTTCTTTCTTTCGTTTTTATAGATTTTTTGTTTACTGAGACTGTTTTTCTTCTTTATTTTGATGAGTAGGTTTGTTAACTTTCTTTGTGGTTACCTTGAAATTTATCCTTATCTTCCTAAGTTTGAACCAGTCTTTTCTTATTCAATATCGCCTTGACTTCCTCTCCCTTTGAAAGGTCTATACCTACACCATTTATCCCCCTTCTTATTCTTCTGATGTTGTTGTCATTTACAGATTGACCTCTCTGATTCCCTGTTGTAAATCTTTTAGTTTTGTTTTATCCTTGAGAGTTCATTGCCTACATCTGTATTTGGCTAATACTGACCTATGTCCTAGATTCAGATTGTTGTCTGCCGTTCTTGGTTCTCTAACCAAATGACTCCCTTTAATAATTCTTGTAAGTTTGGTTTGGTTTTTACATATTCCCTTAATTTCTGTTTATCTGGAAAAGTCCTAATTTTGCCATCTCATTTGAGCAAGAGTTTTGCAGGATATATTGTTCTTGGATGGTAATTTTCTTCTCTCAGGGTTTTTAAATATATCAGCCTATTGCCTTCATGCCTGCGTGGTTTGTGCTGAGTAATCAGAACTTAGTCTTATTGTTTCCCCTTTGTATGTGACTTTTCATTTTTCTCAAGCTGCTCTCAGGAGTCTTTCTTTGTGTTTTGTTTTGATGAGTGTGGTTATGATATGTCTTGGTGACTTTCCTTTTTGGGGTCTATTTTATATGGGGTTCGTTGTGTTTCTTGGATGACCAGCTTTTCATCTTTCATGATATTAGGAAGTTTTCTGTCAGCAAATCTTCAAGGAGCTTATCTATGTATTCCATTTCCTCCCCCTGATCTTGAACTCTAATCACATGCAAATTTTTGCTCTTGATTGTGTCTCATATAGTTCTTAGGTTTTCTTCATTCTTTTGTCTGATTTTCCTCAAACAAAGTGGCGTCCATGGATTTGTCTTCAATTTTACTGATTCTGTCTTCCATTTTTTCAAATTTGCTCCTAAAACCTTCTATTGGGTTGTCCATTTCCAAAATTTTGTTGTTTGTCTTTCGGATTTCTAATTGCTGTTTTTGTACAACTTCTAATTTTTGTTTATTTTGACATTTTGTTCTTGTATTATTTTCTTCCATTGCATTGTTTTCCTTGATTTTGGCTGTGTTTTGGTTGGTTTTGTCTGTATTTTCCATGAGTTCGTCTATTTTTTCCTTAGTTTTTTCTGTGTTTTCCTTGGTGTCTTTCCCAATCACTTGGGGAGCCCTGAATGTTAGACTTTTGAATTCCCTATCAAGTAGTTTCAGTTCCTTTTCTTCTACCAGAAGATCATCTGGTGCTTTGTTTTGTTTGCTTACTGGAGCCACCTTGTCCTGTTTTTTTTAATATGTTTTGATATTGTCTGCTGTCTCTGAGACATTCTGGTATTATTTTCTTTGTTTATTAATTATAGGTTTGTTTTGTCCTGCTTTTTTTGTTTTGTTTGATTATGTCCGGGTGGGTGGGGTGGGCATGTTTTGTTTCTTGCTGGTCTGTGGGCACAATAGTTCTCACCACCTTGTCCAGGTGGGCATGGCCAGTTGCTCAGCTGTGGTGCAGCAGGGCAGGTCCAACAGGGAGGAGGGGTGGGGATGGGTTGTTTGTTTGCAGCACAGAATGAGGCTGGTAGGGCAGGGGCTGGAAGCCAGACCAGTTCCTCTCAGGGTGTGGTGCTCAGGGAGGCAGAGCAGGAAGTGGCAAGAAGGGGTCTGCAGGTCCAGAGATCTAGGCTGCTCCCACTCGGGGGTGCGTTGCTCAATGGGGCAGAGGAGAGAGACAGGAGGGGGGCAAAGGGAGGGGCGGATGCAACTAGATGGAGGAGGGCAATAGGGTAGGTTCATACTCTGGTCCCTGGCAGTCAGGGCTGCCGAAATGGGACAATTATTGCTGCTATTCCTCAGTGGGGTGGGAGTTTTAGGAGCAAGCTGCTGTGGTTACCGCGTGAGAGTATCTGGGCACTTCCTTGAGCTGCAGCCAGCAAATGTGGTCTTATTTAGCTCTGGGTGTGTCTGCACCATACCTCTGTTTCCTATTGGGAATTTCATGAAAGTGCCTTTCTATGTTCTTGGTGCGGAGTTGTTGGCTTATTCCAAAATGGCCATGCTACAACCTGCCAGTTGGCTTGTATAATGGATTGAATTATGTCCCCCAAAAAATGTGTGTATCAGTTTGGCTGGGCCATGATTCCTGGGATTGTGTGATTTTCCTGTATGTTGTAAATCCTGCCTCTATGATGTTGATGAGGGAGGATGGGCAGCAGTTTTGTTAGTGAGGCAGGACTCAGTCTATAAGATTGGATTGTATCCTGAGGCAATCTCTTGAGATATAAAAGAGAGAAGCAAGTGGGTGGGAGGGGGGGCAGACCTCATACCACCAGGAAAGCAGTGCCAGGAGCAGAGCATGTCCTTTGGACCTGGGATCCCTGCACGGAGAAGCTCCTCGTCCGGGGGAACATTGATGAGAAGACCAACAGAGAGAGAAAGCCTTCCCCTGGAGCTGACACCCTGAATTTGGACTTTTAGCCTACTTTACTGTGAAGAAATAAATTTCTCTTTGTTAAAGCCATCCACTTGTGGTATTTCTGTTGTAGCAGAACTAAATGACCAAGACAGCTGGGAACCTCCACTCCTTAACTCTAGTCATTTGCCATTTTCTATCAGTTTCTTCTTCTCAGTGGCCTCTGATCTAATGCTTTTATCCCGTAATTTAAGGTTCAGGGTTCCAGGATTGACATCTGTATCTGTTTTACTTGTTTTTTTGGGTCTTTGTTGCAGAAAAAAGGCTTAGTGCATCTGACTAATCCACCATCTTGGCTCCGCTGTCCGTTTTTGACGACTTCCAATTTTCCTAGATTCATACTTTGTACACGCTACATTCCGATTATTAATGGATGTTTGAGGCTATTTCTTCTCATTTTGAGTAGTGTCACATCAGCGAATGAATGTCCTGAAAACTTTACTCCATCCATGTCATTAAGGTCGACTCTAATTTGAGGAGGCAGCTCTTGCCAGTCATATTTTGAGTGCCTTCCAACCTGAGGGGCTCATCTTCTGGCACTATATCAGATAATGTTCTGCTGCTATTCATAAGTTTTCACAGGCCAGTTTTTTGAGAAGTAGATCTCCAGTTCTTTCTTCCTAGACTGTCTTAGTCTGGAAGCTCTGCTGAAACCTGTCCACAATGGATGACCCTGCTGGTATCTGAAATACCGGTGGCGTAGCTTCCAGTATCACAGCAACACACAAGCCCTCACAGTACAACAAACTGACAGATGAGTGGTGGATTAGTTTCCTAGGGCTGCTGTAACAAATTACCACAAACTGGGTGGCTTGAAACAACAGAAATTTAGTCTCTCACGGTTATTTCTGGAGGATTAGAAGTCTGAAATCAAGGTGTCAGCAATGCCACACTCCCTTCAAAGGCTCTAGAGGAGGATTCTTCCTTGCCTCATCCAGCTTCTGGTGGCTCCAGACGTTCCTTGGCTTCTTGCAGCATCACTCCAATCTCTGCCTTCGTCTTCACATGGTTGTCTTCTCTCTGTGTCTCAAATCTCCCTCTGCTTTTCTCTTATACAGATCTTGTCATTGGATTTAGGACCCAGCTGGGTAACCCAGGATGAGCTCATCTCAAGATCCTTATCTTGTTACACCTGAAAGGACCCTGTTTCCAAATAAAGTCACATTCTAAAGTTCCAGGTGGAGGACCCCCATTCAACCTACTACAAAACCTGAGGTGGATAAACTAGAATGAGCAGGAACTTCCTTGTCACAGTATTTCCCTGTCCTTCAACCCAGTGGTGTCAAGGCTTTGGGGAGATGAAAAATTCTCCTCTCCATTAGAAGGTTGAGGACTCTCCATAAGACTTCAACTCTTCCTATACATACTAAGCCACAAAATTGATTTTACTTTGCCCTATCAATTGCCATCAAGTCGAACTTTCCTCTGGGCACACTCATTCACAGCTTACACTGGTTTAGGATTTATTTTCCTTGAAGCTGGCCTTGAAACTCAAAGGTGGATAAATGGGTTCTACTGTCTCTTCTAGTGCACTTCTAACCAAGAGAAAGTGTGAACATCTCACAGACAAGTGCTGAGGGACCTGGTGAATAGATCATGACTGAAGCTTCACTGTAAAGTGATAACCAAACAAACTGCCAGAGAAACATCATTGACTACCCCTTTGCACCAGCCTTCTTGGGAGAGGAAGAACTCTTTAAACCCTACAAAGAACCTCTCGTTGCTCTTTCTTAAAAAGATAACTATGTACATAAAGTAAAGTAAGAGTTTGTAAGTGGTGCAGAATGGTTAATACATTCATCTGCTAACCAAGAGGTGGACGTTAGAGTCCACCCAGAGGTGCCTTGGAAGAAAGGCCTGGTGATCTACTTCCAAAAACTCGGCCATTGAAAACCCAATGGAGCACAGTTCTACTCTCACAAACATGGGGTCGCCATGAGTCAGAGTCGACTCAGAGGCAACCTGTATAAGGTAAAATATTCAACAAGCACAAAAGCTAAGTCTCCCTCTCACCGTTGACCCTCCCCATCAACACCATTGCTACACCATCTCTCTAGGTGCTTGCAAGTTCTACAGAGGAGTCAGTTCCATGAAGGACACATCCTTAGAGATCCTGAACTATTTGCTGCTTTACCATAACTATCATTACTGTTTATGCAATGGAAACTCTCTACTGTGCCTCTGTGAGGTGCCCATTAGCATGGACAGGTGCTGATCCTTTTTTGGGAGAGCTAAAGTTTCATCATTTGGCTTTGAGTAATCAACACACCTCTGACCTTCCCAGAGAGACCAGGTGGCCCCTGGTTCCTACCTTAGTGTCATATGAAGCAGGGCTCTGCATTGAGCTGAGGTGAAGGGCAGGGCACCTGGGTTCTGGACAGGAACAAGGTGTATTCATGCTCAGGCTCCCTGAATGGAACACCAGGCACATAGTAAGAATCAACACCACTTTGTTGAGTGAGCAACTGAGTAAATGACCACAGGAGTCCCGCGGTGCAGAGAAATCAGGAAAGGTGGAACTGGAGGATGGCTTCCGCTCTGCAGTGGGAAGGAAGTCGGGGTCCAGGATACTTTCCTAGGATTGGGTGAGAGGCGAGGCAGTGACTGGAGTGTGAGATGAAATGAGGAAACAGGCTGGTTTCTACTCCAGGCAGGGATACACAGAGCAGGGACCACCAGCCGAGTCAGCCTACATGACTGGGCAGGCGCCTGCAGTTGCATCTCTGTGGAGTCTCGGCCCAGAAGCCCCATGCCTGGCAGGCTGTTTATTATCTTCAGTTCCATTGATTTCTGGCAACATGGCTCCCACACCACCTACCCAGTTTGGTGGAGCGGATCACCCGGGCTTGGAGGAGGAGGGTTTGCCTCCTCTTCTGTGACTGGGGGTACAGCCTGGTAGGGAGAGCTGTCAGAAGGCTACAGATGTGATTAAGATGGGTGGTGGTCCAGGGCCCAGCCTGGATGAATGTATGGGGATGTCCCAGGAGCTTGGAGCCTTTAGTGGTATACGTGCCACTGTATTTTATAATAGAATGTTTAACAGATTGTGGAATACTATCTTAGATATTTTGTATCAAGTAAAAGCTTTCTAGTTCAAGCAATAATATATGGTGAAGTTGCAAAATGCCATCAGAGGTTGTTATGAACAAAATACTTTGCAGTTTTATTTTCCATAGAAAAATCTATCAGTGGCAATTACAAATTACCTGTGCCTTGGTGTCTAACCCAAAATTGATTTTGAGCTCTGGGCAGCCTTTTTAAGGAAGCCAGGTCTACTGGTGTTTTACAGCCAAGTCACATTGGAGGTGGGATGGCTGTGACACTTCTCCCTGAGCATTTTGTCTTCTCAACCGAGGATGTCTTTGAGATCAACCCCCTCATCCCAAATGTGAGGCTACGCGTGGAGGTGTTCTGCTGTCCTCCCTCACGACAATGTGGGGAAGGTGAGGCTGAGAGAGGTCTGAGGAGGGACCTTTCACTCCCTCCCGCTGGGCTTCAGGCTGTTCTGGCCTCCAGGTTCAGCCAGGGGGCTGCAGCTTTAGCCCGGCCTCCAGGTCACCCTGGCCTCCACACCCCACCCTGGGACCCCACCAGTGGGGCCCCTCCCCCACTTCCCCTGCCTCTCCTCCCTGCATCCTGGGGCTCCCAGCAGAGCCAAGTGGACGAGGCCCTCTTGTGGGTTGGGGTCTCTCCTGCCTGTGGGTCTTCAGCCCCACCCAGTGCCACCTCCTCCACGCAGCTTGTCCTGTTCCTGCACCTCCTCGGAGCTCAGATCAGTCTTTAGTCTGCTGCTGGGAGCCCCCAAGTGAAGCACAAACTTCTTGAGAGTAGGGCCCAGCTCCAGTCCTCATCCTCCCATCCCTGTGCCCAGTGCAGGCCTCGAGTGTTTGATGAGTGGAGGGTTCACTGAATCAGATGGGACTGCCACAGCAACACCCAGGAAACTGGCTCAGGGCTGGATTCCTTTTCCCCATGACTCTTAAAGTGGAAAAACTCTGCCAGCTTGAAACACACAGACACACACACACACACACACACACACACACGAGGATAATAACAACTGCATGCCGGGCAATGACTAAGTACCTTATGTACACCAGTCCGGATATTAATCCTCATGACAACCCCATAACCACCCTGTTGTACAGATGAACAAACAAAAGCCCAGGAGGTTAATCGACTGCTCAGAGTCACACAGCTAGTAACTGATGGGGTCAGGATTTGAACCCAGGCAGCCGGCTGCCTGCTGTTAAATATTATTTTATAGTGCTTCTCAAACGATTTTCCCCCCCTTGGGTACACTTTCTCTCAAACTTTTTTTTCTTGATTGTGAATGCAAATCATGCCTATTGAAGGAAATTTATGAAATACTAAAAATAATTCAAAAATTTTACATTACCAATAACATCACCACCAAGAGATTGCTGCTATTTATATTTCACTATATCCCTTTCTAGATTTTTCTCTGCGCATATTTTCTTACCATGTTTCTGGTGGCGGCCCCAAACCCCAACATACAGATCACCGTAATTTACCTGTTGATTTCTTCACTGTGAACTGTGAGACATCTTGCCTCCAGCTGGGGATAAACATTTTGACCAAGCAATTTCTTCCATCTCTTCACTTATGTCTTTCCCGTATGTGTATTTTCTTTTTCCTCAGGATGGGGGTCGCCAGACCATTTGTTGGCAACTTTGCAAGGTGATTTTTTTTTTTTTTTAGTAGAATGACTTCAAAATCTACCGGAGTGGTATAATTTTCCCCTCCCCCTACACAAACAAGTTCTCATTTTTCAAAGGTGATCATTTTAAAATGAAAATGTGCCCTGGGAAGTCACTGTCCAAAACCTCTAATAATGGCACAGATAATCATGAAAAGAAAATCTATGGTGCCTACAGAGAGGCCACCTAAAATCAGGAGATGGTTTTAAAAACAAGCAGTAATTGCATTTCTTCCTGGTAGGTGAAATGGCTCCAGCAGCAAGAAGTTAAACGCAGGGTGAAGAGACAGGCACGGAGTGACCCAAAGACCCTTTACTTCAATGACCCCATTTGGTCCAGCATGTGGTACATGGTGAGTACAGGGTGGGGCCCCTTCCTCCCTGGACATTTACAACACCGTGGCTTTCAGGTGGGTCTGCAGGAAGAGAATATTTAATTTCCGCAACAAAGCTAAGTAGAAACAGATACACTTCGTCTTGATGTGATACCTGACCATCAAAAAGCTTTGCATCCCAAGCTTTCTTATGAATTTTTTCTGAAATTATGTGAAATTCCAAGGAGGGGATCTTTGCACAGGAGAGTGATTCGATGCAGGCTCTAGGACTAACTGACCCTGGGTGGCACAAACAGTTAACGCACTCAGCTGCTGACTGATAGTTTGGAGGTTCAAGTCCACCCAGAGGTGCCTTGGAAGAAAGGCCTGGCGATTTACTTCTGAAAAGAAGATCAGCCATTGGAAACCCTGTGGAGCACAGTTCTACTCTGACACACATGTGGTCAACATGAGTCAGCGTCAACTCAAAGACAGTCAGTTTCCCAGTAGGACTACCTGGTAGGACTAAATTCTGGAGACGACCCCCTGGACAGAGCCCCCTGAGGAGAAAGGATTCCTAGGAAAATGGTACACAAATTGGCATGCGCAGAAACAGCAGATGGAGCGCTCCACACGTACTCCTTCTGGATCTGGGTGGAAAAGTGGCTCTGTGGTACATAAGGCAGGGAAAGTGCCTCCTCCATGCTTTTACAAGCATGAGGTGCCTCTCCCTGAGTTGGCATGGTCTGTGCATTCTGCGTCAGGATCACACTGCCCTGTCCCCGTTGGGACTGTCTCCTTAGCAAAATACCACAAACTTGGTGGCTTATAAGGACAGAAATTTATTCTCTCACAATTCTGGAGGCTAAAGTCAAAACCAGCATGTCGGCAGGGCCATGCTCCCTCTGATGTCTCTAGGGAGAGATCCTTTCTTGTCTCTCTCAAATCCTTTTAGCCCCAGGCATTCCTTGGCTTATAGATACATCTTCACGTGGCCTCTGTGTCTCTTCTCTTTTTTAAGATGGGATTAGGACCCACCCTACTCCGGTATGACCTCCTGTTAACTTCACTGATAACATTTTCCCAGCAAGGTCACATTCACAGGGACCAGGGGTTAGGACTTCAGCACATCTTTTTGGGGGCACACAATCCAATCCCTAACAGGAGTCTGTGTTTCTTCTGTGCATACAGCATTGTAGTGACAAGAACAGGCGCTGTCGATCGGAGATGAACGTGCAGGCTGCGTGGAAGAGGGGCTACACGGGGAAGAATGTGGTGGTCACCATCCTTGACGATGGCATAGAGAGGAATCACCCTGACCTGGCCCCAAACTACGTAAGTCAGGCCTGGGAACCCGCGTACGAGGATAGTCAACTGTGCTGGTAACTAAATAGTATAAAGTAAAAACCAGTTAGGCAATAAAGAAAGCAGCGGTGGGGAGGATTGGTGAAACCAATACCCCTCCCTGCTGGTGCCAGGGAAAGCGACTTTGCAGAGGGATTTGTCCATGTTTGAAGATCAGAAAGAACCACGACACCCCCGACATGGAAATGGTCAGTATATGAATAATAACAACACAAAAAATTACTGGGTTAAAAGCTTGGACTCTTGGCTCAAACTGCCTGGATTCCTATCCTGGCTCTGCTACTTCTTAGCTCTGAGACCTTGGGCAAATTGCTTAACTTACCTATGCCTCAATGTCATTGTCTGTAAAGTAGGGTTAATAATGGGACTACTGTCTCGTATGGATATTGTCAGGATTAAATGAGTTAATAAATACGAAGAGCAAAAAAAAACTAAACTAAACCCATTGCCATTGAGTCGATCCCGACTCATAGCAACCCTATAGGACAGAGTAGAACTGCTCCATAGGGTTTCCAAGGAGCGCCTAGTGGATTCGAACTGCCCACCTTTTGGTTAGCAGCCGTAGCTCTTAACCACTGCACCACCAGGGTTTCCATGTGAAGAGCAGAGCCTGCGTTAAATGTTCTAAGGCGTCTGGGTGCAGAACAATGGTTAAATAAATCATACTGTATCTGTTTGATAGCCAGTTACGCAGCCACTAAAAATGACAGTTTTGAAGACTATGTCACAGCTTTTATGATGTTTTAAAAGAAGACAAAATTATATGAATACTATGATGACAAGTATGTAAACAAAAACATATTAAAAATAAAAGGTGATAGAGTCAGATAATACCATGTGTGTGTTTCTCTGTCTTCCGATAGAAGTAAAAAATCATGTCAAATAGGACTCCATGTGCTGTGTCGTTTGTCTTCACTCTTAGGATTCCTATGCAAGCTATGATGTCAATGGGAATGATTATGACCCATCTCCACGTTACGATGCCAGCAACGAAAATAAGTATGTCAGCTCGTCCCCTCCTTTCTTGTCTCCTTTCTTCTCTCCCTGCAGAATCACTGAGGAGTTTTCACACAGAAATGCTCTAGCAGGGGATCAGCAGGTGGGCACTTCCCTGCCTGCCTGGGGGTAGCTGGGTCTCCTCCAGGAGTCAGAAGCCTCCCCCGTGGCCCTCTAGGCGTGAGGCAGCTTCTGTGGATCCAGCCTCTTCCTTTGGGGGCGTCACCTCTGTTGGTCACCTGGAAATGAGTGTTACAAACCCTGTTCCTGTTTCCAACCTTGTTGGACTACTTGTAAAAATAACCCTTAAATCCAGTGGGTTCCATGACCTGCTGTTTTAAAACAGCTGTTTGCCTTAATCAGAAGAATCCCTGGTGGCGCAGTGGTTAAGCGCTGGGCTGCTAACCAAAAGGCTGGTGGTTCGAACCCACCAGCTGTTCTATGGGAGAAAGACGTAGCAGTCTGTTCCCAGAAAGATTGCAGCCTTGGAAACCCTATGGGGCAGTTCTACTCTGTCCTATAGGGTCGTTATGAGTCGGAAGGGCCCTAGCCGAGCACACAGCTCCTCTGACTGCACTCACAATCTGAAGAGCAAGTGGAGAGAGCACAGGCCTGAGGCTGGCTATGCCTGGATCAGAATCCCAGCTCACTACCTGTGGGCTGTGTGGCTTTGTGCAAGTTGCTTACCCTTGCTGAGTCTCTGTGTCCCGACCTCAGAGATTTTTCCACGGAGATCACCCTGCTCACCTCCCAGAGTTGTGAGGCGTGAAATGAGACGTGTGAGCACCTCATAGGGTGCAGGGCTCTCAGCGGGTGCTCAGTAAATGGTGGTGGTGATTTCCATCCCTGAGCACGTGCAGGCAGTGGGGCTGGAGTGATGAGGAGACTCGTGCAGCATCCAGGATTGCCGCCCTGGGGTTGGAGCCCAGGCTCCCAAGTCCTAGTGCTGTGAGCCCATTTGCTGTGCCCGACCTGTCATTTCCCCTGAGCTCTTATGATTCTTTCACAGATATTCAGAGGAAAATAACAAGAGTCCTGTCTTTTTCCCCACTGTTGGCATGACACTTGCTAAGGCACTTCCTCCCTCTGTGTTGTTGTTGTTAGGTGCTGTCAAGTCAGTTCCTATTTGTAACAACCCCGTGTACAACAGAACAGAACACTGCCGGGTCCTGCACCATCCTCACAAGGTGGACTGTACTTTGAGGAGGCAGCTCTTCCCCAGTCATGCTCCCTCCATGCCGTTCCAGTTTTTGGTGGATTCGAGTCTGTGGCTCCAATGCCGGTGCCCAGATGGTGCTGTGCTGAGAGGCTGGGCTGGGCTCACGTGTTTAACAAAACAGCCCCAGAGGCACCGGCTCTCTTGCTCACGTCCCAAGATGCCTTTCCCACTCAGTGGTGCCAACAGCGCCCAGGGTGAAGGGTCCCTGTGCTCCAGGCCCATGTCCAGGGGGCAGGGGAGAATGACCCAGCTCCACGCACTGACCCTTGAAGGGCAGGACTGACTGCTGGTGTGAGACACTGAGCAACGTGACTGTTAGCAGCCCCGGTCACTGTGCCGTGCGAGCTCTGGAGGATATGGATGACTCTCCTCCAGAGGCCCGGCACACAGACCAGGCGTATTTTTAAAGGCGGTTTTAAATCTGAATCGATAATTGTAATCCCCTGTGGAGTCCTCTCAAAGGCGTGCTGTTTAAAGTCGCCCATACTTTGGCCTCTGCCAGAATTGACACAAGCAGCACATTCGAAAATGGGTCATTACTGAGAAAAGCAATTTGTTTTGGGGTAAGTTCTTCATAGTCCCCTAGGTACTGTTGCATATTCAATTTAGAGCTTTTTCCCCCAGCTCCTACTTAAGCAAGAAGGATGGGAGGCTGCCCTGAGGTGAACATGGATGGACGAGACATAAGTACCATTTGCTCTTTCTTTCATGCTCTCCGTGAAGTCTTTATGATGTCCCTGTATGTGCCAAGCGCTGTGCTAGGCACAGGGGACACGGCGCGGAGGCCAAATGGCCCCTGCCCTCCACTGAACCGTAGTCCAGCATGCCAACAACAGGCACTGTGAAGGCCGGAAGCCCGGGCCCTGGGCGCTTGGAACAGGAGGCCCTGGCTCTGACTTGGGGGTCAGGGAAGGCTTCCCGGAAGAGACAATCCCAGAGCAAGTGCCCACCATCTGAGGGGTGGTGGGAAGGCCCATGGGCCTGAAAGATGTGGTGGATCCAGGGTGTGCTGACCTGGCTGAGCCCTGTTCGTAGCAGCTGTCAGAGGAGGTGCTGATGAGAGGAGCAGAAAGGGGACTTTTCTGTCAGTCCTGGACTTAGGGAAATCCGTCTTGTCGTGCGAGAACTAAGCAACACAATGAACTCGAGAAGCTGCTGGTTCCGGCCCTAACTTTGTTTCCTCCTTTGCTTCAGACACGGTACTCGGTGTGCAGGAGAAGTTGCCGCCTCGGCCAACAACTCGTACTGCATCGTGGGCATCGCGTACAATGCAAAGATAGGAGGTAATGTCCCAGGTGCTCAGCCCGGAAGCTGAGGGGCCGGGAGGGTGCCGGGGAACGTCCTTTCCTGCAGGGCTTCTTGGCGGTTTCAGACCCCAGGCCTGAAGCAGCAACTGCCCCAGCTCACAGCCCAGGCCGCCAGGGCAGAGACATCAGGGCCTCGGGCAGGGGTGAGGGAGTGGGGGTTCCGTCACAGAGGCCTCCTCTCCCTGCCCTCTGGCTCTGCTAGTCCTGCCAGCTTCCACGCTGCTGCCACCGGCCCACTCCGCAATGCCCGGGTGCTGTCCTCTGCTCACAGGCCTGCAGTGGCCCCTCTCGCTTCCAAGACAGAGTTTCCTGTCTTTTACCTAGGACCACAGGCCTTTCCCAGGACTTAACCCCACTTGAGCCTGATCGCCCACTTCGGCACCTGACCCTGAGCTTTAGCTATAGTACCACAGTGTCCCCCAGACACACCTGGTCATCCCTGTCCATACCTGGGCTTGCAACACTCCGCCCCCAGGGGCCCCTCTCTCCCCTCCGTTGGCTCAGTCCTCCGATGATGTGTGGCTAGCTCGTGCCCCTGTGCTCCATGAAGCACCCCCCGGATCCAGCCCGCTCCCCTCTTGTTCGCCAAGAGAGTCAGAGCTCTCCCAGGCATGTCAGTGGGTCATTGTCCTGCCTGCCCTGGGTGTCTCTGCTTGGTTATTTAGCTTTTCACATTTGGGAATCACACTTCCCTTGATGGAGTGGGCTTTGCACAGACAGTACCAGTCATGTCCCACACCTGAGGCTGGCAGGCCCATCAACATGTCTTCCGAGTGCCAGCGGGTGCACATCACTGAGCCACAGCTGAACAGGCACCCCACCTGGCTCTCAGTTTGTGTCTCGGCTTGAAGGCACTTATGCTCACTCAGGTGGCTTCGCTGGGAAGCTGCCTCCCTGGGCAATGGCTGGCCCTCTGCTTGACCTTTGCAGGGGCAGCCACAGCCCCCTCAGCCCCACCTATGAGCCGCACAAGATGGAGAGGGTGGGCCAGGGCTTCCCTGGATCACCCAGCCCTTGGGGAATTTCTTGAGTTTTGAGAAGAGTTTCCCCAGCTTTTACTGAATTAGGACTCTGCCCTTCCCCCAGGAAATCTGTGAAGTGGTTTGGATTTGTAATTATATGACAAAATTAACCCCCAAGGGTGTTGTCTCAGTTAGCTAGTGCTGCTGTAACAGAAATACCACAAATGGGTGGCTTTAAAGAACAGAAATTCATTGTCTCACAGTTTAGGAGGCTAGAAATTTGAATGCAGGGTGCCAGCTTTCTGTCTCTCTGTGTGGCTCTAGGGGAAGGTCCACATCTCTTCCAGCATTCCTCAGGTCCTTGGCAATCGCTATGTGACATCTGTCTTCCCGCAGCTGTGCTTACTCATCTGCGTCCATGCTGCTCTTTAAATCACTCAGAAGTGATTAGGTTTAGGACACACCCCACACTGATGTGTCCTCATTAGCATAACAAAGAAAACCCTATTTCCAATTTGGCTTAGATATAGGGGTCAGGACTTAAACACATATTTTGAGGGGACACAATTCAATCCATAGTGGTGTGTTCTGCAGAGCAAACCTAGAAGCTCTGTTGGCTGGCCTCATTCCTGTGTAGGTGGACAGTTCTTCTATGCTGAGATATAAAAGTTCTCCCTGGAGCCTTTTGTGGTGAGGGAAGACTGAAAAGTCTCCCCAGGAGCTGTCAAATCCGACTGGCCAGGCACCACTCCCGTTTCCACCACCCACTGGCTGTGTGTCCTTGGACGGCAAGGTTTCTTCACCTGTGGAGGGACAGTCAGTGCTGTGGCTGCCTCCCCAGGTCTGTTAGAACAATGATGTGAAGTACCACATGTGACAGCATCTGGCTCCAGGCTGAGTCTGTAGGGAGCCGTTGGGTGCCTCCATCCCTCTTTCTGAAACTCTCAGAGGGAAAATAAAATGATCACTGTTGCCTTGAGTGAGGGGGTGGACCCTATCTTTGGGTTATTTGAACCTTGCTCCTCAAAGTCACTCCCTGGACTGGCAGCATGGACATCACCTGGGAGATGTGAGAAATGCAGAATCCTAGCCCCACCCCAGATGTACTGAGTCAGAACCTACAGAGGGTTCACCAACAAATAACCATTTGAGAAGTGCTGGCTTAGCGGGCTTTCTGGAACCCAGCAGGTAGGTAACATCTACCTCATGGGTCATGAGGAGTCAGTGAAATTCACCTACATAAAAACCTCCCAGAGGAGGTGCACAGAAAATAGCAGGTTGGTATTATTAGATAGCTCTACGCTCCTTGCAAAATTGTATACCTGTTTCCCAAAGTTTAGAGACAGCATTTCCACTTCAGGGCTTGGGAAGAGGACTATTTTTAAATTAATGCATGTGTTGTGTGTCCAGCATTGTGCTAGTCACTGAGTAGGTGAATGAAGGGATGACAGACACAGTTCTGGGCCTCTAGGATCTCAGTCTTTGGGTAAAGGATTTAATGATCCACATCTAATGAATGGCAAATTGATAGCGTGCAACTTCTAAAATTAGGTCTTAAAAGACACTGCTGTTTCCTCCTTTGTTCTCTCTCTTGAATTGCTTGCGATAGGGGAAGTTTCCATGTTGTGGCGACATTCAAACAATCCTATGGCGAGGTCTGCATGATGAGGAATAGAGGACCAAGTACTGAAATGAGAGAGGCCATCAGGAAGCCCCTGAGAGTGGTAGGGCTCAGTGAGGGCAGAAACATGCGTTCTAGCCTCTCTGCCCCGAGAGAAATGGGGAGTGCCCTCAGGGAAGTCACATAAATATGAATCATACCTCGTATGGTTCCCTTCCTTCAAGACTCCAATACCCTGCATGCCTCTGCCTTCTTCTGGTTGCTGTTCAATGCCCTTAAAGAGTTGTTTTTAAAAATATATATTTTGTCCAGAGTTTATAATTATTATCTTTAGAAGTTAGCCTGATATAAGCTACTCTGCCATCATTGGAACTAAAACTTGTGGTATATATTTATTCACCAAATAGGTGGGGTATTAGTTATCTATTGCTGCATGACAGTTACTCCAAAATGTAACTGCTTAAAACAACAAACATTTGTTATCTAACACAGGGTCACTTGTGAGGGTCGCTTGTGAGGGTCACTTTATATATATATATATTTTTTTTTAATTGTACTTTAGTTGGTTTACAGAACAAATAGTTTCTCATTAAACAGTAAGTACACATATAGTTTTATGACATTGGTTAACAACCTCACGACATGTCAACACTCTCCCTTCTCGATCTTGGAGGACCCGTTTTTTTTTTTTGGTGAAAATATACATAACCAAAGTTACACCATTTCAAAAGTTTCTACATGTACAATTCAGTGATAACGATTACATTCTTCCAGTTGTGCTGCTATTCTTACTATCCTTTTCCAAATTATTCCATCACCATTATCTTCA
>NW_004443955.1:11589239-11607369 GCF_000243295.1 Trichechus manatus latirostris
TTAGTACACATATTGCCATGAGGGTCACTTTTGATGTTGATGAGCCTGATCCTAGTGATCAGGATCACTTGTGAGGTTGCAGTCAAGATGTTGGCCGTGACTTCAGTCTGAAAGCTTGACTTGGGCTGCAAGATCCACTTCTGACATGGCTCATTCACGTGGTCACTGGCTAGAGTCCTCAGTTCCCTGCTAACCACTGTATTGGCGGGAAGCCTGTATTCCTCATCACACAGACCTCTCCAAAGGGTTGTTTGAACATCCCCACAACATGGTAGTTTCCCCTAGTGCAAGCGATTCAAGAGAGAACCAGGAGGAAACAGCAGTGTCTTTTACGTCCTAATTTTAGAAATTGCAGGCTGTCACCTTTGTCACTCATTAGATGTGGATCATTAAGTCTATCATATACTTGAGGGGAGAGAAATCAAACTGCACGCTTTGAAAGGAAGAGTGTCACAAAATTTGTGGACACAGTTTAAAATCATCATAGACGAGCTTCTGAAAATTTAACTGCATATGTATATAATTGGAATAAAATTGTCTACCAACTTTCTTGGTAAATTTTCACATGTTCCTTATAAGTTTTATCACATAAAAATAATTTAATCAGATGAAAGAAGTAGTGAAACTGTCCAATTTATATCTTTAAAATAATATTCTTGCTAGAACATTACTAATTAGTCAAGACAACTCCAAAGTATATGTAATGTTTTACTGCAGTACAGAATAGTACAAAGAAGGTAAAATATCATCTAGCTCCCAGTGAACATAGGAGTAGCCAGCACTTCCTGAGTGCATGCTGTGTACAGTACAACTGCAAAAGCCGAAACCTGTGTAAAGTGAAAACCTGTCAGAGAAGGAAAACTAAGACATTTTCCACTAATAGAGTATGATGGAAAAGTGGGAAGACTGCACCCTGCCAAAGGCAGAAAGCTTGTGAAACCCAGAAAAACAAGGCAGCTCCATTGAGTTCCGGCTCTTACAGGCTCCTGTAATAGACGCTGATCTAAGGTCTCAATATGTGCTATCTTATGTAATCTCCACAAAACTCTATAACGTAGGTCTGTTATTATCCCCGTTTTACAGAGGAGGGACAAAAAGTTTAAGTAATTTGTCCAAGACCAAATCAAGGCTGACCCCAGATCCCAGCTGTTAACCTCTACTGTTTAACAGATATCTTTAAACCATATGTAAGGAGTCCCTGGGTAGCACAAATGGTTAAGCACTGGACTGCTAACTGAAGGGTTGGTGGTTCACACTGAAGTAAGGCCTGTCTGCTTCTGAAAGGTCACAGCCTTGAAAACTATGGAGCAGTTCTACTCTTCACACTTCGGGTCGAAAATCAACTCAACAGCAGCTAACAACAACAATATGGACAGATGGTTGGATAAATGGATGGATATTCTTTCATTAACATGGGAGCATACAAGTTGTTTTTAGTAACAAGTATTAAGTTTAATTTTATGTGAACTTCACAGGAGGAAGAAATTCAGTTGAAGCTTAAAAATTTCTGAACTTCAGATTTAATTTTACACTTTATTTTGTTTGATGTTTAATTTTATGCTTTGTTTATTGAATTTATTTTTAATGTTATGTGGACCTAATAGAAGAAAAACAAACTAAGTTGAAATGAAGACTAAACTTCAGATAAGTATTTCATTACCAGGAAATATTTTTTCAAATATCCCTCTGAGGTTATTAAAAAATTGATGAAAACCATTAAGAAGCCAGAGTTACTGATTTTGTTTTAATCACATGTTTCCCGTATTAGGTAGTTAGCACTTAAGTTTCTTCTTACCTCTTTACCCCCATCCCTCAATTTTAGTGGGTTTTTTTTTTTTTTAAACAGTCGGGTTCAACATTAACATTCACTTCAGTCCCTATAATTCTCAGTTGTTTAGTCTTCGTTGTATATTTAGGTGAAATAAACATGTTCACCACCATCATTTTCAGCACGACTTTTCCTTCCTGAGTTTATTTTGATTCATCTCTTAATTCATTGGATTTCATCACTGAGTAGCTTTTTTTTTTTTTTTTTTAGCTTTTTAGCCTTTTAATTCCTATGGAATTTGTTTCTATGAATGATATGAAAGAGAGATCTAACTTTAGTTTTTTCCAAGATTAATTTTCTATGATCTCTACATGCCACCCTTATCACTCTTATTCCCATATGTACATTAGATTCTCCATTATGTTTCATAAATCTATTTCTTTTTAATTCCTAAACGATACCACACTGTTTTAATTATTATAGTTTAGGAGTTTTGTTTGTTTTTATTTTTCATAGCTGGTAGAACAAATTTCCTCTTATGGTTCTTTTGTAAAAATTTCTTGGCTAGTGCACATTTTCTCTTTCAGGTGAATTTAAGAATCTGCTCGTCAGATTCATAAAAAATCCTGTTAGGATCTTCATTGGGATTGCATGGAAATTATAGATTAATTTGGGAAGGATTGACATCTTCACAAATTAGAGTTTTCTCATCCAGGAACATGGTATGTTTTTACTAATTCAGGTCTTCTTTTATATCCTTTGAAAAGTTTTATCACTTTCTTCATATCAATCTTACACATTTCTTGTTAGATTTATATCTAGGTTTGTGTTTTTAAAAAACTGTATTTCTAATGGGTCATTATTAGACTGTATATAGAAAAGCTATTGATTTTTGTGTGTTGGTTTTTTTTTTAATCTGGCTGCCTTATTGAACTCTTTTTGGTGCTATTGTTTTTCCCTTAATTCTCTTGACTTTTCTAAATAGGTGTAAATAATAACTATAAAAAATGATAGTGTTTTCAATATTAATAACTCATTTTTTTCTTAGCTTATTTCAATGTATAGGGACTCCTAATGATTATTGAATAGTTGCGGTTTATAGGCTTGTTGTTTTACTTCTGACTTATACAGGAATGTCTCTGATTTTATACCATTTGTAAATGTCTTCAGTAGGTTACTCTTTAGCAAATTAAAGAAATTTTATTATGTTCTTAGTTTCCTAAGAAGTTTGATCAGGAATGAATGTTGAATTTTATTACAGGCTTTTTTTTAAGCCTCTATTGAGGTATTGTTTTTCAACTTTACTATTTGATCTATTTAATTTAGTAAATTAATAGATTTCTTAGCACTGGGAATTTTATTTTTCTATTCTTGGAGTAAATCCTATTTCATCGTGATTATTGTTCTTTTAATACACTGCTGAATTCACTTTGTCAGTATTTTACACAGGATTTTTGCATCTTTATTTATAAGATAGATTCAACTATCCTTTGTGATCTCTCTCCAGTGGGGTATCACGGCTAAGCTGGTCTTGTAGAATGTGTTAGGAAGCTTTCTGTCTTTTTCTGTGCTCTGAAACAGTTTCATGTATTGAAGACATTGTTTTTTGAAATGTTGGTAGAGCTGATTAATAAATCTGATTGGACATGGTGACTTTTTGTCTATTCATTGGTTATTCCTCCTTGAGGAAATTTTGGTAATGAAGTTTTCCTGGAAAATCACCCATTTCTCCAGATTTTCATATATGTGACATATAAATGTAGTGTCATATTCTCATGATTTTAAAAAATGTCCTCTGTATTGATTGTTCGAATTGTTCCTAATTAATTTGTGGCAACTTTCTTTTTCCCTTGATGAGACTAATGAAAAAATTGCTATTTTTTTAATAAAATAAGCTTTTTCAGAGAACTAGCTTTGATTTTTTGATTGTTTGAGATCTTTTATTTTCTATTTCATAGATTTCTACTTTTCTTTGTTACTAATTCCTTCAGCTTTCTTGTTTTTATTGTTTTTTTCTTCCTAGCTCCTTAAGTGGAATGCTTAGTTCTTTATTTTCAGCCTTTTATGTGTTCTAATAAATACATAAGGCTCTATACATTTTCCTGTCATTACATGTCACTGGTTTAATTATGCAGTGCTCTTATTGTTATTCATTCCTGATAATTTTTAATTTCAACTTTGGTTTTTCTCTTTTACCCAGGAGTTATTTAGAAACTACTTTAAAAATTCTCCAACTGGATAGATTTTTTTTTTGGCACTCTTTTTGTTACTAATTTTTAACTTTATTGCCTTGGGATCAGCGACTGTATTCTGTATAATTCCTGTTTTTTGAAATTTATTGAGATTTTCTTTGAGGTCTATTACATGCTCAATTTTGGTAAATATTCCAATGGGTATTTGAAGAGTATTTTTACTCTATGCTTATTAAGTACAAAAATCTATATATATTCAATCTAAAGATTATAACTTGTGGCCCACAGGCTGCCTCTGGCCTGCACACGTGTTTTGTTTGACCCACACAGTGTTTTTAAAAAACTTGAGCAAACATTTACAAATCAAGAGATTTTACGTAAAAATAAGGATTTGGGATTTCTCTTGAAAACTCAGAAGATCTGGTGATGCTAGGCCCTCATTTCTTCAAAGCAATGATTGGCTTAAGCTACACACGCTGCTTCTTCAAAGGACAGGTCATCCAACCCCTCTCCATCATCTCCACCCCCAATTTCATAGACCTAGACATTTCACCCGTTTTACTCTGCCTGCCTGGTGCCTGTCAGCATCTGAGTTTGTCATGTCATCTGTCACCTTCAGAATTTCTGAAGGCTTTCAGATTTTTTCTACATGATCTATTTCAGAGAAGGGATGTTGGTGTCAATGACGATCATGGATTTGTCAGTTTCTTTCAATTTTTGCCTGTATATGTTTCATAACGGTATTATAAGGCGCACAAAAGATTATTATATCTTCTTGGTGGAATGAATCTTTAATTAATATAAAAATCCTCTCTTTGTCTTTTTTTTTCCTTTCCTTTAATTGTACTTTGCCTGATACTAATATTGCCACACCCACTGAGTTACTTTATCATCACGTTTATCGTATATTTTTCATTCCCTTACTATTAACCTTGGAACCCTGGTGGCACAGTGGTTAAGAGCTTGGCTGCTAACCAAAAAGGTAGGCAATTCCAATCCACCAGCCACTCCTTGGAAACCCTATAGGGCAGTTCTACCCTGTCCTATAGGGTCGCTATGAGTCGGGATCAACTCAACGGCAGTGAGTTTTTGGTTTATTGTTAACCTTAGTTTTGTAAGCAGCATGTTTTAATTTTTTAAACACAATCTAAATGTCTCTTTAAAGAGGAAATTTGATATAGTCACATGTGTTCTGCTTTCAGATAGTTTTGGATTTATTCCTGTCATCGTATGTTTTCTCTTTACCATACTCTTATTTTTTTTAATAACTGTTTGTCTTTCTTTCTTTTACTTCCTTGCCTTTTGCTGGATAGATGTAGGTTTCTTTTCTCCTTTTTTTTTTTTTTTTCCTTCTAATGGCCTGAAAGTTTCACATACTAATTCTGTTTTATGTCTTACCCTGAAGTTTTTAACACACATATTTGAATTTATATTTTTCTACAATGTGTACATTAATCCGTTCCGATCCCCTTCTCCTGAGCACAGCAAGAACCTTACCATAGCTCCACTTCCCTCAGCCATTTTCTCCTCTCCTTCATCACCTCCCAAAATTAGGATCACCCAGGATTTTAAATCCATATTGTTATTAACATTTGTATACTAGGCATCAACGATTATGTAAGCGTAATTGTAAAAGTGGGCCATTTTCTTTGGCCATCATTGTTTCTTTCATCTTATATCTTTCTTTTATATTAATTTTTTAATTTTACTAGATTTTTCTCCTCTACTAAATCATTCGTTCTTTCCAAGGATATTTTTTAGTGTTTGCTACATATATGGATGGTTATGTAGAAAATAAACTTTCTGAGTCCTTGATGTCTAAAAATGTATTTTCTCCTACAAATTTGGCTGTTTAGATTTTAAGTTCAAAATAATTTTCACTCAAGAGTTTTAAATAATATTGTCCCATGGTCTTTTGGCACCCAGTGTCGCTGATGAGAGGTCTGATACCAATGTTAATTTTTGTTCCTTTGTAGATAACTTGTTTCATCTCGGGAAGTTTTAGGACTTTTTCTTCTTTCCTTGGTGTTCTGGGACTCAGTTTCTGTGTGTCTAGATATGAGTTTGTTTTCATTGATCCTCCCTGTCTCTCGGTGGGCTTTTTTAAGCTGACGACTCTTGAGTTTGGTTTTAGGAAATTCTTCAGCTACTTATTTTATTTCCTTTGCTTTATTTTCCTTCATTCCATCCTTCTGGAACTCTTAAAGAAAGGATCAGAATTGTGTAAAATTTTTATATCAGTTTGGAGAGGATTTACATCTTTGCTATGCTGAGTTATCCAGTCCATGAACATGGTATGTATCTCCATTTATTTAGAACTTCTTTGATTTCTTTCATCAGTGTTGTGTAGTTTTCAGCATTCAAATCGTATATATGTTTTGTTAGATTTATACATAAGTGTTTCATTTCTTTTAGTGATTGTTGTTGTTTTTAGGTGTCGTCAAGTCGGTTCTGACTCATAGCGACCCTATGTACCACAGAATGAAACACTGCCCAGTCCTGCACCGTTCTCGCAATCGTTGCTACGCTTGAGCCCATTATTGCAGCCACTGCGTCAATCTAGCTCATTGAGGGTCTTCCTCTTTTTCACTGACCTTCTACTTTATGAAGCATGATGTTCTTCTCCAGGGACTGGTCCCTCCTGATAACATGTCCAAAGTACATGAGACAGAGTGTCGACATCCTTGCGTCTAAGCATTCTGGCTGTACTTCTTCCAAGACAGATTTGTTTGTTTAACTTTGTTCACTTAGTTCTTTAGTGATAGTAAATGGTATGTATTTTTAATTTCAGTGTCCATGTGTTCATTTTTAGGCTATAGAAATACATTTTTTTGTTATGGTAATCTTGTTTGCTGCAACCTTGCTGAATTAAGTTATTAGTTCTAGGAATTTTTTGTAAATTCCTTGAGATTTTCTACTTAGATAATTATGTCATCTGCAAATGGGGCAGTTTTATTTCTTCCTTTCTGATCTGTATCTTTTATTTCCTTTTCTTGCCCTATTTCACTTACTAAAACATCTATCCTATGTTGAATAACAATGGTGAGAGCAGACATCCTTGCTTTGTGCCTGATCTTAAGATGAAAGCATTCAGACTTTCACCATTGAGTATACTGTTACCTGTAGGTGTTTTGTAGATGTTCATTATCAGTTTGAGGATCTTTACCTCTAGTCCTATTTTTCTAAGAGTTTTTCACATGAATGGGTGTTGAATTTTGTCAGTGCTTTTTCTTCATTGATTGATATGATCATGAGATTTTTCTTTAATCTGGTAATGTGGTGTATTATACTGATTGATTTTCAAATATTGAACCAGCCTTGCATCCCTGGAATAAATTCCACTTGGTCACGTGCATAATTTTTTTATATATATTGCTCAATTCTCTTTGATTTTTGTTAACAAAATTCTGAATTGTGTTAAGGAATTTTGCATTTATATTCATGAGGGTTATTGGTCTCTAGTTTTCTTTTGTACTGTCTTTGTCTGGTTTTGGTATCAGGGTAATAGTAGCTTCATTAAATAAAATGAAAAGTGTTTCCTCTCTTGTATTTTGGAAGTGATTGTGTAGAATTGGTGTTAATTCTTTTATAAACTTTTGGTAGAATTCTCCAGTGATACCATATGAACCTGGACTTTTATGTTTTGGAAGTTTTTTTTTATTACAAATTCTATTTCTTTAATATTTATAGGGCTATTCAAACAATCCAGTTAATATTGGTGAGTTGTGGTAGTTTGTATTTTTGAGGACGTGGTCTATTTTGTCTAATTTGTTCAATTTTTTTTGTAGATTATTTGTAGTACTCCCTTATTACATGTTGGATGTTTGCAGAGTCTGTGGTGATATCCTCTGTTTTATTCCTGATACTGGAAATTCGTGTCTTCTCTCTTTTTTTTGTCATTCTTGCTAGAGATTTATTAATTTTATTGATCTTTTCACAGAACCAGCTCTTTGTTACATTTATGTTCCCTGTTGTTTGTCTGATTTCAATTTCATTGTTTTATGCTCTTACCTTTATTATTTCCTTCTTTCTTACTTTGGGTCTATTTTTCTTTTCTTTTTCTAGGATCTTGCGTTGGGTGCCTAGGTTATTGATCTGAGACTTTTCTTCTTTTAAATGTAAAAATTTAGTGCTATAGATTTTTATCTCAACAATACTTTAGCCAGATCCCACAAATTTTTATACATTGTATTTTCATTTTTGTTCAGTTCGATGTATTTTTTTTTAATTCTCTTGAGACATCAAGTCTCTTTGACCCATGGATATTAAGACCTGTGTTGTTTAATTTCCAAGTGTTTGTAGATTCCCTGTTGTCTTTCTGTGATTGATTACTAGTTTGATTCCACTGTGGTTAGAGAACAATTCAGTATGAGTTCAATTCTTTTAAATTTGTTAAGGCTTGTTTTATGTCACAGGGTATAGTCTGTCTTGGTATGTGTTCTGTGGGCAGTTTAAAACAAAATGTGTATTCTGCTATTTTTAGGATGAGGTGTTCTATAAATGTTGATTAGAAACTGTTGGTTGATGGTGTTCTTGAATTATTTTATGTCCTTGCTGATTTTCTGTCTGTTGTTGAGAAAGGGGTTTGAAGTCTCCAACTATAATTGTGGATTAGTCTATTTCTTCTTTCAGCTGACATTTTGCCAACAATATATTTGCTGTTTAGGCATTGAAGTTTGCTATGTATTTTTGGTGTATTTGACCATTTTATCATTATCTAATGACCCTCTTTGTCTCTGGAAATTTTCTTTGCTCTGAAGTCTACTTTATCTGATATTAATATAGATACTCCTGCTTTCCTTTGGCTAATGTTGGCATGGTGTATCTTTTCCATCCTTTTCTCTCAACCTGCTTATATCATTATATTTGAAGTGAATTTCTTGTAGACAGTGTATATTTGGGTCATGTTTTCTTAATCCACCCTGCCAATCTCTGCCTTTTAATTGGTGTGTTTAGACCATTTACATTTAATGTAATTATTGATATGTTAGGATTTAATTTTTCAATTTTGTCTTTTTTTTAATGTTTGTTCTCTCAGTTTTTAGTTTCTCTGCTTTCTTTTTCCTGTCTTCCTGTGGGTTATGTGAACACTTTTAGAATTTCATTTTGATTTATCTATAGTTTTTTAGTGTGTCTCCTTGTATAGCTTGTTTTAGTGGTTGCTGTTGGTATTACATTATATATACATAACTTATCACGGTCTACAGGTGTTGTCATTTTACCAGCTCAAATGAAGTATAGAAACCTTACCTCCCTGTAGATCTCATGACCCTCCCTGTTTGTAATATAATTGCCTTAAATATTTCTCTACATACACACATTTAGAACCACATTATACAGTATTATAATTTTTTGCTTCAACTATTGTTTGATGCAATGTTGTTTGACGTTATTTGATGTTAATTATGTAGAAGAGGAGAAGGAAAACCTATTGCATCTGTAGGTGTATGTCTCTTGCCAAATTTAGACAGTGTTCAGCCATTATTTCCTTGAGTAATTTTTCAGTTCTGCCCTCATTCTCCTCTCCGTCAGGGACTGACTCCTCCAATGACAGGAGCATGAGATCTTTTGTTTTCCCACAAGGTCCTAGGCTCTGTTCCCCGCCCCCCAGTTTGGTCTATTTTGTCTCTTTTTTTCTTCAGATTGGTTAATTTCTATTACATCCTCAGTTCACTGTTTCTCTCCTTTGCCCCTTCAGTTCTGCTGTTGAGCCCATTCACTGACCTTTTTATTTTGATTATTGTATTTTCAGTTCTAAAATTTCTACTTGATTCTTCTTTAAATATTACATTTCTTTGCTGAAAGTTTCTGTTTATTTATTTCTATTTTTTAATTTGTTTCAAGCATAGTTGTAATTGACAGTGAAGCATTTTTATCATCACTGCTTTAAAGTCTTTGTTAGAACACAAAAACTGACTCAAAATGGATCAAAGACCTAAATGTAAAACCTAAAAAATAAAGATCATGGAAGAAAAAATATGAGCAATGCTAGAGACCCTAATATACAGCATAAATAGAATACCAGCAAAACTAAAAATGCACAGATGCAGAAGATAAACTAGTTAACTGGAACCTCCTAAAAATTAAACACTAATGCTCATCAAAAGACTTCTCCAAAAGAGAAGAAAGAGAACCTACAGGCTGGGAAAAAAAATTCTGGCTACGACATATCCAACAAAGGTCGAATCTCTAAAATTTATAGAAAACTTCAACACCTCAACAACAAAAAGGCAAACAATCCAATTAAAAAATTGACAAAGGACATGAACAGACACTTCACCAAAGAAGGCATTCAGGCAGCCAACAAACGCATGAAGAGATGCTTAGCCATTTCAAAAAACCCGTTGTCATCGAGTCGATTCTGAATCATAGCAATCCTACAGGACAGAGTAGAACTGCCCCATAGGGTTTCCAAGGAGTGGCTGGTAGATTTAAACTGCACCCTTTTGGTTAGCAGTTGAGCTCTTAACCACTGCACCACCAGGGCTCCATTAGAGAGATGCAAATCAAAACTACAATGAGATATCGTCTCACCCTGGCAAGAATGGCACTGATCCAAAAATCAGAAAACAACAAATGCTGGCAAAGCTGTGGGGAGATTGGAACTCTTACACACTGCTAGTTGGAATGTAAAATGGCACAACCACTATGGAAAATGGTATAGTGTTTCCTTAAAAAGCTAGAAATAGAAATACCATATGATGTAGCAATTCCACTCCTAGGTATATACTCTAGAGAAATAAGAGCCGTGACAAGAGTAGACATATGCACACCCGTGTTCATTGCAACGTTATTCACAATAGCGAAAAGATGGAAACAACCTAAATGCCCATCAATGGATGAGTGGATAAAAAAAAACTGTGGTACAATACACAATGGAATACTACACAACGATAATAATGACAAATTCATGAAACGTGACAACATTGATGAATCTGGAGGGCATTATGGTGAGTAAAATAAGTCAATCACAAAAGGACAAATATTGTATGAGACCACTATTATAAAAAGTTTAAAAAAGGTTTACAACAGAAAGTAACATTCTTTGATGATTACCAGGGATGGGAGAGGGAGGGAGGGAAAACCACCAACTAGATAGTAGACATATGTTAACTTTGGTGAAAGGAAAGGCAGTACACAATATGGGGGAAGTCAGCACAACATGACTAAGGCAAAGAAAGACACTGAGAGGTACACAAGAATAAAAGGAGACTCTGCTAAATACTACAATATATACAACCCTGCAACAGTAGTAATAACAAACGATAATTTATTAGTGGATATGTAGACAGATATGTATGCTGAATAGGTATGGGAGGGCGTATGGGAGTACATCCACGTGCATATAGACTAAGTTGTAGATATTTCTACATACATATTCATGTGTGCTGCATGTATAGTCATATATACAATGGAGCACACAGGGAGCCCAGTCAGGGAAACTTCTTAGACATGAGCAAACACTTCGTGGGACTGACTTACCAGGCTTGAGGGCTGGGGACCGTAATCTCAGAGAACATCTAGGTCAATTGGCATAACATAGCTCAAAATCAGTGTTCTACATTCTACTTCGGTGAGTAGTGTCTGGGGGCATAAAAGCTTGTGAGCAGCCATCTAAGATACAATTATTGGTCTCTTTCTGTCCAGAGCAAAGGAGAGTGAAGAAAACCAAAGACTCAAGGAAGCAATTAGTCCAAAGAACTAATGGCCCACATGAATCACAGCCTCCCCCAGCCTGAGACCAGAACTAGATGGTGTCCTGCTACCACTACCGACAGCTGTGAGCAGGATCACAATAGAGGGTTCCAGGCAGAGCAGGAGAAAAATGTAGAACAAAATCCAAATTCCAAAAAAAAGGCCAGACTTATTAGTCTGATAGAGGCTAGAAGAACCCCTTGAGACTATTGCCCTTAGTCACGCTTCTAACTTGGATCTGAAGTCACTCCCGGAGATCAGCTTTCAGCCAAATAATAGACAGGCCTATAAAATAAACAGTAACACCCACGAGGGAAGTGCTTTTTAGAACAATCAACTATACAAGACCAAAAGGGCAACATTTGCCCAAAAGCGAAGATGAGCAGGCAGGAAGCGGCAGGAAAACCAGACTAAAGGAAACGGGGAACTCAGGGAGAGCGCTGACACATTGCAGGAATTGCAACCAATGGCACAGAACACTTTGTGTATGAACTATTGAATGGAAACTAATTTGCTCTGTGAACTTTCACCTATTGCGCAATAAAAAGAAAACAATGTGTTAAAGAACATATTACAACGGTGTTTAAAAGCAGGGAACACAAAATGTCATTCAGTAGATGCAGCAATGAATATAAAATAAAATAAAGTCCTTGTCAGATAATTCTAACATCCCTGTTACTTTGGTGTTGGCATTTGTTGTCTTTTTACATTCCATTTGAGATCTTTCTAGCTCTTGTTACGCTGAGTGCTTTTCCGTTGAAACCTAGACGTTTCTGTATTATATTATGAGACTCTGGATCGTATATAAACCTTCTATTTTAGTTGGCTTCCTCTGACTAAGCTATGACAGGCAAAGGGAGGAGGGGTCACTGCCTCATTATTGCCAGGTGTAAGTCCAGGCTCCATACTCATCATTTGTTGACGCCCCCGAGGTGAGGTGGAGGGCTCCTTGTTAATGCTGAGCGGGGGTGGAAGGTTAGGCTTCCCCCGTGGTCTCTACTGACACTGCAGCCGGGGTGGCCTCGTTACCACTGGGGTGTGGGGAAAACCCTGACTGGCCACTAGGCCTCCTCTGATACTATTCTGGGGGAGACGGGGAAGGACCCTTTGTGACCGCTGGGTGGGGGTGGTTTTCCTCAGATACCTGCTGATTCTTCGTTTTCTACTCATGTTTGTGCTTGCAGATCCCTGTTTGTCTGTGGCAGGTTGTCAGGTCTCACGGCAGGGTTCTGTCTGTGAGTGTGGGAGGGGGAAAGACCTGCCTATGGATAATGTTTCTCCTGGGCCGGGTGGTGGATGGGTTGGGCTGCCTGCCTCTCTGGCCTCAGCACCCTCTCACTGCTTCAGCCTCTGGGTGAATTCAGTGCTGCCCACTGTCAGCCCTGGGAAGAGGCAGCTGACCTGCCTGATGCCGGATGCAGGCCCCCCCGAGTCCTTGCATACGGCTCTCGGAGTTTCCAGCACTTCTGGAACTGCTCCCACCTGTACCGAAGGCTTCTCCCACAGAGTGCTGTTTCCGCCTGTGGTCTGATCCCATCTGCTGTTAGACTTCCTAGAATTCCTCACAATGTCTGTGCGCTGTCATGTTTTCCACAGCTCTTACAGATTTGTTTTTCTCATCCTTTTAATGCTATTTCTAGAAATCTGGGCTCTGAGGAGAGGTGGGCTGTGTGCTCAGTTTTCCTTCTTGGTCCAATTTACTTAGTATTTTCATGGTGATAATAGTAATTGCCGTCACTGATGGGCTGCTAAATGCCAGACACTGCAGCAAGCACTTGGACTCATCTTTGCATTTAATCCTCAGAACCATTCTGTGAGGTGGATTTTCTTACAGCTGTTTTACACCGGGGGAAACTAAGGCTCAGAGAGGTCTCAGGAGGCAGAGCCAGGAGGCCTGTGGACCCGAAGGCTGGTTTCCCCTTTGCAGTCATAGCTCTCTGATGCCAGGACATAGCAGGGGCAGAGGAGGACAACCACAGCGGAGCCTGGTGCTCAGGAGCAGACGCAGAAGGCAGTCTTCATGGTGTGCAGTTCTCATCTCGACTGAATTCATATTCCTTCCAAACATAATTTGGCCTTGCTGCTTTCTCCTGGACTAAAAACTCATAAATCATGGTTTTCAACCTGAGTGAAATAGCCCAGGAAGGCAGTGAGCATGGATAGCAGTGGTCATCCCTGCCTTTCTTTGCACTTCTTTGCTCTGTTAACCTTTTTGATTATTTTTGTTTTATGTTTTATTTCAGCCCTATGTGTAGCTTCCCTCCTTTTGTCTCCCTGTAAAGCTCCTCCCGCCTTTCCCATCTGCTTCTGATTTACACTGGTGGCAGGCAGCTCCCAGACTGGCCTGCATCCCCCAGCCATCAGCTCACCTACCAGGTGTGAGCTTCCTGCCTGTGCCTGGGAGGTGCAGAGGCCCCACGCGCAACCCTGCCCACTGAATGGGGCGCTTCTGGCTTCAGTGCCCCACCCAGCATCCTCTGAGCCAGGTGCGCTGAGGAGCCAGGTGTGCCACCTGGCTGGGGGTGGGCATGCTGTCAGGGAAACCCACATCTTGTAAATCATTTTCCCTTGGGTCTTTTATGAGGCAGAGGCAGGTAAGTGAAGCCCTCCACCTCTTTCACTTTAGTAGACTCCTGGAGTCTCTAGGTGGGGCAAGCAGCTAACACACTTGGCTGCTAACCGAAAGGTGGAAGGTTTGAAACCACCCAGGACACCACGAAGAAAGGCCTGGCGATCTACTTTCAAAAAATCAGCGGTTGAAACCCCTGTGGGCACAGTTCTACACTGACATACTTAAGGTCACTGTGAGTCCACTTAATGGCAACCAAGTTTTTTTTAGCCTTGGACAAGCTCTTCACCAGTGCTGGTGCTTAACAAAATTCAGGGATTTTCTCGGGCAGGAGGGGTGTCAGTGAGGACAAACGTTACTGGTACCTGCTTCTGGCTGTAGAGAAAAAGCATAGCTAGCCTGGGGACAGGCATCCCGAGGTGGCTCAGGAACAGGCGGCTTGGCTCTGGCTGCGGCAGGCAGTGGCCTGGGACCCCCCTCCAGGCCTGACCACTGCTTTGAAATGGAAATGGGGGCTCCCCTGCTCAGCCTCATAAAGTCCGGACATCTTTTCAGACCATGCTTACTCTGTCTCGGAAGGAAAGGTAACCAGCAACACTTTCTGTTGGTGTTTTTGCTCCATAATTTGATTGAGGAACTGAATCAAGTTTTTCCTTTTCATAAACATGAAAATGTTAAGTACCTAACAGCTAAATTAATCCGTGCCCACAAATTGGTTAATTATGTTAATTCTGAGTCACAGAATTCAGTCTCATTAGCGTTTCCATTAAGCACTTTAGACTTGTGAGCATTTTAATGGAACAGTTTAAGCTGCAGGTTAATCTTCAAAGGCTCCAAGTGCATATTCAGCTGCAGCTGGGAGGTTCTGGGGATTTAAGGTATGTGGGCAGCTACTACCTAGGAGCAGCAGGTATCAGGGAACAGAAGTCCCCACCTCCCCCTGTTCTTCACCACCACCCCCACTACCCCGCCAACATTCTCATCAAAGCCCCTGTCTGCTGGGCTGAGCGGAGGCTGTGGGAAGGAGGAGGTGGATGAGAATCAGTTACAGCCCTTTTCCCCTGCAGGCCTTGGTGGCCATGCCCTCCCCAACCGCCCCACTACAGCTAGCCCAGAGGGCAGGTGAGGCTGGCTCTCGGATGCCATGGGCTTTATGGGCCTAGGTTCCCCAGATTGTCCTTGCAAGCACTGAATGAGCAGTAGCTTTATTCCTGGGTGTATATGAGAAACACGGCCAGACAGACAGAGGCAGACAGAGACAGGAGACAGTACTCTCCAGTGTCAGGGACAAACCATTGGTAGCCTTTGTTCATGACTAATGTGAATGTCTCCTTTTGGGGGGTACTGTCTTCTTTACGAAGCCCTGGTGGCACAGTGGTTAAGAGCTCGGCTGCTAACCTGGTCAGCAGTTCGAATCCACCAGCCACTCCATGGAAACCCCATGAGACAGTTCTACTCTGTCCTGTAGGGTCACTATAAGTCAGAATCAACTCGACGGCAACGGGTTTTGGTCTTCTTTAGAGGAGTCCCTAAGTGGTGCAAATGGTTAATGCACTCGTCTGCTAACCAAAAGGTTAGAGGTTGGAGTCCACCCAGAGGCACCTCAGAAGAAAGTCCTGGAGATCTACTTCCAAAAACTCAGCCCATTGGAAACCCAATGGAGCACAGTTCTACTCCGACACATATGGGATACGCCATGAGTTAGAACTGACTCAGTGGCAACTAGTTTGGTTTTTTCTTTTTCTGGTCTCCTTCAGAGGCCAGTCCAGGGCGTGTGCATGCGTCCGCTCAGGCTCCTCCGCTATCCTCACTCACATCATGTGCTTAGGAACGCTCCATCTGGCCTGAAGCTTGGTGCTCTTCCCGTGTCCCACGAGCCCCGGGGCAGGGCAATTCTGTTCTCTGGCACTGTTCCCTGGGTGGGGATCAAGAAATAGTCCATCTAGATCTCAAATCTCTAGACAATGGCAAAGGCCCTCCCAGCTCTTACCATTCTTTGAAGAATCAGCAGGACCCGTTCATGAGAGAAAACCCAGGGCTGGGCCACACCACATAGACCAGGACCCCCTGGCAGGGCGCCCACGAGTTCCCCGGTGCACCACTGGCCACAGCTGCGTTTCCACGCCAGGAGATGGAATGGCCTGTGTGGAGATCAGGTGAGGAGTAAAGTGCCAAGAGAGACTTGGCTTTGGGGTTGGCCGCTGGTCTCCCAGGCCCTGCACTGGCTGGAGTTTGTAGAACAAGGTGTCACATGTGAGCACATGCAGACATGTGAGTGCCCTGCCGTCCTAGGCGATAACGAGAGTGGACAGCAACCTCTTAGGTTTGTCACATCTCTCAGCAACTGTTGAAACCTCATTTGCCCAGAGGAGCTGTTCACAGGACAGAATGTACTGTAGTTTTACGGGAAAAAGAAAAGCAATTCTCTGTGGATTTACTAAAATAAACTCAGGATTAATGAGCAAAACTTGTTTGGGAGGCCTATTTGTGACACTCGGGGAAACTACAGTCAAATTTTACTTGCTGCTGCTCATTGCTCTTGCATTGCCGTTCATTTGCGGAAGGCAAAAAATGCATCACTTCTCGATAAACAAAAGCGGGCCAGTGTGTCCTCCTCCCCGTCTTGCCCCAGATGTTAGCAGCCTGGGCAGGCTGGCTGGCTTCTTGTATCCCTGTGTGTGTGTGTGTGTGCTGCATGTGTGTGCATGCGTATGTGTGTGGTCTGTGTGCACACATGGTGTCCACATGTGCGTGTATGTGGGTGTGCATGTGCACTGCATGTGTGCATGTGTGTGTACGTGGGTGTCTGTCTCCCATTGTCTTTTAAGATTGAGCTTCCTCAGAAAGTTTTCCAGGAAATGCTATGTCTTGTGCACTTTATAGGGCCAACTGCATCTTGATAGGCTTGCCTGGCCTTATACAAGCCCATTATTTGAAAAGTCACAATCTAAATTAGAAGCTGGGGAGGGGAGGAAGGGCTGGTCATCCTGTGAAAAGTGTTGTTGTTGTTTTATATTTACCAAGAGACTTACAAAATCGTTCATTTCAGCAAGTTCTCCCTGGGCATTTAAAATATTATTGAATTTAGGCAATTTTATAGGAATGAGTATCTTGTTCTAAGGTGGGGTTGTCGTTAAGTGCCATCAAGTTGGTTCCGACTCATAGCAACAACAGAACGAAACACTGCCCAGTTCTACACCATCCTCACGACCCTTGCTGTGTTTGACCACATTGTTGCAGTCACTGGGTCAATCACCTCCGTGAGGGTCGTCCTTTTTTCGCTGACCCTCTACTAAGCATGATGTTTTTCTCCAGGGACTGATCCCTACTGATAACATGTCCCGAGAATGTGAAACAAAGTCTTTTTTTTTTTTATTGTTATAATTAAATGAAGTTTACATTTCAAGTTAGTCTCCTATACAAATTTTTTTTTTTTGTATACACTGTTATGAGACCCTAATTGCTCACCCCATTCTGCGACAGCACACTCCTCCTTTCCGCCCCTGATTCCCCATGACCATTCAACCAGCTCCTAACTCTCTCTGCCTTCCCATCTCACCTTTGGACAGAAGCTGCCTCTTTGGTCTCTTATATCTACTTGACTAGGAGGCACGCTCCTCACGAGTATCACTTTATGTCCAACAGTTCAGTCCAATCCCTGTCTGAAGAGTTGGCCTCAGAAATTATTTTAGTTCAGGGCTGATAGAGAGTTCCGGGGCTGTGCTTTCCGGGGCGCCTCCAGTCTCAGTCAGACCATTAAATCTGGTCTTCTTACTAGAATTTGAGTTCTGCACCCCATCCTTCTACTGCTCCATCGGGGACCCTCTGTTGTATTCCCTGTCAGGATATTCATTGGTGGTAGCCAGGCACCATCTAGTTCTTCTGGTCTCAGGCTGATGAAATCTC
>NW_004443955.1:11607469-11643215 GCF_000243295.1 Trichechus manatus latirostris
TCATTGGTGGTAGCCAGGCACCATCTAGTTCTTCTGGTCTCAGGCTGATGAAATCTCTGGTTTATGTGGCCCATTCTGTCTCTTGGGCTAATACTCTCCTTGTTTCTTTGGTGTTCTTCATTCTTCTTTACTCCAAGTGGTTGGGACCAATTGATGTATCTTAGATGGCCGCTTGCAAGCTTTTAAGACCCCAGATGCCACTCAACAAAGTAGGATGCAGAATATTTTCTTAATAAGCTTTATTATGCCAATTGACCTAGATGTCCCCTGAAAGCATGGTCCCCAGACCCCCCATCCCTGCTACTCTGTCTCTGAAAGTATTTGATTGTATTCAGGAAACTTCTTAGCTTTGGTTTAGTCCAGTTGAGACAAAGTCTTGCCATCCTTGCTTCTAAGGAGCATTCTGGCTATACTTCTTCCAAGACAGATTTGTTCATTCTTCTAGCAGTTCATGGTGTATTCAGTATTCTTCACCAACACCATAATTCAGAGCCATCAATTCTTCTTCAGTCTTCCTTATTCATTGTATAGCTTTCGCATGCATGTAAGGCGATGAAAATTATCATGGATTGGTTCAGGCACACCTTAGTCCTCAAAATGACATCTTTCCTTTTTAACACTTTAAAGAGATCTTTTGCAGCAGATCTGCCCAGTGCAATGCATCATTTGGCTTCTTGACTACTGCTTCCATGGGCGTTGATTGTGGATCCTAGTAAAATGAAATCCTTGACAACTTCAGTCTTTTCTCTGTTTATCATGATGTTGCTTATCGGTCCAGTTGTGAGGATTTTTTGTTTTCTCTATGTTGAGGAGTGATCCATACTGAAGGCTGTGGTCTTTGATCTTCATCCGTAAGTGCTTCAAGTCCTCTTCGTTTTCCTCAAGCAAGATTATGTCATTTGCTTATCAAGGGTTGTTAATGAGTTTTCCTCCAATCCTGATGCTGCATTCTTCATATAGTCCTGTACTATTCTTTCCTGGATGGGGCTTTCGTGGGTAACCAGAGTTGTCTGTTGGGGAGTTAATCCCTAATGGCACCCTGAGCTGTCCACCCAAACAAAGGTGATCAGGCCCTCCAAGCACCACCTTCCTCCCACTTTTGTGCCCACAGACTTGTAGAGTGACCAGCCCAGCAGGTTTATCACGCCACCGTGAGCTCTGAACCCAGTGTGATGAGAAGCAATCTGTTAGCAAGCTAACAATAGGAGTCAATTTGCCATCAAAATGCTTTGTCCAAATTATTTTTGTACCTGACAATTTATAGTAAATGGGTCTTTCTTTTTTCATTAGAGAAATGATTACTGTTTTTCCTCTATGTGGCGTTTCCAGAGAGCCATTCACATTTAAAGCTAATATTGGAACAGCACGCTTCTACTGAAAATATTTACCATTTATTTGTGGGTAACTTGTCAGTGTTTGGGAAAATAGAGGCTTCATTAAGATCTAAATAAATTATGCTTTCCCACACGTCAGTCACTCTCCAAGATGAAGAGCATCATGAGAGGGGTTGGGAAATCACTTGGGGCTCATATTTTTACACATTTTTAGATGTCTCTGGCATCTTGTTCTTCTTGTTCAAAAATAGGCATTTCACCACAGAACATTTGCACAGAGAAGTCTTGGAATAGCAGGTTGAGCATCACCACTAGAAAATCAGGCTCAGTTTTGACTGTCTGTGTGACCTGTGGCATTCCCTGCCCTGGAGCGCCCATTGCCCGATGCGTGGGTAGACAGGATGCAGCCACCATTTATCAAGCAGCCCCAGATGCCAGGCCTTGACCTGTATTTTCATCAGTCCTCTCAACTACCAGGCCAGGTAAATATTGCAGAAGACGGGAGTTTAGACGGGTTGAGACTCTGGCCTGTGTGGTAGAATTCTCACCTTCCATGCCGGGGACCCAGGTTCCATGCTCGGCCAGTGCACCTCTTGTGCAGCCACCACCCATCTGTCTGGAGGCTTGCGTGTTGCTATGATGCTGAAGAGGTTTCAGCAGAGATTGCAGACTAAGACAGACTAGGAAGAAAGGCCTGGCGATCGATTTCCAAAATCAGCCAGTGAAACCCCTATGGATCACAGTGGTCTGATCTGCAACCAATCATGGGGATGGTACAGGACCGGGCAGCATTTTGTCAGTTGTACATGTGGTCGCCGTGAGTCAGGCTGACTCAATGGCATCTAACAACAAGAAGATTCTGGCCCAAGGTCATGCAGAGCCGAGACTCCAGACCTGGTCTGTCCGATCCTGCACCATGACCTTCCCACTGTGGACACCGTCCTTGGAGGATCAGGGCTGGGAGAGCTGGGCATGTGGAAAGGGAGCCCTTGGGCCTACAGATCAGACACTGGGGAAGGATGGCACTTCCAGGCCTTCCTGCTCCTCCTCTCCAGCCAGAACACAAAGGAGAAATCCCGAAGAGCTGATGGAACAGCCCACAGGGGTTGTGGCTGGAGGAGGCTCGGCCTGGCCATGAAAGGGTGAAATGAGCCCCACAAGAGATGCCAGCAAACTGGAAAAGATTTGGCCCCCAGGACTCCCTTGCGCTTCAGTGGGAGATGAGCTCTTACTCTATGAAGATTAAGAACTCTGCTCATCAAAAGACACCATAAACAAAATGAGAAGACAAGCTGTAAGCTGGGAGAAGATATTTATGGCTTATGTAACCAACAAAGGATTAATTCCCAGTACAAGCAAAATTGAACATTCTTTATACGTACATACAACTGTAATAAAACATAGATTTCCAAAAGACAATGGAATAAATCCAAAACCCTGAGCAGTTTCCTCTGTGAGAGAGGCAGCAGATAACAGGGAGGACATGAGGGTAGAGGCCAGCAGCAGGTCATGTTCTCTTGCGTTAGGTGGAGAGTTCATGGTGTCCATTATTTTAGTAGGCTTTATAACTAACATATGTGACATGCTCCAGCATATGTATCAGATAGCTTATCAAATACAGTTAAATAATAAACAAACAAAAAAACCAAACTTGTTGCCATCAAGTCTGTTAAATAATAGTATTATGTTACATGGAGTCCCTAAGTTATGTGTTCCGCTGCTAATTGAAAGGTTAGAGATTCAAGTCCACCCAGAGGCACCTCCAAAGAAAGACCTGGTGATCTACTTACAAAAAATCAGCTAGTGAAAACCCTGTGGAGCACAGTTCTACTCTTGGCACAGATGGTGTTACCATGAGTCAGAGTTGACTTGATAGCAACTGGTTTGATTTTATATATTAAGTAGTATATTTTCAAGGGAAAAATTAATTAGTTATTATTATTAACAACTTATTGAAGTAGGTACTGTTGCTCCCATTTTTACAGATGGGTAAACGGAGGGTCAGTATGGTCAAAGGAGTATCCAGTACACACGGGTCGAGTGCTTACTTTGTGCCAGTTACTTTATTATTATTTTTAATAATATTTTGTTGTGTTTTTGGTGAAAGTTTCCATGGCAAATTAGGTTCCCAATTTGACAACTTGTTCAGTGACATTAGTTACATTTTTCACAAGGTGTCAGCCTTCTCTTTAATTGTGTTCTAATTGTGTTGTTTCCAGTACTCTAGTTTCCCTGCCCCCTTATCTTCTCATCTTTGCTTTAGAGTAAATGTTGACATTTTGGTCTCATACAGATAGTTTTTTAGTAGAACACCATTCTTCCAGGTAATATTCTTTATTTTGTGTGCCACTCTGCTATTTTACTAAAAGGTGATTTCAGGGGATAGTTTCAGTTCAAGGTTTAAAGAGTGTCTCAGGGCAATAGTCTCAGGGAGTCCTCTGGTCTCAACTAGTCCAGTTAGTCTGGTATTTTTTAAGAATGTGAGTTTTGTTCTACATTTTTCTCCTATTCTATCCAGGACCATCTACTTTGACCCCGTTCAGGACGGTCCCTGGTGGTAGCCAGGCACTATCTAGTTCTTCTGGCTTCAGGGTAGATGAGGCCATGGCTTGAGTAGGCCATCAGCCCTGTAGGTTTGTTTCTTCTCTGAGATTTTGGTTACCTTGTTACTCTTTTGCTCCTGACAAGAAGAGACCAATAGTTGTATCTTAGATGGCTGCTTGCAAGCTTTTAAAATCCCAGGCGCTACTCACTTCACTGGAATATAGAACATGAACTTTGTGAACTATATATTATGCCAATTGACTGAGTTGTCCCACGAGACTATGGTCCTAAGCCTTCAAACCCAGTAAATCAATTTCAGAAGGTATTTGATTATGTCTGAGGAGTATCTGTAGTTGTGTCTTTAGTGCCTGCACACACATAGCTGTATGTACACGTACATATAGATACTTCTGTTTTCACGTAGGTATACACCAGTACCTACCGGTATACCTATGTGCCTGTACCCATCCATATGTGATCTTACTGCCATGTTTTGCTCTTTGTTGGAGTTGTTGCCATCTGATATATGTCAAATTCTTTAGTACCAGCATCCATTTCTCTTAAGCGCTTCTCAGCGACATCATTACTTTGGTCATGCTGTGCTCACTATCCCCACATTCAGCACCACTTTTCCCATCACCAAGAATAACAGGTATCTACGACCAAAGCGTGCTTCCCCCTCTCCTCTCACCTCTCCCTGGTAACCACCAAAAAACATTATTCCCTTTATGTATATCTATTCTTGTCTTCTTATAAAAGAGGGATCATACAGTATTTGTCCTATGTGCTTGATTTATTTTGCTTAGCATTATGCCCTCCAGGCCCATCCATGTTATATGTTTTGCAGACTCATCATTGTTCTTTATGGTTGCATAGTATTCCATTGTATGTATGTACCACATTTTGATTATCCTTTTCTCCGTTGATGGATACTTCAGTTGTTTCCATTTTTTTGCTATTGTGAATAAAGCTGCAAGGAACATGGTTGTGCATATGTCTATTCATGTCACGGCTCTTATTTCTATAGGGTATATACCTAGGAGTGGGATTGCTGGATCATACTTTTTGAGGAAGCACCATACCATTTTCCGTAGTGGTTGTACCATTTTACAGTCCCACCAGCAATGGATAAGGGTTCCCCACATCCTTGCCAACATTTGTTGTTATCTGTTTTTTTTTATCAGTGCCATTTTAGGTGAGGTGAGATGATATCCCATTGTAGTTCTGATTTGCGTCTCGTAATGGCTAATGATCATGAGCATCTTTCATGTGTTTGTTGGCTGCTTGGACGTCCTCTGGTGAAGGTTCTGTTCATGTTCTTTGCCTATTTTATAATTGAGTTTTTTGTCTTTTTGTTGTTTTATTGTTGAAGTTTTCTAAATATTTTAGAGATTAGACCTTTATGTTGATTCCAAAGATTTTTTCCTGGTCTATAGGTTGCCTTTTTACTCTTGATAAACTCTTTTGATGAGCGTAAGTTTTTAATTTTTATGAGGTCCCATTTATCTATTTTGTCTTCTGCTATTTGTGCTTTTTTTCTTTTTTTAGTGTTTGCTATCCTATTTTTACAAAAGATTAAGTCCCATAGTTTTCTATGTATATTTTCTTCTAGGAACTTTATAGTTTTGAGTTTAACATGTAGGTCTTTGATCCATTTTGAGTTAGTTTGTGTGTATGGTGTTAGGTATGGGTCCTGTTTCATTTTTCTACAAGTGGATATCCACTTTTGCCAGCACCATTTATTAAAGAGATTGTTTCTGCCCCATTGAATGGGCTTTGACCCCTTGTGGAAAATTAGTTGTCCATAAATGTGCCAGGCACTTTACATGAATCATTGTTTTCAGTCTATGTGGCACCCCTAAAGGCAGACACAATAACTTTCATCATTGCATTTTACAGAAAGTTGAGGCTTATTGAGGAGACGTAAATTGCACAAAGTTACTAGGCAGTAGGAGATCAAGGCAGGACTCTAACCCGTAGCATGTGTGAGTCTGTCCTGTGGGATCCTGGGCACACTGAGTGGGAGAGCTCTGCCCCACAGAACCTTCGCTTGGGGAGCCAATGACAGGCATTTACCCTAGTCCACTGAGTGGCTGCCAGCCCAGTACCTAGATAATAGCAGCTCCTCTGGACTGCCCTGCAGCCAGGCAGCCAAAGTGGTAGAAAACAGGAAGAGAAATAGGTGTAGAGCTATCCACTAAAACAGATGATGCCGGAGTTAAATTTATTTCTGCTGCTCACTTATGAGGCCTTCAAGCTATGAGGAGATGGTTCTGGAATGATTTCAGCCCATCCTCAATCACTGCCCATGCCCACTGGGCTGACACTCTCAGATGGCTCTTGGTGCTGTTGTTGAACTTCTGATGTCTCCCAGAACTAAACTTTGCTGTAAATTTCTCTGCAGGTGATTTTCAGTGCAATTCCCAGGACTTTTGATGCAGGAGCGGCCACTGATGCTTGGTGTCTCACCTACATGCAGGGCCAAGATGCTATAGCCTAACTACCCCCACTACCCTGCCTGGCCTCCCAAGGACCCTCCTCAGTGACACTTGTACTCTATTTCTTGGCTCACGAATGGGAAGCTGCAGGCAAATTTTAAGGGGGAAACCTGAGCTTTCAAAACTGGGTAAAATTAATATATACAATGAATTTACTGTAGAGAAGTTGTCATATTCCCCCACAGGCTTTCTTTGGGTAGGAAGTTCCTCACTCTGGCAAATCATAAAGTGCATTTAATGATATGTTTACAATCCATCTGCTACTGGGTGAGAGATTATAGTAAAAGAAAA
The DNA here is from genome assembly GCF_000243295.1 of Trichechus manatus latirostris. NCBI lineage: Eukaryota > Metazoa > Chordata > Mammalia > Sirenia > Trichechidae > Trichechus > Trichechus manatus. The sequence goes on from NW_004443955.1 coordinate 11,614,137, forward strand.
TTTGAAGTGTATGTGTTAGGGGTCTCTGTCCACCAATTTTCAATCCAAAGTGACAGCCAGGCATCTCCATGATGACAGTTTAAATCAATGGACAGTAGATTTAATTCACGTAAAATCTTTGTCCCTGAGCACCAGGAGGGAGGATCTTGCCTCCCAGGATCTCCTTGCTGTGGTTCTTCCTGCTGGAGCCCTATACCATCTCTTTTAATTAGGTTAGTTGGTTGGTTGGTTAGTTAGTTGGTTGGTGAGTGAATTAGTTAGTTGGTTCGTTCAGTTCAGTACAAACTTGTTTCGTTTTATTAAGGTCCAAGTTACCATTACGTGGTCTGATATTCAACAAAGGAAAGCTTGCTCAAATAAGGTAATATGTTATCCTCAGTATTTCTAGGTGACTGTTTACAATCAAGTAGGCATACCAATACATTCCTGGGAAGTCCATCCGTGGGAGTTTACACTTTGCCAAGACCCAGCTCCTCTGGAGTGGAGATTCCCAATTCATTTAAAGTTGGTCTAAGTTCCTGGATGACGTAGGGGTAGATTTCTGTATGAGATCCCACTTTGACCTTAACAACCTCCAGGATGCAAACTGCACTAGCAGAATCATTTAGCCATCTGCATGCCCACAAAGCAGCCTCGATGATTTTGGGTTCTGGAACCTGATCACAGCCACCAAGCATGTTCATCCCTATACGCAGTTCCCAGGCATCAGTATTTGGCTTGCTGAAGTATGTCACCCAGCGAGCATCAAACTCCTCATCCGTCTCATGCGCCCCACAAGAGTAGCAGCGAACTGATGGGACAGCGGCAGCAGGGCTAGGGTCAGGATGCCGAAGGGCTCGAGGGCCAGCCCAGGCAGCTCCAGGGCAGTGATGGGGCAGGCTGACGAAGGCTGAAGGGAAGCCAGATGTGAGCACGGGGACCACTCCGGAGCTCGCAGGGGCTGAACCATCTCTTTAACCTCAGACGTAAGAAGTCACTGTTTAGTTTTTTAAGATCAATTATATTTAATGTTTCTGTTTTTGAGTACCTACTCTGTGTCCATGTAGATTCTGGGACATAGAATGAATCAAGCCAGGCAGCAAGGGGGAGGTGGGGGGGCCTCTTCTCGGTGAGGTGATCCTCAGAGCAAGTGCTGCCCTGGCCTGTCTAAAGTTCAGTGCAAAAAAAGGATTGGAAAAGAAAGTACATGCTGCAGGCATGAAAAATACAAGAAAGAAAAAACTGAAATATTGTTGTTGTTTTTGTTATTGTTAGGTGCCATTCAGTCGATTCCGACTCATAGCAACCCTAAGTACAAAAGAACGAAACACTGCTTGGTCCTGCATCATCCTCACAATCATTATTATGTTTGAGCCCATAGTTGCAGCCACTGCGTCAATCCATTTCGTTGAGGGTCTTCCTCTTCTTCACTGACCAAGCATGACTTCACCAAGCATGGTGTCCTCCAGGGACTGGTCATTCCTGATGACATGTCCAAAGTACATGAGACGGAATCTCACTATCCTTGTTTCTAAGGAGCATTCTGGCTGTACTTCTTCCAAGACAGAGTTGTTCATTTTTCTGGCAGTCCATGGTATATTCAGTATTCTTTGCCAACACCATAATTCAAAGGCATAAATTCTTCTGCGGTTTTCCCTTATTCATTGTCCAGCTTTCACATGGATGCATATGAGACAATTGAAAATACCATGGTTTGGAGCCCTGGCGGCGCAGTGGTTAAGAGCTCAACTGCTAACCAAAAGGTCGGCAGTTTGAATCCACCAGCTGCTTTTTGGAAACCCTATGGGGCAGTCATACTCTGTCCTGTAGGGTCACTATGAGTCAGAATCATCTTGACACCAACAGGTTTGGTTTTTGTTTTTTGAAATATTATTACTGGTTATTTTTATATTTTGCAAACTTTCTGCAAGGAGTATACAGGTCCTCCCCGAGTTTCGACAGGGTTCCGGTCTAATGACTCTGTTGTAAGTTGGTTCTGACTTAAGTTGAATATCTTCTTTTTTGTTTTCATTATTATTGCCTTTTATTATCAGTATCTTTATAAATCCAATCTTTATTTGTCTTTGGGGATTGGAAACATACATATAAACTTACAGGTATATTTTAATACGTACGTACATTAAAAAAATACAAATCATAAAAATTTACTCTGATGATGAAGAAGAGTTGGACGACATTGACATTTTGTTAGCTGCGGTAATAACTCCACTGTGGAAGGTTCTGGATCATCTGGATTATCCCTGGGAATGGGGATGGTGCTTCTAGTCAGAAAATTAGTGAGGGTTATCTGTATGGTTTTTTTCTTCGTGTATTTTGTGATAACATCTCGCTGCTTCCCAAATCTGCCATGTTTTCAAGCAGCTGAAGCCCCTGATTTAGTTTAGAAAAAACTCCAGCTAATCCTTTCACTGTAAAATTTTTGACCACTTCTCTCCTTCTTCCTCATTATTTCCTTCTTCTTCAGCATTTCTTTCCTCTTCAAAATCCATGAAGTCCTGATCTGTCAGTTCCCCTTGTTCATGATCTACAGGCTGTTCCACATTGGCGATATCAAGTTCTAAATTCAGCGTTCTTGCCATATGGACGATTTTTCCACCAATCTCTTCCATCATATTATCCGTATCAAATGCTTGGAGTGTGTTCACATAACTCAGCAATTTTTTCCAAACCCCCTGCATGCATTTTCCCATCACTTCCTCCCAGGAAGATGCAGTGTTCCAGATACACTGATGGTCATTAAGTGTGATTCATCCTAACTTAAATATATCGTAAGCCAGGGACTACCTGTATACTATTCTTATAAACAGAAAAAAAAAAAAAGAAGTCGTCTGTCTTAGTGTCCTAGCGCTGAGTGGGTGGCTTATAAGGACAGAAATTTATTGTGTCACAGTTCAGGAGGTTGGGAGTCCAAATTCGGGATGTCGGCAGGGCCATGTTTTCTCCGAAGACTCTAGGGGAAGATCCTTTCTTGTCTCTCTCAGCTTCTGGTAGTGCCAGGCATTCCTTCGCTTGTACGTGCATCTTCACGTGGCTGTCTTCCCTCTGTCTGTCTCTCTGTGTCTCGTCTCTCTTACAAAGACACCACTCATGTAGGATTAGGACCCCCACCCCCACCTCCAGTATGACCTCATGTTAAATGATAACATATTCAAAGACCCTATTTCAAGCAAGGTCACATTCACAGGTACCAGGAGGTAGGATTTCAACCTATCTTTTCCAGGGAACACAATTAAGTTCATAGAACCCCTTTTCCAGTTTTTTTTTAAAATATACATAACAAAACATACACCATCTCAACAATTTCTGCATGTACAGTTCAGTGGCATTGATTACATTCTTCAAGTTGTACAACCATTCTTGCTATCCTTTTCCAAATCATTCCATCACCATTAACATAAACTCAGTGACACCAAAGCAAAAACTCCCCCTTTTCCCCCCTCTCCCCCACCTCTGGTAACCACTATCAATCTTTGGTTTCTATATATTTGCTTATTTCATGTAAGTGAGATCATACAGTATTTGTCCTTCTGCGACTGACTTGTTTCACTCAGCACAGTGTTTTCAAGGTTCATCCATGTGGTGGCATGCATCAGGGCTTCATTTCTTTTAACGGCTGTGTAGTATTTCCTTGTGTGTATATACCACGTTTTGTTTCTCCATTCATCTGTTGGTGGACACTTAGGTTGTTTGCACCTTTTGGTTATTGTGAATAGTGCTGCAGTGAACATTGGTGTACAGCTGTTTGCATTCTTGCCTTCACTTCTTCTGAGTATGTATCTAGGGTTGGGATTGCTGGGTCATGTGGTAGTCCTATGTTCAACATTTTGAGGAACCACCAAACTGTTTTCTACAGTGGCTGTACCACTTTAAATTCCCACCAGCAATGGATGAGGGTTCCAGTTTCTCCACAACCTCATCAACACCTATTGTTGTCCATTTTTTCATCATTGCCATTCTAATGGGGATAAAGTGATGTCTCATTGGGTTTTGATTTGTATCTTCCTAATGGCTAATGATGCTTTAAATATCCTTTTTGGTGAAATATCTGTTCAAGCCCTCTACTCATTTTTTGATTGGGTTGGTTATCTTTTTATTGTTAAGTTGTATAAGTTATATAGGTATATGTATACATATATTGGATATTAGACCTTTATCATCTACATGGTTTCCAGAGATATTTTTCCCTATCTATAGGTTGTCTCTTCACTTTGTTGATAAAGTTCTTTTATGAACAGAGGTATTTAATTTTTACTAGGTTCCATTTATCTATTTTGTCTTTCGGTGCTTGTGCTTTTGTTATCGTATCTGATCATCCATCGTTAAAAGCTAGGCCCCATAGCCTTGCCCCTACATTTTCTTCCAAGAATTTTTTGGTTTGAGTTTTCACATTTAGGTTCTTGATCCATTTTGAATTAGTTTTTGTGTAAGGTGTGAGGCATGGAACCTGATTCATTCTTCTGCATGTGAACATCTAATTTTCTCAGCACCATTTTTTGAAGAGACTGTTCCTTCCCCATTGAATAGACTTAGAACACTTGTTGAAAAATCATTTGACCATAGATGTATGAATTTGTTTCTAGACTCTCAATTCTATTCCATTGGTCTACGAGTCTAATGGAACCCTGGTGGTGTGGTTAAGAGCTTGGCTGCTAATGAAAAGGTCGGCAGTTCAAATCCACCAGCTGCTCCTTGGAAACCTACGGGGAGTTCTACTCTGCCCTGTAGGTAGCTATGAGTCAGAATCAACTTGACGGTAATGGATTTTTTGATGAGTCTATTATACCACTACCAGGCTGTTTTAATTACTGTAACTTTATAGTATGTTTTGAAATCAGGTAATGTGAGTCTTCCTACTCACCCTTTTCTTCAAGATTGCTTTAGCTATTCTGGGTCTCTTACCCTTCCGTATAACTTTGAGGAATGGCTTTTCTATTTCTGCAAAGAAGGCTGTTGGAATTTTGATGGGGATTTCATTGAAGTTATAGATTGCTTTGGATAGTATTGATATTTTAATTATATTAAGCCTTCCAATCCATGAATACAGAATGTCCTTCCATTTATTTAGATCTTCTTTAATTTCTTTTAATAATGGTCTATAGTTTTCTATGTACATGTCTTTAACCTCCCTGGTTAAATTTATTTCTAGGTACTTTATTCTTTTAGATGCTATTGTGAATGGTACTGTTTCCTTAATTTCTTTTTTCACTTGCTCATTGCTGATATATAGAAACCCAACTGATTTTTGTGTGTTGACTTTGTACCCTGCCACTTTGCTGAATTCATTTTTTAGCTCTAATAGCTTTCTTGTGGATTAATTGGGATTTTCTATGTATAGGCTCGTGTCATCTGCAAAAAAGGGATAGTTTTACTTCCTCCTTCCCAATTTGGATACCTTTTTTTCCCTCCCTAAGCCTGGTTGCTCTGGCTCAGACTTCCAGAATGATGTTGAATAGCAATGGTGAGAGTGGGCATCCCTGTCTTGTTCCTGCTCTTAATGAGAAAGTTCTCGGTCTTTCTCTATTGAATATTATATTAGCTGTGGGTTTTTCATAAATGCCTTTATTATTTTGAGAAACTTCCCTTGTATTCTTATCTTGCTGAGTCTTTTTATCGTGAAAGCGTGTTGAATTTTGTTGAACGCTTTTTCTACATCTATTGAGATGATCATATGATTCTTTTCCTGTTTCGTTAATGTGGCATATTAAATTGATTGATTTTCTAACATTGAACCATTCTTGCATTCCTGAGATAAATTCCACTTGATCATGGTATATAGTTCTTTTGATATATTTTTAGATTCAGTTCACTAGTATTCTGTTGAGTATTTTTGCATCTGTATTCATTAGGAATATTGGTCTTTAGTTTTCTTTTCTTGTGGTGTCTTTGTCTGGCTTTGGTGTCAGGGCAATGCTCACCTCATAGAATGAGTTAGGTAATGTTCTTTCCTCTTCTATTTTTTAGAAATGTTTAAATAGGATTGGAGTTACTTCCTCTATAAATATTTGGTCGAATTCCCCAGTGAAGCCGTCTGGTCCAGCACTTTTCTGAGAGGCTTTTGATTACTGATTCAATCTCATCAATTGTTAAAGGTCAACTGAGACCCACTGTTTCTTCTTGAGTCAGTGTAGGAAGTTTATGTGTTTCAAGGACTTTGTCCATTTCCTCTAAGTTATCTAATTTGTTGGCATACAGCTGTTGATAGTACTACCTTTTTATTTCTGTAGGGTTGGTTGTAATGTCTCCAATTTCTTTTCTAATTTTAGATATTTACATCTTCTCTCTTTTTCTTTGTCACTCTAACCAAAGGTTTGTTGATTTTATTGATCTTTTTTAAAAAACCAATTTCTGGTTTCATTGATTTTCTTTATTGTTTTTCTATCCTTTATTTCTTTCTGATCTTAATTATTTCCTTTCTTTTGGTAGCTCTGGGCTTAGTTAGCTCTTCCTTTTCAAATTCCTCAAGTTACAGAGTTAAGCTATTAATTGTGATCTTTCTTCTTTTTTAATGTAGGCATTTATTGCTATAAGTTTTCCTCTGAGTACTGCCTTCACTTCATCCCATAGGTTTTGGTATGTTGTGTTTTCATTCTCATTTAACTCTTAAGTTTTTTTTTTTTTTTATTTGTCCTTGATTTCTTCTTTGACCCACTGGTTGCTCAATAGTATGTTATTTAGTTTCCTCATATTTGTATATTTTCTAGTTTTATTTCTCCTAGTTAATTTATAGCTTCATTCCATTGATTGGAAAAGATACTTTGTATATTTCAATCTTTTTTGAGACTTGGTTTGTGCCCTAAGATGTGGTCTATCCTGGAAAATGATCCATGTGCACTAGAGAATATATATTGTGCTACTGTTGGGTGCAGGGACAGATTACCCAAAAAGAAAGGTACACACAAGGCTTACTTGTGCTTACTTACTAGTCTGTAGTGCACAATTTCATGTCAGATGAAAAACAGGTGGAATTGTGCACTACAGATTAGTAAGTAAGCACACAAGTAAGCCTGTGTATACCTTGCTTACTGGTTGGTCTGCCCCTGGTTGGGTATTCTATATACATCTGTTAGGTCTAGTTGGTTAATTGTGTTGTTCAAGTCTTCTAAGTCTTTACTGATATTCTTTGGAGTTGTTCTGTTCATTATCAAAAGTGGTATATTAAAGTCTCCTACTATTATTGTAGACCTGTCTGTTTCTCCCTTCAATTCTGTCAGTGTTTGCTTTATGAATTTTGAGTCTCTGAGGTTAGGTGCATAATTTATAATTGTTATATGCTCTTGATGAATTGACTTTTTACCATTATGTACAGTCCTTCTTTGGAGCCCTGGTGGCGAAGTGGTTAAGCCATCGACTGCTAACCAAAAGGTCGGCGATTTGAATCCAACATCCACTCCTTGGAAACCCTATGGGGAAAGTCTACTCTGTCCTGTAGGATCTCTATAAGTCAGAGTTGACTTGATGGCAATGGGTTTGCTTTTCTTTGTTATAATAGATTTTGTCTTGAAGTCTATTTTGTATAATATTAAAATTGCCACACCTGCTGTCTTTTGATTACTATATACATAGCATATTTTTTTCCATCCTTTCACTTAAACCTATTTGTGTCTTTGTGCCGAAGGCCATTAAGTCTTAAGTAACTCTAAGATTTAAAATTCTTTTTGATGAAAGACTTGGCCATCACATAAACAGAGCTGGGCTTGGTGTGTGAGGGGCTTCCTGGGGGCCCCTGAATGGGGCGACTGCCTGATGGCATGGAGACCCCTTCTCCGGGGGATGGGGATGGTCAGTGAACCTTCCTGGCTGGGTGAAGAGTGTGACAGGAGACGCAAATGAGGGAAGAGGGGGGAGGGCTAGGAGGAGAGACCCCAGCCAGGAGGCAGGCACTGGAAGGGGGCTTGTGGGAGTCCACTCACCCTCTCACCTTTGGGGTGCGCTTGAGGAACCTTCACTCCCCCAGCTTTGATCCTAAGCACCCTCCAGAACACGTGGAACTTAAACAGGTGAATCCAAGACCCGCTGCTCTCTCTGAGATAGGCCAGGGGATGGGCTGCTGTCTTCACAGTTAAAAGCCCCTTGTTTGGTTCATTAGTATTATAAATCAGGGATGGAATAATAAAAGGAAGAGAAATCAATACCAACTGTTAACAGCTAGGAAAACTGAAAAAGATTCTGGAGCTCTGCTATAGAAATGTCAGTTTTTAAAATACCAGCACGGTACCGAGGGAAATTGTTTAAACCCCACATTTGGAAGACGCTTTGTTTCCTTGATGGCTTTCACGCGTTGGGAACACTTCGCATAGCCGCCTGGGGTATCATTTTCATTCTCTCCCATCAGCCAGCACAGAATGGGAGAAACATTTCCAAATTAACTTTAGAAAAACTCCTTCTTGGCACCCGTTAGCGTGCACAAAGCGTTTGCAGCTGCCGGGTTCACCCAGCAGTGCCTGCGCGCAGGTCACGTGGCGGGCAGTCCTGCGCTGCGCGGGTTCATGCTGCGCTTCCTCTGTGCTTCCAGGCATCCGCATGTTGGACGGCGACGTGACCGACGTCGTCGAAGCCAAGTCACTCGGCATCCGACCCAACTACATCGACATCTACAGTGCGAGCTGGGGGCCGGACGATGACGGGAAGACGGTGGACGGGCCCGGCCGGCTCGCCAAGCAGGCCTTCCAGTACGGCATTAAAAAGGTTTGCGGAACCAGGCAGAGGGGGGCTCTGGGGCAGGGGTGCAACAGTTAACAGTAGTGACAGCATGGTGCCGTCCCCACCCCTAACACAGACAGGAAGGCCCTACTGTGAGATCCAGCGTGAGGGAGGGTGCATTTGGGGGCTCAGGGAGGGGCTGTTTGCCGTCTGGAGCAGAGGTGTTTCCCCTCGTTATGGTATCCCTGCCCAGTGAGCACCTGCTGTCATCAGGCCAGCCCCAGGACTCTGACTTGGAGTCTGCCTGCCTGGGCAAGGGGTGCATCAGGTGGGCGGTAGGGGTCTCGGTCAAATGCCCTGACCTGTTATTTTTCCTGTGCTGATGGAAAGGGTGTCCTGGGCTTCAGTCCACCTACCCATAGAAATACTCAATATGGAAGTTTCCAGTTCCATTATGAACAATGTGTTAACCCAGTGCCCCACCACGGCAGGTCGTCAAGGTTTAATGCTACCCTCATCTGTCAGTCTGTCATACTGTGGAGATGAGTGTTGCTGGGATGATGGAAACTACGCCACCAGTATTTCAAATACCAGCAGGGTCACCGATGGTGAACAGGTTTCAGCAGAGCTTCCAGACTAAGACAGACTAGGAAGAAAGGCCTGGCGATCTACTTCCAAAAATTAGCCAACAAAAACCCTATGGATCACAACAGAATACTGTCTGATATAGTGCTGGAAGATAAGCCCCCTTGGTTGGACCAAAACCAAAATCCCATTCCTGTTGAGTCAATTCCAACTCATAGTGACTCTAAAGGACAGAGTAGAACTGCCCCAAAGGGTTTCCAAGGAGCAACTGATGGATTCGTGCTGCCAGCCTTTTGATTAGCAGCTGAACACTTAACCACTATGCCACCAGGGCTCCCCCTAGGTTGGAAGGCACTCAAAATACTTAGTGGCTACAACAATGGCTTCTAACAACTTCTAGCATGGGGCCCAACATGTGTAGAATTTCTTGGGTAGAGCCTCACCAGAGACTAAAGAGAGTGAGCTTCCAAGTGGCTGGTTCTTCACAGACAAGCTAGGGTGGTTGGAGGGGGAATCTACCCCTGCCCCGCCTTCTAGTCACTTTTCACCATTAATTCCAAACCCTAGGGAGCAGGGAGGAGGCCCGGAGATGCATCTGTTCTTAAAAGTGGGATGCAGGGCAGATTTCCAGGTGAGGAAGGCTCCTTGGAGAAGACAGAGCTGTAGTTGCCAGAGTCCTTGGCAGACCTCGGTGGCCCAACATACGCCCGCCTAGAGCACAAGCTGTGGCTGGAGAGGGCTGGCAGGTCCTGCAGGAAGCCAGGCCTCCCTGGGGTCAGCATTCATACCCCTGGCTTCTCTGAGCAGATGGGAGAGTGGGGGTAGGGAGAGTCAAGCCCAATGTAGTATTTATATATTTGAAACTTTTTTTAAGTTCTTATCTTACTGTAACCCATGCACATTGATGTGGTTTGTCAAAAGTTGTGTGATAGATACATTTACAACAATGGAAAAAAGCTGAGGCTGCTTATGTACAACCAAAAACTTAATGGAATTTGATTTCTTGGTTTGGAGGTTTAGGGTCATGGTTTCGTGGGGCCTGGCAGTTAATTGGCAGTTAATAGGTTCTGCCACCTAGTTCTATACGTAGTGCCTGGGGTCTTAAAAGCTTGCAAGCAGCCATCCAAGGCACAACAATTGGTCTCCTTTTGCCTGGAACAACAGAGGAAGGAGAGTCTGGAATAGAAGGAGGATATGGAACGTGTGGCTAGTTGCCTCCATGAACAACTGCCGCCTTCTTCATGAGACCAGAAGAACTGGATGGTGCCCAGCTACCATCACTGAACGTTTTGAGCAAAGATTCCATAGAAGAATCCTGATCAAAAGGATGAAATGCAGAACAGAATTTCAAATTCTCATGGACTCTGTAAATTTCCTGGAGCCATGAAGATTGGATAAACCCCTGAAACTGTTGTCCCGAGATAATCTTTAAACCTTAAACCACAAATATTCCCTGAAGTCTTCTTAAAACCAAGCAGTAGTTTAGCTTTACTAGTAAAAAAAAATCTGCCCTGAGTATTATGCTCTAAGGACTATCTAAACCAAAAAAAAAAAAAAAAAAAAAACCCATTGCCGTCGAGTCAATTCCAACTGATAGTGACCCTACAGGACAGAGTAGAACTGCCCACGTAGGGTTTTCAGGGAGTACCTGGTAGATTTGAATACCCAACCTTCTGGTAGCTCTTAACCACCACGCCACTAGGGTTTCCAAGAACTATCTATATGGGATCAAATTGATAACAGCAACTAGAAAGATTAGATATGAACCTTAGGGAGGCAGTGAATTTATGTTAATGAGGGAGAAACAACTCAGAGAAGGAAGGTGAGAATGGTTATACAACTCAAAGAATGTAATCAGTGTCACTAAATGGTACATGTGGAAACTGTTGAGTTGGTGTATGTTTTGCTGTGTATATTCTCAACAACAAAATAAATAGAATTTTTTAAAAATGTGGTTTGTAGAACAAATAGTATCAGGAGGCTTGTATTTAAAAACAGCATTTCTTTGTCCCACCTCAGTCCTGCTCCACAGGAGAGCAACCCTTTTTCTCAATAGCGTAATTTGTTTGCTATTTCTAGATATACGGGGTTTGGTCACTATTTATTAATTTCCTGTCATAGGGGCTGAGGATTTATCTCTGAGAATGCCTCAGTGCTCTCTGCCCCACCCCGGAATGCTCTGGAGCTTTCCCCCGTTTCCTTACACTTCCAGGCCTGGGGCCTCAGACCCAGCCTCCACGCCCTGCCCCTGAGAGGCTGGTTTGCACTTCTCTGGGAATGTATGCTCGGTTGCTCCACAGGTGTGAGGTGGAGGCCAGCCGCTTCCTTCTCAGCCACCATCCCCTGCCTTGGATGCCTGAGACTCTAGTGACCAAAAGTGAGGTGCCCATGCTGGTGTCCCACAGAGCTTAGTGATCACCCAGACTCTCTGGGAACTTGTAGTTTTGTGAGGATAAAAGTAAAGGAAGAGAGGAAACGCAGACACACACTAGTATCTGCAGCATTTGAACTCTTGCGCATGTTTGGGACACGTGACAGCTTCCCTTTATCTCCATGACTCGCGGAAGACACAAAAGCTGCTCCTTCACTGAGATGCGCAGTGCTGGGCCTGCAGCTGTCTGCCCTCCAGAACTCGGCCACCCACTGAATTACGTGAGCCTCACTCTTGATGAAAATTTTAAATATCCTTACATCCTTACAATTAAACTTATGAGTCAGGCAGCGGTAGAATTCTCGCCTTCCATGCTGGAAACCCGTGCTCAATTCCTGACCAATGCACCTGAAGCATAGCTACCACCTGTCTGTCAGTGGAGGCTTGTGTGTTGCTATGATGCTGAACAAGTTTCAGTGAGCTTCCAGACTAAGACAGACTAGGAAGAAAGGACGGGTGATCTACTTCTGAAAATCAGGCAATGAAAACCCTATGGATCGCAATGGTCCGATCTGCAGCCGATCATAGGGATGGCGCAGGTCTGGGCAGTGTTTCCTTCCGTTGTGCATGGGGTCACCATGAGTCAGGGCCTGCCTTGATGGCAACTAACAACAATCAGAATGAAAATTTAAGCTCAGAGAGGGTAGCTAAGTTACAGCTTGCATTTTCTCCATGGAAGATATTGCTTTGAATGGCTATCTTTCTGAGCCTCTGCTATTTCTAAAAATATGGGATGCTAGGACAGGGAATCCTCTTGACAGGAGGGGAGACTTGATTGCTTTGTTTTGTTGGGGGTCTGCTTTGTACTAGTCAAATGGTTGTTTTGGTTCTCTGCTTCACTCAGGCCTGTGTAGACAGAACCCATGGAAGGCTCTGGAAAGTTTGCTGCAGAGCAGGGATCTCTGTGTTCCAGATTCTGAGCAGCGCCTGCTTCATCGAGCTGTCAGAGAGTGGGGAAGTTTCAGGGGGAACCATGTGGTTCCCTCATCATTCTTGTCACAGTTTCTTGAAATACTGAGGTCATTTAATTTTTTTTTTTGTCATTCTGAAGTAAAATATGTTATACAAGGAGACTTAAATTGCAGCTGTCTAAACCTGTCATTGAAAATCCTCCTACAGATTTGATGACCTCAAACCAAACCTCATTCCCATCTGTTTCTCCTCCTCGGGCCTCATTTGTCATCTGAGATCTTTTTCTGTAAAATCTGACTTCAGTCTTTGGTAGGTGATGGTGGTGGGGTGGTAGGACACTTTGAAGGCCGTAGTAGTGCTAAGTGAAATAAGCCAGTCACAAAAGGACAAATATTGTATGATTACCCCATCCCCAAAACAAAACAAAACCCATTGCCTTCAAGCTGATTCCAACTCATGGCTGCCCCCCGTATTACTGAGTAGAACTGCTCCATAGGGTTTTCTTGGCTGTAATCTTTACAGAAGCAGATTGCCAGGCCTTTCTTCTGCGGTCCTGCTGAGTGGGTTCGAACCGCCAGACTTTAGGTTAATAGCCAATCTCAGAGCCTTTGTGCCGCCCAGGGACCCTGAATGATCCCACTTACATGAAACACCTAAATAGGCAAATGCAGAGAGAAAGGCAATAGACGTTACAAGGGCTAGAGGGGGAGGAAGGGGAGGTGACTGCTTAGTGGGTACAGAGTTTCTGTTTGGAGTGAAAAAAAAGTTTTGGAAATAAAGTGGTGATGGTTGCACAGCATTGTGAGTAGCGGCTGGGGTCGTAAAATTGTACACTTTAAAATGGCTAAAAGGGCAGGTTTTGTGTGAAACACAAGCCATGGTTTGGCATAAAATATCTGTTCAGTGTTGGTCCTTATGAAGCCCTCCTCCTCACGTGTTCGTCATTCCAAGGGGAGACTAATGTCACCATGGCTGAAAACACTGGCCTTGTCCAGGTGGCAGGCAATTACTCCTTAGTAATGATGTGCCTGAGATCACAGATAAACTCTCCTCCTCCCAGGCAAGACACTGAAATGTGTGTGGATGGGCTCAGTGTGGCTTTGCTAAACAGAAGTACAAGCCCACCGTTAGGACTGAGATGTCCCTATAGCTCTGCCCTGTGGCTCCCCAGTGTGTGGAACACCTAGAGGTGAACATGCAGTCCTCAGAGACAGCACAGAACATCCCCTGACACCTCGGGCCCCCGTGTTTCCTGCCCCTGGTGTCCGTGTCATCTTTCCAGGAAGCTGTTGTAGGAAGGGAAGGCGCTGGGGGCGTCCTGCTGCCTGGGAGAACTCGTTGGTATTATAGTAGATGCCTGGTGTAGGGTGGAAAGATTCAGACTGTCGGCCTGTCAGACCTTGTTGCTCTATGCGGGGTCCAGACCCAACACCATTGGCATCACTTGTAGCTGTTAGAAATGCAGAATCTCGGGCCACCTCAGGCCTGCTGGGATTCGTGAGCACGTTGGAGTTTGAGAAGTGCTGTTTCATACCTTCTCAAAGCTCCTCGAGCAATCAGGGGCATTTTCTACTTTGCACATGACAACATTTTATACATAATTGTGAGTGAGACAGGGAGTCAAGGTGACAGTGTCGTAGAGATGATTCTCATATGGAATAAATCTAGGCTGTGATGGATTAGGAGCCCCTTGGTAGTGCAAATGGTGAACACACTCAGCTGCTAATGGAAAGGTTGGTGGTTCGAGTCCGCCCAGAGGCTCCTTGGAAGAAACGCCTGGTGATCTACTTCCAAAAATCAGCCATTGAAAACTCTGCAGAGCACAGTTGTACTCTGACACACACGGAGACATGAGCTGGAGTCAGTGGCAGCTGTTCAAGTGATGGGCTAAATACCTTCCCATTTGGATTTTAGTAGTTTTCAGTAAGCTTCTGATGCACGGACACACCCATGTCCTTAGTACTCTGTGCCTTTCTTCTGGAAGGTTCAGTTTTGGGCTCTGGCTTGTCAGCTGCACCTTTGAGACGTGGAAAGCAGCCATAAATGAGGTGTCAGAGCTGAGTGAGCACAAGGCACCCTCCCGTGGGCTTTGTTGTGCCCTCAGGTTGGAACTGGAGTCGTGTAAGAAGGAGTTATGGCAAAACAGGCACAAATAGACCAGGGAACTGCAAGTCCCCTTGGTCTATATGCCAGAGCGGCGAGGGCGCATGGAGCAGGCATGCCTGCACAGCGAACATGGAACTTTCTAAGGGTGATCCTCATGCTTCCAGGCAGCAGGAAAGACTCAGTTGGACTCCACAGGGATTGCAGAATTGTGTTGAAAGTTATCTTTAGGTTGGCCAAATGTTGGGCATAAGTATCAGTTTTCTCCCATGTAGTTTGGAAAGAGAGTCCTTGATAAGGATGCCAGTGTCACCGCCCGCGGGGCCCTGTTCTACGTGAGGATGGTGTTGGCGCTGTTCCCCAGGGGCTGGCGCTGTGCATGGCCAACTAGTCTGGCCATTTGGACTGAACCAGTCACCTCAGTCTCAGATATGTTCATAGTTAACTGAGTCTGTGACCAGAGTGACCACTGGGCTCTGTCAGAAGTCATTGGTCCTGCTGGCGTGGAGTAGGATAGAGCCACGGAGACCCACCTTGACCCACCACTGTCTTTCAAAGACTTGCCCTCCTGTGTCCATTCTTACAAACCAAAACCTACTCACAAGTGGAGCCACTGGCCGTGGCTGACCTTGATGACCTATCCAACGCTCACCTGTGGAGGAGACTCCAGGAGTTCTAATGGACACCCACAAGCAGCCTCAAGCAGTCTGCCCCATAACCCTTCTTGCCTGTTCATGCTTCACCCAGAATTCATTCTCCCATCTCTGTTTGCAAAGTTAGCTTGCTTTATTTTAAAAGGGTACATCTTCAGCCACATTTTCCATAAAATTCATTCTCTCCCCACAAGACCAGCTCTTTCAGTCCAGGAAAGTTGAAGCAATAAATTCAGCCATCATGTATGATCTCAGACTTGCTTGTGGCACTGCTTGGTCTTTCTGATTATGGACCATGATAAAGGAAATTATAGGCATTGCTTTGAAACAGTACCGCTTATATTAGTTCTTCGACGTTCCTGTGAAGAGCAGAGGGGTCTTCCAAGGCCTTTTCCACACTACGATCCTGTGATTTTGTAGTGTAAGGCTGTTACCACAGGTAAAAGCACTTCATTAGCATCAACACAGAGTCCCCCCCAAAGCAGGTCCTGAGCAGCATGGTGATGTCTTGAAGCTCCCTCCTTCCCTCTGTGCAGGAACTTTAAGATGGGGACTCCAGGCCGGTGTGCACCCCACCCACACGGCCCTGCTGGGGTCTGTTGCCCTGGCTGACGTTGTGCTTCTCCCCCTCCAGGGCCGGCAGGGCCTGGGCTCCATTTTCATCTGGGCATCTGGGAACGGCGGGAGAGAAGGTGACTACTGCTCCTGCGATGGCTACACCAACAGCATCTACACCATCTCCGTAAGCAGCACCACCGAGAACGGCTACAAGCCCTGGTACCTGGAGGAGTGTGCGTCTACGCTGGCCACCACCTACAGCAGCGGCGCCTTTTTTGAGCGGAAAATAGTGAGTTTGGTTGGTGAGTTCGAGTCTCTGGGTGGTGCAAATGGTTAACATGCTCGGCTGCTAACCAAAAGGTTGGTGGTTCACGTCCAGCCGAAGGCACCTTGGGAGAAAGGCCTGGTGATCCACTTCTGAAAAATCAGCGATTGAAAACCCTATGGAGCACAGTTCTACTCTGACGCACGTGGGGTCACCATGAGTTGAAGCTGACTCCACAGCAACTGGTTTTTTTTTTTTTTTGTGAGGTGGAGAGTTGTCTTAGTTATCTAGTGCTGCTGTAACAGAAATACCACAAATGGACGGCTTAAACAAAGAGAAATATTTTCTCTCACAGTTTAGGAAGTTAGAAGTCCAAATTCAGGGCGCCAGCTCCAGGGGAAGGCTTTCTCTCTGTGTAGGCTCTGGGGGAAGGCCCTTGTCATCAGTCTTCCCCTGGTCTAGGAGCTTCTCAGAGCAGAGACCCCGGGTCCAGACGATCCTCACGCTTCTGTCTCTTCTTGCTTGGTGGTATAAGTTCCTTCTTCTTTCTGCTCACTTCTCTTTTTTATATCTCAAAAGAGATTGACTTAAAATACAACCTAATTTTGTAGATTGAGTCTTGCCTCATTAACATAACTGCCTCTAATCCTGCCTCATTTACATCATAGAGGTAGGATATTCAACACATAGAAAAATTACACCAGATGACAAAATGATGGACAATCACACAATACTGGGAATCATGGCCTAGCCAAGTTGACACACATTTTTGGGGGACACAATTCAATCCATAACAAGAGTGCATGTCACGCATCCCAGCCGTTTGGGGATGCACTTCTTTTTCCCTTAATAAAAAATGAATGAGGTCGAGGGTGTGTCCCTGAGCCCTGATTCTAGCTTTACCCATCAGTAAACCCCAAGGGAAACCCAGTCCCTTGACAACCCTCCTCAGACCCTGCCTTTCTCATCTTTGTACAGAAGTACCAATTAAAACTCTCTATGGCTTTAGAGAAGCCCTGGAAACCCTGGTGGCATAATGGTTAAGAGCTACAGCTACTAACCAGAAGGTCAGCAGTTAGAATCCACCAGGCACTCCTTGGAAACCCTGTGGGGAAGTTCTCTTCTGTCCTATAGGATCACTATGAGTCAGAATCAACTCAATGGCAACAGGTTTGGTTTTTTCGGTGGCACAGTGATTAAGTGATGTGGCTGCTAACCAAGAGGTCAGCAGTTCACATCCACCAGCCACTTCTTGGAAACAGTTCTGCTCAGTGCTATAGGGTCACTATGAGTTGGAATCGACTCGATGGCAATGGGCTTGGGTTTTTTTTTGTGTGTGTGTGTGCTTTAAATGAAAGTTTACAGTTCAAGTTAGTTTCTCATACAAAAATTTATAGACACTGCTGTGTGACCCGAGTTGCTCTCCCCATACTGTGACAGCATACTCCTTCCTTCCACCTCAGATTTCCCGGGTCCATTCATCCAGTTCCTGTCCCTTTCTTCCTTCTCATCTCGCCTCCGTACAGGAGCTGGCCATTTAGTCTCATGTATCTACTTAAGCTAAGAAGCACACTCTTCACGAGTATCATTTTATGTCTTATAGTCCAGTCTAATCTTTATCTGAAGAGTTGGCTTCAGGAATAGTTTTAGTCTTGGGCTAACAGAGAGTCTGGGGGCCGTGTCTTCTGGGGTCCCACGAATCTCAGTCAGACCATTAAGTCTGATCTTTCTACTAGAATTTGAGTTCTGCTCCCCACTTTTCTCCTCCTCCGTCAGGAACTTCAGGAACTCTCTGTTGTGTTCCCTGTCAGGGCGATCATTGACAGTAGCCAGGCACCGTCTAGTTCTTCTGGTCTCAGGCTGATGAAGTCTCTGGTTTATGTAGCCCTTTTGTCTCTTGGGCTAATATTTTCCTTGTGTCTCTGTGTTCTTCATTCTCCTTTGCTCCAGGTCGGTTGGGACCAATTGATGCATCTTGGATGGCTGCTTGCTAGCTTTTAAGACCCCAGATGCCACTTACCAAAATGAGATGCAGAACATTTTCTTAATAAACTTTGTTATGCCAGTTGACCTAGATGATGCCTGAAACCATGGTCCCCAAACCCCTACCCCTGCTACTCTGTCCCTTGAAGTGTTTGGTTGTATTCAGGAAACTTCTTAGCTTTTGATTTAGTCCAGTTGTGCTGACTTCCCCAGTAGTGTGTGTTGTCCTTCCCTTCATCTAAGATAATTCTTGTCTACTATCTAGTTAGTGAATAACCCTCTCCCTCCCTCCCTACCCTCGTAATCATCAAAGAATGTTTTCTTCTGTGTTTAAACCTTTTCTTGAGTTCTTATAATAGTGGTATCATACAATATTTGTCCTTTTGTGACTGACTAATTTCACTCAGCATAATGCCTTCCAGATTCATCCATGTTATGAGATGTTTCACAGATTCATCGTTATTCTTTATCATTGCATAGAATTCCATTGTGTGACTATACCATAATTTGTTTATCCGTTCGTCCATTGATGGGCACCTAGGTTGTTTCCATCTTTTTTTGCTATTGTGAACAGTGCTGCAGTGAACATGGGTGTGTTTATATCTATTCGTGTGATGGTTCTTATTTCTCTAGGATATAGTCCAAGGAGTGGGATTGCTGAATCGTATTTCTAGCTTTTTAAGGAAGCACCAAATCGATTTCCAAGGTGGTTGTACCATTTTACATTCCCACCAACAGTGTGTAAGTGTTCCAGTCTCTCCACAACGTCTCCAGCCTTTATTATTTTGTGGTTTTTGGATCAGTGCTAGCCTTGTTGGGGTGAGATGATATCTCATTGTAGTTTTGATTTGCATTTCTCTAATGGCTAATGATCGTGAGCATTTCTTCATGTATCTGTTAGCCGCCTGCATATCTTCTTTGGTGAGGTGCCTGTTCATATCCTTTGCCCATTGTTTAATTGGGTTATTTGTCTTTCTGTTGTTGAGGTTTTGCAACATCTTGTAGATTTTAGAGATTAGATGCTGATCGGATTTGTCGTACCCAAAAAATTTTTCCCAGTCTGTAAGTTGTCTTTTTACTCTTTTGGTGAAGTCTTTTGATGATCATAAGTGTTTGATTTTTAGGAGCTCCCAGTTATCTAGGTTTGTTTTGTTTTGTTTTGTTTTTATGGCTTTAGAAAGGAACCCTTGTGGCACAGTGGTTAAGTGCTCACCTGCTAACTGAAGAGTTGGTGGTTCGAACCCACTAGCTGCTCCTCAGGAGAAAGATGTGGCAGTCTGCTTCCGTAAAGATCACAGCCTTGGAAACCCTATGGGGCAGTTCTGCTCTGTTCTGTAGGGTGGCAAAAGGGTTGCTACGAGTCAGAATCAACTCAACAGCACATAACAACAACATGGCTTTAGATATCTAAAAATATCACGTAGGAGTGGAGTTCGTGCTTGTCCATGCTCATCAGGATGTCTCCTTTTAGCTCTCTTAAATTCTGTGGTTAAGTTGCTTGGGAGTCTATTGACCGGCTCAGTTTTAATGTGTGAGTAGAGTAAGAGAAATTCTAGCTTTATACTGAAACCTGTGAGAAATCAAGTGTTCTTCTAGGCATTCCCTTCCTTTGAAATGACTTTTCCTGGTTACTTTAAGTCAAGCAGTGGTTTCTGTCTGTTAAAAAAGAGTCTGTTGCCATGGAGTCGACCCCAGCTCATACCCATGTGTCAGAGTAGAACTGTGCTCCATGGGGTTTTCAATGGCCGATTTTTTGGAAGTAGATTGCCAGGCTTTTCTTCTGAGTCACCTCTGGGTAGACTCCAACCTCCAAGTTTCGGTTAGCAGCCAAGTATGTTAACTGTTTGCACCACCCAAGTTCTCCACTCACTTAAATTAACTTCACAGTTATCTTTTAAAAAGCAGCTATTTTAGTATATGAGTGGAGTTTATACTTCTTCCTTCCCTGTGTACTTTCCTATTTAAAAAAGACGGGGATGATTTCAAGTCCAAAATAATTCCAAATTCAAATCACAGTCATTAAGTTGGTTTTTAGACATTTTAACAATGAGGTCATGGAGCTGGCCAGACATGGCTTAATTTTCAAGCTCACTAGCATCTTTTCATTTCTCCTGTCTGGTGGCCACATCTTTAGAAGTTATTTGCACATGGATTTTTACATGTTTCCACGGAGCACACAGGCTTCCTGGTCTCTGCTTTGCTCTGCCCCGGCTGGAAGGTCAGCTGTGATCGCACTGCAGCAGCCCGGCAGTGGTGGGGCCGGTTTGCTCAGGGATTAATTCAGGTGGTTGTTCTCCTTTTCTCTTGGAGTACATGCCCCAGGACCGGCAGCTGAGATTCTGAATGGTGTCTGTTCATTTAGAAATCTCGCTCACCTGAACATGGAGTTGCATAAAACAGATGCTTGTGCCAAAACCTGACAGAGGCCTGCTGATGAAAGGGGGCAAGTCAGGGCTTGCATTGTTGGACACTTTGTACTGTGGGCTGGGTGCTGGGAGGATGGGCTTTCTCAATCTGGGAGTGGAGCTTATGACTTGATTGGCTTAATTAGTCACACCAGTGTGTGTGTGTGTGTGTGTGTGTGTCTGTGTGTGTGTGCACACGCACACATATGATAGGGGAGATGCTCCATTTGGAAGAGGATGTGGATTGTTAAATTTATTCTGAAGGTTTTTGAAATTGACTACTGGAGGCTTGCGGTTGGTGGGTGTCTTAGTTATCTAGTGCTGCTATAACAGAAATACCACAAGTGAATGGCTTTAACAAACGCAAATTTATTCTCTCACAGTTTAGGAGCCTGGAAGTCCGAATTCAGGGTCCTGGCTCCAGGGGAAGGCTTTCCTCTCTCTGTCAGCTCTGGAGGGAGGTCCTTATCCCTTCTGAGCTTCTGCTTCTGGGGGATCTTCATGTGGCTTGGTATCTCTCTTCCCCCATCTCTGCTAACTCGCTTGCTTATTGAGTCTCTTTTATATCTCAAAAGAGGTTGATTCAAGACACACCCTACGCAAGGACAACCCATTCCCAAATGGGAGTATAACCATAGGTTAGGAATTACAACACATATTTTACGGGAGACACAATTCAATCCATAACAGTGGGTGTATTAGTCTCCTATTGCTGCTATAACAAATTACCACAAACTTGCAGCTTAAAACAACTCCTTCTGTTGGAGAACCTGATCTGTGACCTTCTGGCCAAGGGCAGAAATGCTCTTCAGGGTTGCCCACGCATACGGTCCATTTCTAGCTGCTTTGAGGTCATGGGGGTGACATGTGGGGTCACAGCTGAAGGCTCTGGTGGATGGCCTTGCCCATGGTGACTCTCAGGCAGCAGAGAGTGAGGCACAATGCCAAGAGACCCGGGAGACGGGTGTGGAGAGCCTTTCCTTGTGTCCTCTTGCTTTTGCGTCCATTCCTGGGCACGCACTTCGACAATCTCAGTGAGATGAGGTTATGCATTCTCAAAGCTCACGCGTGGCATATGGCTTCCAGGTGCGAGTCTTCTCTCTGCCTTGTCTCCTTGTGTCCGCTCCTCAATAATCACGTCCCTGCCAGCTGGTGGGCCCACGTCTTGCTTATGAGAGCAAAGCGATTTAGCAGAGAGCACAGGTGGTCCTGAAGCCCTTGGCTGCTAAGACGTGTTTGTGTAATGCCTGTTCTGCTCCTGTTCTGCTCCTGGGAGCCAGGATCATGCCCACCAGTGAGCGACATCTTGTGTGACTTCTGACTTCTCCTAAGAGCTAAGCTAGCCTCTCTCCCACTGCCCTCTCGCCCAGGTCACCACGGACCTGCGTCAGCGCTGCACCGACGGCCACACGGGGACCTCGGTCTCAGCCCCCATGGTGGCAGGCATCATCGCCTTGGCTTTAGAAGCAAAGTAAGTCCCACTTCCCTTCTTTTAGTGTTTAAAGCCCACAGTTTCTCGCCCTTCGTGGGGTCCCAGGGGTCTGGCTGGACCAGAGCCCCCAGCCTGCTCCCCATTCCGCACTGCACACCAAGTCCCACTGAAGGCTGCCACACCTTCTCTTTGTGAACTTTAGTTCATGATTGCCAATAAAATGGTGATGTTTTGTCTGCCATAAGTCAAATGAAAACTCTCAAGTTGTTAGTATATGGATAGGGTCAGAGAGAAATAAGAGATAACTGCACATCAATCGTGAGGTCAGAAGCAAACTCCTGGTTTAGACGTCAAAACTACACAGAATAACCCGGCCATTTGTCATCCATGAGATTGCCGGTGTTCCAAAAAGAACATTTAAGAAGCTTGCGTATTTGTAATTATGTATGTCTGTGAGTTGATTTGCATGAGGCAAAAGAGCACAAAGCTCAAATGCTGCCAGTTCAACAAAGAACAGCTCAATATTTTCAATTTGCAGGACAAAATGTTGGCTTCTGTATCCCGAGGCTCTTTTAAAAATTCTAAATAATCAGTTACTTGTGTGGAAAGTTACATTCACATATTTAATGATTAGTTGTTCTCTATTTTTTAATTCCCTTCCTGACTGGAAACATGCAAGGAATTCTGTTACTTAAAACTAAGTAGAAAACAAACCCTGCTTCCTGCCAGATTGCCTGTTAACCTTGGCCTTGTGGGCACAAGTGAGCTCTTACAGTCGTCTTCCTCACCTTTCTAGCTCGTCCACAGGAGCTCACAGGTGGCAAATCAAGCAGACCTCTTTTGAAACAGAGTGAATTTACAGCATTTTAAACTTACAGGATTGGTCGAGTAAGGAACAGATTACATCCAGGGGGCCCAAAGGCCTGGTTTTGGAGATTGGAGCTGCTAGCGCATCTCAGCACATTGCTGGCTGCTTGCTTGTACAGGCTTGTGTTCTAGATCTGCCCCCCACCTGTGGAAGGAAACAGGGCAGAGCCAGGTGGTCTGGGTGGAGAAGCTCCCAGGGGTGCAGGGAGGGTCTGCAGACAGTGTGTGTCGGGAATGAAGAAAGACCCTCGTGTGTAAGAACCGTCCAAAGACTGTCCCACCGTTTGGGGCGGTCTTGGGACTTCTTATCAGTCCCTTCTTCGTCGAAAAACATTTCCGTGCCCTTGACCGCTCGTTGACCACAGTGCAAAGCCTTTAGCAGCTCAGGGCTCCAGAATCCTCCTCTAAAGATGAGGTGGATCTGGAGGCTCACAGGAAGGATGGCGGGTAAGGGCAGGACAGTGGTCAACGCGTACCAGGCAAAGGCCTGGGAGCCGGACGAATGAAAGGAGGCTGGGAGACAGCGAGGAGGTCAGTGGCCAGTGTGTGGGGTCTGGCAGACCGTGGTCCAAGCATGCGCCTGTGCACCACAGCATTCCCTCATTGTGGTGAAGACACTGTTGTTGCTGTGCCATTGAGTCAGTTCCTATAGGGCAGAGTAGAAATGCCCCATAGGGTTTCCTAGGCTATAATCTTTATGGGAGCAGATTGCCAGGTCTTTTCTCCCACAGAGTGGCTGGTAGGTTCTAACCGCTGACCTTTCAGTTAGCAGCTGAGCACTTAACCATTGCGCCACCAGGGCTCCAATAGTGAAAAATAGCCCCCTAAATATTTAATAAACATTTACGGGGATGTTAAAAATTCCTTTCTTTATACTTCCAAACTTTCTTGTATAAACAAAAGCAGAGCTTGGCGGCAAGGATGGGTTTTAATGCTTGTGGATTTCAGGTCATCCGTTGTGCTGTTTTATCTCAGGCTTTAATTGCTGGAAATGATCCTGTACAAAGAGGCTGTGAAATAAGCCATTGCTGAGGAATGCAGCCGGGGGCCTATGGGGCTCACTCAAGTCCAGACTCGAGGGCGCGCGCCCCGGGTACTGCCTCCCATGGGCCCGTGTGGCTGTCACTGTCTGACCCGTCTGTCATTGTGTCATTGCAGCAACCAGTTAACCTGGAGGGACGTCCAGCACCTGCTGGTGAAGACGTCCAGGCCGGCTCACCTTAGGGCAAACGACTGGAAATACAACGGCGCAGGTCACAGAGGTGCGGTGCCCGGTGGTGTGGGAGGGACCAGCATGTCACCATGTCCTGGCCGGCCCCCAGGGGGCCTCCTAGAATCCATATTAAGGGGTGATATGAATTCCCCAAAAGAAATCTCCAAATCACACGAGTTGTGTATTAAAAACAAGTATGCAGCAATTTAAGGAAAGTACCCTGGAGCCTTGCCTGGGCATTAAGGAGGAAACCTGAAGTCATGAGAGTCTAGGTTTCATCACCTCCATGATTTTGGCCACTTACTCTTTCTCTTTAGATTGCCTCACATTTTTTAACATTAAGAAATGTGTTTTAAAAGGAAATGTTATTACACCTATTTAATCATGAGCGTGATATGTAGTTATACTTTTTTCTAATGCACATTAAAACAGATACATGATTATTAAAAGCAATGTTTGTATATGCGCCACCTAAGGGCACCTTGCATTCTTAGCCCTGAGTAGCTCTGTGATTTTGAAACTAGCCCTCAGCTTCCTCACCTGTACAATGAGGACGTTGAGGGAGCTGTGTAAGGTACCTTTCTGACTATAAAACTCTGTCAGCACGCCCCTGTGTTGTCACAGTAACTCACAGGATAGCTGCATCTGTACGTGATCCTGGCAGCAGGGCCGCCGCCCCTAGTCCAGCTTGATACAGATCCTGTACCATGAAATCAACCCCCAGCCAGGTGCCGTAGCCTCGAGATTTAGCGTGCCTGGAGCTGGGAGAAAGAGGTGGCAGGTAATTATACGTCTGTGCCACTGTCTTTGTTTGTCTGGCTTCTTACTAGAGATACTTGAAGGAGATTTCCATTCAGCTGTGGTATGTTAGGGAGAACTTGTTTACCTTTCTGAAGCCCAGGTCGCACTATTTTAACACCAGGCCTGATACCTGTATCTGTAGATTATAGGTCAAGCATTGTTACAGTAAATTCCAAGAAACATGCCTTTTCGTGAAGAGGCCGCTGACTGGGCCTAAAGCGCCGTGATGTTGCAGGAGTGTCGGTGGTAGTGGGGCGCTGTAGCAAGAGCTGACCTACATTTCAATCTTGGCCTAATTACATAGGAAAGCAGATTGTATCTACTTCTTGACCTTGCCGCTTAAATTAAACTTTGAAACTCTCCTGCCACGGCCAAATTAAACACTGGCTCAGCCAGCTTACACGCACTCATAGTGTGTGCTGTGCGACGCTGCTTTCCCCAGCGTCCTGGGAACTCAGCAGGAAAGAAGATGGCAAAGAAGACGGGCACAACCTTGTCTGGTGTATGTATCACACGTAGCGGTCCCGTGGACCAAGAGGGCTCAGGTTTTGATCCTCTATTCTGGTTTGAGATTCTGGAATCGCAGGTGCCGACAGCTCCCTCTAATGTAAGGAAACCTGTCCTCATCTTGAAAAAGGCTCTGCTAGGCCCTCTCAGGGAACAGTGATGGTTCAGTGGTAGCATTCTCCCCCTTCATGCAGGAGACCTGGGTTCAGTTCTGGCAAATGCACCTCATACGCAGCTACCACACGTCTGTCCGCGGAGGCTTGTGCCTTGCTATGATGTTGAACTGGTTTCAGTGTAGCTTCTAGACTAAGACAGACTAGGAAGAAAGGCCTGGCGCTCTACTTCCAAAAACCCTATGGATCACAGTGGTCCAGTTGCAGTAGATCATGAGGATGGAGCAGGACTGGGAGCATTTCATTCTGTTGTGCCTGGGGTCACCATGAGTCAGGGCCCAACTCAGCAGCAGCTAACAGCAACAACAGCAGGCCCTCTCAACAAGTCTTCTCCTACTCTAAACCAAAATAAAACATATTTCCTGGCCCTCAGTCCTACAGGGAAGGAGTCTAACTCAGAGAAAGAATACAGCGACTTGGACAGGCAGCCCTCAGATCACTGGTCCTGCAGAGAGGGCTCTCTTGGGAGAGCGCTTAGAGCCATTCCAGCCATAGAGGGTGACGACATTAGTATGACCCGTGCCCACTGGTTCCTGGATAAGGTGCCCTAGGTGGGAGCAAAGCAGAGCGCAGGAGCCCAGCCTTGCCCCCTTCCAGAAGAGAATAGAGGGAATTTAGCTCTGAAGTCCCTGTTTTTGCAGTTAGCCATCTGTATGGCTTTGGCTTGGTGGATGCAGAAGCTCTTGTGGTGGAAGCGAAGAAATGGAAAGCCGTCCCCTCCCAGCACACGTGCGTCACTGCCGTGGACAAGAGGCCCAGGTAAGGCTTTGCTCCGGTACCCAGGGATCTTGTGGACGTAGCTGTTTGGACCTGCCTGTCCTGGAAGTTCTGGGGGGAGGTAATACATGCAGATTCCTGTACACATACACAGGACTGTGTGTGTACACATGTCTGCATGTTCTCTTAGGGATTATGCAGCTGGGAAAGGCCGTCTTGAGGCCTCTTCCCTGCATGCTATGGATTGCTCCATAGTAGGGGCATCAGTCACTCAGCCTCGTCCCTTGGCCTCATATTTGAATTCTCAGTCACAGTCATGAGCATAGCCAGCCGACCAGGGATCTGCCTGCCTAGTGGAAGTGAGGAGCAGCCATCAGGGTCTTCTCTGCCATCACCCACAAGGGCGGGGTGTGGCCCAGCCATCTGCCTGTGTTGACCCGGCAGTGCATATAGGGGACCATGTCTGCCCTGCTGGCTACAGGGACTGATCCCAAGGGCTGGGCTGCTCTGCGTCACTTTCATCTGCCCTCATGCACCTTCTTCTTTATTTTCTTATTGTTGCAAAAATATATATAACACAACATCTGCCAGTCCAGCGTTTCCTCATACAACCTTCTTCACCTTTAAGCATGTGGGATTTATTTTAATAGACTTTATTTTTTAGTACCGTTCTAGGTTCATAGAAAAAGTGTGCAGATAATATAGGCTTCTCATATATCCACCTCCCCCTCTGCCCACAGTTTCCCCTATCATTAACTTCTTCATTCCTGTGGTACATTCGGTACAGTTAATGAACCGATATTGATTCATTTTGTTTATTAATTAAAGTCCATTGTTTACATCAGGTTCATTCTTTGTGTGGTACAATGTTACGGGTGTGACAAATGCATAATGTCATGTGCCTGCCATTACAGTTTCACACAGGATAGTTCCACTGCCCTAAAAATGCCCTGTGCTCCTCCTGTGCCCCCGTCCTCTGCCCCCCATCTGGAGGCTTTGAACAAGCCTCAGCAGCGGGCCTTAGGACACTGGCTTCATCTCTGTGGCTAGGACACCCCCCAGCCTGGCCCTGTGTAGTAAGTTTTTCTAAATTAGTTACATTCATTCATTGAAATGTTTATGTCAAAAACTGCTGACAAGTAAATCAGATGACTAGAGCCCTGCTCCATCAGGGGAGGAAATGAGATTGTTCTGCTCTTGTGACCCTGCCTTTGCAGCTGGGCTACGTAGGAAGAATGGCGTTTCTTGAGGCCGTAATCTTTGATGAAGAAGGAAAGGCATTTCTGGCTGTGACTCTTGGAAAATGTGTGTTTGAAAAAGAAATGAGGAGATAACTAGAAGTGATATTTTGTTTTATCAAGAAGTTCAGATGCCTGTCGTCAGGACCACCTTGTCCTTCAACAAGTTCTTCTCTTACAACAGGCTCTTTTGTCATAAAATTGAGAAGAGTGTTCCTAGGGGATGCCTTGCATACAGTCAACCAGTTGCTGTCGAGTCAATTGCTACTCATAGCGACCCTATAGGACAGAGTAGGATGCCGCATAAGGTTTCCAAGGAGTGGCTGGTGGATTTGAACTGCCGACCTTTTGGTTAGCAGCTGAGCTCTTAACCACTGCTCCACCAGGGATCTTTGAATACAGTAGGAATCCAGAAATTGGCTGAATCACTGAATGGAGAAGCGCAGAAGGATCTGGTGAATAGTTACATTTCCATCCCACAGCTGACTGCGAGCACTGACCGCTGGACCGCTGGGCAATCTCTCCGAGGCCCAGCGGGCTGGCCAGCGGGTGTCAGTCTTGACGTTTTACAGCTGCATTTTCTCTGGGGAGCCTTAGACTGTCAGATTCTAAAGAAAGGGGAGCTTCTGTGAGATCAGGAGGCCTTTTCCTTTCCTCTGCTTTGCTTGTTGGGAAACTCCAGGATGTAGATAATGAGACAGCAGGTGAGGGGCAGCTGCGATGTGCTGGGCCTGGCACTGGCTCCCGGCCGGCCTGCTGCCCCCCGTGCCAGCTCCACAGCCACCTCAGGCGGCTCTTCCCTGGACCACTCTCCTTTCAGGGGCTCCTGAATGAAGCATTCTTCCTCTGCCAGAAATAGTTTTAAGATGGCAGAGCGGTGCCTCTATGGCGAAGGGTTCTTTTTATTTTTATTTTATTTTGTTTGTTAAGTGAAAGCACGTGGAGTCTAGACAGCGTGGTCGAGGGAGCCGGCATCACACAGAGTGTGACATTGTTCCTGTCCTTTGAGGAAAGTAAGCGCTCTACACGTTCCAAGAGAGGACAAGAATCAGACTCATGTTGGGGGAAAAAGGTCATCTTTACATTCAGCAGTTTCAGACTCTTTCTGGAATATTCAGCCAACTGGCTGTCCTCGACCCCTTGCTGAACTCCACGGCCCAACTGCTCCCAAGAACTTGGAGTCCAGGGGGAGAGGAGCACAGTGTGGAAGGCAGGCGGGTGCCGCATCGACACCTGGGCTGTCTCCTGTAGGGCAGCTCCAGCCTTCGGCGGCAGTGCCCTGCCTACCGGGCACCCACATTCAAACCAGGGCCCTAGAGCCCACTGCTGTGATAGGTTTCTGGGATGGCAGGTCAGGTGCAACACAGCAAAGAGGAGCCAGGGAGGCCGTGAGAAGCAGTAGTTAGGCCTGTTACGGGGAGGCCTGAAACACAGTAGCTAGGCCTGTTATACTCACAGCTCCCACAGACGGGGAGGCCTGAGACACAGTAGCTAGGCCTGTTATACTCACAGCTCCCACAGACGGGGAGGCCTGAGACACAGTAGCTAGGCCTGTTATACTCACAGCTCCCACGGACGGGGAGGCCTGAGACACAG
>NW_004443955.1:11643315-11651248 GCF_000243295.1 Trichechus manatus latirostris
CTGAGACACAGTAGCTAGGCCTGTATACTCACAGCTCCCACAGACGGGGAGGCCTGAGACACAGTAGCTAGGCCTGTTATACTCACAGCTCCCACAGACGGGGAGGCCGTGAGAAGCAGTAACTAGGCTTGTTATACTCACAGCTCCCGGAGACAGAGAGACCGTGAAAAGCAGTAGCTAGGTCTGTTATACTCACAGCTCCCAGAGACGAGGAGACCGTGAAAAGCAGTAGCTAGGCCTGTTATACTCACAGCTCCCACAGACGGGGAGACTGTGAAAACCAATAGCTAGGTCTACTATACTCACAGCTCCCAGAGACAGGGAGGCACAGCTCGCCGTGATGCAGGGCTACACAGGGTTGAACCCAGAGACAGGGTAGTGGCAAGCTGGGCCTGTAGGAAAAGGCTTATGTATGGGAAGCAGGAGGAAGTTAGCTAGGTTTTGCTGGCTTCTAGAGGATTGGGCACTTTGAATAATTCTGCAGGGCAAGGGGGCACAAGGGCTGTCCCTCGCTGTTGGGTGCCTGGCCCCAGGCAATTGGGATGGGTGCACAGCAGCTCAGGAGTGTGAGAATCTGATAAGGGGAGTGGCTGGAGAGTGGATTTAATCAGCTGCTCAGAAAGGGGAACAGACTGGCCTCCTGACAGAGCCTCAAAACTAGGTCAAGACAGCGTAAAAGAAAATGGTATTGCACCATCCCTGATGGTTAATGCCAATTTCCCTTATCAGGGTTCTTGCCCAAGCTGGTGAGTTCATTACAAATGAAAAGGAAGTGTCTCTCCCCCATGCCTGTTCTTCTGTCGTAGCTGCTCCCTCTGCACATTCACTTCTTGGTCTAGATGCCCAAAGAGAACCGTCTACTTTCACAACCTCACTCTAGGTCTCCCTCTCATGGTAGAATCCTAGGATTTTCCCAACATCCCACAACTGGACCCCGAGACCGACCTGTGCTCAGAATCTAGCACTGCATCCATCCACTGTGCTGGAGCGACCACAGCTTCAGGCTCGTCTCCCACTGGTGTCTGTCTTAGTCACCTGGTGCTGCTATAACAAAAGGCACCACAAGTGGGTGGCTTTAAAGAACAGAAATTTATTTTCTCTCTTGGCCATTGTCAGTTCCTCCTGTGGGCCTCTCTCCTAGCTTCTAGTGACTGTCAGCAATCCTTGATGTTCTTTGCTTGTAGACAGTCTTCACATATCATCGGTCTTCCCCCTGTGTGTGTCTCTGTATCTCTTCTGCTCTTTTTATAAGTCGGAAGTGATTAGGTTTGGGGCCCACCCTACTCTGGTATGTTCATGGACTCATTAACATAACAAAAGAAACCCCTGTTTCCAAACAGGGTCACATTTACAGATACGGTGATCAGGGCTTCAGTATAATTGGTAGGGGGCACAATTCAGTCCACAGAGTGTCCACCTGTCAGACTAGCGTGTCCCACACTGCCCTAGCAGACACGTCTACCCAGCCTGCCTGAGGCATTCTCAGGTTGAAAAAAGTAGACGGGCTGGTGATATCCTGATGAGGACCAGATTACCGACACTCCAGAAACAAACCCCATCGGAAGGAGCTGCTTGTGTTCTGTAATTTGAAGAAAGGCCACACATGGTGTGATTCAGAGGAGCAGCCAAAAGGGGGCCCCAAGCGCTACGTCAGCATTACTGATCTGGACACCAGAGATCTCAAGACTGTAGGGATTTGAGGATTTGTCCTCTCTGTGTTGGGATCCCCTCCTGATGGATAAGAAGAAGTCCCTAGGAACATTCTCTGATTCCATGGGTGGTGTAAACAGTTAACACACTCAGCTGCTAACCAAAATGTTTGAGTCTACCCAGAGGCACCTTGGAAGAAAGGCCTGGTGATCCACTTCCCAAAACTCAGTCATTGAAAACCCTATGGAACACAGTTCTACTCTGACATTCATGGGGTCACCATGAGCTGAAATCAACTCGACGGAAACTTAAAAAAAAAAAAAGCACTTTCCCAGGATAAAACTGAGAAGGTCAGGAAGCCCACCAGAAGAGGGAGGGCTGCAGGGGTGAAGAACAAGGGGCCAGGCCCTCCCTCCTCCAAGGAACTGTTTTCAGCCTCCCTCACCCCACCCAAAGCAACTGCGCCTCCCTCCCTCTCCCTGGGAGCCCACACAGGGAGCAGCTCCTTATAGGCAGGTTTCCTTAAACACTAACCCTCAACACAAGGGCAGAGGGGAAACTCACCCAAACTTAACAACAGGTTCTTTTGTGAAAGAGAAGGACATGTTAGCATCCTTCAGGATTGCACTGTATGAAAATATGAGCTGAATCTGGGCCTCTGTTGTAATCTTCAAATACATACATGTAGAAAATCAAATACATTCTTACCGACTCGTGGGCACAAATGATTTTAATCTATTTAGAACCTTTCTTCAAATAAAGGAGAGTAAATGGGATCATTGCCAGTAACATCTGCCTGTGCAAAATTATTTAAAAATCTGTGTGTATTAGACAGAGAAGGAAACAATTGATACTTTTGTAGATTTTCTTCAAGTGAAAAAAAAAATTGAGTATAGTATAATTCCTGTGAACGAAAAGGGGTCAAATACCTTGTCTGACCCTTAGGATTTTTCTAGCCAGTACTTCCCTTGCTTCTTTAAAAATCCAGGTGACTATGAAACCATTTATGGTGCCATGACTACCTATTCAATGCTAGAAAGACAACAACAAAAGAATCCTTTAAGCCAACATAAACCAGTTAAAACTTTATGTTTTACATATGTCTTTAGTTTTAGCTGGTTTGGACCAGAGTTTACCGAGCTGACAGTTTAGTTCGGCCTGTCTTTTATTTAAAGTGCTCACAAAAGAATGATACTTCAGTTCTAAACAAACAAACAAAAAAGTAGTGTGTTGCTTTGGACATTAAGGATTATCTAAAGAGCAGATATCTAGTTATGGATGGTCAAGAATTAACTGTGGCTTGGCCACATCCTACTTACTTTTCTGGAATTTCATTAAACCAGGCCACGTATGATGGTCCCCATTTTATATTGCGCTTGACTGTTAACCTAAAAAGCAAAGATGTCACTTTAAGGACTAAGGTGCACCTGACCCAAGCCATGGTATTTTCAGTCACCTCATATGCATGTGAAAGCTGGACAGTGAATAAAGAAGACTGAAGAAGAATTGATGCCTTTGATTTACAGTGTTGGCAAAGAATATTGAATATACCATGGACTGCCAGAAGAATGAACAAATCAGTCTTGGAAGAAATACGGCCAGAATGCTCCTTTGAAGGGAGGATGGCAAGACTCATCTTACATACTTTGGACATGTTATCAGGAGGGACTAGTCCCTGGAGACGGACATCAATACCTAAAGTAGAGGGTCAGTGAAAAACAGGAAGACCCTCAACGAGATGGATTGATACAGTGGCTGCAGCCATGGGCTGAAGCATAGCAAGGACTGTGAGGATGGTGCGGGACCGTTCTGTTGTACATGGCGTTTCTGTGAGTCAGAACCGACTTGATGGCACCTAACAACACATTAACCTAAAGGTTGGAGATTCGAACCCATCCAGCGGCTCCACGGAAGAAAGTCTATAGCCAAGAAAACCCTACGGCTGTGGAGCAGTTCTACTTTGTAACACACGAGGTAACCATGAGTTGAAATCAACTCAGGAGCATCGGGTTTGGTTTTTTGGCTCTAATTATAAATACATATGGCCAAGTAATCATAGATAATGAATAATGCTTATAAGACACTATGTGCACTTTGCATAAAACGCCTCATTCAGGACCCACAACAAGGGTGTGAGGTATAGGTACTATTTTTATCCCCTTTTTGTAGATAAAGAAACTGAGGCACAAAGAAGTTAAGAAGCTAGCCCAACTCACACCACTGGGATGAGGTGGAGCTGAGCTTTGCTCCAGGCTGGCTGTCTCCAGAGCCCACCTTGCACTCTTGGAAGGACACAGCTTAGGAATGCAGGCAGTGCTGAACCAAATAGAGAGACCTCCAGGTGCCCCCAGAAGACCTTTCCTCTGTTCCCCTTCACATTCCTGGTTAGGTGGGCATATTGCCCTTGTCCCTGGCTACCTGGTGGTTCCTCTCTGCAGCAGCACTGGCTGGGTGAGCAGGTGAGGCCACGTGGCTGCAGCATCCTGATGGAGTACCTGTGTGGATGGGACCTGTCTTAGTTATCTAGTGCTGCTGTAACAAGTACCACAAGTGGATGGCTTTAACAAAGAGAGATTTATTCTGTCATAGACTAGAAGGCTAAAAGTCCAAATTCAGGGCTTCAGCTCTAGGGGAAAGCTTTCTCTCTTTCTTGGCTCTGGGAGGAGGTCCTTGTCATCAATCTTCCCCTGGTCTAGGAGCTTCTTATTGCAGGGAACCCAGGTCCAAAGGATGCGCGCCCCTCCTGGTTCTTCATTCTTTGTGGCGTTAGGTCCCCTGTCTCTCTGCTGGCTTCTCTCTTTTATATCTCAAAAGAGATTGACTCAAAATGCAACCTAATCCTGTAGATTGAGTCCTGCCTCATTAACATAACTGCCTCTAATCCTGCCTCATTAACATCATAGAGGTAAGATTTACAACACATAGGAAAAATCACATCAGATGACAAAAATGGTTGACAGTCATACAATACTGGGAATCATGGCCTAGCCAAGTTGACACACATTTTGGGGGCACACAGTTCAATCCATAACAGTACCCAACTCCGCAGGACCCTGCAGTCTGCTGTGGCCAAGCACACAGCCTGATTTGACATATTTGTCAGATGCTAAAAACCCCTCTTTCCTCTGAGTGTTCTCTCTGCTTTGCAGGTCCCCACCCCACCCAGCACCTTCCTCCAGGGCATCTAACATCTGCATACCTGGATACCATATTTTGCCCTTGCTTTTGACTTCTTCTGTCCTGCCATTATTGTGTAGGGAGGGCAAGGCTGGGTGTCCTAGAAGAACCTGTAGGGTGGTGTGCAGCCCTGCCCTGGGGGAACCACCCGTTGAGTGGAGTTGATTCGGACTCATAGCGACCCTGTGGGACAGAGCAGAACTGCCCCACAGGGTTTTCAAGTAGTGGCTGGTGGATTCGAACTGCCACCAGGGCTTCTCACAGATACTAGTTGACTTTAATAAGCTGCCTGGTTTTTTTGCTGCCCTTGCCTTTTCTAGTTGACGTTTTTTGATGTAAACCTGTTTTCCTCATGTTAGTAAAGGCTACTTCTAAAATTAGTGTTTGAATTTGAATAATACATTTTACTGTCGTTTTTACTTCCCATCAGACTGAATCTTAGTGTTACCGCAATAACGCAGATTGGAGCCGCCTGCCACAATAGCCAATTCTGAGATAGGGGTGAGGTGAGCAGCAAGAGGTGTGTTATATATCGATATATAGGAGACAGAGGGGAATAGATTCCTCAGAAAAACCCGTGTCTCCCACTGGTGATCAGCTGAAGGCGTTTATAGGGACAGGATTATGGATCTTAGAAGTTTGTGTTAGTTTCCCCTGGAGGTAGTGACGTCTTCGATGAGTTAACCTTCTGGTGTTCTTAGAGTTTATCTGGTGACATCCTTGGGGATTATCTGGGGACATTCTGCTTTTTCTTGTCACAAGATGGGTGCTTTGTTTGGTTTTTCATTCTTAGATCATGATCACTTGTTTTCCACCCTCCAGGGAGGAACATCTGTTAATCTTACACCTTTTGTAGAGACTCGAACCAGAGGGAAAAAACAAAATCACGAGACAATAGTGAGCCCGAAAAAACAAAATCACGAGACAATAGTGAGCCCGAAAAAACAAAATCACAACACAATAGTGAGCCGGGCCTATGCAGCCTTTTCCATTAGCATGTTGTAATCGGAAGGAACGTTTAAAGCCAGCTAATTCAGCACTTTTATTTCACACAAAAGAGAAATGTATGCTATAAACTTAAACATTGTGCATTATAACACCTTATAGCCCAGTGAATCCTGGAAAGCATTGTCTAAATTAATTTACTAGATTAGCCTCTTTTTTAATTTAAAAAAAAAAAAGTTGTTTTCAGCCTAAATGATACACTATGGTTTGTTAATCAAAAGCAGTTTCATCTAAGGAAAATTCTCAATTTGAACCAACTGAGTAAGAAAGTATACAGATTTTATGAAATAATCTGTCTACTTCAGATGCTCGTAATCATCTTGTCCAGGATTTTCATCCTGGAACCTAGGAAGTGATTCGGAAGGTTCTTGTTACAGTGTTGCCATACATGGGGTGTGGCTCCTCGTAGGTAGTTTTTCTTAAAAAATTGTTCTGTGCCCTCAAACAGACCAAGTTAATTTCTTACAGTTTAATTTAACAAGTCTGCCCCAATAAACACTTCTTCACTCTACTCACAGTCTTTCAGAAGTTTGGTGAAAGGGCTTCCTGGTCAACCTTCTGGTAGCTCTTCCTGTTCAACCTTCAGATTGCTCTTCCAGCTCAACCTTCTGGTTGACCTTCTGGGTGATCTTCCTGGTTGACCTTCTGGGTGATCTTCCTGGTTGACCTTCAGATTGATCTTCCATTGTTACAGTCCTCAGGTCTTCATCAGGCTTATCCCTCCCAGACAAATGCGAGATAAAAAGAGGGAAGGACACAGCTTCTTCATTCTGGTGTATCTCCCATGAGTTTCCTGCTCAGCCTGATCTTAGAATTGTCTGATGAGGACCTGGGACCCACAGGACTCTTGGCCGCAGTCCTGCAGCTTGACGGGACAACAGTGCCCTGGAAATGCTTTGTACAAGGGCACAGTTCTGTCCTGGAAAGCTGAGCTGGAGACATATCATCAAGGTTGGAGTAAGAAATACTTACTTGTAGTAGTTTCCCTCCCACCTAGAGCAGAAAGACAAGTGGAGAGTTGGAGGCTCCCAGACATGGAAGGTTTCAGCTCTTGGCCAGCTTCCCCACTCTTCCCAGCCACTTGGTTTACTTGCAAATATGTATCTTTGGCTCTGAATGTTGTTCTGATCCATAAGATTCTAAGTTGCAATTTGATGAGTGGCTTGAATTTAGCAAATCAGGGAATTTGTTTCTATCTCTTCTTTACATAATATTAGATGGTATCAGTGCATTGGAGAAAAATAGAAGGCCAACGTATTAGTGGTCTTGAGATACTAGGAAATTATTATGAAGGCTGCTGGTTGGTAAGCTTGTACCTCCTCAGGAGAAAGGAGCCGTTCAAAAGCATTGGGGATAAAATGAAAACATCCCAAGTATCAGAGTATCAGAGTTTGAAATGCAGCTCAACAGTAAGTGACAATTCTGCCATCAGATCTTTCAAAAGTAGGGCAGTCTCGGTAGTTTAGACATTGCTCAATCTGGAGGCAGATCTTATTGGAATCGTTTAACTTCTTGGGTTCCTTTAGCATTCTAGGAAGACAGTTTTATGTACACAGACAACAGTTTTAGAATTTAATAGCAAAAGTACGTTTTCAATTATCTTGGGAGCTTTAAGAGCTTTCTAAATCAATTTTCATGATGAAAGAACAACTTAGCTATATTCAGGTGACAGAAATAATCCCTGCACATTGATTAGCCTAAAAAATAAGTTACTTGGCAGTCGACTCGCATTTCCTGTGTTATCTCTGAAATAACTGGAGAGTGGGGAATAGCTTCTGTTTTTTCATTGATGGGTTCACTTTCTGTCTTGCAGTTAGGTTAATCCTTAAAAAGTGATGGTTTTTGATATCTGGTATCCCCAGTTCTACTTGGAGTTTCTGAAATACAGAAAGATTTCAGCTCAGCTCTCGTGAACCACTCTGAAGCCTCCTCTTATTTTATTTTATTTTTTGTTTGTTTGGTTTTTTGTTGTTCTTTTTATATTTTATTGTACTTCAGGTGACGGCTTACAGAACAAATAGTTTCTCATGAAACAGTAGTACACATGTTGTTTTATGACATTGGTTAACAACCCCACAGCGTATTAACCCTCTAAATTCTC
>NW_004443955.1:11659873-11695788 GCF_000243295.1 Trichechus manatus latirostris
GTGTGGAATCCAAGCAGCCAGCGCTTCCCGGTCAAGAGACTGTGGCCGCGGGAAGCAGAGGAACAAACGAACAAAAGCCCCGGGATCCCACCATCGTGGTAGCCCAGACCGGGAAGCAGTTGCACACTCAAATGGAGCTCGGCAGCCCCTCAGGAAGAAGCAAAGATGGCGCACGGAGCCAGGCACTCGATCGAAAGGAGGGAGAGGCAGCGAGGGGCAAGCAAGAAATCAAAAGAAGCAGGAAAAAAAAAATAAAGCAACACCAGCAGCCAACAAATGACACTCAGAGAGCCAGCTAGTGCGGGCTGGTGTTTCTGGACAAGAGACTGTGTCTGCGGGAAGCAAAGGAGGCCGAGTGTGGGTGAAGAAGGGTGGAGAGTGGGAAGGCGTGTATCACAAATTGCCGGCACTCTGCATCCCCTCAGGAAGAAGCAAAGGTGGCGCACGGAGCCAGGCACTTGAGTGAAAGGAGGGGGAGGTGGCGAGAGGCAAGTGAGAAATCAAAAGAAGCAGGAAAAAAAAGCAACACTAGCAGCCAACAAATCACACCCAGAGAGCCGCCCGCTGGGGTGTGTGGAAGCCAAGCAGCCAGCGCTTCCCAGTCAAGAGACCGTGGCTGTGGGAAGCAGAGGAGGCCGAACCAGGGCGAAGAGGGGTGGGGGGTGGGAAAGCGCACACCGCAAATTACCGGTTATTTTGTCTCCCGCTGGACGCTCCGTGAGGCTGCTTTCTCGTACCCCCATTTGCTGGTCTCCGAGAGGAGTCCAAGATGGTGGATCCGTGCTGCGTTAGCCGGAAGGGGACCTCTGCATGAATCTCTCCTCACTCTCCATTCTCTTGTCAGTTTTCTCACTCCATTTGGTGCTTGACTGAGTTCTTTATCTCTTCATTTGATGTTTTAGGGTTTCAGGATTGTTGTATTCTCTGTTTGGCTTAGTTTTTCGGATCTTTGCTGTGGAGGGACAGCGTGGTGCTTCTGCCTAGAGCGCCATTTTGCTGGAAACTTATTTTATTTTTTTAAAGGAAATTTAAAAGTTCCCTGATTTGGAATTGTTAGGTTACATGTTCAGCAGGAACACCAGAAATAAAATGTGTGGCGGGTAAACTGCATATGAGAAGGGTAACAACTAGCAACTCACTGCCATAGCTGCCCAGGACTTCCCACTCTCCCCTAGAACTTCCAGAAATGGGGAGGCCTGGTTGGCTTTGACCATAAAATTCCACAGTTAGAGATTTCACATAAAAACAAGTTGTTGCAGTTAGCCTTGTTCCCAGAGGCGCTTCCGGCTCTGAGCCCCTGGGTGTGGGTAATGTCTCTGCTTTGAAAACCAACCAAGCTCTTAACTCCTGAAAGCAGCACTGTATGCCACCCACACCCAGCCAGCCCCCTTCCTGGGAGACCCAGCCCAACCTCTCTTACCCTGGGGGATGAGGGGGCCTAAAGTCCCCTTAAACCAGAAAGAAACAGTTGCCTTCGAGTTGACTCGGACCCATGGCAACCCCATGTGTGTATCAGCGTAGAACTGTGCTCCATAGGATTTTTGATGGCTGATTTTTCAGAAGTAGATCACGAGGCCTTTCTTCAGAAATACCTCTAGAGATGAGTCTAGTGCATTAACTGCTTGCACCATCCAGGGACTCTGGAGTCCCTTTAACAGGAGTGAAAACATCAAAAACGAGACATTAATACTATGACACTCCCCAATGGCCAGATTGCTTTTTTAGGTGCTGACACTATGGGCTGGACACGAGAGGTGGGCAGGTGAGGGGTAGGCTTTGTTATGTTTATTTTAGCCTGTTCCTGTCCCCTTCGATCCTGCACATCCCCAGTACGATCCAGGTTTCCTCACCAGGATTCAGGGTCTGGTCCTAGAGCAGAGTGATTGCCCCCTCCCCGTTAGCATATGGCTGCAGGAGTGGGGGTGAGTGCAGTTTTTTATACTTTGTTATGACTTGTGGAAACCCTGGTGGCGTAGGGGTTAAGAGCTACAGCTGCTAACCAAAAGGTCAGCAGTTTGAATCCATCAGCTGCTCCTTGGAAACCCTACGGGGTAGTTCTGTTCTGTCCTATAGGGTCACTATGAGTTGGAATTGACTCAATGGAGACAGGTTTGGTTTGGTTTTTATTACGACTTGTTTGTATTTCAGCTTGATCTTGCTGCTCAGCCCTTGGAAAGTGTTCAGGTGTGTGTGTGTAGGGTCCTTACTGGGTCTGGGTCTTTCTGGGGGGCCCTATTTTTAAGCCTCAGGGAAGAATTAGTGGAGCCTGTTGGCTTGTTTGTTGCCCCATCTTCACCCAGAGCCTGACTGACCTTCCTCGACCCCGAGCACACACATCTTCTCCTCTGTGCTGGGGGTGGGGGAAATTTACCTGGAGATGTGGGTGGCCCCCCACAGCAGCTGAGACTCCCCAGAGCTTTCTGTTCTGTTCCACATCTGGGCGGGCCGCTGACCAGTAAACACCGACAGTGGAACTCGGGAGAAAGCAATGAGCAAAGGCAGCCTCTCTAAATCCATTTACGGTACATGCAAATCATGTTTTCAAATATTTACAAAGTCTCTGCCGGAATTACATCACTGTTTATAACTGTTTTGATTGTTTTTTATGACTCAGACCCAGTAAAGCCAAGCAGTGTAACTCCTGAGAGACACTGAGTATACTCTCCCGGCCTCCCGAGAGGGAAGCCGGGCGTAATTGGGAAAGCGCTCCCACAGTAAACCCAGCGCTGACCATGTGGTGGGGAATTATTAATGTGCTGGTGGGTGGTGGTTGTCTGCACCACAGAATGTGGTGTTTTTCAGTTTGCAGATCGTTGTAGCAAGAGCCAGGGCTCCCCAAGATGTGAGCCTGGAGCCCGGAATAGACAGGTGGCCCGAAGCAGGTGCAGGAGTAGCGTTTCCTACAGATTTTGTGTCTGTCTGGGGAGCCTGTTAGAAAATTCTAACGGAATTGACTCAAATGAGATTTTGTGCTTGTCCGCAGGTTCCATTCCATATGGTAAAACTGCACTGACTTTGTAAAAAGAACAGTCATCAGTTCCCATCACAGGGTAAGAGAGGGAGGGACCACCAGTCTTTCTCCAGGAAAATCAGAAACAGACCAGTCCCCAGTGATTCTCCAGTGATTCTTTTCCAGTTGTTAGCCTTGAGCGGTGCGTTCAGCACAAGAGGGCACACTCCGGCCCCATGCTCCTTGTCCATTCATCCCTTCCTACATCTTGAGTGGAGATACAAGTCTGTGTGAATGGTCTTGGGAATCCTTGGGTAGCACAAATGATTCACACGCTTGCCTGCTAACCAAACGGTTGGAGGTTCGAGTCCACCCAGAGGCACGTTGGAAGAAAAGCTTGGCGATCTTCTGAAAAAGCAACCATTGAAAACCGATGGAATACAGTTTTACACTGCACACATGGGGTACCATGAGTTGAAATTGACTTGACAGCACCTGGATTATGAATGCTCTTAAGAGGCAGTGGGGTGTCGAGGTTGAGGGCGTAGACCTGGAGCTAGCATGCCTATCTTCAAACCCCTCTCCCTTTTATCAGCTGTGTGACCTTGAGCACAGCACTTAACCTCTCTCAGCATCAGATGAGTTAATTCCTGAACTCTTAAACCAGTGCCCTCTCATAGTAGCTCAGGAAATGTTTGCTATTGTTATTACTCAGCACTGTGACTTATATTTTCAAGGCCAGTGCTTGAAACAAACTTGTGTTGTTAGGCGCCATGAACTAGGTTCCAACTCGTAGCAACCCTGTTTACAACAGAATGAAACACAGCCAAGCCCGCACCATGCTCAACAATGATTGTTATGCTTCAGCCCATTGTTGCAGCCACCCTGTCAATCCGTCTTGTTGAGGGTCTTCCTCTTTTTCGCTGATGCTCCACTTTACCAAGCATGACGTCCTTCTCCAGGGACTGGTCGCTCCTGATAACATGTCCAAAGTACGTGAGATGAAGTCTCACCATCCTTGCGTCTAAGGAGCATTCTGGTTGTACTTCTTTCAAGACAGATCTGTTCCTTCTTCTGGCAGTCCATGGTATATTCGATATTCTTAGCCAACACCACAATTCAAAGGCATCAATTCTTCGGTCTTTCTTATTCATCATCCAGCTTTTGCATGCGTATTAGGCAGTTGAGAACACCATGACTTAAGTCAGGCGCACCTTAGTCTTCAAGGTGACATCTTTGCTTTTCAACACTTTAAAGAGGTCTTTTGCAGCAGATTTGCCCAATGCAATGTGTCTTTTGATTTCTTGATTGCTGCTTCCATGAGTGTTGATTGTGGATCCAAGTAAAATGAAATCCTTGACAACTTCAATATTTTCTCCATTTATCGTGATGTTGCTTATTGGTCCAGCTGTGAGGATTTTTGTTTTCTTTATGTTGAGGTGTAATCCATGCTGAAGGCTGTGGTCTTTGATCTTCATCAGTAAGTGCTTCAAGTCCTCTTCACTTTCAGCAAGCAAGGTTGCATCATCTGCCTAACCCAGGTTGTTAATGAGTCTTCCTCTAATCCTGATGCCCCATTCTTCACACAGTCCAACTTCTCGGATTATTTGCTCAACATACAGATTGAATAAGTATAGTGAAAGGATACAACCCTGATGCACACAGTTCCTGACTTTAAACCACGTGGTATCCCTTTGTTCTGTTCGAACTACTGCTTCTTGGTCTAAGTACAGATTTCTCATGAGCACAATTAAGTATTCTAGAATTCTCATTCTTTGCAGTGTTATCCATAATTTGTTATGATCTACACAGATGAATCCTTTTGCCTAGTCCATAAAACACAAGTAAACATCTTTCTGGTATTCTCTGTTTTTAGCGAGGATCCATCTGACATCAGTATCCCTGTTCCAAGTCCTCTACCGAACCCAGCTTCAATTTCTGGCAATTCCGTGTTGATGTACTGCTGCAACCAATTTTGAGTGATCTTCAGCAAAATTTTATTTGTCTGATATTAATGATATTGTTCTATAATTTCCACATTTTGTTGAATCACCTTTCTTTGGAATGGGCACAAATATGGATCTCTTCCAGTCAGTTGACCGGGAAACTGTCTTCCAAATTTCTTTCTTTTTTTTTTTTTTTGTGCTTTAGATGAAGGTTTACAGAGCAAATTAGTTTCTCATTAGACAATTAATACACGTATGATTTTGTGAAATTGGTTGCCAACCCTTTGACATGTCAACAGTCTCGCCTTCTCGATCTTGGGTTCCGCATTTCCATTCATCCAGCTTTACTGTCCTCTCTTGCCTTCTCATCTCTGTCCATGCACTGGTGTGCCCGTTTTGTCTCGTATACATGGTTGAGCTACGTGTATTATTGTTTGTTTTATGGCCTGTCTAATCTTTGGCTGAAGGGTGAACCTCAGGAGTGACTTCAGTACTAAATTAAAAGGATGTCCGGGGGCCATACTCTTAGGGTTCCAAATTTCTTGACATAGCTGAGTGAGCACCTCCAGCGCCGCATCCATTTGTTGAAACATCTCAGTTGATATTCTGTCAGTTCTGGGCGCCTTGTTTTTCACCAATACCTTCAGTGCAGCTTGGACGTCTTCCTTCGGTATCATCGGTTCTTGACTATATGCTACCTCCTGAAGTGGTTGAAAGTCAACTGATTCTTTTTGGTACAGTGACTCTGTGTATTCTTTTTATTGTCTTTTGATTATTCCTGAGTCATTCAATATTTTCCCTGTAGAATCCTTCAGTATAGCAACTCGAGGCTTGAATTTTTTTCTTTAGTTCTTTCAGCTTGAGAAATGCAAAGCGTGGTCTTCTTTTTAGTTTTCTAACTCCAGGTCTTTGCACATGTCATTATAATACTTTACTTTGTCTTCTCAAGTTGCCCTTTGAAGTCTTCTGTTGAACTCTTTTACTTTATTTCTTCTGTTCACTTTAGCTACTCTACATTCAAGAGCAAGTTCCAGAGTCTCTTCTGACATCCATTTTGTTTTTTTCTTTCTTTCCTGTCTTTTTAATAACCTTTTACTTTCTTCATGTGTGATGTCCTTGATGTCATTCCACAACTCTTTTGGTCTTTGGTCATTAGCATTCAATGCGTCAAATCTATTCTTGAGATGGTCTATTCTTGAGTCATATTTTGAGTGCCTTCTAACCTGAGGGACTCATCTTCCAGCACTATACCAGTGTTCCACTGCTATTCATAAGGTTCTCACTGGCCAGTTTTTTCAGATGTATACTGCCAGGTCCTTCTTCCTAGTCTGTCTTAGTCTAGATGCTTTGCGGAAACCTGTCTACCATGGGTGACCCTGCTGGTATTTGAAATATCTGTGACATAGCTTCCAGCATCCCAGCAACATGCAAGCCACCACAGTACAACAAACTGACAGATGTGTGGGGTGAAGCAAAGTAGTGGGATTTTAAGGCTTTGCCAACCCTAGGTAATTGAGGAAATGTTCTGGCTCAGTGTTCCGTGGAAAAAGGTGACCTCCTGGGCACCACAGCCCGTGAGGGGCCCAATCCCTGGGTGCTTCAGCCTACACTGCACAAGAACCTATTCTTTAAATCTCTAGAAACAAAGTGCACAATGATGAGCAGCTTCTAGGAGTCCTGGGTGGTTCAGATGGTTCAGTGCTGAGCTACTAACCAAAAAGTTAGGGGTTTAGACCCACCCAGAGGCACCTCAGAAGACAGGCCTGGCGATCTGATTCCAAAAGGTCACAGCCATGAAAACTCTATGGAGCCCAGTTCTACTCTGCACACATGGGGCTGCCATGAGTCAGAGTCAGTATCTGGTTTTGTTTTGGTAAGTAACTTCTGGGCAGATGATAGAACTCAAATTGGATCTTCTGTGAGTGAGAAGTAAGGGGCTGGTGCTGCGTATTGGGCCTGCAGGACCCAGAGGCACATCCAGGGAAGGATGGGGGCAGGCAGCTGAACCCATTGCCACCTGCTGCATGACACAGTAACTCAGGTGCCAGCGTGTGAGCTCTCCCCTCTCCCCAGGAGCATCCCGGTGGCGCAGACACTGCGGACCACTGCCCTGACCAGCGCCTGTGCTGACCACTCGGACCAGCATGTAGTCTACCTGGAGCACGTGGTGGCCCAGATCTCCCTGTCACACCCGCGCCGAGGAGACCTTCAGATCCACCTCATCTCCCCCGCAGGAACCAGGTCCCAACTTTTGGCAAAGAGGTAACGCAGGCTGGGCCGGGAGAATGGAGCTGGGCTCTCGGGGATCTGGGGGTCTCGCTGCTTCTGCCAGCAGCTTTTTCCTGGAGACCCTTACTGGTGGACCCCACACATCTGGAACGTAGCTGCCTGGA
Source organism: Trichechus manatus latirostris (assembly GCF_000243295.1). Taxonomy (NCBI): domain Eukaryota; kingdom Metazoa; phylum Chordata; class Mammalia; order Sirenia; family Trichechidae; genus Trichechus; species Trichechus manatus. Next base: position 11,667,163 of record NW_004443955.1, read on the forward strand.
ACCTCACCTTCAGAACAGGCAGGTCCATTTGTTCTCTGGAAGACGTCAGTGTTCAGGAAGAAGCGAGGAAGGTTTTTTTATTGTTCTGTTGTTCAGTGGGGAGATTTGTTGACTTCTGAGTCTGATGTAATTGCTTTTAGATGTGCATTTAAGATAATTTTTAGTCATATTTATTTGAAATTTTAAGTGAGCCCATTTGTCATAGCATTATTTTATCTAGTGTATCTCTTGGAGCTTCTGCTGCCAAGTAGTTGATTGCACTGTAGACCCTGAAACGGGTCGGAGGCTTGGTCCCGTGGAGGACATCTGTCTGGGCGGGAGGCGGAAAAGGCCGCTCAGAGGTGGTTCTGTCCCAAATGCTTGAACCATCCCCACGTTTAGCCGAAACCATCAGAAACACACCCAGGGTTCTGCAGCTTCCCACACGATTCTGTGGAAGGCCATGGAATCATTTCTTCAGCAAACTTAGGAACAAGAGGAAATGCTTTGGTGCATTTCTATGACTTGTAAGTAAGTAGAATGAAGGGCTTTACGTGAGCTTGGAGGGGGCAGGGGTTAGCAGGGAGGGTGAAGGGAGAGCTGAGGCCGCTCTTCTCCTTCTAGCCGAGAGGCACAGAGAGAAAGAGGAAGATTTTGCAGACGAATCAGCATTTCCAGCTTCTCTTGAAAAACAAAAGAACTGGCAGCCCTGGGCCCACATCCCCTCCCCTGCCCCCACAGTCAGGGGTCATCTGAGCAGAGGGGACCAGGCCTACCCTGTCGCCGGGCTGCGGCCCCCCACCCTGGGCCCACTTACCTCTTTTCGGGCACCTGCCTGGGACTGCGACCCTTCTCTGGGCTTTAGGGAGCTAAGGCGACTCAGAAACAGTGAGGTGGAGTAAAAGGTGCCAGAATAGGCCAGGTGGGGTTGCCCCTTTTCTTACCCCTCCCCACACTTTGCATCAGGCAGAGAGATTGACTGGCAGCAGTGGAAGGGCAGACGTGGGCCATTGTCCCAAGGAGTGGGGACCCTGCCGTGCCTTCCACACACCGCCCAGCCGCCCAAGTCCCAAGGCCCGTCTTCCTTGCAGCCAGAAGGGACCTGGGCAGCAGGCAGTGACCCCAGCTCCAGGCTTCTCCTTACTGCCCCTGCGAATTGGCCCTGAGATGTGGCTTCCTGAGACCCCAGGCCTGGCCCCCCCAGCTCAGCCCCCCAGGCTCCCCTCTGGGAGGGCGCACAGGAGCAGCATGGGGCACCACCCTCCTGAAGGTCTTCTGGCCATCGGTGGATGAGCAGTGCAAGGTCTTGAAGCGGAGGTGAGCAGCTGCAGATTTAGACTGTTTTGTTCCCAGCTTTTTATTAATTGGGATTTTTAGATATTTCATATAGGAGTCTGAATTTCTAGTGTGAATTGAAAAATTAGAAGCTCTTGTGGTGCTGAGCCCTCATTTCCTGCTCGAGTGCAAGCCTAGAGCTGAGCAGAGGGGCGTCAGCTCCAGGGCACCCCACGCCCGCTGCCTGTCCTCCCACCAGCACCAAGGTGGGGACGGGGTCCATTTGTCACCTTACTGAAGTCACCCACTTACTCCAGACTGGACATACAGCTGGAGCCATCCGCATCTGTGACCTGGCTCAGAGGCCAGAGCTGAGGGCAGGCACCATGTGGTGGCCTGGGTTGACCAAGAGCCCCAGAAGCTACAAGGCTGGGTCGGCAGTGATTGAGGATGTGGGCTTTGGAGCCCAAGACTTGAGCTCACACCCACGCCCCTTCACTTCCCAGCTGGGACTGTCTTGTTACTAATCTATAAAAATAAGCAATGTAAGAACTAAATGTGATGATATAGATGAAAATGCTTGGCACAGGCCCTGGCACGGGCAGCTGGCTGCCCTTCCTGTCCTGCTTACATCTGTCAGCAAGAACATTCTGGAACCACAGCATCCTGCCCCACTCCCCTCTTCTCCCCAGTTCTCCTTGTTTTTCTTCCCTTCTAACTTCTGTCTTTCTGTCCCAGCCCAGTGTTAGAGCCCTGGTGAGGGTCGATAATGGGCCATGCCAGGCTCATTTGAACTACCTGTGTGCTATCAAGGACTGAAAAAATGCCCGGAGGCCACAGAGCGGTCCCCTGAGCCTTGGGAATTTATTGTTTCCAAGTCTGACTTTGTGATAGTATCATGGGTTTGTGTTTTAGTATCTATTGCTTTCTATTTTATTTCACCTTTTACTTAATTCTGCAGCTGTTACAGGTTGTCAGATTTTTTCACTAAGAACAACCTGACATTCCTTAAGCACCTCAGCACTTAAAAGACAGTTTGTTCTTGTTCTTTCTCTAGCGTGTGGGGTTCAATTAGGTGTCATGTGTGAACACCAGCCTTGACCTTTGCAGTTACTTAGAAAAGAGTACCGGGGTCTCCTCCCCGATTCTCCTTACGAACGAATGCTCCTTCGACAAACATTTTTAAACATCAGTCATTCAGCAAATCCCCAAGTCAGAAATTTGAGTTTTACCGCATAAAGCTTATGTATTTGAATTTGTGATGAACAGTAAAAAGCCCCTACCTCCATTTTAAAATTTTTATTCCAAAATAGAGTTGGAAAAATTAGACTATGAAGAAAGAGTAAGACAGAAGAAGCTGGAATTGTTTCTTCTAGGGAGGGTAGACTGAGAAGGTGGCCAGGTGTTGGAAGACAGAGGGTGTCATTAGTTACTTCCTGTTTCTCCTGCTACCCAACACAAGAAAATGGCCGATGCTGAAGCCCCAGGGACTTGTGGGTAGGGTCAGGAAAGACATTCCAGTCTGGAAGGACAAAGGGAGCGTCATCAGAACCTGCAGGGGGGGCTTTGCTGAAGTGGGAGGGAACCTCCTTCTCCTCCTCCACCGAAGGGCTACACCCAGGGTGCCTCCTCAAAGCTGGGTGAGCCTCCTGCAGGCACTGGAAAACAACTGCATCTGTTATCAGCTGGCTTCTCCCCCCTGAACTCCACTGTTGAAGCCTGTTAATCCCCAGAGAATAGGGGACAAAACTTGTGTATCTTATGGAGAACGTTGCACAAGCGCTGGCTCTAAGACAGATGTGAAAGTTTCATTCATTCCACAAACAAGCATTTTAAAGGCTTCATTTGTAAAGACCATTGGGTTTAAATGGGAGGGTTGAGCAGCCAACCCTGTCTGCTTCTGTGCATCCAGGCATTGGGGCTGTGAGCCTGTAAGGTCGTTCCTGGGGTAGGAGGGGACCAAGCACCCCTGGAAGATTGGGGCAGGAGGGAGAGCATTCACCTGGGACCTCGTAGACACCTGCTGGTGATGGAAAGAACACAGGGCAAGGAGTCAGAATGTCCCCAGGTGAGTTCCAGCTCAGCTGGCTACTGGCCTTTGGGCCTGCAGAAGCCACTCAACCTAGAGTCTGTGAATTGGGAAAGGAGGGCAAGGACCATCATTTACCACGTCCCTGTGTTACACTGGGCACGCGTGAGGCCTGCCTCCCTCTCAGGATGTTTGGGAGGTTCAGGGAGAAAATGGAGGTGAAGATCCGTGGTAGAAAACAAGAGTTTGAAACAATCAGCGTTTAACTGACACCTTCTCCCTTGCAGCAGCTGAAGGCCAGGTGCCCTCTTCCCCTGCTGTCTCCCACTGCCACCCTTATGGTGCACCTTGCCCATCGGTACAGTCGACTGGGGAAACTTGGATGCAGGAGAGTGGCATCCACAGCAGCCCCCGCCCTCCTCCCATTTCAGGCCCTCATTGTATGACACCACATTTCTAATTCCAGATTGTTGGATCATTCCAACGAAGGGTTTACAAACTGGGAATTCATGACCGTCCACTGCTGGGGAGAAAAGGCTGAAGGGGAATGGACCCTGGAAATCCAAGACATACCGTCCCAGGTCCGCAACCCAGAGAAGCAAGGTCAGTGACTCTCGGGAATCTCATGACAAAAATTTACCAGAGACACAGTTGTTGTTGTTGCTGTTGTTAGGTGCCATCAAGTCAGTTCCGACTCATGGTGACCCTGTGTGTACAACAGAATGAAACACTGCCCGGTCCTGCGCCATCCTCATAATCATTGCTGTGTTTGAAGCCCATTGTTGCAGCCACTGTGTCAATCCATGTCATCAAGGGTCTTCTTTTTCACTGACCCTCCACTTTACCAAGCATGATGTCCTTGTCCAGGGACTGATCCCTCCTGAAAACATGTCCAAAGTATGTAAGACATAGTCTCGCCATCCTTACTTCTAAGGAGCATTCTGGTTGTACTTCTTCCAAGACAGGTTTGTTCGTTCTTTTGGCAGTCCATGGTGTATTCAATATTCTTTGCCAACACCACAATTCAGAGGTGTCAGTTCTTCAGTCTTCCTTATTCGTTGTCCAGCTTTCACATGCGTGATGCAATTGAAAATACCATGGCTTGGGTCAGGCGCACCTTAGTCCTTGAGGTGACATCTTTGCTTTTCAACAGTTTAAAGAGGTCTTTTGCAGCAGATTTGCCCAATGGCAGCGCATCTTTTGATTTCCTGACTGCTACTTCCATGGGCGTTGATTGTGGATCCAAGTAAATGAAATTCTTAACAACTTCAGTCTTTTCTCCGTTGATCATGATGTTGTTTACTGGTCCAGTTGTGAGGATTTTTGCTTTATTTATGTTGAGGCATAATCCATACTAAAGGCTGTGATCTTTGATCTTCATCAGTAAGTGCTTCAAGCCCTCTTCACGTTCAGCAAGCAAGGTTGTGTCATCTGCCTAACACAGGTTGTTAATAAGTCTTCCTCCAATCCTGATTCCCCGTTCTTCTTCATATAAGCTTATTGGATTATTTGCTTAGCATACAGATTGAATAGGTATGGTGAAAGGATACAACCCTGATATACACCTTTCCTGACTTTAAACCCCGCAGTATCCCCTTGTTTTGTCCGAACAACTGCCTTATGAGCACAATCAAGTGTTCTGGAATTCCCATTCTTCGCAATGTTATCCATAATTTGTTATGATCCACACAGTCAAATGCCTTTGCATAGTTAATAAAACACAAGTAAACATCTTTCTGGTATTCTCTGCTTTCAGCCAGGATCCATCTGACATCAGCAATGATATCCCTGGTTCTAAGTCCTCTTCTGAATCTTGCTTAAATTTCTGGCAGTTCCCTGTTGATATACTGCTGCAACCGCTTTTGAATTATATTCAGCAAAATTTTACTTGTGTGTGATATTAATGATATTATTGGATAATTTCCACATTCGGTTGGATCACCTTTCTTGGGAATAGGCATGAGTATGGATCTCTTCCAGTCGATTGGCCAGGTAGCTGTCTTCCAGATTTCTTGGCATAAATGAGTGAGCACTTCAGCACTACATCCATTTCTTGAAACATCTCAATTGATATTCCGTCAATTCCTGGAGTCTTGTTTTTCACCAATACCAGTGCATATGAGGCGATTGAAAATACCATGGCTTGGGTCAGGAGCACCTTAGTCCTCAGAATGACATCTTTGCTCCTTAACATTTTAAAGAGGTCTTTTGAAGCAGATTTGCCCAATGCAGAGGAGCCCTGGTGGCACAGTGGTTAAGCGCTCAGCTGCAAACCGAGAAGTTGACAGTTCAAACCCACCAGCCCGCTCTGCAGGAGAAAGATGTGGCAGTCTGCGTCCGTAAAGATTGTTGTTGTTGTTGTTAGGTCCCATTGAGCCGGTTCTGACTCATAGCGACCCCATGTACAGCAGAACAAAACACTGCCCGGTCTTGTGCCGTCCTCACAATCATTGTTATTCTTGAGCCCATTGTTGCAGCCACTGTGTCAATCCATCTCGTTGAGGGTCTTCCTCTTTTTCACTGACTGTGAAGATTATGGCCTTGCAAACCCTATAGGGCAGTTCTACTCTGTCCTATATGGTCGCTGTGAGTCAGAATGGACTCTGTGGCAGTGGATTTGGTTATTTGGTTTTGAAGCAGTTGAACGTCAACTAATTATTTTTGGTACAGTGACTGTGTACTCCTTCCATCTTCTTTTGGTGCTTCCTGCATCATTGAATATTTTGCCCATAGAATCTTCACCGTTGCAACTCGAGGCTTGAATTTTTTCTTCAGTTCTTTCAGCTTGAGAAATGCCAAGCGTGTTCTTCCCCTTTGGTTTTCTAACTCCAGGTCTTTGCGTATCTCGTTATAATACTTTACTTTGTCTACGTTCAAGAGGAAGTTACAGAGTCTCTTCTGACATCCATTTTGGTATTTTCGTTCTCTTTTGTCTTTTTAGTGACCTTTTGTTTTCTTCATGTATGATGTCTTTGATATTATCCCACATGTCGCCTGATCTTCGGCCATTAGTATTCAGTGCGTCATATCTGTTCTTGAGATGGTCTCTAAATTCAGATGGGGTATACTGAAGCTCTCGTGGACTTGTTTTAATTTTCTTCAGCTTCAACTTGAACTTGCATATAAGCAATTGATGGTCTGTTCTGCAGTCGGCCCCTGGCCGTGTTCTGACTATTGAGCTTCTCCATCATTTCTTTCCACAAATGTACAGAAATACAGTAGTTAAATAAAAAATTTGGCTTTTTTTTTAATGGAGGTAAAATTCACCTACCATAAAATTCAGTATTTTAATCATTTTACAGTGTACAATCCGGGGACTTTTAGTACATTCACAGTGCCTAGCAACTGTTGCTGCTGCTATTCTAATTCTAGAACATTTCTTCATCATCCCCAAAGGGAAGCCCTGTACTCATTAGCAGTCATTCCTCATTCTTCCTTCCCCCAATCTCTGGCACCACTAATCTACTTTCTGTCTTTATGGATTTGCCTGTTCTTGACATTTCATATAAATAGAATCATATAATGTGTGGTTTTTTCTGTCTGGCTCCTTTCACTTAGCATAATGTTTTCAAGATTCATCCCTGTTACAGCCTGTATCAGTATTTCATTCTTTTTATTGCCAAATGATATTCCGTTACATAGATATACCACATTTTGTTTGCCTATTCATCAGCTGACAGATATTTGAGTTGTTTCCACTTTTTGGCTATTATGAATAATGCTGCAGTGAACATCCATGCACAATTTTTGTGTGAATGTATGTTTTCAGTTCTCTTGGGTGTGTACCTAGGAATGGAATACTGGGTCGTTTGATAATTCTATGTTTAATTTTTTGAGGAACCCTCACCAGCTTGTTAAAGCTAGAGTCTGTGGCTTTAAGGGGCCAAGGACCCTCTCCAGGGGCCACATGGTGCCGTAGTTAGGACTGTGGGCTGTGGGGCCAGACTGCTTGGGGTGGATGCTGGCTCCTACTCTTACGGACACTAATGACCTTGGGTGAGTTACTTAGCCTCTCTTGGGACCTTGTCTAGAAAATGGGGTGATCATGGTGCCCAAGTTGTAGGGTTGTTTTGGGATGGAATCAGTTCATACAGGCAGGGTGCTGAGAGTGGTCCCAGCTGACACGACTCTCGGCTGCATTCAAGGCATTCACCCCTTCTAGGAGTGCTGTCCGCACTCTGCTGCAGCATGCCCACACGATGGGCCTCTCCCACCTTACCAGCTACTCCTCCGGGTCTCCTTCACTGACCCTTTGCTCACACCCCTAATCTTGGTGAGCCTCTGTCTTTGTTCCCACCAGGTGCTCTCATCCAGCCTGGACACTGACTACCTTGTACCTGCTGGTGGTGCCCAAAGCCCACCTCTGCGTGCCTCTCATGCACCCACCCACTCCCCAGCCACCTCCTCAGCTTCTGCACCTGCTGCTTAACAGGCTTCTCGTGCTTCATGCACCTCAGACAGAACCCCCAAATGACCACTCTCCAGTTCTCCCCATTTCTGTAAATAGCCCCATTCTCCTCAGGTGACTGGCCAAAGCCCAAGAGTCAACCCTTCAGTTTTTCCCTTTCTGTCCCCCCACATCTGTCTTCAGAACGGATCTCCGTCTGTCCGCTTGTCTGCATTCCACTGCCCCAGTCATGCTGACCTCCTTTCAGTTCCTCAAGTGTGCCCTGATCTTACCCAGCCCAGGGGCTTTGCGTCTGCTGGGCCCTCCACTGGGAACGCTTCCCTCAGACTGCCTGTGGCTGCTCCTTCTCAGTATGCGGGTTTCAGCTCAAGCATCACCTCCTGGGGAGGTCTTATCTGAGCATCTGGGATGGATGTCCTACCTGCCCTTACCTCAAGTTATTTCTGTAAAAACAGGCTGGGAGTGAGAACAGGGAGGGAGAAAAGTTTGTTAAAATTCTCATTTTACTTTGGATGGATTTAGATTGTGTTTTATTCTTAACACTGATAGAGACATAAAACTCAAATATCTTTTTTATAATACAGATATAACCAAGATTCAGAACAAGATGTAGAACTTCCGAATCACTAGAGGAAAATAAGAGTAAATAAAAATTGATCAATATGCCAAAAAAGAAAAGAGCTATAGGCAAATTTAAATAGAAAACAAAACTCTTAACACAGAATCTTAAAAAACGTTAGGAAGTGGAGTGTATTAAAAGAATAATGCTCCCCTAAAAGAATGCAGCATTCGTCCACCAAGGATTTATTGAGCATCTCTAGGTTCTGAGCAGTAGCTTTGTTCTCAGTGGTGAACAAAACAGACATGAGCTTACCTTCTAGTGGGTGAGGTCAGGCATTACACAAGATCACTAAGCAGAAAGTTGGAGTATATTAGATGATAAAAAGCTGTGAGGAGAAAAATAAAGCAGAGAGGGGTGATAGGGAGTGTCAAGTGGCCATGGAAGGCCTCACAAAAGTGGCATTTGACCTCTGAAGGAGGTCGGGTTGTGACCTATGGAGACAACTGGGGAAGGACATTCCAGGAAAAGGGTTCAGCATGTGCAAAGATCCTGGGTTAGGAGCATGCCTGATATGTTCAAGGCATAGTAGAGGCCTGTGTGGCTAGAGAGAGTAGGGACGGGGAGTTGGGAGAGCAGGAGGAGATGGGGTCATAGGTCACGCTGGCTTTGTAGACCATTGCAAGCTTGGTGGTAAGCCATTAGGAGATTCTAAGCAGAGGAGAGGCACAGTCTGAACGTCCATGTTACTAGCTCACCGTGGCGGCTCAGTTAGACTAGAGTGGGGTGCAGGAAGGCAGGGAGACCAGTGGGGCAGTCGTAATAATCCAGATGAGGTGACAGTGCTGACGCTGCCCAGGGTAGTGGCAGTGGAGTTCTGCGAAGCGGTCAGATTCTGACTGTGATTTGAAAGTCGAGATGAGAGTATTTGCAAAAGGATGAAATGTGGGCTGTGAGAGAAGACATAGGCATGGATGACTCCAAGCTGGTGTCCCGAGCTGTGGAAGAATGAAGTCTCAATTTCCTAAGACTGGGAAGACGGCCGAGGGGCAGGGGCCAGAGAGAAGACCAGGAGCTCGGTTTGGGGGTTTAAGTTGAAGATGTCTGTTACAAATCCGGGCAGAGATGTGTACTTGGAGCTTGGGGAGGAGGTAGGGCTGGAAATGCACACTTACGTGTTGTCTGCCATGAGTGTAGACGACACCACCCAGGGGACGAGTGGAGATAGAAAAAGGAAAGATCAAGGATGAGGCCATGGGGAGCCCCAGTGTGTGGGCAGTGTTGGGAAACTGTGTAACAGTGATTCAACAAACGTGTAGAGACTGCTGCTGCGTGCAGGTAGTTGGTGCGCTTTGGGGTTGCAGTGGGCACAGCACAGAGTCTAATGCCGTCACCTGCATGCCTGTACCCCACCATCCCCCCTGCCCAGCCACTCACTGTCATGTCAGCTCCCTGCTTCCGGCCTGCACAGCCCTCACCAGCTCTGTCCTCATCTTCTTGAACATTGGTGTGTTCGCTGTCCGGAATCTTGTCACCTGGCTCTGCCAGGTCCCCCTGGTTCATGCCACATGCACAGTAGATATGTGGTGAATTAATGAGTACCAGCAGAAGCTTTTGTGATCACCATATGACCAGATGATCTGTGTGCTACAGAGGAAATAGACTTAGTGGACACAAGGGATGTTTCCTAAGGGTGGTCTCGAATTAAGTCCTAAAACGGGCCCATCTCCATCCATGGGCACAGCTAGAATCTGGGCCTTTGTGCTAAGATAGCTGAGACGGGAGAAGAATAAACATCTTGTGGTACCTTCTAGCTCTGAAATTCTGTGACTTAGAATTGGGGGCTGGGGATGAACTTCAGTGTGGCCACGGGGTCTGTATGCTTCTGTGGTACCTTCTGGGGTTGGCTTGCTCTCTCTGGCTTTAAGCCGTGCAGAGTTCCCACCCTGGAACGTGTTTTGCTGGAAACACCAAGTGTATTACAGCGTTAGCTCACTTGCTTTGCACAGTGAGGACAGCCCTCCTCTCCACGGCCCGCTCAGTCGCCAGCACGGCGCCCCCTTCCTGCAGGCCTGTGCGGTAGCTCGCCATCAGGCCCACCCACGTTGCCCCACATGGAAACCCATCACGGCCGCCCTTGGACTACGGTTGCAATAGTCTCCTCCACACACTCTGCCTGCGTTTCCCACATCGTTCAAGGTCAGGCTCAGGGCTTTATTGATGAATTGGCAGCCAGAGCCTCCCAGGGGGCATGGTGGCTGGTGAGTGGGGTGATGAAAGGCATCTCTGGGGTCCCCAAGGAGTCCCGAATGGGGGGAGGGTGCTAGAGCAGAGGCAGAGTGGCCCTCTCCCTGGTTGGCGTGAGTGTTGGCCTGGTGTTTGGGAGGCTGCTCTGGGGTAAGGCCTCTTCAGCTTCCATAGGAAGCACCCCCACCCCAGATGTCCCTGTGATGTCAAAACAGAAGGGAACTACGTGTCCTAACAGCCGTTTATCTGAAGAGTGTTTGTGGAAGTTATGCCACGACCAGACACCACGGAGGTGCTCGGGCCACAGAGAGCCTGAAGACATGTCCCGGCCTTTGGGAAGCTGCCAGGCTAGTCAGGAACGTTCCAGTTTTCAGGAACCTGTGGTGCCACACACAAGGCCGTGGGCCACCAAAGACCCACAGGAGTGCCCAGAACTCAGAGCTGGGAGGGACAGGGAAGGGCTTTAGGGAGGAGTCTGTTTTAAGGCCTGCCAAATTTAGAACCTCCCCTATGTCAGTTGGCTATTTTACCTTATTAGGACAGAAATTACAGGACACCAAGGGATGGAGACTGGCCAAAAGGGCATTGCTGTCCCATTAGCGTCCCTAAAATGAAAGGTCAAGGAGTGCCAACAGTTACCCGCCCTGCTCTGGCCTGCCATCCAGGGATGGGGTCCTGTGGTTGTCCCATGTGCCCGGGTGCCTGGAGTTGGCCATGCATTGGCGGTGGGGCTGCCCATGAAGCCGTGGGGCCTCCGCAGCCTGACCGGAGGCCTATTCAGGGTGAGGCTCTGCGGTGGTAACCTGCCCCAGCGCTCCTCCTCCCAGGGCCCTCCTCGCGTGCAGAGCAGAGGTGGGATACCAGGCTAGGCTGAAGGTGAGGTGGTCTTGTCCTGCAGAGGTCTTACGTCGGGTCAGGCTGCAGGAGAAGCGGGGCGTGGAGAAGTTGGGGAGACGCCCGAGAAGAACCATAGAAACACTTATAATGCCAGAAAACATGCTCCAGCAGGAGAGGTTAAAGGATGCTCTGGGGATGAGGACTGTCTTAAGAATGAAGCCACGTGGTGTCTCCACTGAAAGCTCACTCAGGCAGTGGTCACCTCATGCAGAGAGACCTGGCTCCCGGAGAGGCCCTGCTGACGCTGAAACCAAACCACCAGGAGTACGTCCGAGAGGAACACCAGGGCGGGCAGGGAGAGAGCACACTGGGGGCCACTTACATAACATGTGGATGAAGAAGCGACTGAACTCATAAAAAGTCAACACCAAACCAGTTGCCATGTAGTCGATTCTGACTCATAGCTGCCCCATGTGTGCAGAGTTGAACTGCTTCATAGGGTTTTCTAGGCTGTGACTTTGCAGAAGCAGAGCTCCAGGCCTGTCTTCTGAGGCTTCTCTGGGCGGGGTCAAACAGCCGACCTTGCAGTTAGTCGTTGAGCACTTAACTATTTGGCCACCCAGGAGCTCTGACTGCATGTACATTATTACACTATTTTGTATATGTGATATAGTTCACAATGAGGAAGAAAGAGGGAAAAGAGAAGAAAGGAGAAGGAAGAGAAAGGGAAAGCGGAAGAGAGAAAGGGAGAGAGAAGTATCCCATAACCACACAGTCTGCCTCGCAAAGCAGGCTGATCTGATGGTGTCTGTCGGGGACAGTCAGCCTGGGACAGTAACACCAGAGCCCAGGAGAAGCACAGGCCTGTGGCTGTCTTGCTGGCTTTGTGGGTACCAAGGATGTGATGTGATGCCAGCAAGATGGATGTGCTGTTTCTCTCTGGTTATCTGGTCAGGGAAGCCTCTGAAGACCAGGTCACTACCCACCTCGATTCCAGGGATCACGCGGCCCTGCTAAGCACAGCCCCCAGAAAGGCAAGGCCGTTTTCATTTCTTCACAGCGATTCCAAGAACCTGCCCTTGGATGAGGTGTCTCATTTCTGGTTGTTCATTTCAATCTCCCTCAAATTTCTGCAGCTTAATTGCTTTAAAAAAAGAAAAAGAAGAAGCTTACTTCCAATGGTGTACTGTGTAAAAATACCTTAAAATCTCAGACAGGACCAGGGTTTATTAAGTAATTAAGTGATCTGAATGATAAGCTGGCTCAAATAATACTCAATCTTCTGTGACACTGAGCTTGGTTTATGTAATTAGTTCTAAAACCACTTTTTTAAAAACTGAGTAGCGTGTTAGTCATCCGTTTTCCTCTTCAGTTCCTGGGCCAGGAAAGGTTGTGTGTTCCTCCCCAATTACACTGCTCCGAAGACAATTTGGGGATGTAACTGAGCCCAAAGCTGCCTCCCATCCATGCTGTATTCTTCCTGCATTCAGCACACCTTGGCTGCTGTGGTTAGTTGCCAACTAGCCAGCTCTGACTTATGTATAACGGAACCAAACATTGCCCGGTCCTGTGCCGTCTTTATGATTGTTGGTATGTTTGAGCCCATTGTTGCGGCTATTGTGTCAATCCATCTCATGGAGGATTTCCCACCATGATTTTCTTTTCTAGAGACTGGTCTTTCCTGATGATCTGTCCAAAGTACAAAGCACGCCTGAGTGTTGCCAGATTCGCATCTACGGAGCATTCTGGTTGTATTTCTTCTAAGACTGTTCGTTCTTCTGGCAGTCCATGGTATATTCAGTATTCTTCACCAACACCACAGTTCAGTTGCGTCAATTCTTCTGTCTTCCCTTTTCGTTGTCCAGCTTTCAAATGCATATGAGGTGTTTGAGAAGACCATAGTTTGGGTAAGGTGCACCTTAGTCATCAAAGTGACATCTTTGCTTTTTAGAACTTTAAAGAGGTCTAAGAGGTCTTCTGCAGCAGATTTGCCCGATACAGTACATCCTTTGATTCTTGACTGCTGCTTCCATGGACACTGATTCTCGATTCCAGAATGCCTTTGTTCTTGTTGTTAGTTACCATCGAGTCACTTCTGACTCATGGTGACCCCATGTGTCAGAGAGTAGAACTGTACTCTGTAGGGTTTTCAATGGCTATGACCTTTTGGAAGCAGATCACCAGACCTATCTTCCAAGGCGTCTCTGGGTGCGTTTGAATCTCTAAGCTTTTGGCTAATAGTTGAGCACTTTACCATTTGCACCACCCGGAGACTCCTTAGGCATGCCTCTACTGAAACCCCATTAGTGGCAGGTCCTGGGAACAGCAGGACAGTCGCCGCCCCACAGCCTTGCCCCACACTGGGGAAGCAGGCCTGACCCAGCCCTGCCTGTGCAGGTGTTGGGAGTGGGCTCAGGCAGGGAGTGTGGAGGCTGAGGGATGCCCAGAGAGGGCCCTGAGAGCCTCAAGGCCACCGAGCACAGTGAAACTGATGGTGGTCATGTCAGAGCTGACTGTGAAGGTCCCAGCCTGCAGAACTGCCTTTGGAAAGTTCCCATCCAGGCTCAAAGTGTTAAGTTTGGATACTGACTGCACACAGCTTCAGCTGGCTGGGCATCACACGTGCTCCATCATCCAGCAGCAGGCAGGCCTGCGGGCAGACCTCCCTGCCTCCACTTTTCCCGAATCTCCAGCATCGGGACTGGGTCTCCTCCCCTGTCAGATGGCAGTGCACACACCTTCCTGGGGAGCTTATGCAGAAGGTGATAACCCAGGTAGAGTAAATGAGGGTAGGGGCTCTCTCCTGCCCTCCCCACCATGGAGCTGGAGGGGCCTCATCCAGGGGGTCTCCAGCACTGCCCCGACAAGAGCGGTGTCAGCAGTCATGTCTGGGCACCAGGCAAAGCCCTTGCACCTGCACCAGTTACACCTGCGTCCCTGCCTAGGCCACACCCCTCGCACTGCCCCGGGCTCTCTCCTCCTGCAAGCCCCCCTGATGGACAGGATCTTCACTGACCAGCGTGAGTTGGGCAGGGGCACAGCGCGGTGCAGCACCAGGGAGGTCTTTGCTGGGTTCTTCTCTCATTTATTCAGCAACCGCTTACCTTTACTGTATCCTTGCTACCTGCCAGGTCTGCTGGGCAGGCATGGGCATCCTAGGAGTTTCCTCGTTCTTGGCCTCCATGCCCCCCTCCACCCTGAGGGCCCAGCTCTGTGCCCTGCACAAGGATTCAACCAGGGCTACCACTTCTCTCTGCAGGTCTCAAGCTTTATTGCTAAGGCACTTCCCACCTCTCCCCTGGTGAGGAGGAGGGACTGTGAGGCATCACCTTTAAATGGAAGAAAGAATCAAGCGTGCATTCCAGCCCTCTCTCTGTAATCAACACGAGGTATCTTCATGGCTCCAGCGGATTTTATTTTCCCATACTTGGTACTCAAGTAGTGTCATGGATTGAATTGTGTCGTCCAAAAATATGTGTCAACTTGGCTAGGCCATGATTCCCAGTATTGTGTGGTTGTCCTGTGTTTTGTGATCTGATATAATTGTCCTATGTGTTGTAAATCCTAATCTCTGCCTGCAGTTAATGAGGCAGGATTAGGTTATATTAAAGAGGATTAGGTTATATTTGTTATGTTAATGAGGAAGGATTACGGTGGGGGTGGGATACAACACCCAGGTCACAGCCCTGATCTGATGTAAGGGGAGTTTCTCTGGGGTGTGGCCTACATCATCTTTTATCTTATAAGAGATAAAAGGAGAGAGAAGCAAGCAGAGAGAGAGAGGGACCTCAGTACCACCAAGAAAGAAGAGCTGGGAGCAGAGCATATGCTTTGGACTTGGGGCTCCTGCCCTGAGAACCTTCTAGATCTGGGGGAAGATTGATGCCAAGACACATGGAGATCTCCAAGAAATGCCAGGCCCACAGATGCTGAAAGGAGACAAGGACCTTCCCCCAGAGCAGACAGAAAAAGCCTTCCCCTAAAGCTGGCACGCTGAATTCAGACTTCTAGCCTCCTAAACTGTGAGAGAGTACATTTCTGTTTGTTAAAGCCATCCACTTGTGGTATTTCTGTTATAGTAGCACTAGATGACTAAGACACATAGTAATAAGTAGACTGTCTGAGACAATTGATGGCATTTTTCAAAAATTCTATGTCATTTTCATGAACTGTCTGAAGTCACTTATTCTCCCTGATTAAGATTTCTCTTTATCCTCTGATCTCTCCTCTGTTTCCAGAAGAGCAGCAACCCACATGTGCCATGATTTTCTTGGTTTCAACAATAGTATTTCCAGATTCCCACAGATCTAGAGGAGAAGTAAAATTTATCATCAAAAGGACAAGAGAATAGGATGATAATTTAGAAACCAGTTGCCGCCAAGTCATCTCTGACTCGTGGCGACCCCCTCGTGTCAGAGTACAGCTGTGCTCCATAGGGTTTTCAATGGTTGGTTTTTGGAAGTAGATTGCCAGGCCTTTCTTCTGAGACACCTCTAAGTGGACTCAAACCTCCAACCTTCCATTTAGCAGCTGAGTGTGTTAACTGTTTGCACCACCCAGGGATTTGAGGATGATAATTAGTGCTTATAGAGTCTCCATCAGGCATTGGGTGTTATTTTGTTATCTCACTGTAAAAATTAGTATAGAATCGGAGTCTTAAATAGAAAAATAGATAATCATAGGGAATTAATGTTTTGATAGGTATGTGTGATCATTAGGGTTGTGTGTCAGCTTGGCTGGGACATGAATCTCAGTGGTTTGGCAGTTACGATGTAGTTTGGCAGTTGTAGGATGATGTGATCACTTCCATGAGAGATTAGATATAATGTGATCACCTCCATGATGGGATCTGCTGTGTGTAGCCAGTCAGCTGAAAGGGAGTTTCCTTGGGCGTGTGGCCTGCATCGAATATAAGTGAACATTCCAGCAAGGCTTGTGAGCCTTTGCTTGCCCTGAATCCTGCAGCTGGCCCTTGTTCATCTGACCTCCAGTTCTTGGGACTTGAGCTAGCAGCTTATCTGCAGTTTTGCCTGCCGATCTTGGGATTCATCGGTCTTCACAGTCTGTGAGCAACAGCTTGCTCTCTGACCTGCCGATCATGGGTTTGCCAGCCCCTGCGGCTATGTGAATCAGGAGAAGCCTCTATCCTGACCCACTGACCCCAGACTTGGGACGTTTCAGCCTCTACAACCATGTGAGCCATTTCTTTGATAGAAATTTCTCTCTTTGTGTATATTTATATGCTTTACTGGTTTTGCTTCTCTAAAGAGCCCAGCCTAAGATAGCATGATAATGAATCTGGGTTTATAGGGAAAAAATCATTCTTATTGATAGTGATACCTACCATAGGGTTTACAAGTGAATGATTATGTACATCTGGGATTTACTTTAAAATAGTCCAGGAGTGGGCTGGACATGGGTGCAGAGTGGGGAGGGGATAGATGAAGCAAGAGGGGTGAAATGTGGGTGACTATTGGGCCTGTGTGATGGCAATGTGATGGGGATTCAGTGTGCTGTCTTCTCTACTTTGTTTTTTTTTGAAAATTCCCAAAGCAATCAGAATGAAAGACTAATACAGAGATTTATGTTACAGAAGTAAATAAAACGATATAAAGATTTAGTTGCTTTAGAACAAAATACGCCTTAATTCTCTCTATATCTGTGAGAAAAAGTGCTCACTGTGGCGTGGAAGACTAGTCTCTCTTCTTTATATTTAGACTTTCTTGCCCCAGACAGTCAGTCTTAAATATATATGTACATACGTGAGTGGTTATGTTTGTGTGTGTGTGTTTCGTTTTTTAAATCTTTTTAAATAAGCATAGCAGAGTGGTTGAGTTCTAGAGCCAGCCTGCCACTTGCCAGCAGTGGCCCTGGACAGGTCACTTCCACTCTGAGGCTCATGTTGCTCCTCTGCATAGGGTTGTCGGGAGGATTAAAGGAAACCATTCATGTGAAGTGCTTAGCGCTGTTGTTACTAACATGATTCCTCCCAGCCATCTTGTTGTGATGTGGTTTTATTCTCATTTTATGGATGTCTTAGTCATCTAGTGCTGCTCTAACAGAAATACCACAAGTGGATGGCTTTCACAAAGAGAAATTTATTTTTTTTATTTTCTCACAGTCTAGTAGGCTAGAAGTCCAAATTCAGGGTGTCAGCTCCAGGGGAAGGCTTTGTCTCTCTGTCGGCTCTGTAGGAAGGTCCTCATCATCATCAGTTTTCCCCCAGACTAGGAGCTTCTCTGCGCAGGAACCTTGGGTCCAAAGGACATGCTCTGCTCCCGTGCTCCTTTCTTAGTGGTATGAGGTCCCTGTTTCTGCTCTCACGTCCCTTTCCTTTTATCTCTTGTAAGGTAAAAGGTAGTGCAGGCCACACCCTAGGGAAACTCCCTTTACATTGGATCAGGGATGTGACCTGGATAAGGGTGGTGTTACAATCCTACCCTAATCCTCTTTAACATAAAATTACAATCACAAAATGGAGGCTAACCACACAATTCTGGGAATCGAGGCCCAGCCAAATTGATACACACATTTTTGGAGGGATACAGTTCAAACCATGACAGTGGAAGAGGAAGCTGATTCCACACCACACCTACATTCCCCTGACTGAGCCTGCATTCAGGGTGCATCTCCTCTGACCCCAGCCCCAGGCTTACTCCATTCCGTCTCAGCGCATCCATACCAGCGGCAGAGAGCCCTGAGTTGAGTTATTCTCTTTAGTCTTGTAACCAGTGGTTTTCTTGTGTCTGACTGTGGGATATTTTTGGTTAGATTTTCTATTTAAAAGTTTGTGATCAGAAAATAAAAATCAAAGGGAATATTAAAATCTAACAGATGCCTTTGATGAGCTGAAGCATCTGTTATGTCCTAGGGTCAGGACTGTTAGGAAGCGCTGTGCCTGAGACACCGGCTCTCACCTGGATGAGATTCAAAGAGAGCAGATCAACAGGTGTGGGTGTGCTCCTTCATGCTTTTAACCCACCCGGGCCGTTAACACACAGTGGACACTTACAATGGATATTTATTGGTTTTTGTTTTTTTTTTTTCTTCAATTCCACTGGGTTTTTTTTTTAATTATTGTACTTCAGATGAAGGTTTATAGGACAAATTAGCGTTTCTTTAAACAGTTAGTACACATATTGTTTTATGACATTGATTAACAACCCCACAACATGTCCTTCTAGACCTTGGCCTCCCTATTACCAGCTTTCCTGTCCCCTCCTGCCTTCTAGCACTTACCCCCGGGCTAGTGTGCCCCTTTAGTTTCGTTTTGTTTTATGGGCCTGTCTATGGCTGAAGGGTGAACCTCAAAAGTAACTTCATTACTGAGCTAGAAGGGTGTCCGGGGGCCATACTCTCGGGTTTCTCTAGTCTCTGTCAGGCCAATAAGTCTGGTCTTTTTTTGTGAGTTAGAATTTTGTTCTACATTTTTCTCCAGCCCTGTCCGGGACCCTCTATTGTGATCCCTGTCAGAGCAGTCAGTGGTGATAGCCGGGCACCATCTAGTTGTGTATTTATTGGTTTTTAAGGATTTTCCTACATACTGTGTTTCTGAATGGGAAGGCTAAATATCATTCAGTTATCTTTTCTTCATGAATCTGTCATTTTAACATAATCCCAATCAGTATCACAATGAAATTAAGGGGGATGGGGGAGCTTGGCCAAATGATTATAAAGCTTATTTGGAATAGTGAACGTAAGAGAATAGCTAGAGAAATTCTGAAAAAGAGTATTTTTACATATTTAAACATATTGTTAAACTGTAATGATTTAAAAGGTGTGGCATTGATGTTAAAATAGGTAAATCAAGTGACCAGGACAGTCCATAAATCGATCCATACAGATACAATAAGTATAGCATTTCAAATTGATGGAGAAAGAATGAAGGGTTGAATAAAAGCTATTGACAATTGGTTGACCATTTGGAAAGCATATAATGATCTTGATAGATTGATGTACCTAAAATTAGAAACTTCTGTTTGGCAGAAAACACCATTCAATTAAAATTAATATTAGAAAAACATTTATAAAATATTTTGAACAAACTTGAGTAATTCACAGATGACCTTTTCCATTTCTCTCTAGCCCAGGGATTGGCAAACTATTTCTGTAAAGGTCCAGATAGTAAATATTTTAGGCTTTGTGAGCCATATGGTCTCTGTTCCAATGACTCAGCTTTGCCATTATAAAGTGAAAGCAGCCATGGACAGTACAAGTGGGCCTGGCTGTGTTCCCACAAACCTTTACAAACGGGGTGAGTCTCCTGGGGCACAGTTTGCTGCCCCCTGCTCTATCTCATTTACATGTTGCAATTGAATTAAGTGCTCTGTTACTTGGTAATTAAGAGGCCTGTTTATTTGGGTGTTATTTGAGACACCCCACCCTGTTCCCATTTTTCCCACCCATAGGCCCATATTGCCAGTGGCGTGCCAGTAAATGCCTAACAACCCAACACTCTGAGTGGAAATTACGGGTATGTGCTCATTCATAAGTTTATAATAAAATACACAATATTCTTTATTGTAAATTCCATGTAGCCACTTGATTGTCGGAGAACGCTTTTGTTGATTTTTGCCAAACTCTTGTATCTGTAGCCAGCCTATAGTTGCAGTTGGTTGAGTGTTCTTCCAACATAAACACTGGTCAGTGTTTTCATCAGAAAAACAACAGACATATGTCAGAGCTTCATTATTTCGTCTATGATGTGAGCAACTTCTTTGCTGGACTGGATAATAGTTTTCAAATAATGGAAGAATATTTCCTCAAATTTTTTATGTAATGGCTACAGACACAACACACTTTTAAATTTAATCTGATTATTAACATTTTCTTCATTACTTTCTTAAGTCCAGAAAGTCAACAGTAAGTCAAGCCCTGATTTGTATAGTATTTGTCAGTTTCTGTGGTATTAACACTCCCACCATGGCCGGTTTCAAGTTACCAAGGTGACATCACTGAGTGTGGAGTTAGAAGGAGAGGCGCAGTAGCACACCATTAGATAGTATTTCCATTGTATAGATAGAATAGACATAAATAATCCCCAAAGCATAGGTAATGGCAGAATATGTGAAATAATTAGGAAGTGATATTTTTTGAGTATTTGTTACCTTTGCTTTAAATATAATTTATTTGATTATAAGTTCATATCATTTAATTTTTAGTAAAGGTTTTGCTCAACAACTAGCTAGTTCCTGAAAATTTAACAGTCGGCCCTTGTATGTCACTGCAGGCCAGATCAAGCACACCACTGCATACTAGAAATCATATAGATAGCAGACTTTCTTTTGGGAGGAATATACTTTAACGGGGGGCCCCGGTGGCGCAGTGGTTAAACACTTGGCTGCTAACCAAAAGGTCAGCAATTCAAATCCACCAGCCGCTCCTTGGGAACCCTATGGGGCAGTTCTACTCTGTCCTATAGGGTCGCTATGAGTCGGAATTCATTCGATGGCAACAGGTTTGGTTTTTTTTAATGGGCTCAAACATACCAATGATCCTGAGGATGGTGCAGGACTGGGCGATGTTTTGTCTGTTATACGTAAGGTCTCCGTGAGTCGGAACCGACTTGACAGCAACTGTTAACAGCAGCAATACACTTTAAGGGGGATGCATTCTAGGTATGGCCAAGACTCAGACCTTACAAAGTGCTCTGTCCCCTTCTCCGCAACTCCTCTTTATCCAAACAGAGCTAGCCCCTGCTTGTCGCTCCCCCAGGAGGTAGGGGCACATCACAACCAAGGGCTATTTCATTAGTTTCTTTTCTTCCAAGGCCCACTGAGAGGAGTGAAGATCCAGTTGCCATTGACTTTACGTATTTAGTCAACCAAACTAATCTTCTGACTAAATCTTGCTAATCGGTAAACAGTCACCATTTGAATTCTCAATGTGCTAAAAATTTTTCCAGGCGGGAGAAATTGTAACAATATTTGGTATAAAAAATTCTAATACACAGGCAGACACTTTATTTCTCTCTAACATCTCAACCCACAAGGTTAGATGATCACAAAAAGAGCTTTATACCATGTTATAGCCTTAATATATAAAGAGTATTTACAAATCACTAAGAAATATGCAAAGCACTTCACTAGAAAAATAGGCAAAGATCCTGGAAAGGCAACTCATAAAGAAAACTACAAATAACCAGCAAACATAAGATCTTTGTACTCATCAAAGAAAATATAAATTAAAACATAGGGAAGTAACTATCATGACAGCAAGCCAACAAGCAGAAGTGCCAGGAATTGTAACACAGTTATCAGACTATGTATGGGTTGCGGCCATGGTGTGATTTGATGTAAAGAGCATACATGTAGAGACAGAAAGACGTGGGGTCTCAGTGGCTGGCTGGGAAACCTTGTGAGTTAACTCCTGTCCAGGCCCATTATGAGCACATGATGGGTGTGGATGTATCTAGCACAGTGCTGGGCACATAGTAGGATGTCATGAAAGGTCCCTTTTTTCTCCTCACCCCACCCGCCTGCCCTGCTTCACCTCTACAAGCATAAGTTATACCAAAGCCTTTAGGAACTGGTCCCTTCAGCCTCTGGGGAAGTTCACCCAGAGGTAATTGGTGGAGACCAGCCCCAGCACCTTTGAGGAAGATTAAACCAAGGTTTTGAACTAGTTCATTCTGGCTCGAACCCCTACTGATAGTTTGCATTTCTAATGAGTTCCCAGGAAGGTATACATTAAGAATCACCTGGGGATCTTGTTAAAATGTAGATTCTGATTCAGTATATCTGGGGTGAAAATGCAAATTCTCAGCAGGAGTTCGAACCAAACCAGAAGGAAGGAAGCCCTGGATTAAACGAAGCCCTGGATTAAATGAAGCCCTGGATTAAACTGGCTGTGATTTATGGAGAACCCAGGAATTTGGAAATAACAGAGTCCTAGTTTGCTGCACTGAAGGCACTCTGGATTGCCACCCAATGAACTGGCTGAAACGGAAAACCCTTTCAAGTCCTGAACTCAGCAAGTGCCTTTCTGTTCCTCTCTTCTGCTTTTTAAATGACATTTTTTCCAAGCAAAATAAACAAAAACTTACTGGCCAACAGCTGGGTTTTGAAAATGCTGGGAGGAGAGAATGAGCCCTGCGGCTTTCAAGTGCGTGCCGCCGGTTTCCCAGGGTCCTAGTCATCAGAGAGCTCCCACACATCTCTGCTTTCTTCGGAGTGCAGCCAGTGCAACTGACACCACCGGCTTACTTCTGTGGAATCTCATCTTTGGTCTTCTGCTTCCCACAAACCTGAAAGTGGAAGCTAGGGCAAGATCAAAGAGGCCCACAAAACTTTAGTGCTTTTGCCAACACTTGCCACCATCAGCGCTGGGGGCACAGGGGTGTTAAGAAGATCAAAACTGAACCACTTTTGTGAAATAAGCCAGTCGCAAAAGGACAAACAGTGTATGATCCCACTTATAGGAAATGTCTAAAACAGGCAAGGGCATACAGACCAAAGTTTATTAGTGGTTACCAGGGGCGAGCGGAGGGGACACTGAGCTTCTGTTAAGGGTGACAGTACAATTTGGGAATGGATAAGGGTGATGGTTGAACAGCATGATGACATAATGTCACTGAACTGTACATGTGAAGATGGTTGAAATATCAAATGTTTTGTTACATATATATCTACCACAACAAAAACAAAAGAAAAAACTGAACCACATTCAAGTCGGCTTGACTGAGAAGAGGTGTCAGGGAGAAGGTGGGGTGGGGGAGGACCAGGCTGCCGCATGCGCTGAGGTGGTCTAAGGCACCTCTGTGGACACGTTCTGTCTTGGCTGCGTTTTAGGTGAGCTGAGCAGAGCGGCTAGCAGGTGTGGGGCTCCACTCCTCCTGGCCCCCTGCTGGCCTAGTCCCCGCACTTCTTTCGATCTTGGTTTCTGCACGTGTGTGATGGGAAAAAATTGTCTCTACTTTATTGGGCTTGGATGAGGCTTAAATGTGGGAAAGTTCCAGCTGAATGACTCCTTCATGAGGCTTGATAGAGGTTTCAGGATTGTGCTGTGTGTTTGCCCATAGTGCCTGCAGCATCGAAGGCGCCAGTAAGTATTTCTTGATTAAGCTTCCTTGGAACTGCTTACTCTTGTCCGTTACACACCAGATTCTGCCTTATACTGTTGGACAGTGTCGTCTCACGGAGACATTCCGCTCGCTTGAATGGAAGACTAAAGCAGGCCTAGGAAGACGTTCCTTTCCACACATTACTGATGATAGTTCACGCCTTATCCCTCGAAGCACGTGTATGGATTGCACTTCACTACGTAAATGTCGTAAATGTCGTGCTGAGCCCGTTACGTGCCTCCCCAGACTGGGTCAGCCTCGCTGCTCTCAAGACCCTCTCTTGCCCAGGGCACAGCCCTTGCCTCCCCGGGCCTCCCTGCAGAGAAGTCAGGGCTTGGGCGCAGCTGCCGTTGTCCCCACCAGGTGGAGTTGCAGTGCCTCCAGGGGTCAGGTCAGACCCGTGGGACCTCACTTCCTGGTAGGCATGGTGTCTGGCTGCCCAGCACCTAGCTGCTGAAAGACAAGGTAACAACCTGGGAGTGCAGAGGAAAATGACGCCTGTAGGGGCACACATAGCCCAGTGAGATAGGAGATAAATCCCACTCACTCCCCCCGACCCTGCTCCCTGACAGACAGTTCTAAGGCACTGTGGTTCCTCAAGGCCTGCTTGAAAGATTCCCATGACCAAACAGCCTGCTTTGTTTTGTTGTGACATTGCTTAGAACAACCAGTACCAGTTGCTATCAAGTTGACTCTAATGGTGACCCCATGTGTGTCAGAGTAGAACTATGCTCCATAGGGTTTTCAGTGGTTTATTTTTCAGAAGTAGATTGCCAGGGCTTTCTTATAAGGCACCTCTGGGTGGACTCCAACCTTTACCTTTTGGGTTAACAGCTAAGTATGTCAACTGTTCGTACCACCCAGGGTCTCCAGCTTGGAACAAGCCCCCTTGTATTTGCTCCCCCCACTTACCTCACCCCCTTTTCCCCTCACCCTTGTGCCCTGGGATTGTACCTCCCAGAAAGTTTCAACCCATGTGTTTCTCAGACCCATGTGTTCCCTATGGAGCCCGGGCTGAAGCACACATGCTCAGGTGGCAGATTGAAAAATGGCTTCAGTAATCTCTATAAATACTGGAGAGTGATAGCTAATCAAAGGAATGATATTTAGAACCAATATGATGTGATTCTGCTGTCGACAGGCAACGTTTGCCTGTGGAAAGCCAGTACAAGGTCTTCCATCTCTCTCTCAGCACTTAGAATGTGGCTAATAAGTAACAGTTGAATGATGGATGAACGAATGTGCATGCCTCTTGTTTAAATCAAGAGTTCATATCTTATTAATCAGCTCTGTTTTCACCTGTGCATACTCGGTAAAATGTTTAATAATCGGTTAAAAGGAGAAGAAATAGTCTATCTTGCGTGACTGTTTTTTCCCTTTTTTATCATAAAATGTTCCATGGTTTCTTGATTTCATTCCTGTGGCTGTCTCATACATTTCTTCTTTCCTAAGGGCATAACTGTTCACATTTTATGGTGAGTTTTATTGACCTCTGTTTTACTGACATCTGTTTGGAGCTAATCCTCATTTCCAAGATAAGAGCTGAAATTTTGCAGGCTGTGTTCTGCGACTCAGTCTATCTTGTGTTCACTGCTAGAAAGGAAGTCAGATTTAAAGCACTTGCCTTCTGTGCCAGTTTTAGAGCTTGTCACTAAACTCTCATTTCTGGAATGTTCAATTATAGAGCCTCACTCCTTGGGAAACAAACGAAGAACGTGGTGAAATTTCCAGTCACCATCAAAGTGGTTGTCAAAAAGTTGCATTTTAACCCCATTTTTGCATTAATATTACCCTGTGCTTCAATCTCGTTGCCTCACTTCTCTTTCGAGTGAGTTACAGTGAGACCTTCCCCAGAAATCTCTTTGTTCAAAGAGAAGAGAAACATTATCCCATTTCCGTAGGTGATCACTATGACCCTACTGCCTTTGTGGTCATTTATGAATCGTGGTATATTGTGTAGGAGGCCTGCATCTTCTGATAATGGACCTTATCAAAAAGATGAGGCTTGTCTCCCTGAGTATTTAACTTTTGCAAATAAAATACTAAGTGTTGTTGGAAATGAAAAATAAGAAGATACGGGAAAGAGGAAGAACTCACCTTAAACCCGTTTCTCAGGTTCATCCAGCTGCCAACATTTAGGTGCAAAGGTGCCCTCCACGCTCATGCTGCTTGCATTGTCCAGCTGTCTTAGTCAGCTAGTGCTGCTGTAACAGAAATACCACAAATGGATGGCTTTAACAAAGGGAAATTTATTCTCTCACAGTCTAGTAGGCTACAAGTCCAAATTCAAGGCATCAGCTCCAGGGGAAGACTTTCTCTCTCTATCATCTCTGGTGGAAGGTCCTTGTCATCAATCTTCCCCAGGTCGAGGAGCTTCTCAGGGACCCCCGGCCCAAAGGACTCGCTCTGTTCCCAACACTGCTTTCTTGGTGGTATGTGGTCCCCCTGTCTCTCTGCTTGCTTCTCTCTTCTCTCTCTTTTATATCTCAAAAGACATTGCCTCAAGACACAATCCAATCTTGTAGATAGAGTCCTGCCTCACCAACACAGCTGCTGCCCATCCTTCTTCATTAACATCGTAGAGTTAGGATTTACAACATACAGGAAAATCACACAATACCAGGAATCATGGCCCAGCCATGATTTTGGGGGGGACATAATTCAATACATGACACCAGCATTCTAGCAACCAAGTTCTCCCTAGAATAAACCAGTTGTCGTCCAGTCAACTCCCACTCATGGTCATCCCGTGTGTGTCAGAGTAGAACTGTGCGGCACAGAGTTTTCAGTGGCTGATTTTTTGGAAGTATATCACCAGACCTTTTTTCTGAGTCATCTCTTCGTGGACTCGAATCTCCAACCTTTTAGTTATCAACCAAGCGTGTTAGTTGTTTGCACCACCCAGGGACTTCTAGAGTATATAAATGCATATAAGTTTTGGACATTGGACTTCATTATTTATTTTCAGAAACACGTCATGTTCAAAAGACAGTATTCAGTTTTCCCTCCCAGAGTTTTGATAACCTTTTTTTTTTTTTTTTCCTCTCTTTCCCAGTTTGTTTCTGGTTTGCTTTTCTTCACAATCTGGAATTTATTTTAGTATAAGGTAATCCAAATTTATTTTTTTCCTAAATTGCTAACAAATTGCCCCAAAACAAAGACAGAATTTAAATGTTAAAAGATGCTGTGGACTTCCGTTTCCAGCAATATGAAAGACCAGGTGTTCTAATGAAACCACCCTCCCACAGGAAAGAATTGTAAATGCTGGTTAAATGCTGCCATCCAGAGAGGTGGATGGAACGGTGGTGCTGTCTGATGTTAGGGCATTTGCTGCACCTGCGGAGCCCACCTGAGGTGGGGAGTCTTACAGGAGACTTGCATAAAGCTGGGACCCCGAGGCACAAAGGAAAGCAAAACAAGCAGAACACACCAAACAAGTTGTTCAAAATAAGTCCACCTCCATCAATAGTTTCAGTAAAAGTAAATAGACTAATTGCTCCATTTAGAAGACAAAGGTTGTTATATTAAATCAAAACAAAAATTGCCATTATGCCAGGTATATTTCATTTACCTACCAGATCCACTCTGAGCTCTTCTACCCCACTCTCTGCCTTGGAGACTGGCCTGTCCACAGACTCCCTGCTTCCGGCTTATGGCTGAGTTCAGCCAAGGGGAAACTGGGCAGGAGAGTGAGGGAGGGAGGAGAGTGAGTTCTTTATTCCTTCACTCCTCCAGCAGCCAGCGCCCCTCAAGGTCACAGCTCCGCGCTCCCTTTCCCTCTAAATGTAAGACCCCTAGAGCCCTGGTGGTACAATGGTTAAGAGCTCAGCAGCTAACCCCTACAGGGTAGCTGTGAGTCAGAATCCACTCGAAGGCAGCGAGTTTGGTTTTGGTTAGGGGTTTAACAAAGGCATTGGTGGTTGCCTGGTAGAATTCTCACCTTCCATGCAAGAGACCCCTGGGTTCAATTCCTGGCCAATGCACCTCATACGCAGCCCCTACCCATCTGTCAGTGGAGCCTTGTGTGTTGCTATGATGCTGAACAGATTTCAATGGAGTTTCCAGACTAAGATGGACTAGGAAGAAAGGCCTGGCAATCTACTTCTCAAAAATCAGCCAAGGAAAATCCTGTGGATCAAGGGTTCAATCTGCAGTAAATTTGGTAGTGTTCCGTTCTGTTGTGCATGGGGTCTCCATGAGTCGGGGGCCTACTCATGAGTCGGGGGCAGCTAACAGAAACAGCAATAGAGGCTTAACCAGCCGTTCCTTCTATTACTAGCCCCAAGGAACTGCACCAGCCCTGTGGCTTTGTTGCACTCTGCTCACACCTTTATAGATAGTGTCTTTATTAAAGCCTCCTTGGCTAATCCTAGTGTAATTATGCTGTCTGCTTCCTGCTGGGACTGACTGATACAGCTATATACAAGAAAGATACCTAAAACATAAGAAAATAGAAAAGTTAAAACTTAAGTGGATGAGGAAAGATATACCAGGCAAATATGAACCAAAGAACCTGGTATAGGTATACTAATACCAGGCAAACAGAAATGTCGTGCCAAAAAGCATTCCTAGAAAATTATTGATAGATCAGGCTCTTAAAATAAAAAACCTTGATAAACTGGGTCAATGTTTGCAACATATGGCAGAAAGGGGCTTGTTTTCTGAACACATAGCAGAGCTTTTCAAGTCAGTAAGGAAAAGCTGAATGCCCTAACTGAGAAGTGGGATAAAGAAATGTTGGCTAATAAGCACATGGAAAAAAATCAGACAGCATTCAACTGTCTTTCTGTCTTTCACAATACTGTCTTTCACATATGAAATTTAAAATGTTTTGGAAAGTTTTAAAATTGTAGGTGAAAGGAATGCTGGTACTGTGAGGTGCAAGTGGAAAGGGGAGGATAGCCTGGAAACATATGTTGAAAGCTTTGAAAAACTCAGCAATTCCAAAACCAGGAATTTATCCTGAGGAACAGTTAATGATTGTGTAAGGAAGTAGTGTCAACACTGTTCTTTTGTTTGTTTTTGTTTTTTAAATACTAGCAAAAATATGAGAAACTAACTGTGTATCCAACAAGAGGGGATTAGTTATATAAATCGTGTTGTTGTTGTTGTTAGTTGCCATAGAGTGGATTCCAACTCATGACGGTTGTTGTTGTTAGTTGCCGTAGACTGGATTACGATTCATGACGGTTGTTGTTGTTAGTTACTGTGGACTGGATTACGATTCATGA
>NW_004443955.1:11696615-11718433 GCF_000243295.1 Trichechus manatus latirostris
GGTTGTTGTTGTTAGTTACTGTGGACTGGATTCTGATTCATGATGGTTGTTGTTGTTAGTTGCCATGGAGTGGATTCTGACTCACGATGACTCCATGTGTGCGGAGTAGAACTGCTCCATGGGGTTTTCAAGGCTGTGACCTTTTGGAAGCAAGTCTCCAAGCTTGTCTGTGCGGTGCCTCTGGGTAGGTTCAAACCACCAACCTTTCAGCTTGTGGAGCCCTGGTGGCTCAGTGGTTAAGAGCTTGGCTACTAATGTAAAGGTTGGCAGTTCAAATCCACCAGCTGCTCCTTGGAAAACCTGTGGGGCAGTTCTGCTCTGTCCTAGAGGGTCAGTTATGAGTCGGAATTGACTCAACGACTACAGGTTTCAACTAGGAGTCCAGCTCTTAACCATCTGCGCCACCCAGGGACTCCATTATATAACCAAAAGGTTTGTACTTCACATCCACTAGCTGCTCCTTGTAAACTCTATGGGGAAGTTTTACTCTGTCCTATAGGGTCCCTGTGAGTTGGAATCAACTCAACAGCAATGAGTTATATCCTGGAATACTCTCTACCCACTAAAAATTACAGTGTAGATGACATGTAAAATTGTTCATTATGTATTAAGTTTTTAAAAATAAGGTCACAAAACCATATTGCAATAAGATCTCATTTTTGTAAACAAAAAGTGTTTATTTTTACAACACGCAAGAACTTTTGGAGACTATTGCAGATATTATCATTAGTTATGAATGGTAAGATAATGGGCGATTTTAACTTCCTGCTAATCTATATTTACTAATTTTTGTTTAATAAACAAGCCTTGTTTTTATAACAAGAAAAAAAGCATTACTAAATATAGAGAGTGTCACTACTTATTGATAAAAGGTTTGGTTCAATTGTAAATGTTCCACTTCTCATCTTTTATGCATCTCATAATATGGCCTTAAAATATATAAAGCAAAAAATTGTTAAAACAAAAAAGAGAAACCCATACACAAGGTAGGAATTTAGTATACCTCAAATATATTCAATAGCTGGAAAAAAAAAAGTTGCTATCAAGTCAACTCCAACTTAAAACAGCAAGAATCAGTAAGTATCTGTAAGATTCAAATATCACCGTTGAAATTCTAGGTCTAATGGATATATATAGAACACTGCACCCAAAAGCTGAAGGATAAAAGCTGTCTTTTCAAGCACAAATGGAATATTTATGAAAATTGACCACATGGTGGGCTGCTGGCAAGCTTCAATATTTTTCCAAGAATAGTAGCATATAAATCATGTCTCTGACTTAAGTTAGAAATTAGAATTAAGAAAAAAAG
This sequence comes from Trichechus manatus latirostris, assembly GCF_000243295.1. NCBI lineage: Eukaryota > Metazoa > Chordata > Mammalia > Sirenia > Trichechidae > Trichechus > Trichechus manatus. The sequence continues at coordinate 11,697,925 of NW_004443955.1, forward strand.
ATAACTGTGAAAAGCCAATACATTTGGAAACTGAAAAACAGCTCCACATAACTCATATACCAAAGAAAAAAACTCATAATTTTAATTAGAAATATTTAGAACTGAATGATAATGAAAATACTACGTTATCAAAACAAATGGAAAGTAATGGTGAGAGGGAAATTTATGGCCCTAAGTGAACATATTAGAAAAGAATAAAGGCTGAAAATTAATGTATTAAGCATCCAACTTTAGATGGTAGAAAAAGACCAATGATGTACACTCAAAAAAAGCAGAAAGAAGGAATTTTTAAAAGAGCAGAAATTAATGAAATAGAAAACAAGCATATGTAGAGACAATCAACAAAGCTTTCTTCTTTGAAGAAACTAATAAATTTGATAAACTTCCAGGAAGACCAATCAAGGAAAAAACAGAGATTATTTAATCTCAAGAATGAAAAGGTGAATGTTATTACAGATCTGCACACATTAAAATTATCATTAAAGGATATTATAAACAATGTTGTGCCAAAAAAGTTGAAATTTTAAGTGAAATGGACAAATTCCTGAAAAACACAACTTAGCAAAATTGACACAAGAAGAAATAAAAATAAAAAGTGTCCTGTATTAAAGAAATTGAATCTGTAATTTAAAAGAAAACTTAAAGTCCAGGTAGATTCACTGGCAACTTCTAACTATTTAAATGGAAGGAATTATGTCAATATTTCATAAACTCTTCCAGACAGTAGAAAAAAAAGAACACTCCCCAGTTACTTTAATGAAGCCAGTATGTCCTTGATACCAAATCCCAACAGCACATTATGAGAATGGAGAATTATAGGCCAATCTCACTCAAAGACATAAATCAAAAAATTCTAAGTCCAGCATTAACAAACTAAATCTATCAGTATTAAAAAGGCCATATACTCAATGTTCTTTTTTTCCTGACTTCTTTTGGACTGAGCAAATATTCTGTGTGTCTGTGTGTGTGTGTGTGTGTGTGTGTGTGTGTGTGTGTTTTGGTTTTTTTTTTTTGTCAATTTCTTTATTTTTTTTGTTGTACTTTAGATGAAGGTTTACAGAACAAATAGTTTCTCATTAAACAGTCAGTACACATATTGTTTCATAACATTGGTTAACAACCCCACAACATGTCAACACTCTCCCTTCTCGACCTTGGAGGACTTTTTTTTTTTTTTTTTGGTGAAAATATACATGGCCAAAGTTACACCATTTCAAAAGTTTTTACCTGTACAATTTAGTGACATCAATTACATTCTTCCAGTTGTGCTGCTATTCTCACTATCCTTTTCCGGATTATTCCACCACTATTATCTTCAACTCACTGCCCCCTAGGTTTCCCATCAAACCTTTTGAGTTGCTGTTGTCAATTTGATTTCACATAGATAATTCTTTTTTTTTTTGTACCTTAGATGAAGGTTTACAGAACAATAGTTTCTCATTAAACAGTACACATATTGCCCTATGACAGTGGTTAACAACCTCACGACATGTCAATACTGACCATTCTCAACCTTGGGGTTCCCTATCACCAGTTTCCTGTCCCCTCCTGCCTTCTAGTCCTTGATCAAATATTTTTGATATTCTATTTTATTTCCTCTATTGGCTTTTTAGCTATACTTTTAGTGGTTTCTCTAGGGATTGCAATATGCATCCTTAACTTAATTACAGTTTACTTGGAATTGTCATAGAGTTAAGAACGCTCACTTCTGTTAAAGTAAAAGCAAAGAGATTTATTGAGGGTAATACAATTCACAAATTGGGGAAACACAGGGCAAAGAGGAATCTACCAAGTGCTCCCCCTTCTGAGGGAGAGGTAAGCCTTTTATGTGGTAAGATGGGAAGGGTAAACCTGTGACCAAAACCTGTTGCCATCGAGTCGAGTCTGACTCATAGCAAACCTATAGGACAGAGTAGAACTGCCCCATAGGGTTTCCAAGGAGCAGCTGGTAGATTGAAACTGTCAACCTTTTGGTTAGCAGCCAAGCTCTTAACTACTGCGCCACCAGGGCTCCTAAACGTGTGACAGTGCATGACTAATAGTAAAATTGGGCAGAGTATCAAGAGACCATCAACACCATAATCTTCTCTTAACATCAGCAAACCAGAGGTGCAAGGAGAGACCACCAACATCCTAATCAAGAAACCTTTCCAGGAACAGCCACATTCTCACCCCCACCCTTACTTGCTAAGAGCTGCTAAAGTTTAGGGAAGTCTCCAGCTACATTCTCAGAAATGCAGAGACAGAGGCTTTGGTCAAGCTAAAATCTGATTTAGAATGGAGTCTAGTTAACAATATGGAGTTTGATTCAAACCAAGGTTAGCTATCCTGTTTTAGCCAGGTGCCTCAATTTGGAGTATTCCTACAGAATTAATACTGAACTATTTCACACTTCACACAAATGTAAGAACCTAATTAGCGGTGTCATTCCATTCCTCCCCACTCCCTGCTTTGTACTATAGCTGTGTCATACATTTCACTTCTGTGTACATTATAAACTCCATCTTCCAATGATATTATTTTTGCTTTAAACTAGTGTTATCTTTTAAATAAGAATAAGTTATGTTTACCCACGTATTTTGGTGCTCTTTATTTCTTCTGGTAGATCGCAGTTTTCATGGCATCATTTTCCTTCAGCTGGAAGAACACCCTTTAACGTATTTTGTCTGACTGATGGGCTGGCAATGAATTTTCTCAGCTTTGATTTATTTGGAAATGTCTTTAATTCAGCCCATCTGTGAATGGTATTTTCACTGGATATAGAATTCTGGGTTGAAGTTTGTTTTGTTAAATTTCAGATATTAGATTTTCTTCTGACCTCCATTGTTTCTGATGAGAAGTGTTTACTTTTACCATATAAATATTATTTACATCTGAGCCATGTGGTATACTATAACATTTCCTTTGTCATACAAGCTAGCAAGTTTGTTGTATACAAAATGAATAAACATAAAAAAAAGTATTTCCATATTTCAGTAACATATACAGAACTTTCAATTAGCTTTTTAGTGCCTCACTACTAAATATAAATGGACCACCAAGGACCACCGGACATTTGAAGAAATTATCCAACTTTATTAAAGTCAGAAATAAACTCTAAGAAAAAAGAACCTTGGAGGAGAAAGAGGCAATTCAAGCAGCAAAAGAAAATTTAAAAAAAAAAAACAACAACTACAATTGATATTCTCAGGGAAGATAAGATAAAATATTTCATCTATGAAACAGGAACAAGATGCCGTATTTTTTAATTGTTGTAAAAATATAGGTAACACATTTGCCAATTCAACATTTTTTACTTGTACAATTCAATGAAACCAATTACCTCAATCATGTTGTACAGCCATCACCAACATCTATTTTCCACCCCCATAAACAGAAATTCAGTGCTAGCTAAACCAAGATTCCCCTCTTTCCCCTTCCCTCCTGCCCTTAGTAACTACTGTTAAGCTCTGATCTCTATACATTTGCCTATTCTGAGTGTTTCATATTAGTGAGATCATATAATATTTGTCTTTCTGTGATTGACTTATTTCATTCAGCATGTTTTCAAGGTTCGTCCAAGCTATAGCATATGTCAATATTTCATTCCTTTTTATGGCTGAGTAATATTCCATTGAAGCCCTGGTGGCACAGTGGTTAAGAGCTTGACTGCTCACCAAAAGGTCAGCAGTTCGAATCCACCACCAACTCCTTGGAAACCCTATAGGGCAGTTCTGCTCTGTCCTATAGGGTCACTATGAGTAGGAATCAACTCAACAGTAATGAGTTTGGATTTTTCTTTTCTTTTCTTTTCTTTTTTAGTTTAATATTCCATTGTATGGATGTACTGTACCACATTTTTGTCCATTCAGCTGTTGATAGGCATTTGGGTTGTTTCCATCTTTTGGCTATTATGACTAGTGCTGCAGTGAACATTGGTGTACATGTATCTGTTAGCATGGCTATTGTTAGTCTCTTGGGCATATACCTAAGAGTCGGATTGCTGGGTTATATGGTAACTCTATTTTTAACTTTTGAAGAACTGCCAAACCATTTTACACAGGATGCTGTATTTTTATTTTTGTGACTTCCCTATCTAGGTTGATATCTGGTTGCTGTCTCCTGTGTTCTAGTCTTGGGTTGTTAGCTGATGTTACTGATTTTCTAACCAGAGGACCCCCTTTAGTATTTCTTATAATTTTAGTTTGGTTTTTGCAAATTCCCTAAACTTCTGTTTATCTGGAAATGCCCTAATTTCACCATCATATTTGAGAGACAGTTTTGCTGAATATATAATTCTTGGCTGGCAGTTTTTTTTCCTTCAAGGTTTTGTATATGTCATCCCATTGCCTTCTTGCCTGCATGGTTTCTGCTGAGTAGTCCGAGCTTAGTCTTATTGACTCTCCTTTGTAGATGACTTTTCATTTATCCCTAGCGGCTCTTAAGATTTTATCTTTGGTTTTGGCAAGTTTGATTATAGTATGTGTTGATGACTTTCTTTTGGGATCTACCTTGTGTGGCGTTCGATGAGCTTCTTGGATAGATATCTTGTCATCTTTCATGATATCAGGGAAGTTTTCTGCCAACAAATCTTCAACAATTCTCTCTGTATTTTCTGTTATCCTCCCATGTTCTGGTACTCCAATCACTCATAGGTTATTCCTCTTGATAGAGTCCCACATAATTCTTAGGGTTTCTTCAGTTTTTTAAATTCTTTTATCTCATTTTTCCTCAGATAAGTTGGTGTCAAGTGCTTTATCTTCAATCTCACTAATTCTGACTTCCATTGCCTCAATTCTGCTCCTATGACTTTCTATTGAGTTGTCTAATTCTGAAATTTTATTGTTAATCTTCTGGATTTCTGTTTGCTGTCTCTCTGTGGATTCTTGCAGCCTGTTAAATTTATCGTTATGCTCTTCTCTAATCTTCTTAAGTTCCTCTATTGCTTTGTTTCTGTGTTCCTTGGCTTCTGCTGCATTTTGCCTGATCTCCTTCCTGATCTCTTGAAGAGTTCTGTATATTAATCTTTTGTATTCTACCTGTGGTAATTCCAAGTTCTCTTCCTCTTTAAAATTTCTTGATTCTTTGTTTTGGGAGCTTGCTAAAGCCATCATGGTCTGCCTGTTTATGTGATTTGATACTGACTATTGTTTCTGAGCCATCAATAAGTTATTATATTTATTTATTTTATGTTTGCTTAATGTTTCCTATCTTCTTGTTTTGTTTTGATATGCCCAAATAGGCTGCTCATGTGAGCTAGTTTGATTACTGGTGCCTTTGAACCTCTAATGTCATGTCACCAGATGGTTAGATCTGTTACTAGGTATGTGAGCCCAGGAGTCCATTTACTTTTCTTGTATGGATTCAGCTCAGGTGTCGAGGTAGTCAGTATGTGGTACAGGCTCTCACCTACAGTCCTAGACAGGCAGGGGTGATTGGTGTAGGCACAGGTATCTGGCTGCAGTAAGGGGTCAGATGCTGAGCAAGGCAGTGGGCTGACAGCTGCCCCTGAGTGTCTTGGAGGAAAGCATGTCCCTGTTCCCTAGAGCACATAGGTGGGTGGATTTTGCAGCCAGACTGTGAGCACCCAGTGCTGTTGGCTGTAAGGGCTGGGAGGCACCACTTATTCTTGGACCCCTTTCACAGAGGGCTAGGTGGCATGGGTGGAGCCACCAGTCCTCAGGCCCCTGATATGGGTAGGTGAGGGCCCTGCTTAATGGGCAGAGCAGTGTCAAATGTCACAAACCTGCAACTCCACCATATAGCTGATACAGTTGAGGTTAGGCTTCAGGTGTATATCCTATGGTACTGTGCTAATGAGGGCCTACACTGTTGAAAAGGACCCACACAGGTTTCTGAATGGGTGAAAGACATTCAAAGTCTGTGGACCCCTTATACCTGTGCCTAGGGAGCTGTGCCTGCCCTGAGTTCCCAGCTTAGGAGAGCTGGCAGATTATTTTTTCCTGTTTGTTTATTTGTTCCCTCTCCAACGCCAGGAGAATGGCTCAGGGCGGGTAACAGGCCCAACTTCCAGCCCAGGGGACGCAGCAGTCGCTGAAGCCAGACTGGGACCTGCTGTAGAGCAGGGAGGGAGCAGGTAAATGGGAGAGAGGTTCTTCCCAAACTGGTGTTTTTTGATCTGTGAGTTAGGTTAGACGCATGTACTTATCTTTTGCCAGTTGAGCACTGCTTTTCACTGGTTCTAGAGGCTTGAGCAGACTCTCTGCTGCTTGGTCTCTCCCTATGTGAAAAAGGCGTCTGGAACTCCACTGCTTGCCTCACCACACACAGCAGCTGATCCCGGCCTACAGGGCGTTGATTCCCGCCAGGTCAGGTCTGGCAACTCCTCGCTGCTTCTGAACCGTCTCTCCCTCCCCCTGCCACTCAGTCCGATTCTTTAACTTTGCTTTTGATGTTCAGGGCTCCTAGATTGTCATCTATAATCTATTCACTTGTTTTTTTTGGTCTTCGTTGCAAGAGGGACCACCAGAAGCATGTGACTACTCTGCCATCTTAACCCTGCCTCCGGATGCTGTATTTTTAAAAAGAACATTGAAGAACCAGATAAAGGCCTTGAAAAATAAAGATATGATGCAAATATAAAAAATTCAGTAGACAGATTAGAAAAAAAAAATTGAGAATTTCCCAGAAACCAAAATGGGGGATGGGAGGGAGGACACTAAAAATTGACCAATAAAATTTACAAGAATGTCGGAAGGACAAGGGAGGTGGTATGTGAGGGGGTGGTGTAAGAGAACTGAATTCTCAGCTTCCTAGGTAAGAAGTCATTGGATGATGTGTATAATGGAGAAACTAAGACATGGCGTATCAGCATTTTATCTGGGAATGTGGTGGTAGATACCAGGAGAGTCTCTCAAAGTGTTAAAAGAGGCTGCATCTGGGAGGAGGGGAGGACTGAATGAAAGAACTGCTGTTTTTGTTATAAACTTTGTAGTATTACTTGACTTCTCAAACTATTAATTTATTACTTTCAAAAACCTGAAAATAAATATTTTAAAGATAGTATTTCAGGGTCCCCTGTCTAACCTTGAAGTCCTGGTGGTGCAGTGGTTAAGAGCTTGGCTGCTAACCAAAAGGTCAGCAGTTTGAATCCACCAGCCGCTCCTTGGAAACCATAGAGGGCAGTTCTACTCTGTCCTATAAGGATCGCTATGAGTTGGAATCCACTTGACAGCAATGAGTTTGGTTTTGGTTTATCTAACCTTACAGATGTCATTAAGAAAAGTGCCATTTTGTGCGTTGTTGTACAGTACAAGTGATTGTCTTTTACCAAATGTGTATTTGTTTCCACACTTCACCCAAATAAAAATTGGAGCTTGGGAGTCGCAGGTCCTATTTCTGACACTTGTAATACCATCTTTAGAGGTTCTTGTGGCTACAGGGACAGACTATTGTATCTCTCATTTGTAAGATCTGTGTGCATGTGTGTGTATGCATGTGTGACGGGGGGAGGAGACCGCACACGTTTACACTCACTCTTCCTTAACCTACTTATTAGTCTGTTTCCTAAATTTCCTTTATCTTTCTTCTTCTTACTTGCCATAATGTGGACTTAAAGTGCATTTTTAAATATGTGTTAAATTTATTAAAGCTTAGTATTTCTTGTGTGTGTGTGTGTACAGCTTTATTGAGATGTAATTCACATACCGTAAAATTCAGCCCCTTTAAAATGTTCTGCATATTTTTATAAATAATTGAGGTGAGCTTTTTTATTCCTTCTGCCAAAGCTCTGTGTTCAACTTTGTAACCTGAACGTAGCCCTCAGGTGACTGCCTCACTGGTCCTCAGAACGAAGAAGAACGTTTCACCAGAGTGTTAGACAAGAAGAAACATATCAACTTCATTGTGTAGGCCTCTTTTCTTTACTGTGTTTCAACTAAAGAATTTCTTCCTGAAGCATGTTTTAAACATTGGGAAGGGGGTGCAGGGAGAATTAATAAATTCTTTATCATTTAATAACTTCTCTTGTGACCAAGAAAACTCAGGAAGCCAAAAGTATTAGCTCAGAGCAGTAATCTTACAAACGCTTTCTCCCACCCGTACCTGCTTCATCTCCAATTTCTAAATTCCCTTTTCAGGGATGTTTAATGCCTGATACAAAATGCCAGGAAGAGAAAAGCTTCTTTACTGCCAGGAGTTTTCTTCTTGGTATATTCAACCGTGGTATTCCCTTCATCCTGACTCTTTCTTTGAATGATAGGAATAGTCTTGTTTGTTCATGATGATTCTAGTTCATGGATGAGACATTACAATTGCCTGGGCTCTGCCCATCACAGTGAAGTGCTTACACAGGTAGATTGGTGGTTCTTTCTTCTACAGTCTCAATAATCTAATGGAGAAAAAGCCAAAGAATCTTGAGCTGGGCATCTTTTAAGACCCCTTCTGGAAATTAAGGAATTGATGGCACTAGTTTTGTTTTTGTTTTTTAACTGTAAACTTAAACGGACTTGCCTACTATCTTGAGTAGTAAATGACATGTTCTTGTTAAATGTCTTGTCTAAAGCAGGGGCAACATTCTAAAGTCCTGCTGACTCTGGATGGCAGTTCTGTTGTGGGTGGACTCCATCTCTGGCCAGGTGTAACCTGGATCTGTTCCGCCTTCTTTTTTTTTTTAATAATATTTTATTGTGTTTTTGGTTAAAGTTTACACAGCAGATTAGGTTCCCATTTGACAATTTCTACACAAATTTTTCAGTGACGTTAGTTACATGTTTTCACAGTGTGTCAACATTCTCTTTAATTATGTTCTGGTTGTTCCATTTCCAGTACTCTAGTTTCCCTGCCCCCTTATCTTCTCATCTTTGGTTTAGAGTAAATGTTGACCTTTTGGTCTCGTACAGAAGGTTTTTTAGTAGAGCACTGTTCTTACTGGCAGTATCCTTTATTTTGAGTGCCACTCTTATATTTTGCTAAAAGGTGATCTTGGGATAGTTTTGGTTCAGGGTTTAAAAAGTGTCTCAGGGCGATGGTCTCAGGGGGTTGTCTGGTCTCAACTGGTACAGTTAGTCTGGCCTTTTTTAAGAATTTGAGTTTTGTTGTACATTTTTCTCCCATTCTGTCTAGAACCATCTGTTGTGATACCAGTGAGAATGGTCATTGGTGGTAGCCGGGCACCATCTAGTTCTTCTGTTCTCAGCATAGATGAGGCTGTGTCTCATGTAGGCTGTCAGCCTTGTAGACTTGTTTCTTCTCTGAGATCTTGGTTACCTACTTACTCTTTTGCTCCTGACTAGTAGAGACCAACAGTTGTATCTTAGATGGCCGTTCGCAAGCTTTTAAGACCCCAGGCACTACTCACTGCACTAAGATTGTTCTGCTTTCTTCTGATTCCTTGGTTCATCCATGTGTCTCATCTCCCCAAAAAGCTCTGGGGAGTGGCTGAGTGTGACAGGAGCCTTGTCTTGGGTGTAGGGGTGTCGATTCTTTGGGTGATGGCAACAGGAGTCACCCCCTGAAGACCAGGGATCCATTCTGTATCTCCAGTCACTGGCATGTGAACCCCAATACAGAAAATCCTAGAAGGGTTCATACTCCTGTGTGTCTCTGCTTTAATCTGTTACACTAAATCACAAGTACGTGACCTGCTGACTCAGTTAAGCTGGGGCTGGGGGTTGGGGAAGGGAGTGTATACAGGATGTGATTCTTAGAAAAGAACAGATTCTCCCAGATGGCAGGTGGTCATCTCTTGGTTAGTTTTTAATCATGCCTCATGAGACACGAGGCACAGTGGTGGGAGTCATCTGGCATCTGTGTTAAGAGCCTTATTGTTGTTAGCTGCCATCTAGTCAGCTCTGAATCATAGTGACTTTATATATAAAAGAACAAACATTGCCCAACGTTCTCATGATCGTTGATATGTTTGAGTCCATCGTTGACTTCGTACATTCCATGTTCCAATTATTAATGGATGTTTGCTGCTGTTGCTTCTCATTTTGAGTCATGCCACATCAGCAAATGAAGGTCCCAAAGCCTTTACTCCATTTTTGTCATTAAGATCAATTCTTTGAGAAGGCAGCTCTTTCCCAGTTGTATTTTGAGTGCCTTCCAGCCTGGGGAGCTCATCTTCCATCACTACATCAGACAGTATTCTCTTGTGTTATTCTCTTGTGATCATTGTCTAATTTTTGGAAGTATATCATCAGGCCTTTCTTCAAGAGCCTTAACAATGTCTTATTCTCTGAGGCAGTGGTTCCACTTCGGGATATCTTTCTGGTGAAAGTAATACAGATTGTAGCAAATGATATTTCTGACAAACTTATATATGAAAGCAATTTTTTTAAAAAAGGAAACTGGAACAAATGTCCTATCATAACCTATCTTAAAAGATTGATTAAATAAATGGTTACATACATGTGATGGAATATTTTGCTGGCATAAAAAATTGTGCCTAAAGTTATTAATTCATTAATTCAGCAAACATTTATTGGGCACCTACTACATGCCAGAAACTTGCTACACACTGAAGGTAATGAACCGAATAAGAAAATAAGAAAGCCACAGAACATTCCTAGTCTGATGAAAAAGAGAAACAATTAAACAAATAAATAAATAAGACAATTTCTGAAAGTGATTAACATTATTAAGTGGGGAGAAAAAGGAGAAAGCTGTATATGGTGTGATTTCAACTATACAGAAAACACACATGCGTAGAAAAAAGCCTGGTAGAAAATATACCAGCGGAATTAGAGATGATTTTTATTTTCTTCTTTCTATGTTTCAGTATTTAATAATTTTTCTTCTTCATTTTAAATATCAATATTTATTTATTGATGAGACATTTTCCCATTATCGCATTGGATAGTGGATCAGGTCATTTGCATTTCATTATAAGGTACTATTCTAATGTTTGGAGTCTCTGGGTGGCACAAATGGTTAAACACTAAACTACTAACTGAAAGGTTGGCAGTTCAAACCCACCCAGAGGTGCCTCAGAAGTAAGGCCTGTCAGTCTGCTTCGGAAAGGTCACAGCCTTGAAAACCTAGGTGGAGCAGTTCTACTCTGCACACTTGGGGTTGCCATGAGTCAGAATCAACTTGACAGCAGCTGACAACAACAAAATTATAATGGTCTAGAGACTGTTGCAATAATTTCTGTGATCTAAGAGTATGCGTTCAATCAGGAATGGGTTAGATACTTTTTAGTGCTTTTTCTGCACTTTTGTTTTAAATTAGATATATTGGTGTAAGGTCAAAGTATGTTAATAGAGCCACAATTGTGTTCAAGGAATAGATCTTTCTTGTTTCTAATTGAGTATTTTTTTAAATAGCTTATTTTTATTTGTTAATTTAAAATTACAGTAGTACAACATGCTTGTTAATTTTTCTTCTTTTTATAATTAGGAAAAAATAGCTTTAAAAAAGAATGACTTCAAATTTATACCATACAATCGAATATGTATTTTCATGTTTTTATGCAGGCAGAAAAACTAAGTGATTCCCTTGGTAGAAGAGGTAAAAAGAGCATGTACACCTTTAACTACAAAAAAAGAAGAGGAAATGGATCCAAAGTTGCTAGTATCTAGCCCGTACCCTCAGGTCAAGTTTTCTAAATGGCACCTACTAGGAAAGAGGAAATCGTTCTTGGAGCACACATAGGAAGGGGTTCCTGCGATCCACCTCACCTCTCTCTGGCTGTTCCTTCTCACCTGCTGACCCTCAGCTCGGTGGCCCTTAGCACAGTGCCTGGCCCACAGCAGGCTTTCATGAATATCTGTTGCATGAAATGCAGATGGAGAAAAGGAACAAAAATTTAAACCAGGCATGAGCAAAAGCATTTTCTCGAACTACTAGTACTTGGAACGAACTTGGCTAAGGTGTGCATTTATGCGTATTTGAAGTCTCATCACTTGTTCCCAGCAAATATTTTTTGTAAATATGAGTCTACAAATTGCTTCAAATATTTTCAGTCAGAAAGGTATCTAGCTTTTGATCAAATGAAAAGATGCTCAACCATTCATGTAATAAGAGAAATGCAAAGTAAATGTCACAGAGTTAGCAATTGTCACCAGTCCGCTAGGCAAAGACACACGACCTGAGGCTAGGAGGAAACAGGCAATGTTGATAATTACTGGTAGTAGAGTAAAGTGATGGGACCCCCAGGGAAGACAGCTTGGCCAGGTCTATCAAAATTACAGATTCATATTCCTTTGATCCCCAATTCCACGTTTAGGAATGGGCAATTCTCACATATCTACAGATACACTTGTTAGATGCCATTGAGCTGATTCTGACTCATTGCAACCCTGTGTACAACAGAACGAAACACCGCCCAGTCCTGTACCCTCCTCACAGTCATTGCTATGTTTGAGCCCATTGTGGCAGCCACTATGTCAGTCTGTCTTGTTGAGAGTCTTCTTTTTCACTGACCCTCTCTTTTACCAAGCGTGATGTCCTTCTCCAGGGACTGATCCCTCCTGATAACATGTCGAGAGTATGTGAGATGAAAGTCTCGCCATATCACTTCTAAGGAGCACTCTGGCTGTACTTTTTCCAAGACAGATTTGTTTGTTCTTCTGCAGACCATGGTATATTCAATATTTTTCACCAACAGCATAATTCAAAGGTGTCAATTCTTCTTTGGTCTTCTTTATTCATTTTCCAGCTTTCACATGCATATGAGGCAATTGAAAACACCATGACTTGGGTCAGGTGCACTTTAGTCTTTAAAGTGACATCTTTGCCTTTCAACACTTTAAAGAGATTGTTTGCAGCACATTTGCCCAGTGCAATGTGTTGTTTGACTTCTTGACTGCTGCTTCCATGGACATTGATTATGAATCCAAGTAAAATGAAATCTTTGACAACTTCAATCTTCTCTCCGTTTACCATGATGTTACTTATTGGTCCAGTTGTGAAGATTTTTGTTTTCTTTATGTTAAGGTGTAATCCATATTGAAGGCTGTAGTCTTTGATCTTCATCAGTAAGTGCCTCAAGTCCTCTTCACTTACAGCAAGCAAGGTTGTGTCAGCTACATATTACAGGTTGTTAATGAGTCTGCCTCCAATCCTGATGCCCCATTCTTTTTCATATAGTCCCACTTTTCAGATTATTTGCTCAGCATACAGATTGAATAAGTATGGTGAAAAGATACAACCCTGACATGCATTTTTCCTGACTTTAAACCATGCAGTATCCCCTTGATCTGTTCAAACGACTGCCTCTTGGTCTAAGTACAGGTTCCTTATGAGCACAGTTAAGTATTCTGGAATTCCCATTCTTCTCAATGTCATCTATAATTTGTTATGATATACTCAGTCAAATGCCTTTACATAGTCAATAAAACACAGGTAAACATCTTTCTGGTATTCTCTGCTTTCCACCATGACACATCTGACATCAGCAATGATATCCCTTGTTCCACATCCTCTTCTGAATCCAGCTTGAATTTCTCTCAGTTCTCTGTCGATGTACTACTACAACCGCTTTTGATCTTCAGCAAAATTTTACTTGTGTGTGATATTAATGATATTGTTTGATAATTTCTGCATTCTGTTGGGTCACCTTTGTTTGGAATGGGTACAGATATGGATCTCTTCCCGTCAGTTGGCCAGGTAGCTCTCTTCCAAATTTCTTGGCATAGCTGAGTGAACACCTCCAGGGTTGCATCCGTTTGTTGAAACATCTCAGTTGGTATTCCATCAATTCCTGGAGCGTTGTTTTTCACCAATGCCTTCAGTGCAGCTTGGACTTCTTCCTTCAGTACCGTCAGTTCTTGATCACATGCTACCTCCTGAAATGGTTGAAGGTCAACCAATTCTTTTTGGTACAGTGACTCTGTATTCCTTCCATCTTCTTTTGCTGCTTCCTGCATCGTTTAATATTTTCTCCATAGAATCCTTCAGTATTGCAACTCGAGGCTTGAGAAATGTCGATTGTGTTCTTCCCTTTTGGTTTTCTATCTCCAGGTGTTTGCACATGTCATTATAATGCTTTGTCTTCTCGAGCCGCCCTTTGACATCTGTTCAGCTCTTGCTTCATCATTTCTTCCTTTCACTTTAGCTACTCTGTGTTCAAGAGCAACTTTCAGAGTCTTCTGACATCCATTTTGGTCTTTTCTTTCTTTCTTGTCTTTTTAATAACATCTTGCTTTCTTCATGTATGATGTTCTTGATGTCATTCATCAACTCATCTGGTCTTCGGTCATTAGCGTTCAACGTGTCAAATCTATTCTTGAGATGGTCTCTAAATTCAGGTGGAATATACTCAAGATCATACTTTGGCTCTCGTTGACTTGTTCTCATTTTCTTCAACTTCAGCTTGAACTTGCTATGAGCAGTTGATGGTCTGTTCCACAGTCAGCCCCTGGCCTTGCTGTGACTGATGATATTGAGCTTTTCCAACGCTCTTTCCACAGAGGTAGTCGATTTGATTCTGGTGTATTCCATCTGGTGAGGTCCATTGTATAGTCACTGTTTATGTTGTTGAGAAAAGGTATTTGCAATGAAGAAGTCATTGGTCTTGCAAAATTCTATCATGCGGTCTCTGGTGTTATTTCTATTACCAAGGCCATATTTTCCAACTACCAATTCTTCTTTTGCTTCCAGCATTCACATTCCAATCACCAGTAATTATCAATGCATCTTAATTGCATGTTTGATCAATTTCAGACTGCAGATGTTGGTAAAAATCTTCAATTTCTTCATCTTTGGCCTTAGTGGTTGGTGGATAAATTTGAATAATAGTCATACTAACTGGTCTTTCTTGTAGGCATATGGATATTATCATATCACTGACAGTGTTGTACTTCAGGGTAGATCTTGAAAGGATACACTTACACACATAAAAAGTCAGGCCCACTACCTGTCTGCCAGTTGTCGTACTGTGGTGGCTTGAGTGTTGCTATGATGCTGGAAGCTATGCTACCGGTATTTCAAATACCAGCAGGGTCACCTATGGTGGACAGGTTTCAGCAGAGCTTCCAGACTAAGATAGACTAGGAAGAAGGACCTGGTGATCTACTTCTGAAAATTAACCAGTGAAAACCCTGTGGATCACAATAGAATGGACTCAAATGTTCCAAGAATTGTGCTGGTACAGGACCAGGCAGCATTTCATTCTGTTATACATAGGGCCACCGTGAGTCAGAGCTGACAGCAGCTAACAATAACATATGTCAGACACTGTTCTAAGTGCTTTACAACCATGAAATGTTTAATGCCTTAAACAACTCTGTCATGGATTGAATTATGTCCCCCCAAAAATGTGTGTGTCATTTTGGCTGGGCCATGATTCCCGGTATTGTGCGATTTTCCTATATGTTGTAAATCCTGCCTCTATGATGTTAATCAGGGAGGATAGGCGGCAATTGTGTTAGTGAGGCAGGACTCAATCTGCAAGATTGGATTGTATCCTGAGGCAATCTCTTGAGATATAAAAGAGAGAAGTGAGCAGAGAGACAGGGAGACCTCATACCACCAAGAAAGCAGTGCCAGGAGCAGAGCATGTCCTTTGGACCCGGGGTCCCTGCGCGGGGAAGCTCCTAGTCCAGGGGAACATTGAAGAGAAGACTGACAGAAAAAGAAAGCCTTCCCCTGAAGCTGATGCCCTAAATTTGGACTTTTAGCCTACTTTACTGTGAAGAAATAAATTTCTCTTTGTGAAAGCCATCCACTTATGGTATTTCTGTTGTAGCAGCACTTGATGACTAAGACAAACTCTATAAGATAGATACTATTATTGTCTGCATTTTACATATGAGGAAACTGAGGAACAGAGAGATTAAGTAATTTGCCTAAGAATCACGCAGCTAGTAGGTGGCAGAGCCAGGACTCAAACCCAGAGTAACTTCAGAGCTTTTGCTCTTCCCACACCACTGAGTCCCTGCTCATGTGACCAGGTTACAGCACTGTTTGTAATTGCAAAAGTTTGGAAACAGCCTCAGTGTCCATCAGTAAGCTCTTGTTTAAGTAAATTATGATACTTCCGTAGCATCATTTGGCATGGTGCAGAAGGTGCCACCATTTGTGTTCATAAAGGGGATGGGGCAGAACATTTGTTCATACTTGCTAGGATAAACATATAATACCTTTGGAAGGAAACACAAGATTTGGATAACCACAGTCACCCATGGGGAGGAAAACGGTGGCCAAGGGTAGGGTAGGAGGGCGACATCACTGTATTCCCTTTTATACTTTTGGATTTTGAGCCGTCCATATATATTACTTACTCAAAAAAAAAACCAAAAAGCCCTGAGAACAACTTCTTTTTAATAATTTATCTCTGACCATACAAGCACTTTGTTCATAGATTTTTTTAATTTAATTTTTTTAAATTTATATATGTGAACAGGTTATATGTGCTTGTGGTTTAAAAAAAAAAAAAATCCCCAAGGGAGTATAATGGAAAGGCAGTCTTTTCCCATTCCTGAACTGCAATCTCCCAGCCCCCTCCTCGCAGGCAGCCTCTTATGAATTCCCTCCATTCTCTTCCTCACTCTGGTGCCTGGCTGATCCTGGGCACAGAGCAGCCTCTTTGTCTGTCCTACCAAAACTAGATCTGAAAATAGGCATCTAATTTTAGTAACCAGGCCTTTTGTGGGTGTTTTTGGAGACATTGTATAGAGTAGAAATACCCTATGTGATGTCTCCAAAAACACCCACAAATACATTTCCACCCAAATTACAGCTTAGAGAACCCTTGCTCTCTGTCATATGGTCATTCCACTCGCACCGTGATCACAGTTCACCACTCAGTAGTTAAATGCCCAGATTCCTTTGTGGTTTTGAAATAAAGCTTTCGTTTGATCCTAAGGAGTTGAGAGCAGATGGGGATTACTATCAGTGGCTGTGTTTTCTGCACCTACAATTGTATTAAATGCTTCTTATGTTGTCATCATCAGACGCATTGCCTGGGGTGGGGAAGGTGTCACAGGAACGAGCCGTGGTGTGTCTGAAAGAGCCGGGCCCATTGGAAGACCGTGCAGTGGGAAAGACCAGCTCAGGAATGTTTTATCAATGGAAGGACCTCGTTTCTATCCACTAATCCTGGCTGTCTTGGGAGAGACTAGGAAGATACAGGGCCTGGCCTGGGGCAGCTGGGATGCTGCAGGTGTAGGCGCTGCCACTCTGGTTGGTGAGGGTGATGGCTAAAATGAAACAGGGCTTCCCTGGGCCACGTTGTGTCACTGAATCAGAGTCAGAACACCATAAAACAACACCAGGGTTTGGCCTGGTGGGTGGCAGGGCCACTTCTGGCTCTGGCTGTTTCCCACCTGCCCACCCAGGCCTGCAGTAATGTCAGCCCATGGGCAAGCAGGAGCCCCCGCTGGGATTTAGGGAGGCCAAGAGGAGCCCAGCAGGTCCCTAGGGAGTGAAGCGGTGGATGAAGAGCCTGTGGTGGGGGGAGCTCAGGGGCCTGAGCGGTGGTACATCAAGGGGTTCACGCTGAGCTCTCTTGCTTTGCAGGGAAACTGAAGGAATGGAGCCTGATTTTGTACGGCACAGCCCAGCACCCATACAACACCTTCAGCTCCCACCAGTCTCGTTCGCGGATGCTGGAGCTCTCCACACCAGAGCTAGAGCTGGAGCCATCCAAGCCTGCTGCGTTCCCAGCCCAGTCCGAGGTCCCCGAGGAGGAAGAAGATTATACAGGTAGTGGATCTGAAGCAGGAGGAGCTGGCTAGCCTCAGTGATTTTTGCTTTTCCACTGTAGCTCTTAAACTGTGGGGCTGCTCCCAGCAAGAGGTGGGGGTGATGATTGTATGCCTTCTTGTTCCTGGAAGTTGTAATAATGATAGTAATTTGCACTCATACAGCTCCTTCCACCCAAGGCTCTCCTAATATTTTACAGAAGAGTAAGTATGCTTCAAACCAGTAAGTATTCTCCAACCTTCCCAGTCTGGGAAATTGAGGCCCTGTATGCCCAACCAGAACGGTTACCTGCCCCCCTGGTCAATTAGCCTCCTCCTGAGGCACCACTTTTTCCTCTCAGGCCCCCATCTCCCTTTCATGCCCACCCACATTTGGTCCTTGGAGGTTACTAACAGGGGCCCAGGCCTCTTAAGTGAATCTGCAGAGCCAGGAAGGGAGCTGAAGTGAGCGATCTGGGGCAAGGCTCCGAGAGCTGCGATAGAAACCTAGGACATTCAGTCAGTAGACACTGATGCTGCACGGAAAAGCTCTTACCAATATCACAGGCAGTAAAGACACCTCTGCAAACCTTGTCTTCTATCACAGGCAGTAAAGACACCTCTGCAAACCTTGTCTTCAGCCATACCATTGCCAGGTGGCATAGGTAGCACCTGGCCTGGCCCCAGCGCACCTTGCCAGGGCTGCAGAGTGCCACAGCAGCCAGCAGGGGGCTCCCGTGTCTCCAGCGGCTGGGCCTGCGGAGTTTTTATTAGCACGTTAGATAGAAAGCTGCTCCCTTCCCTCTGAGCCATCCCACACAGATTTGTGAGGCTGCAGTGTTTCTGGTTTGGCATATTTTCTTTAGCTGAATATTACAGCTACGTGATAAATGATGGGTGATATCTCAGAAGATTGATGCCAAGTTATGTAATCACTTCTGAAAAAAGTAACAGAATGGAGAATTCCATCAATACTGATCAAGCATAAATTATGGTTGATTCAATTTTAAATTTCCCCTTCAAAACCTAGCACTGAATTATGTATGGACCAATCTGCTCCATTTCCCCTTGTGATTTATAAATGGTGGCAAAATTCAGTAATTATTAATAAAGGACTAATTTTTATTTTCCTGAAAACCTACCCTTGGCTTTACCTTGTGCACCGGCACTTTGCCATAACATTATTCCGCAGTTCCATTTTCCCTCTGTTTACTGAGCATGGTGGAGCAAAGACGTGCTCCCTGATCTCAGGGAAGTTCCCTGCGGTTTCAGGCTGGTGGGGCAAGTGAACCAGTAGCAATGGGAAGAGCCGGCAGGAGACAAAGCACAGCAGAGAGGCTAGGACGGCAGGGCGCCCCACTGTGGACGGCAAAGAGAGAGCGCTTTGAGGAGGAGGGAGCAGCCTCGTTAGATCCTAGGTAGGTGAGGGAGGAGGGAACAGAGGAAATGCTGCTGAGTGGGGCTCACCTCGCACCCTGGGTGGAAGCAGCCTCAGTCACAGACATGCCTGGGTGCAGAGGCCCAGGGAGGGAGAAAGAGATTTTGAAGTGGAGCGATAACTGAACAACTTTCCAGAGATTTAACCCCACTCAGGAGTTTTAGTGGGGCATGCGGAGCAGGACCGCATCGGGCTGACACAGCCTACGTTCAACTCCTCACACCAGAGCTCTCTCCACAGATTAGACGGGACCTGCCCAGGCACTGAGCTGTCATTGGGGACCACACTGGAGTGGGTGTCAGTGTGTCACTCTCCTTGGCCCCCTGTTCTCTGCAGTCAGCCAACCCCTGTATCCTCTCCCCCATGTCTCCAGTGTTATGGTGAGGTTCCGGTGCCCTGTCCTCAGATGGGCAAATGGTGAAAAAGACCCTCCTGTGCCTTCAGAAATTGGCCTGATGCGAAATGGCAAAGCCCATCCGCCAGCCATTCCCCACTTGCTTTCTAACTTTTGCTTGTTTATGTTTTTTTGTTTTGTTTTTTAAATCCTGGATTTGTTCCACAAAGGATTTAAGGTGGCATTTTCAAATAACCCCATGTCAATATAATGCAATGTATCAGTCCTGTTAGCCAGTCCATTTACTGCAATAATTGAGCTCCCCTTATATACACATCAGAAACCCTGATGACATAGTGGTTAAGAGCTATGGCTGCTAACCAAAAGGTCAGCAGGTCGAATCCATCAGGCGCTCCCTGGAAACTCTATGGGGCAGTTCTACTCTGTCCTGTAGGGTCGCTATGAGTCGGAATTGACTCGAAAGCAGTGGAGTTTTGTATACAGAGCCTCCTGTTAGGAGTGATCGGATGCTGCACAGGAAGGCAGTAGATCTTGAAGGAACTTCCACGGAAGAACTTCCACACTCACTGAGGCAAGAGGAAAAGCAGATGTAAATACACAAGACATCACATATGCTCCCGCAGAGAATGAGTTGCAGCTGCACAAGGAAAAAATACACACATGCTTAGGAGTGACAGAGTAGCTGGGTAGGACAGCCAGGGATTGAATGCAAGAACGCTTCCTGGGAGACTTGACTCTTGATATTTGGCTTCTCAAAAGAATCCAAGTAGAGAGGCATCTGGGGAGAGTTTGCCCACAGAGCTCCCCCTGCCTACCTTCAGTCCCGGGGTGGGCTTTTTTTTTTTTTTTTTTATTTTTTTGATTGTACTTTAGGTGAAGGTTTACAAAACAAACTTTCTCATTAAACAGTTAGTATACATATTGTTTTATGACATTGGTTAACAACCCCATGACATGTCAACACTCTCCCTTCTCGATCTTGGAGGACCTTCTGTTTTTCTTCAGTGAAAATATACATAGCCAAACATACACCATTTCAAAAATTTCTGCATGTACAATTCAGTGACATTGATTACATTCTTCCAATTGTGCTGCTATTCTCACTTTAGATGAAGGTTTACAGAACAAAATAGTTTCTCATTAAACAGT
>NW_004443955.1:11718533-11769803 GCF_000243295.1 Trichechus manatus latirostris
TTTAATAATATATTTTATTTAACCCAATATATTTCTTCAACATGTAATCAACATGAAAATTTTTTTATTGTGCATTAGGTGAAAGTTTACAGACCAGATTGGATTCCCATTCAGTAGTTTGTACATAACGTGTTTCATAGCCTTGGCTTCATGTCCCACAGTGTGTCAGCACTCTCCCCACTTCTGCCCTGGGTTCCCCATCTCATTTCATCCAGATTTTCTACCCCTTCCTGCCTTCTCATCTTTGCTTTTGGGCATATATAGCCCTTTTGATCTCATATAACTGATTGTTCTAAGGAGCATGTTCCTCTCCCGTGTTATTTATTTTATGGGCTTGTCTGTTGTTTGGCTGGAAGGTGGTCTCCGGGAATGGCTGCAGTTCCAGGTCAGAAAGATGTCTTAGGGCCATAGTCTCGGAGGTTCCTCCAGTCTCTGTCAGACCAGTAAATCTGGTCCTTTTTGTGAATTTGATTTTTTGTTCTATGTTTTTTTCCCACACTGTCCAGGACCCTGTGTTGTGATCCCAGTTAGAGTGGTCAGCAGTGATAGCTGGGCATCATCTAGTTCTTCTGGTCTCAGGGTCGTGTAGTCTCTGGTTCATGTGGTCCGTTAGTCCTTTGGATTAAATGTTCCCTTGAGTCTTTGATTTTTTTTTTCGCTTTTCTTTGCTCTGGACGGGAAGAGACCGATAGTTGTATCTTAGATGGCTGCTCCTAACCTTTTAAGACCCCAGACACTACTCACCAAAGAAGGAGGCAGAACATTGTCTTTATGAACTATGTTGTGCCAATTGACGTAGATGTCCCCTGAGTCTATGGTCCTTTGGCTTCAAGCCTAGAAACTTCATCCCTCAAGGTGTTTGGTTATGTCTAAGAGGTTTCCCTGACTGTTCCCTTGCATGCTCTATTGTTTATGTTAATATATAAGGGGTACCTAAGGTCATGTATATAGAAATATCCACCACAAACCTGTATCTGCCAGTAAGTGTGCTCCCTTACACCCTCCCACACCTTTTGGCATAGCTATCTACCTATGTATCCATTGGTAAATTATTGTTTGTTAATACTGCTGTTGCAGGGTTGTCTGTGCTATAGTAGTTACCGTAGTTGCCCTTTGTTCTTGAGTTCCTCTCAGTGTCCTCTCTTGCCTTGGTCATGTTGTGTTGACTTCTCCCGTATTGTGTATTGCCTTTCCCTTCACCAATATTAACACATGTCTGCTATCTATTTGGCAATGTTCCTTCCCTCCTCCTCCTTGGTAACCATCAAATAATGGTTTGCTTGTTTGTTTTTCTGTGTATAAACATTTTGTTACCTTATAGTGGCAGTCTCATACAATATTTGTCCTTTTGTGATTGACTGTTTCACTCAACATAATTCCTCCAAATTCATCCATGTTGTGAGATGTTTCTCGGATTCATCATTATTCTTTATCGTTGCATAGTATTCCACTGTGTATATGTACCACAGTTTGTTAATCCATTTGTCTTTTGATAGGCACTTAGGTTGTTTCCACCTTTTTGTTACTGTGAATAATGCTGTAATTAACATAGATGTGCATATGTCTGTTTATGTCACGGCTCTTATTTCTTTCAGGTATACATCTAGGACTGGGAATGCTGGATCATATGGTATTTCTATTTCTAGCTTTTTGAGGAGCGCCATACCGTCTTCTATAGTGGTTGTACCATTTTACGTTGTACCAGCAGTGTATAAGAGTTCCAATCTCCCCACAACCTCGCCAACATTTGTTATTTTCTGTGTTTTTTATTAGTGAGATGGTATCTCATTGCAGTTTTGATTTGTATCTCTCTAATTGCTAATGATTACAAGCATTTCTTCATATGTTTGCTAGCAGCCTGAATGTCTTCTTTGGTGAAGTGTCTGTTCATATCCTTTACCTGTTTTTTATTTGGATTGTTTGTCTTTCTGTTGTTAAGGTGCTGAAGTTTTCTATAAGCTTTATAGAATTTATGTCATAGCCAAAAAAATTTTCCCAATTTGTAGGTTCTCTTTTTACTCTTTTGGAAAAGTCTTTTGTTGAGCATAAGTGTTTAATTTTAAGGAGGCCTCATTTATCTACTTCATCTTCTGCTTTGTGTGCATTTTTAGTTATGTTTGGTATTCTATTTATGCCATATATTAGGGCGCCTAGCATTGTCCCTATTTTTTCCTCCATGATCTTTATGATTTTAGGTTTTATTTTTAGGTCTTTGACTCATTTTGAGTTAGTTTTTATGTATGGTGTGAGGTATGGGTCCCCTTTCATTTTTCTACAGATAAATATCCAGTTTTGCCAGCACTGTTTGTTGAAGAGACTATCTTTTCCTGATTTAATGGACTTTGGTCCTTTGTCAAAGATCAGCTATCCATAGGGGGACAGATTTATGTCTGGGTTCTCAGTTCTTTTCCATTGGTCTACGTGTCTGTTGTTGTACCAGTACCAGGCTGTTTTGACTACTGTGGCTGTACAGAAGGTTCTGAGATCAAGTAATGTGAGGCCTCCTACTTTGTTCTTCTTCTTTAATAATGGTTTACTTATTCAAGGCTTCTTTCCCTTCTATATAAAGTTAGTGATTAGTTTTTCCACCTCATTGAAGAATGCTATTGGGATTTGGATCAGGATTGCATTATATCTATATATCACTTTGGGTAGTATTGTCATTTTCACAATGTTAAGTCTTCCTATCCAAGAGCATGAATCTAGCAAAATTGGAAATCTTCAAAAATGAAATAGAACACATAAACATTGATATCCTAGGCGTTAGTGAGCTGAAATGGACTGGTACTGGTCATTTTGAATCAGACAATCATATGGTCTACTGTGCCGGGAATGACAAATTGAAGAGGAATGCATGGCATTCATCGTCAAAAAGAACATCTCAAGATCTATCCTGAAATACAGTGCTGTCAGTGATAGGATAATGTCTTTAGTTATCTAGTGCTGCTATAACAGAAATACTACAAGTGGATGGCTTTAACAAAGAGAAATTCATTTTCTCACAGTCTGGTAGGCTAAAAGTCCAAATTCAGGGCATCAACTCCAGGGGAAGGCTCTCTCTCTCTCTCTGTCAGCTCTGGAGGAAGGTCCTTTTTGTCAGTCTTCCCCTGGACTAGGAGCTTCTCCACGCAGGAACCCCGGGTCCAAAGGACCCACTCTGCTCTTGATGCTTCTTTCTTGGAGGTATGAGGTCCTCACTCTCTGCTTGCTTCCCTTTTCCTTTATCTCTTGTAAGATAAGAGGTGGTGCAGGCCACTCTCCAGGGAAACTCCCTTTACATTGGATCAGGGATGTGACCTTAGTAATGGCGTTACAATCCCACCCTAATCCTCTTTAACATAAAATTACAATCACAAAGTGGAAGACAACCACACAATACTGGGAATCATGGCCTAACCAAGTTGACATATATTTTGGGAGGACACAATTCAATCCATGACAGATGATATCCATACGCCTACAAGGAAGACAAGTTAATACAACTATTATTCAAATTTACACACCAATCACAAAGGCCAAAGATGAGGAAATTGAAGATTTTTACCAACTTTTGTAGTCTGAAATTGATCAAACATGCAGTTAGGATGCATTGATAATTACTGGTGATTGGAATGCAAAAGTTTCAGACAGAAGAAGGATTGGTAATTGCAAAATATGGCCTTGGTGATAGAAACAATGCTGGGGATCACGTGATAGAATTTTGCAAGACTAACGACTTCTTCATTGCAAGTACCTTTTTTCACCAACATAAACTATACACGTGGACCTCGCCAGATGGAATACACAGGAATCAAATCGACTACATCTGTGGAGAGAGACAACGGAAAAGCTCAATATCATCAGTCAGAACAAGACCAGGGGCTGACTGTGGAACAGACCATCAATTGCTTATATGCAAGTTCAAGTTGAAGCTGAAGAAAATTAAAACAAGTCCACAAGAGCCAAAGTATGACCTTGAGCATATCCCACCTGAATTTAGAGACCATCTCAAGAATAGATTTGACACATTGAACACTAATGATGGAAGACCAGATGAGTTGTGCAAGGACATCATACATAAAGAAAGCAAGAGGTCATTAAAAAGACAGGAAAGAAAGAAAAGACCAAAATGGATGTCAGAAGAGACTTTGAAACTTGCTCTTGAACGTCGAGTAGCTAAAGCGAAAGGAAATCTTGAAGTCAAAGAGCTGAACAAAAGATTTCAAAGGGTGGCTTGAGAAGAGAAAGTAAAGTATTATAAAGGACCTAGAGGTAGAAAACCAAAACGAAAGAACACGCTTGGCATTTCTCAAGCTGAAAGAACTGAAGAAAAAATTCAAGCCTCAAGTTGCAATAGTGAAGGATTCTATGGGGAAAATATTACATTATGCAGGAAGCATCAAAAGAAGATGAAAGGAATACACAGAGTCACTGTACCAAAAAGAATTGGTCGACCTTCAGCCATTTCAGGATGTAGCATATGATCAGGAACCAATGGTGTTGAAGGAAGAAGTCCAAGCTGCACTGAAGGCTTTGGCGAAAAGCAAGGCTCCCGGAATTGACAGAATACCAATTGAGATGGTTCAACAAATGGATGCAGCACTGGAAGTGCTCACTTGTCTGTGCCAAGAAATTTGGAGGACAGCTGCCTGGCCAGCTGACTGGAAGAGATCCATACTTGTGCCTAGTCCCAAGACAGGCAATCCAACCGCATTTAGAAATTATCAAACAATATCATTAATATCACACACAAGAAAATTTTGCTGAAGGTCATTCAAAAGAAGCTGCAGCAGTATATTGACGGAGAACTGCCAGAAATTCAAGCCAGATTCAGAAGAGGACGAGGAACCAGGGATATCATTGCTGATGTAAAATGGATCCTGGCTAAAAGCAGAGAATATCAGAAGGATGTTTACCTTTGTTTTATTGCCTATGCAAAGGCATTCGACTATGTGGATCATAATAAATTATGGATAATGTTGCGAAGAATAGGAATTCCAGAACACTTAATTGTGCTCAGCCTATACATAGATCAACAGGCAGTCATTGGAACAGAACAAGGGGATACTGCATGGCTTAAAGGCAGGAAAGGTATGCATCAGTCAGGGTTGTATCCTTTTACCATACTTATGGAATCTGTATGCTGAGCAAATAATCCAAGAAGCTAGACTATATGAAGAACATGGCATCAGGATTGGAGGAAGACTCATTCACAACCTGTGATATGGCAGATGACACAACCTTGCTTGCTGAAAGTAAAGAGGGCTTGAAGCACTTACTGATGAAAATCAAAGACCACAGCCTTCAGCATGGATTACACCTCAACATAAAGAAAACAAAAATCCTCACAACTGGACTAATAAGGAACATCATGATAAATGGAGAAAAGATTGAAGTTGTCAAGGATTTCCTTTTGCTTGGATCCACAATCAACACCCATGGAAGCAGCAGTCAAGAAATCAAAAGACGCATTGCATTGGGCAGATCTGCTGCAAAAGACCTCTTTAAAGTGTTGAAAAGCAAACATGTCACCTTGAGGACTAAGGTGTGCCTGACCAAGCCATGGTGTTTTTGATTGCCTCATATGCATGTGAAAGCTGGACGATGAATAAGGAGGACTGAAGAAGAATTGATGCCTTTGAATTACGGTGTTGGTGAAGAATATTGAATATACCATGGTCTGCAGAAGAACGAACAAATCTGTCCTGGAAGAAGTACAACTAGAGTTCTCCTTAGAAGCAAGGATGGCGAGACTCTCACATACCTTGGACATGTTATCAGGAGGGATCAGTCCCTGGAGAAGGACATCATGCTTGGTAAAGTGGAGGGCCAGCGAAAAATAGGAAGACCCTCAACAAGATGGATTGACACAGTGGCTGTAACAATGGGGTCAAGCATAACAACGATCGTGAGAATGGTGCAGGACCAGGCAGTGTTTCGTCCTGTTGAACATAGGGTTGCTATGAGTCGAAACCGACTTGATGTCACCTAACAACAACATCCAATAGCATGGTATGTTTTTTTTCATTTATGTAGGTGTCTTTTGGTTTCTTGCAGTAGTGTTTTGTAGTTTTCTTTGTATAAGTCTTTTATGTCCCTGGTTAGATTTATTCCTGTTTTATCTTTTGGGGGCTGTTGTAAATGGTATTGTTTTCCTGATTTCCTTTTCAAAGTTCTCTTTGTTGATATAGAGGAATTCAACTGATTTTTGTATGTCGATCTTGTATCCTGTCACTTTGCTGAATCTTTCCATTAGTTCCAGTAGCTTTCTTGTGGAATCTATGGGATTTTCTATATATAGGATCATGCCATCTGCGAATAAGGATAGTTTTACTTCTTCCTTACCAATCCAGATGCTCTTTATTCCCTTTTCTTGCCTTATTGCTCTCACTAGGACCTCCACACAATGTTGAATAAGAGTGGTGATAAAGAGCATCCCTGTCTGGTTGCCGTTTTCAAGAGGAATGCTTTCAGACTCTCACTGTTGATATAGTGTTGGCTGTTGGTTTTATATAAATTCCCTTTATTATGTTGAGAAATTTCCCTTCTATTCCTATTTTGCTGAGAGTTTGTCAGGAATGGGTGTTGTATTTTGTCAAATGCTTTGTGTTGATTGAGATGATCATATGATTTTTTTTCCTTTGTTTTATGTATGTGGCGGATTACATTGATTGATTTTCTAATGTTAAACCATCCTTGCATGCCTGGTATGAATCCCACCTGGTCATGATGTATTATTTTTTGATGTGCTGTTGAATTCTATTGGCTAGGATTTTTTTAGAGAATTTTCGTCTATATTCATGAGGGAGATTGGTCTGTAATTTTCTTTTTTAGTGATATCTTTGCCTGGCTTTGGTATCAGGGTTGTGCTGACTTCTAAAATGAATTGGAGAGTATTCCTTCCTTTTCCGTGTTCTGGAGTAGTTTGAGTATAATTGGTGTCAGCTCTTCTCTGGATGTTTGGTAGAATTCTCCAGGAAGCCATCTGTGCTGGAGCTTTTTTGTTGTTGGGAGTTTTTTATGACCCCTTCAATTTCTTCTTTTTTAAAAGTCTGTTCAAATTTTTTTTATCTCAGTTTGTTATTTTAGGTGGGTAGCGTGTTTCTAGAAATTTGTCCATTTACTCTAGGTTTTCAAATTTGTTGGAGTACAATTTTTCATAGTATTCATAGTATCTTTTTTATTTCAGTTGGTTCTGTTGTAATGTCACCGATCTCATTTCTTATTCGGGTTATTTGCATCTTCTCTTGTTTTTCTTTTGTCAGTTTGGCCAGTGGTTTGTCGATTTTATTGATCATTTCAAACAACCAGCTTTTAGTCTTGTTGATTCTTTGTATTGTTTTTCTGTTCTGTTTGATTTATTTCTTCTCTAATTTTTATTATTTTGTTTCTTCTGGCTACTGTGGGCTTCTTTGGCTGCTCTCTTTCTAATTGTTCAAGTTGTAAGCTTAATGTTTTGATTTTTGCACTTTCTTCTTTTTTGATGTGTGCATTTATTGCTATAAATTGACCTCTGAGTACTGCTTTTGCTGTGTCCCAAAGGTTTTGGTGTGTTGTGTTTTCATTCTCATTTGATTCTAGGAATTTTTAATTTCATCTTTGATTTATTCTATTAGTAGTTTTTAAGCAGGATGTTATTCAGTTTCCATCTATTAGACTTTTTTCCTTGCTCTTCCTGTTTTTGATTTCTACTTTTCTAGTGTTGCATTGGAGAAAATGCTTTGTATTATTTTGGTGTTTTTGAATTTGTTGAGGCTTGCTTTGTGGCCTAAAATGTGGTCTGTTCTGAAGAAGGATCCATGATTATTGGAGAAGAATGTGTATTTTGCTGCTGTTAAGTGAAGTAGTCTGTATATGTCTCTGAGGTCGAGTTGGTTGATTTTGTGTCTTCGTTGAGTTTATTTCTAGTTGTTCTGTCCTCCACCAAGAGTAATGTGTTAAAGTCTTCTAATATTATTGTGGAAGTGTCTATTTCTCTTTTCATTGCTGTTAGAGTTTATGTATTTTAGAGCTCTGTCATTCGGTGCATATATATTTATTATGGTTATGTCCTCTTCGTGGATTGACCCTTTAATCATATAATATCCTTCCTTGTCTTTTATGGTGGATTTTGCCTTAAAGTCTATTTTATCAGAGATTAATATTGTCACTCCTGCTCCCTTTTGGTTATTGCTTCCTGGATATATCTTTTCCATCCTTTAAGTTTTAGTTTATTTGTATCTTTGTGTCTAAGGTATGTCTCTTACAGACAGCATATCGATGGGTCATGTTTTTCTAATCCATTCTGCCACTCTCCGTCTCTTTACTGATGCATTTAGGCATTGACATTCAGTATGATTATCAATAGGTATGAGTTTATTACTGTCATTTTGTTATGCTTTGTATGTGTGTGTGGTGTTGACTGTTTCTTTGTTCCACTTAATATTCTGTGCTAAGTTCTTTTTGACTGTGGCTTTTCTTTTCATTTCCTTCATTGTTGTTGGTTTTGTGTGTACTAAGTCTTTATGATTTTCTTCTTTTATATTTTGATGAGTAGGTTTGTTAACTTTCTTTGTGGTTGCCCTGAAATTTACCTTTATCTTCCTAAGTTTAAAGCAGTCATTTATTTCTTGATATTGCCTTGACTTCCTCTCCATGTGGAAGTTCTAAACCTATACCCTTTATTCCCCTTTTATGTTTTGAAGTGGTTGTCAATTAAGATTGACGTCTCTGGTTCCCTGTTTTCTTTTAGCTTTATTTTATTTTTGAGAGTTCTTTATCTGTGTAGCTATCTGGCTGATGTTGTCATGTGTTTTAATCTCAAGTTGTTGTCTGATGTTACTAGTTTTCTGTAGGAAGAATTCTCTGTAACATTTCTTGTAAAGTTGGTCTGGTTTTTACAAATTCCCTTAATTTCTGTTTATCTGGAAATGTCCTGATTTCACCATTTGAGGGGTAATTTTGATGGAGGTAAAATTCTTGGTTGGTAATTTTTTTTCTTTCAAGATTTTATATATGTCATCCCATTGCCTTCTTGCCTACATGGTTTCTGCCAAGTAATCAGAGCTTAGTCTTATTGGTGCCCTTTTGTAGGTGATCTTTCATTTTTCCTGAGCTGCTTTCAGGATTCTCTCCTTGTCTTTGGTTTTGTAAAGTTTGATTATGATATATCTCAGTGTTCTTCTTTTGGGATCTATCCTGTATGGGGTTTGTTGTGCTTCTCAGATGGTTATCTTCTCATCTTACATGATATGATATTAGGGAAGTTTTCTGTCAGCAAATCTTCAGCAATTCTCTCTGTGCTTTTTGTTGTCTCCTCCCCTTCTGGGATTCCGATCGCGTGTAAGTTATTCCTCTTGATAGCGTACCACATAACTCTTAGGCTTTCTTCATTTTTCTTCATTCTCTTTTTTTTTTTTAATTGTTCCTTGAACAGAGTACTGTCGAGGGATTTGCCTTCTATTCTGCTGATCCTGTCTTCCATTGTTTCAATTCTATTCCTGTGACTTTCCATTGAGTTGTCTATTTCGGAAATTTTATTATTAGGTTTCTGGATTTCTAGTTGCTGTTTTTGTATGGTTTCCAAATTGTCTGTTTATTTTGTCACTTTGTTCTTGTATTATTTTCCAAAATTCTTGTAACATTTTGTCTGTGCTTTCCTTGTTTTTGTCTGTGTTTTCCGTAGTTTGTCTGTAATTATTTTGAAGACTCTATACATAAGTCTTTTGAATTCCTTATCAGGAAGCTCCATTACCTTTTCTTCCTCAGGGAGGTTTTCTGGTTCTTTATTTTGTTCACTTGCTGGGGCCATCTTGCCCTGCTTCTTTAGGTAGTTTGCTATTATCTGTTGTCTCTGGGACATTAAGGAGTTACTGTATTTTTTAATTGTATAATTGTTTGCCAGATACTGTTTTTTGTTTTGTTTTGATGATTCCTGACAGGCATGGCTAGCGTGGTTCTCTGTTCGCTGGACTGGCCATGCTGGAGTGCTCCCTACCTGCCTCCAGGCGAGTGGGGCAGTGGGTAGGTGTGGGAGCTCAGGTCTCTGATAAGTGGTCTTGCAGGGCAGGATGGGTTGGTT
The DNA here is from genome assembly GCF_000243295.1 of Trichechus manatus latirostris. Classification (NCBI taxonomy): domain Eukaryota; kingdom Metazoa; phylum Chordata; class Mammalia; order Sirenia; family Trichechidae; genus Trichechus; species Trichechus manatus. The sequence goes on from NW_004443955.1 coordinate 11,728,573, forward strand.
GGGCTTTAGCCTCTGTCTGTCTTAGGTTTAGTGGCGCAGGAGTGGGGAGTAGTACTCTTCTTGAAGGTAGAGGGGCCAGTGTTGTGGGTGTGGTGGGTGAGTAGGGGCGTGGTTGTTACCTCTAGCCAGTTGGGGCAGAGGTGTGGGTGGTAGAGGGGTGCAATGGATGGACACACGCGCAGTCCCACTACCTCCACCTCTTCCTGGGTGGAGGAAGGGAGGAAGGAACAACAGGCAGATGTGTGCACAGTCACGCTGCATCCACCTGTCAGTGGGCAGGGTGAGGGAGGAAGGTGCAGGTGCCAGTTATGCACACACTCACTCCGCTTCTGCCTCATGCTGGGCAGGAGGAGAGAGGAAAGGGCCTCGGGGGTGCATGTTCAGTCGAAGCTCCTCCACCTCTCACTGGGCGGATTAAGGGAGGGAATCACTCTGTGCAGATGCATGCCCAGTAGCACCTCTTCTGCCTTGCACTAGGCAGGAGGGGGAAGGAAGGGGCTGCAGGTGGATGCACATGCAGTCACATCTCCTCTGTCCCTCACTGGGCAGCGGGGGAGGAAAATGGAGCAGCAGGCAGGCTCTCTCACTGTCTTGCCACCCACCACTGACCATCACCAGGCCCTTGGGGGAGGTATAGGTGGCAGTCAGGTATGAACATGGGGTTTGCCTAGTCTCGCTCATCGGGTGGGCAGCGGTGGGTAGTGGATGGCGTTGGGTGGGGTAGGAGGCAAGAGGAGAGGCTCATGTTGTGGTCCCCTGGTCAGGCAAGGTGGTTGGGGTATGGGACCCTCCACCACCTCCAATCAGGAGGATAAGGTGATGGGGAGTTCATCTCTCTGGCTAGGATACGCAGGTGCTGGGACACCTTGTGTCTGCTGCAGCCAGAGAGTGGGACCTGTCCCCTCTTGAGTGTGGGGAGGGGGCTGCCCAGGGACCAGTTGAGTGGGAGACCTTCTGCTGACATTGCACGAGTCCACCACCTCGTGTGCACTACTCACCCCTGAGATCAGGGGCCACCACTCCTGAGTATCTCTGGTTCTGGATCTTGGCTTGCTCCCTGGCTCTGCTGCTTTCTCTGTGTGTCTGTAGAGTTTCTCTGTCCCTTTTGGGAAAGTCATGAAGTTGCCTTGCTGTTTTCTTCACCTGGGGTCACTGCTGGCTTTGTCCTAAGATAGCTGAGCTCCTCTGTTCTGTGTTACTCCTCATTCACTGCATTCACTCATTTTTTCCTTCCAGTCAGTGTTCAGTTCAGTTCTTAAGTCTTCTTTTTTGATGTTTAGGGTTCCCAGATTGTTATCTGTTTCTGTCTCACTTGGTTTTTTGGGTATTTGCTCTAGAGAGACATTATAGTGTGTGTGACTAAGCCACCATCTTGGCTCCTGGATGGCCATGTTTAACCCAGCCTTTCCAGCATGGTGCTGGGTCACCTTCTGCTCTTGCTGTTGTATGGGCCTAGCCTTGTAGAGGGCGTCCTCTAAGCATTATTGATGAAGTTCTCCTCCACAGACCCCGGAGAGAGGGGAAGAGAGTAGGCTGGGGATGAGGTCCATGCACAGTGAGAGGGAGGGGAGCCAGTAAAAATACTCCTGGCAGGTTATGGGCCACTAGCTGGAAGCCTGCCTCCGGCCCCTCCCAGGCCATCCAGTCCTGGGCAGCAAGCATTCTGTGTGCAGATGGTTCCCTCTTTCCATCCCCTCTCCTTTCATCCATTCACTCATCCTTCCATCAGTTGGCAAATGCTCACATGGTTCTGGGAGCTGGGTATAGCAGTGAACAAACTGGACAAAACCCCCTGTGCCTGTAAGGATTGAAGACATTGGTCTCTCCTCCCTGTGCCCCAAAAACCTGAAGATTTGAGGCAACTGTTCACTGTTATCAAATAGATGGAGCCCTATGGAGCAAGCACGGGCAGGGGGAAGGTCAGGGGGTCATTGGTCACCTGTGTCATCGAGGCCACTGCAGGGCCAGAGCCCAGTGCCCAAGCATGTGTGTGTTAGGCTCAATGGGTGATTAAACACCATGGTGCAGTGCAACAAGGCATTTCCATGGATACCTTCACAGATGGTTTAGGATGAAGTCAAGCAAGAATTAAATCCGCTGAAATGAGTGGAGATGAGAATTAGCCAATTCTTATCCAAAACAGAATGAAGCTGAAAAGTTGCAGGGGGTGCTGAGAAGCGGGGAAGGTTGGCTCAATGACAAGCTTTGGAAATGGCAAGAATGTGTAGTAGAACACAGAACTTCAGCATGGACTCCATCACCCCTGCACACCCGAGGCCAGGGGAGATGGGTCTAGAGCACTGAGAGCAGTTTGAATTGGGGGGCAGGTGAGGAGGACTCACAAAGAAAACTCTGGAAACATCAACTGGCAAACCTTTGGGGAAGGGAGCAAAACACAGCAGCTGTAACTTCAGGAAGGTCTACAGACTCTTAAAGGTGAATAAAGGAGGCTTTGTGCGGCTCAGCAAGGAGGCCTATTATGGGCAGCAGAGAGTGGGGGCTTTTTCTTCCTCTCGAGTCCCCTGTGAAATCCTGGTGACCAGCAAATTGTCTCCTCTTTGCTTCTGAACTCATGCCCCACCCTCTCAAACAACTAAAACTTCTGTAGGTTTTTCTTCCAAAGGCTCAATGCCCCTTTAAGCCCTCCCCTTACCTATCCAGTGGAGCTATCCATCTGGTGAGGTGATGAGGTTTTGCTGACGCGTATACCTGGTGTAGGAGGGACAGGTGGGCAGGTTGGGCAGGAGGACCCCATCTCAACACCAGCTTTGGTAGGTCATGGTGCAAGCAGGAGTCTGCATTCTTCAGAACCCCAAGCCCGGCTGCAGACAGTGCCCCTACCTACCTCAGGGGGGTGAGAAGTTTAAAATGGGGCTCCTCTTTGTGGCATACTAGAGGGCAGTACCCAGAGGGGCGAGGTTTGTAGAGTCCACTGAGCCTTCCTGTGTTTTTCTCCATCACTTCCCCCACAACACAGGCCCTAGGGTTAGGATTTGGGGACCGGAGGAGACTCCAGGGCCCGCCGCTGAGGGCTAGAGTGAGGGAAGCCAAAAAGGAGGTCTGCTGGAAAGGAGCCAGCCCAGGCAGACCCCTGTCCAGGCATGAAGCACCCCACAACTGCCCAGCACAGCCATACCCAGGGGTCCTGAACACAGGGACATTCATCCTCATCCCCACTACCCGGGTAGGGAATTCTCTGCCTAATTCATGTCGGATGATCGCTTCTTGGGAGCAGCTACCTAACTCCCTAAACACCCAATCCTGGCTACCTTATCCTGCACAAAAGCTACAGGATAAAGCTCTGCCTCCTCATTGCAACCTTGCTTCACGGCTATCACAGTTCTGTCTCTTCACTGACCTTGGTCCCACACCCACCTCCCCTTGGCTATTTCACTTGCTGTCATGGAATCGCTGTGTGCAGTGTGCCCACCCCGACACAGAGCCCACGCTGGGCCCAGCCTGCAAGTGCCATCAGGTCCCGTGGAGAGGGCCCCCATGCAAAGCTCTGCCTTCTAGCCCACTGGGTCAGCTGCACTGTCCTCACAGAGGGCTCACATCTGGCTAAGAATGCGTCTCTAGGGATGAAAGGAAATTCTTGTCTCTTTAAGGTATGTGCCATCCAGAGTGTGGTAACAAAGGCTGCGACGGCCCCAATGCAGACCAATGCTTGAACTGTGTGCACTTCAGCCTAGGGAGCAGCAAGACCAGCAGGTAATGGGGGAGGGGCGGGCAGGGCTTCCACTGCATGCCCCCAGGCCCCACTCAGGAGGCCCATCCAGCTGTGCCCTTAGCCCCCCACAGCCGGATGCAGCAATCAGGAATCCATGTAGCGCCTCAGGAAGGAAATCTGGTTGAGGTTAACGGCTTTGGGTTTGAAATTTTTCTAGTGGTGTTTTATTGTAATCACACAAGGAATACATGTCCATCACAGAGAAATCCGGAGCATTTTGATGTCTGTATTTATAAACTTTTTTTCTATCCATCTTTGTTAAATAAAAATGGTATTTTTTAAGTCTCCTGGAGCTGCTATAACAAAATACCACAAAGTGGGTGACTTAAAAGAATACAAATTTTTTTTTAACATTTTATTGTGCTTTAGGTGAAAGTTTACATAGCAAATTAATTTTCCAATCAATGATTCTTATACAGATTGTTTCGTGACCTTGGTTGCAATCCCCACAATGTGTCAGCACTCTCCCCATTTCCTAGCGGGGTTCCCCATTTCCGTTAGTCTGGTTTCCCTGTCCTTCCCTGTCTTTTCATCTTTGGTTTTGGGCAGATGTTGCCCTTTGGTCTCATATAGTCAGTTGTTCTAAGAAGCACATTCTTCACAGATGATGATGTTTATTTTAGAGTCCTGTCTATTATGTGGCTGAAGATGGCCTCCCAAAGTGTCTATAGTTTCAAGTTAGAAGGTTGTCAGTGCAATAGTCTTGAGGTTTCCTCCAATGTCTTTCAGACCAGTAAGTCTGGTCTTTTTTTTTTTTTTTTTTTAATTCTGTTCTGTATTTTTTACCCATTCTAACCAGAACCTTCTATTGTGATCCTGGTCAGAGTGGTCGGTAGTGGTAGCTGGGCACTATCTAGTTCTTCTGGTCTCAGGCTAGAGGAAGCTGCCGTTCATGAGGGCGACTAGTCCTTTGGATTAATTGCTTCCTTGAGTCTTTGGTTTTCTTCGTTTTCCTTTGCTCCAGGCAGGAAGAGACCAATTGTTGCTTCTTAGATGGCTACTCACAAGCTTTTAAGACCCCAGACACTATTCACCAGGCTAGGGTGTAGAACATTGTCTTTATGAACTGTGTTTTGCCAGTTGACCTAGATGTCCCACAAGACGGTGGTCCTTAGCCTTCACGTCCAGTAGTTAGGTCCTGACATTTAAGTAGTTTCTATAACTGTGCCCCTATATGCTCTATTATGTATATGAGTATACATGCAGCATTTACAAATAGGTATGTAGGAATATCCACATCCTAAGAACAGAATTTATTGGCTTACAGTTCTGGAGGCTGGAAGTCCAGATCAGGGTATCAGCTGTGTCAGTTCCTTCTGAGGGTTCCATGCCTCCCGCCTAGCTTCTGGTGGCTGCCGGCAATCCTTGACATTCCTTTGCTGCTTGCCGATGCATCTGCATATGGTGTCTTCTCCTGTGTGTGTGCCTCTGTCTCCATGTCTTTCCTCTTTTATAAAACCACTCAGAAGCAGGGGCAGATTATCCAATAGGCAAGGTAAGCACAGTGCTTACCTTACTTACCAGATCATCTGTAGTGAACAATTTCACATTTTTTCACATCAGAGATTCTGCTTCTAGGTGTGGCCAACATCTTTCTCTCTCCCAACCCCACAACACCTTTCCACAGAATCAAAGCCTCTTTTCAAATTTACAATCCCTGATGGCCGGATGGCCCAGTAAGCAAGGTAAGCATGGGCTTACTAGTGCTTACTAGTCTGCAGTGACATTGTTCACTCCAGATGATCTGGTAAGCAAGGTGAGCATGGGATAATCTGCCCCTGCTCTGAAGGGGTTAGGTTTAGGACCCCCCACTCCAGTATGATCTCATTAACCGATAACATTTACAAAGAAAAGCCGTATTTCCCCAATGTCACATTCACCAACGCAAGGGAGAGGACTTCAACACATCTTTTGGGGGGACACAGTTCAGTCCATAACCAGTCGTGTTGAGCAGGCCAAGGTGGCCACTGGTGAACGTATGCAAAGGTGGTTTTAGGGCTTGTGTTGTACTCAGCCACCCTGTCTCCTCACTGCCAACTGGGATGGTGTGGCCTCACACAGCCTGAGCCTCCTTGTTCATTTCTCAGTCTTTTGTCACGAGCTGGGTGTCAGTTTTATACATGCTCTCCTGGGAGCTCCCCAGAGGGCCGGTGAGCCTTGCCGCCACCCCCAGAGGGGTAGGCCTTTGGGGCTCTGACCTGCGGGCCCCAGGCCGTGGCTAACTGCCCAAGACCAGGTTGGCCCTTCCCAGCGAGTCTGCTCTCCTGTGTGTCCCTGCCACCAGGCGCTGAGCTCTGCTCCGTAGACCCTCCTCCAGCTCTGCACCACCCTCTTCCTCCTCCATCCAGCCTTCCCGGACCAGTCTCATTTTACACCCTCCTGAGTACCTCCCACGGGGAGATCTGGGCAGACAGATCCACCCCTAAACCTGCCCCCACCCCAGCCTAAATCTGACACACCTGCTCTCTCTCACGCTACACCTGCCAGCTTCAGCCACACCCGGGTGATCCTGCACAAAGGGAGATCCGGCCTCATTCCCACCACCCCATGGAGGGGATTCTCTGCCCCGCCACTCCTGCCTAATTCTCACTGGGTGATCACTGCTTGGCGGCAGCTTACCTACCGCCCTGAACACCCCATCCTGGCTGTGTTGTCCTCAGCAGCGGAAAGACATCCGCGAGTATTCATAGCAGAGGCGTGGCCAGTGCATGCGGCGGAGCTCGTGTGGGCACAGCTCTCTCACACCCGGGGAGTTCCCAAACACACCTGCGCTCAACCTACTGAGCCGTGAGAGTGGCCAGCAGACCCCGAGGGGGTGCCAGAGCCCAAAGCTCCAGAAGTCAATACCATCATCTTGGTGCCTTCGGGACACCAAACACAGCTTGAGGCCCTCCTGCTGGGGCAACTCTGAAAAGAAAGGACTGAGAGGGTCCCATTAGAGTCCTTGGAGCCTCCACCTATGTTCCTACAAACCTCCCACCTGCACCAAGACCCAGGTTTTAATGGTTCAGAATGCACACCTGGGGCCTTTGTTCCTTCACAGTTTTGTTAACTCGGGATGGGCCCCTAAGGCTTGGGGAGACCCTTTGAAGCCAGCTGCCCTGACTTGGACTGGCCGGGGATGGCTGGCAGGGCAGGCGGGCGGCAGGGTGGTCTGGGCTGAGTTGGAAAGGCCTCACAGCCCTGCTCCCCACAGGAAGTGCGTGAGCACGTGCCCCTTAGGCTACTTCGCGGACACAGCAGCAAGGCGCTGCCGCCGGTGTCACAAGGGCTGCGAGTCCTGCTCGGGTAAGGCCCCCACCCAGTGCCTGTCTTGCCGCAAGGGGTTTTACCACCACCAGGAGATAAGCGCCTGTGTGACCCTGTGTCCAGTGGGATTTTACGCTGATGAAAGTAAGTGCACGTCCCGGGGTACAAGAAATGAGTCCATGCCCCTTTGGCAAAGCTCCCTCTGCTGACCTGTGCTTCCTGTATGCGGTGTTCTGAGGGAGATGGGTGGGGAGGGAGGGATGACGAAACCAAAGCAGTCAGCCCTGTGAGTTGGTGGCAGTTCATGTACAAACCTGGCCCGGACCTGGGGTGGTGCGGGGAATTTCCCATGTTGGCAGGTCGCTGCCGGTCACTGATGAAGGATGGAGAAGCTGAGGAGCAAGCCCGCTCCAGCTCGGTCTGACTTTAGGCATTCAAAGAGGGGGCGCTAAGGGCGCCCTGCAGTCCTGCAATTTCCCACCTGGGAAGGCTGCGCCACCTGCACTTCTGTAGCACAGGTTGCGTGCATGGAGCGGGCGAGTGGATCCAGCACAAGTTGATGGAATCATCAAGGAGAGTCCCTCCTGGGAGGAACTGCTGAGTGGAAGCTTGGACTTAAGTACAGGTTTACCATCCTCCATAAATGAAGATGAGCCTCCAGCCTGGTGCCGGCTGGGCTCAGGAGACCAGTTAACCAGTTGCTGTCAAGTTGACACTGACTTATGCTGACCCCATATGTGTCAGAGTAGAACCGTGCTCTGTAGGGTTTTCAATGGCTGATTTTTTGGAAGTAGATCACCAAGCCTTTTTTCAGAGACACCTCTGGGTGAACTCAAACCTCCAACCTTTTAATCAGCAGCTGAGCACGTTAACTGTTTGCACCACCCAGGGACTTGGGAGAAGGGATGGTTAATTTCTGCTAAGCACTTTACCAATCCCATCATGTAGCCTGGCCACACCCCTGAGCAGTGGGTGATCGGAGAGGGTAAAAGGCCCACAACTGGTAAGAGCAGGCTGGGATTGAACTCAGAGCAGGGGCACCAGCTATCCTGCCTTTCCGCTTGCCCACTGGGTGGGCCTGCAGTACCAGTCACGGGAAGGTGGGCAGGATGGGCAGGGGCTTGAGACTTCATGCCAGTATTTCACCAACTGACCTAGCCGTGGAAGAGGTGCTACGGAGCATTTTGGTTAAGTGAAAGGATAGTTCTCAAACAAGTTATGAAGAAGTAAGCATTTTGATTCCTGCAGTCTTGCAGGTAGCGGGCCTTCCCTCTCTGGGCCCTTGTGAGCAGGAGGCATCCTTTACTGCCTGTCATGGCATTGCTCTTACTCCTGTGGAGGAGGGGCCAGAACGTCTTTAAAGGCACATAAAGCTATCACGTAATCTGAGTCTCTTTGAGGGAAAACAAGTAGTCACGCAAGACCCATTTCACTGCCTTGTAACCCCTGCCCTGGGCTGCCAAACAGAGCTGTTTCTGGTGCGGCCTCCATCACCCCAGCCCCTCCCAAGGCAGCACTGGCCACACTCCTTTACCCACCATCCTCACTGGGCACCGCCGCTTGTGGGTGATGCCACGGGCGGGGCCTGGGGAAGGATGCAGCCCTGACCTTGCAGGACTGGGACCGTCTCTCTGGGAGGCGAGGCCCAGTGTGCCCCCACCACTCAGGAGTCACACAGGTGGTATTTGATGAGGTGCCACAGTGAGTGATCTAGATCGTAACTTATGCAAACGCAGGTGGGAGCTGTGGTTGCCCAGAGTTCCCCACAAGGGGTGGTGGGCTGTCATGGGTTCAGCAGAGACCCCCTGTGAAAACACTGAGCTGAGAGACGACCAGGCTCCCTGTCACTTTGATGAAGATTTGCACCTGATTAATCTCTTGGCTCGTCTGCCCAGTGTTGGCTTCAGTCCCTGTGGAAATGAGCAGAACTGGGCAGGTCTCCCCTGGAAAGGGGCCACCTCTGAAGCCTCACGCTTGCTGGAGAACCTTCATTTACCTTAGGAAGGAGAAGAGAGAGGCTCCGTGATCCCACACTTGAGCACCTGTTCTCACCATGGCCTTTGGCTGTCTCATGAATTCTTGTCCATTCTGTAGACCAGCCCTGGTGAAGAGCTCTTCCTGCAGCCCACTTTGCAACGCTACAGTCTTGTGTGCCCAGATTCCATTTGCCGCTGTTCTTCCCCTCCCCTTTTCCTCATCATGCTATTTTTCTCCAGGTCAGAAAAACTGCCTTAAATGCCACCCAAGCTGTAAAAAGTGTACTGATGAGCCAGAGAAGTGCACCATCTGTAAAGAAGGATTCAGGTAAGGCCTTCACTTCAAACCTGAAGAATGCCAATGGGTGTATACTCTTTGGGGATCGCGTAATTGATTTATGAAGTTTTTGCATCTTTTCCTAAAAGCTAAAATTTCAGAGGCCCAAAGCCTCTCAGGGTAAGGATTCCGAATCTGTTAATCATATTTCCACTTATAGATTATTGTTGTTTAGGGTGGGAAGTTAGAGGATGGGTGAAATTTCTGGATTTTATACATTTGGAAAATTGGTAAAAGCAACAGTTTGTGGCAGTATAAAGTAGAGCTTACTGCTGGAAGGGTGAGGAGCTCTTAAGGGAGGCACAGGTCTCCCCTCTTTTAGGTGCCAGTAACTCCACCTCCTCCACTTTCCTTCCCGGACCTGGCAAGGGGTGGACTGTGGGGGAGCACCACCCACCCTGCTCTCCTATCTCTCTTTTTTCCCCAGTTTCTCATATCTTCCTCCAGTTGGGGAGCTTGCTCCCTGAGGAAGCTCTTTAGATCCCTGGTCCCTGAGGAAGTTCTTTAGATCCCTGGTTTCCCCTGTGCCACTCAGCTCAGCACACTTTCCCTTAAAAAAATGTTACTGGGATAATGGTTTCTATTGGAATATGTTTAAATGCTTGTTTAGCCTGTTGAATGCAATCAAGTGTACAGTATTTGTTCTTCCAAGTTAGTATGTAGAAACTACTTTATTAGAAATCATGCTGCGAACATTCCCACCATGGAAAGGAAGCGATGCCATGGAAAGGAAGCCAGGCCTGCATTTTAGGAAGAAAGGGGAAAGGTCAGCTAAAATAGCGCGTCTCACCCCATGCTGTGTGCAGGAATCACCAGGGCTGTTGTGAAAATGCAGATTCTGATCCAGCAGGTCTGGTGGGGCCTGAGACTCTGCATTTCTAATGCTCCCAGGCGATGCACCTACTGCGGTCCAGTAGCACCCTTTGCGTCGGGAGGACCTAGAGGACTTCAGCCCACCTCCCTCCTGCCTTCAGACTCCCTCCACCCCAGTGCTGCTAGGACTGAGATTCACCAATGGAGACTGTTCTTTGGGAGGAAGAAGGGAAGGAAGCAAACTTTCTGAGCGTCTGCTCTTATTCTTGGTCCTTCCAGCAATGTTGCCTCATTTATAATCTTCACAGCAACCCATGAAGTAGATAGTTGTATTGTGCCCACTTACAAACACCTGGCCTGGGAAGCACTGGGTCACTGCCTCAGTGAGGTTGCTTATATCTTGCCCCTTTCTTCCAGACCAGGGAATTGGGAAGAAAAGGGTCCACAGACCTGGGGTCTGGAGAAGGGACAGAAGCAGAGCCCCCAAAGCAATACTTACCAAACCTGCTGTCATTTCAACTTGTTAGCTGGACAGGGAAGGATTAGGAGTGGAGGGATGAACTGGTTAGGAAGGACATCTCCAGAAGGGAAAAGGGCAAGAAGAAGCAGGAGGAGCCATGTACTTGGCAATGGTGGCCACTGAGGGGCCTGGGAGAGGCTGGCTGTGAGGTCCCAGGCCCGGCCAGCCAGGACGACACCTCCTGCTATGATCCTCAACCCCACCCTGGAAACTGAAGGGGTCAGGGAGGGATGACCCATGGTTCCAACTCACTAGAGCCCGCCTCCCAGGGAACTCCTCTCTGCTTCTGTGGGAGAGGTGAGGTCAGATACTCAGTTCAGGAATGGTATCACGAGGAGAAGTGGCTCTTGGTAGTAGCCACACAGGTAAAAGCAGTGGGTCCCAGCAAGGGCAAGCTTCCAGAGAGGTGAGCAAAATCTGAAAAACATCGGCAGCCCTAATCCACCAAAAGCTTTTTTTTAATTGCCCAATGTCCTCTTAAGCTGTGACTTCAAATTGTCACTCTCATGCTAAAGCACTGAAGAGACCAGCTGCGGTGCTGCCTTCCGGCGATCCTTCTCTTTAGGGGAAGAAATACAGGAAGATTTAAAGGGGGAAGGAAGCAGCGGTTATTAGAGGCATGATTTAACTGCATGCGCAGCAGCCCTGATGTGTGGTGAGGAAGAGCCCTGGGTGTGTGTTCGCCTCCACGGGGAGGGGCTTGTGGGTCCCCAGCCTGCAACAGACATCTGTCCCCTTAATGCAGGAGTCTGGCTCCAGCAGATACACCCAGAGACCTTGGAAAATAGGTTTAGTGGCAAAGCCATTTAAAATGTTTGTATCAAACACAGCATAATCTCAGGAAGTGAGGAAATAATATTTATACTTGCCATGTGCCAGATGCTGCTCTGATGCTTTACATGCATTAGCTCATTTGGTCCTCAAAGCACCATGTGATGTAGGAACCACTGAACCCGTCAACAGAGGCCCAGAGAGGCTAAGTGGCTTGCCCAGGGTTGCACAGCTAGGAAGTAGCAGAGCCTGGGTCCCAGTTTGGGCAGCCCAGCTCCAGAGTCCATGCTCATGAGCTGCACATATGCTGTGTCTTAGTCAGAGTTCTCTAGAGAAACAGAACCAGTGATATATAGAGGGAGAAAGAGAGAGAAAGATCTACTTCAAGGAGTGGGCTCATGCAACTGTGAGGGGCTGGCAAGTCCAAGATCTGTAGGTCAGGTGACAGGAAGAGTATGGCACAGAGTCCTGCCAAAGTGTCTGTTTATAGTCTGGAGGCACAGCTCACCCTAGAGAAATTTCCTTTTCAACTGATTGATTGATTGTATTAGATTAGATTACATTATGGAGGTCATTACATTACATGTAAGCTAATCACATTACATTAGATTACATTATGGAACAGCAACAAGACTAGTGTTTGGCCAAACAACTGGGAACCATAGCCTAGCCAAGTTGACACATAAAATTGACCATCACACACTGCCTCACTGGAACAAGGAGAGGGCAGGCACCCAGTGAGGTTAAAGAAGGAAACAGGGCCTGGTAGGTCCTAGTAGTGGGTTAAATTTGAAGTCCTTTGTGAAGCCACAGAAGATTTCAAGCCAGGGCGCAGCAGGAGCAAATGTGGGTTTCAGGATCAGCCTTGCCACCCCCACCCCACTCACATGGTATTGCGAGGGTTTTGACCAACTACAAAGTTAGAGAGAGCCATGTCCACACAAGACCCACTCACTGCTGATACCAACCACAAGTTCAAGGGATTCCCAAAACCACCCTCAGGTTCCGTGATTTGCTAAAAGGATTCACAGAATTCACTGGAAACTGTTCTACTCACAGTTGTGGTTTATTACAGCGAAGGATACAGATCAAAATCAGCCAAGGGAAGCAGCGCATGGGGCAGAGTCAGGGGAAGGACCACACACGTCCTCTCCCAGGGGAGTCAAGATGCATTACTTTTCTGGGATCGGTGTGTGACAATGTACACAGAGTATTGCCAACCAGAGAACCTCCCCCAGCCTCAGTGTCCAGAGTCTTTATTGGGGCTTTATCATGTTGGCATGATTGATTATCCACATGGCTGATCTCAGTCTCCAGCCCCTCTGGGTGTTACCCACACCCCCACCCTAAATCACATTGTTGGTCTTTCTGGCAAGGCCAGTCCTCACCGTAAGGTATGGCCAGCCCCCATCTTAAATCATATTGTTAGCCAAGACAAAGGTCAGACATCTTTTGAGGCAAAATTAAATTCTTTATTACACAATTATAAATGCCAAAACCTCACGGAAGGCTCAGACCAGGGTGAGCCTGTGTGTCTCAGTTGGGTTCTCTAGAGGAGCAAAACCAGTGGAACGTATATATGTGTATAAATACATATAGAGAGATACTTCAAGGAAATGGTTCACACAGTTGTGGGGCTGGCAAGTCGCAAATCCATAGGTCAGGCAGCAGGCTGGAGACCTTTGCTGAGTCATGGGATTGTGGAGGCTAGCGAATCCAAAATCTACAGGTCAGGCAGCAGGCCAGAGACTTCTGCAAGCTTATGTCCCGGAAACCAGAGGTCAGATGACGCAAAGTGTGCAGGGTCGTGAGCGAGCTTTGCCAGGACATCCATTGATATACTAGAGGATGACTACACTCCCAAGGAAGTTCCTCTTTCAAATGATTGGTTGATCACATCAGATCACATTATGGAAGGTCATGACATGACATGACATGATGTTACTTGACATTACATTACAGAACAGCAACCAGTCCAGTATCTGCCAAACCAATGAGAATCATAGAGTGGCCAAGTTGGTACATAAAATTAGCCATCACACTGGGCCAGTGTGCCCTCAGGGGTCACCCATATGTGCTCAAGTGCCCCCTCTTGAGTTTGGGAAACATCAGTGAAGAGAAGCCACCAGGAGAGAACCCGAGTACGTGGGCTCTTGCACGGAGAGAAGGACCGCGGGACCTTGGGGGGAGCCTTGGGGCCAATGGCCTGATGGTGGTGGCCCTGGTCCCCAGACCCAGGATGCCCACTGCAGCGGGCCTTCAGCTGGCTACAGTACAGCTTCTCTGCTTTCATTAGCTGTTAAGTGACACAAGTAGCTGTGCTTCAGGAACTTTCGTGTCTTCTCGTAAAAGGCTTTTGAGGGCAACTGTAACTTGCTTTGGACTTTGGGATGAATTTGGGAACCTGCCTTGTTTTCTTTCCAACAGCCTTGTGAGGGATACCTGCCTTCCAGACTGTGAGCCAGGCACCTACTTTGACTCAGAGCTGATCCGATGCGGGGAGTGCCACCCCACCTGCCAGACCTGTGTTGGTGAGTCTGCCACTTGCAGGGGCCTTGATCTCTACACCAGACAGTCGTATCCTGGGCAGCAGGGGCCCGCCAGCTAATCATCCTGAAATGGAGATGGTCCTGGACGTCATGGCCTTGCACATTTATTGCAGCATTAAAACCTGAAGGACCACTTTGAACAAGCATGCAGGGGTTTCCGAGCGTGAGAAGCCCACCGAGTGGTGGGTGTTTTCAGTCTGTGAGGGAACGCTAACCGCATCCCTACCTTGCCGGGAGCTCCACCCCTGCTGTGGAGTGGGTCTGACTGTGCACACACTCAAAGGTACAGAGGCGGGCGAGGTGAGGGAGGGACAAAGCCTTCAGATTGCTTTTGTTTTTGTTTTTCTTTTTATTGTGGTGAAAATGTACACAACGAAACATACGCCAACTCAACAATTTCTATGTGTATAATTCAGTGCAGTGATTACATTCTTCAAGTTGTATAACCATTCTCACTATCCTTTTCCAAATTATTCCACCATTAATATAAACTCAATACCCCCTAAGCAAAAACTCCCGCTTACCACCCCTAGTAAAAAATAATAATTTTTGATTCCTATATATTTGCTTATTTCATGTGAGATCGTATAGTATTTGTCCTTTTACGACTGACTTAAAAGCTTTAATTTTTTACATAGCCTTAGTTCTTTTTACGTGTCTTTGCTTATTCTGAACACATTAATCAAAGAGGAAATGACAATACAAACAATTTCACATATAGCGTGTTTCCCACAGAGACCCTCATCCCGATGTCTCCCAGGCACCCTTTTTCTGCAGAGTAGTGAAGAAGGCATTCCTTTTATTAAGTTCCATTCTGCTGAGTTATTTGCACAAGGAAGTTGAAGTACAGTGTGAGTTTGTGACCTCAGAAACATTCCAAGTTATGTCTACTCCTCTTGACCCTCCTTCTGCCCCCCCCCCCGCACCTTGGTCCCTGTCCTAAGAGGCCCACATGAGGTGAGTGTTGCTGCAGTCACTATTCAAAAATGAAGTCTCTGCTGAATCACCGTCGCCACACCCTCCTTGGTGTGTCCTGGTGAGCATTGGGCACTATCAGCTGTGCCTCCAAGGGTGGACATGCCAGAGAACTGGGGCGTCCCGGCGCAACTGGGGCTGGAGCCAAGGCAGGCATCCTGCAGCCTGTGGGAGGCCCACCTCAATGCCCTCCTGGGACAGCCCCTAAAGGAGCCAGCGCACGGGGTGTAGAAGGGCACCCACCGCTGGCAGCTCAGTGGGTTTTCCTTGCAGTCTACCCTTGTATTCATCTCCTGGGGCTGCCATATGCAAGCCGCGGGCTGGGTGATGTTGATCAACAGGAATATGTCATCACACCCTTCTGGAGGCTACAAGTTCAAATCAATGTGACAGCAAGGTGGTGCTGCCTCTGAAGGCTCTAGGGGAAGATTCTCTCTGGCCTCCTCCAGCTTCTGCCAGCCCGGGGTGTTCTTGCTTTTGGCAGCACTACTCCAGTCTCTGCCTCTGTTGTCACGTGGCCACCTTGCCTCTCTCTATCGCTGTGTCTCTTTTCAAAGGCGCTGCACATATAGGATTAGGACCCACCCTACTCCAATATGACCTGTTAACCTAACCAATAACGTCTTCAAAGACCCTACTTCCAAACAAGGTCTTAGAAGTTAGGACTTAAACATGTCTTTTGGAGGGTGCATTCAGTCCATAACCTGGTTGCATTTTTGTCTATCATTTTTATTCCTTGTTTGAGTCTTCGTTTGGCCCTGTTGATTAAGGAGCATTGCTGACGTAGATTGTTTAAACATCATATCCATACAATTCAGGGATGCAGCTTTGAGTTCAGTAATTCAACTTACTTTTCTTTCTTCAAGTCCCCAGGCTGCCTGATGGCAACCAGCTTTAGAGTCACTTCTAGGTTTTCTCAGCTTCAACCCGGGGATGTCTGTGCCCCTTCAGGCCCTTCATTCACGTGTGCAGGTTAACTGCTCTGTAGGAGATCCTCCTCCCCACATCCTTCTCCTCTGGATTTGTGCTGTGCTCCTAGGCGCTCAAGCATCCACCCCCAGGCAGCCACTGGGAAGAGGGGCCCCCCTTCTCGGCCTGCATTGTCTTCCTACTAGAGGCATCTTGCTCCCATGACAGCTGTTCCAATGCCCCCCACCCAGGTGCATCCTAGCTCTCCCAAATGGCACCCTCAGCTCCTCACCCTTGGGGCCCCTAGGAACTCCAGGGCCCCCATGCAGCCTCCCCTGCCACAGGCCTGCCTGCACTCCTGCTGGGCCACACTTACGGGGCAAGCTTGCCCCTGCGAGCGCCCACCCGGTCCAGAGATTTCAGAACAGGCAGCAGGGCCCCCGGCCACTGTGCAGAACACCATCCAGGATGACCTTCACCCACAGGGGACCTACCCAGCTCCTGCCTCTCTCCTCTCTTTCCCAAACTCAAGCTCAGAGCTCTTTCTCTAGACTTGGGGGAAGATGGAAGGGATGTGCTGCCTGTTCACACCCCTTCTCAAATCTCCTGTCCTACACCAGACCCTGGCCACTTAGAGCCACAAGCCAAGAGTCCAGCCGCTGTGTTACTTCTTCAAGCAACAGGCACTCACCCAGCTGCTGAATTGAGGTTGGGGTCAGCAAGGGAGGCAGGCGAGGCCCGGCCCTGGCAGACACTGCCCACCCGTGCACCTTGCCAGCTTACTAAGCTGCACCATCACTGGGAGACTGGTTGGCAAGATCCCAGGCCTCGGACACACGCTCCACGCTCTCCTGTCTTCTCTTATTTAGAGCATTAATTCCGCAGGTGAGAGATCTGCCACCACAGGCTTTTCTGGGGCTTCAGGTTCTCACGTGGGAGATGGTGTCTGAAGCAGCTGGGGCTCAGCGTGGCTTGCCTTCCCATCTGCCCACTGTCTCTCTCTCTCAGCAGTCTTCCTTCTGGGCAGCCTTTCACAGGAGGGTCACATGCGTCCAAGCAGCGAAGCCTTGTCAGCCTCCCCCAGCAGCAGAGTAGCCACCCGCGCGGTGGCCAGAGCCAATTTCAGGCTGCCCCGCGGGGCCCAATGCACAGTTCTCTGGGGGGCAAGCCCTCGTACTGGAGCATGGGGCTGGCGCAGGTCGAGCCCTCCCCAGCTGCCATCCCTGTATCACCTCCTGAGCGCCTCTATCCCCACTGTGTATGCGAGGACACTGAGGCCCAGAGGGGCTGCATCTCCCAGAGCACTCAGCTGCACCCCAATCTGGTCTGAGAGGATATCTCTCTTCTGTCTGGTGGGATTTAGCTAACCTCCAGAAGGTGGGAAAGCACGTATGGAAGTAATGGGAAAGCCCTCGGCGCGGTATTTTTGTGTCCGTGACGTGTAGGTGCTGGGTCAGCATTGTGGTGTGTGCCTGGTGCGGTGGCCAGGGACCCACACTCAGAAGAGCCCACACTTGGGGTTGGATGCTCTGTGACTGCCGTCTTGAAATCACTGACAATTTTACTTTACATTTGTGTTCTGTAAGTGAAGTCCAATGGGACAGCAGAGCACGCGCCTCTGCTCACAGTGGTCGCCCTCCAGCCATCTCCCTGATTCCCCAGGACCGGTCCTGGGCTGCCCGCCCCCTCGCCCTGTGGAGCCCTCCCTGCTCCCAGTTAGTGACCACTGCTGCCCAGCCCTGTGGGAGCCTGGACATGGGGAGGGTCAGGGTGAGGTGCACATGCCCATGGCATTTCAGGGTGGGGCGGTAACCATCCCCACTCCAGGCTGGCAGTGCCACAGTGCAGTCCAGGTCCCCTGCAGGTCCTGGCATGGAGATGTAACCTCTTGTGTGTCGCCCATCTGCCCTGGGTTGGTGTGGCAGCGCTGTGGGAGAGGGAGATGCCTGGCTGGACTCACCGCCCCCAGGAGGGAGTGAGGGGACCCAGCAGCAGTGGGTCACACGCACACAGGCACACATATGACAAGTCTCAAGGCGGTGCCCCCAGGCACCTGTGAGGATCTGCACTGCCCTATGAGTATCCCCATGCCCAAAGGGGCTTTAGGGAATTAATTAGCATTAATAATTATTATTATTATATTGTAATAATTAGCATTGATAACAAAAAAAAGTAATAGTTTGAGAGGGAGATAATGGAAGAAAGGAAAACATTTTACATTCTAGTACCTTTAGCTGTGCATCTTTCCTGCTTTTTGAGCAAGGGGCTCCATGCTTTTATTTCATCCGGGGCCTGCAAATTCCACAGCAGGAGGTCCTGTGTTAAGAGTCACCCACTTTGCTGTTAGTGCTGTGTATATGGATGCTTTCCCGGCATCCAAAGCCTGTAAAGCTGTGTGTCTTCATAGAATCCTTAAGAGACTTCAACCAAGTTATAAAATTTGTAGTTTTTACTAGTTGTGAAGATAGTTTGTTTAGAAAATTTGTATTTAATCAGTTTTTTTTTTAATTATTTTGCTTTAAGTGAAAGTTTACAATTCAAGTTAGTTTCGCATACAAAAATTTATACACACTTAGTTATGTGACCCTAGTTGCTCTCCCCATACTGTGACGGCACACTCCTCCTTTCCACCCGATTTCCCTTGTCCATTCAACCAGCTCCTGACCCTGTCTACCTTCTCATCTCACCTCCAGACAGGAGCTGCTCATTTAGTCTCATGTATCTACTTGAGCTAAGAAGCACACTCTTCACAAGTATCATTTTATGTCCTATAGTCCAATCTAATCTTTGTCTGAAGAATCGGCCTCAGGAATGGTTTTAGTTTTGGGCTAACAGAGAGTTCAGGGGCCATGTCTTCCAGGGTCCCTCCATTAACTCTGGTCTTTTTACTAAAATTTGAGTTCTGCACCCCACTTTTCTCCTGCTCCATCAGGGACTCTGTGTTGTGTTTCCTGTCAGGGTGGTCATTGGTGGTAGCTGAGCACCATCCAGTTCTTCTGGTCTCAGGCTGATGGAATCTCTGCTTTATGTAGCCCTTTTTGTCTCTTGAGCTAATATTTTCCTTGTGTCTTTGGTGTTCTTCATTCTCCTTTGCTCCAGGTGGTTGGGACCAATTGATGCATCTTAGATGGCCACTTGCTAGCTTTTAAGACCCCAGATGCCACCCAGGAAAGTGGGATGCAGAACATTTTCTTAATAAACTTTGTTAGGCCGATTGACCTAGATGTCCCCTGAAACCGTGGTCCCCAGACTCCCGCCCCTGCCTCCCTGTCTTTCAAAGTGTTTGGTTGTATTCAGGAAACTTCTTAGCTTTTGGTTTAGTCCAGTTGTGCTGACTTCCCTGTATGTGTGTTGTCCTTCCCTTCACCTAAGATAATTCTTGTCTACTATCTAGTTAGTGAATACCCCTCTGACTCCCTCCCCACCCTTGTAACCATCAAAGAATGTTTTCTTCTGTGTTTAAACCTTTTCTTGAGTTCTTATAATATGGTCTTATACAATATTTGTCCTTTTGTGACTGACTAAATTCACTCAGCATAATGCCTTCCAGATTCCTCCATGTTATGTTTCACGGATTCATCGTTGTTCTTTATCATTGCATAGTATTCCATTGTGTGAATACACCATAATTTATTTATCCATTTGTCTGTTGATGGGTACCTAGATTGTTTCCATCTTTTTGCTATCGTGAACAGTGCAGCAGTGAACATGGGTGTGCATATATCTATTCATGTGGTAGCTCTTATTTCTCTAGGATATATTCCAAGGAGTGGGATTGCTGGATCGTAGGGTACTTCTATTTCTAGCTTTTTAAGGAAGCACCAAATCGATTTCCAAAGTGGTTGTACCATTTTACATTCCCTCCAACAGTGTATAAGTGTTCCAGTCTCTCCACAACCTCTCCAACATTTATTATTTTGTGTGTTTTGGATTAATGCTAGCCTTGTTGGGGTGAGATGGTATCTCATTGTGGCTGTGATTTGCATTTCTCTAATGGCTAATGATCGTGAGCATTTCTTCATGTGTCTGTTAGCCACCTGAATGCCTTCTTTGGTGAAGTGCCTGTTCATATCATTTGCCCATTTTTTAATTGGGTTATTTGTCTTTTTGTTGTTGAGGTGTTGCCTTATTTTGTAGATTTTAGAGGTTAGACACTGATTGGATTTGTTGTAGCCAAAAATTTTTTCCCAGTCTGTAGGTTGTCTTTGTACTCTTTTGGTGAAGTCTTTTGATGAACGTAAGTGTTTGATTTTTAGGAGCTCGCAGTTATCTAGTTTGTCTTCTGGTGCTTGTGCATTGTTACTTATGGTTCGTATTGTGTTTATGCCATGTATTAGGGCTCCTAGCATTGTTCATATTTTTTCTTCCATGATGTTTATCGTTTTAGATTTTATATTTAGGTCTTTGATCCATTTTGAGTTAGTTTTTGTGCATGGTATGAGGTATGGGTCTTGTTTCATTTTTTTGCAGGTGGATATCAGTTCTGCCAGCACCATTTGTTAAAGAGACTGTCTTTTCCCCAGTTAATGGACTTTGGGCCTTTGTCACATATCAGCTGCTCATAGGTGGACGAATTTACATCTGGATTCTCAATTCTGTCGCACTGGTCTAAGTATCTGTTGTTGTACCAGTGCCAGGCTGTTTTGACTATTGTGGTGGTTATTAGGTTCTAAAATCAGGTAGTGTGAGGCCTCCCACTTTGTTCTTCTTCAGTAATGCTTTACTTACCCGGGGCCTTTTCACTTTCTATATGAAGTTGGTGATTTGTTTCTCCATCGCATGTGTTTAATCAGTTCTTAAGTTTCACAAATTGAGCACCAGACAAAGAACAAACAAGAATGAGCGTCCTTTCCCACCACAGGAGTCCGTGGGTCATTGGAGCTCCCCGCTGGGGAAAGACCATGGGTGACAAGGGTTTCAGCAGGTAAGGCAGGAAGAAGAGCAAGAGCCCAGCCGACCAGCACACATCCTCCCTGAGTAAGGCCCATCTGAATGCCCTTGACCTCAGCTTTGGCCTCCAGAGCTCCCTGGAGATAAATGAGGGGTAGGGAAGCACTGGCCAAAGCATGAGAGGAAAGGTTGCCCCAAGAAGAGAGCAGCTTTCAGGCTAGGAAGACAGAGCAGCCTGCCTTGTCCCTGAGGGCAGCTCTTCAGCACGCCACAGGAAGACACGCGGAGACTGGGGCCGGCCAGCAGCAGCCCAGAACCCCTGCAGGAGGGCAGGCAGTATGACGCCCACCCTTGGGGCTCCTGCCCAGCCTGTCCTCCCCCCACCTCAGCCTCTCACTCACGGTCTTGTGGTCTTCTCGGCATCACTTTTCCTGACAGTCAAAGGAGGAGTTTAGCTGGATGAGCTCAATATTCCCTTCAAGGGCATAAAGCTATGGTTCTAAGTTGTGTAACTGGCCATCAGAGCAGAGAGCCTGCAGCTGGCGGCTGCCCTGGGCCCCACAGGGCTGCGGAATGTCTGCAAAGAGTCTTGCCTTGACACAGCAGGGAGGTCCATCTTATTCAGAAGTTACTTCTGGAAAAGGGCCAAATATCACTGCATTAGCTGTCAGGCCTCAGTCTAATTCCATAATCAAGTCAAAGAGGAAAAAAAGTTTACCCAGGCACCATGGTTACCATATAGTGTCTGAGATGACTTCTTCCCCCATGTTCAAACCTCTGCTGACAGCCAGCAGCTGCCCTGCCACTCCTGACAGCAACACCAGGTGCTCCCTGGGAACATTTCTCAGAGTAGGTGCTCAGCATGGACTTGTCCAAAGAGATGAATGGATGGGGAGATGAGTGGATAGATGGTTGATGGATGGATGGGGAGATGGATGAATGATGGATGGACAGATAGACGGATGGACAGTGTAGTTTCTTTATTCTAGTACAGTGCCTGATCCAGGATAATTAGTCCTCCTCTGATCATTGGCTTAGCTACACATTTTCCTCCGTAATTCTTTTTTTCAATAATTTTATTCATTTTTGTCATTGAGAATATACACAGCAAAACATACATCAATTCAACAGTTTCCACACGTACAATTTAGTGACATTGATTACATTCTTCCAGTTGTACAACCATTCTCACCCTCCTTTTCTGAGTTGTTCCTCCCCCATTAACATAAACTCTCTGCCCCCTAAGTTTCCTATGTAATCTTTCAAGTTGCTGTTGTCGATTTGATTCCCTACAGATAGATCCTAAAATACCATAATGCTCAAGGCAGACCTTTTTTACTGTTGTTGTCGTTAGGTGCCGTCAAGTCGCTTACAACTCATAGTGACCCTGTGTATAACCAAATAAAACACTGCCTGGTCCTGTGCCATCCTCATAATCGTTGTTATGCTTGAGCCCGTTGTTGAAGCTACTGTGACAGTCCATCTCCTTGAGGGTCTTCCTCTTTTTTGCTGACCCTCTACTTTACCAAGCATGATGTCCTCCTCCAGGGATCCCTCCTGATAACATGTCCAAAGTATGTGAGACCAAGTCTCACCGTCCTCATTTCTAAGGAGCATTCTGGCTGTACTTCCTCCAAGACAAATTTGTTCGTTCCTTTGGCAGTCCATGGTATATTCAATATTCTTCGCCAACACTGTAATTCAGAGGCATCAAGTTCTTCTTCAGTTTTCCTTATTCATTGCCCAGCTTTCACGTGCATATGAGGTGATTGAAAACACCATGGCTTGGGTCAGGAACACCTAAATCCTTAAAGTGACATCTTTGCTTTTTTAAACTTTAAAGAGGTCTTTTGCAGCAGATTTGCCAAGTGCAATGCATTGTTTGATTTCTTGGCTGCTGCTTACATGGGTGTTGATTGTGGAGCCAAGTAAAATGAAGTCCTTGACGACGTCAATATTTTTTCCATTTATCATGATGTTGCTTATTGGTCCAGTTGTGAGGATTTTTGTTTTGTTTATGTTGAGGTGTAATCCATACTGAAGGCTGTAGTCTTTGATCTTCATCAGTAAGTGCTTCAAGTCCTCTTCACTTTCAGCAAGCAATGTTGTGTCATCTACATAACGCAGGTTGTGAGTGAGTCTTTTTCCAATCCGAGTACCTCCTTTTTCCTCATATATAGTCCAAGTTCTCTGATTTTTTGCTCAGCAGACAGATTGAATAAGTATGGTGAAAGATACAACCCTGACGCACACCTTTCCTGACTTTAAACCATGCAGTATCCCCTTGTTTTGTTCGAAGGACTGCCTCTTGATCTATGTACAGGTTCCTTCTGAGCACAATTAAGTGTTCTGGAATTCCCATTCTTCACAAGGTTATCCATAATTTGTTATGATCCACACAGTTGAATGCCTTTGCATAGTCAATAAAACACAGGTAAACATCTTTCTGGTATTCTCTGCTTTCAGCCAAGATCTATTTGACGTCAGCAATGATACCCCTCATTTCACATCCTCTTCTGAGTCTGGCTTGAATTTCTGGCAGTTCCCTGTCGACATACTGCTGCAACTGCTTTTGAATGATCTTCAGCAAAATTTTACTTGCGCACAGTGGTCAAGAGCTCGTCTGCTAACCAGAAGATTGGCAGTTCGAATCCAACAGCCGCTCCTTGGAAACCCCATGGGGCAGTTCTACTCTGTCCTACAGGGTTGCTATGAGTCGGAATCGACTTGACGGCATTGGTTTTCAGGCGATATTAATGATATTGTTCAGTAATTTCCGAATTCTGTTGTAAATACATGTATCACACAACTTTAGCCAGTTCAACATTTTACACGTGTACAACTTATTGACAGCAATGATAACAGTTGGCTGTGCAACCCTACCCTTAATCAATGCAATTTTTCTATCACCATTAACCCCACTTTCCCCCCTCCCTCAAGTCCCTGGTAACCACTAAAAAACTTTGGTCTCCATACATTTTCCTTTTCTTGTCTTTTTATATAATTGAGGTCATATAATATTTGGTGGCCATTTTTGATTGGCTTATTTCACTCAGCATAATGTCTTCAATCTCCATCCATACTGTAGCATGTATCAGGACTTGATTTCTCCTACTGGCTGAGTACCATTCCATTGTATGTGTGTACCACATTTTGTTTATCCATTCGTCGGTTGATGGCCATTTACGTTGTTTCCACCTTTTGGCTATTGTGAATAGCACTGCAGTGAACATTGATGTACAAGTCTCTTTTTGAGTCTCTGCTTTCAAGTCTTTTAGATATATTTCTAAGAGTGGAATTGCTGGGTCATATGGTAGTTCTGTTTTTAGTTTTTTGAAGAACTGCCACACTGTTTTCCACAACGGCTATACCATTTTGCATTCTCACCAGCAACGGATAAGGGTTCCAATGTCCCCGCATCCTTGCCAACATCTGTTATTTTCTATTTTTTTGTTTTATCTTAGCTATCCTAGTGGGAATGATATGGTATCTTGTTATGGTTTTGATTTGCATCTCTCTGATGACTCATGACACTGAGCATCTTTTCATGTGTTTGGTGACCATGTGAATGTCCTCTTTGGTGAAATATCTATTGAAGTCTTTTGCCCATGTTATGATTGGGTTGTCTTTTTGTTGTTAAGTTGTCAAACTTACATATATATTTTGGTTATTAGAGTCTTGTCAGATATATGGTTTCCAAAGATATTCTTCCAGTCAGTAACTTGTCTTTTTACTTTTTTGGTAAAGTCTTGTGATGAACAAAAGTTTTTAATTTCTATGAGGTCCCATTTATTTATTTTGTCTTTTGTCATTTGTGCTTTTGTTATTATGTTAGATAATTCATTGTTGAAAGCTAGGCCAAACAATGTTGCCGCTCCATTTTTTTCTAAGAATTTTATGGTTTTAGTTTTCACATTTAGGTCCTTAATCCATTTTGAATTTGTTTTTGTGTATGGTGTGAGGCATGGATCCTGTTTCATTTTTCTGCATGTGGAAGTCCAATTTTCCCGGCACCATTTATTGAAGACACTCTTCTTTCCCCCATCAAATTGACTTACCACCCTTGTCAAATATCAGTTGACAGTGGATGTGTGGGTTTATTTCTGGACTCTCATATTCATAACTCTTAATCCTTTGTATAGATCTTTTGTCTTTTCAAGTCGAACTCTCCCCTAAGCCATTAGTCATTTCTTCCCTGTTGTTAAAGATGTCCTGATCATCCACACGAAACACCTGTCAACACTGTTCCCAAAAATCTTTTTTCCCTTTCCCCACATCACTTTTCACAATGCTCCATCCAATGGGAATAGCATGTAGACCACAGGTGCATTTTTACATTTCCTAATAGCTACATTTAAAAAGGTAAAAAGAAACATGAAGTTAATCTTCATAACATACTTTATTTAATCCAATGTATCTAAAATACTAGCATTTCAACATGTAATCTGCATAAAAAAGTAATGAGTTATATTACACCCTGTGTTTATTCTAAGTCTTTGTAATCCAGTGTGTGTGTGTAATTTACAGCACATCTCAATTTTGTCCAGCCACATTTCAAGTGCTCAGTAGCCACATGTGCTAGCTAATGGCTCTGGTACTGGATGGTGCGGCTGTAACAGAAGCAGGGCCTATGCCTGTTGGGAAAGGAAATGTTTGGAACCAACGTGGCCCAGGCAGTGTGGAGATGTGTTGAAGCGGTCTCATGCCTGTGAAGGTACGGGTCTTCCCATCTCCCCATCTGTGAAATGGGAACAGTGACACCTACCTCCCAGGAGCCACATGAGGATGGGGCTGGTGCAAGCTCTTCGTGGCCACTTGGGCAATGTTAGCGAAGGTGGTGGCCATGGTCACCTGAACAGTGCCCTGGAACTCACCAGGCACTGCAGTAGGCCTGGGACGCGGTGACTGGTGGGGTGGCCCTTGACATCCACTTCTTTTTCTGTCCCCACAGGGCCCAGCAGAGAAGAATGCATTCACTGTGCAAAACCTTTCCACTTCCACGACTGGAAGTGTGTGCCAACCTGCGGCGAAGGGTTCTACCCAGAACAGATGCCAGGCCTGCCCCACAAAGTGTGTCGAAGGTACAGCTCCTTTCAGACGGTCCCCTGGCTCGGCCGAGATGACGGGGCAGGGCAGTCACGGTGTCCAGCCAAGGAGCAGCATCTCCCCTGGGCAGGGGCGGGGTGGGGAGGACAGGAGCCCACCCTGCAGAGGATGGGGACACCTGCAGTTACTGATTTGGCCAAGGTCACACGTGAGTTGGTGACTTTCATTCCTGTGTTAACGAGCGTTGTGGAATACCATTGTTGTATGCCGGGTACTGGAGCTGGGGCAGGGAGAAGAACAGCAAAGGGTTGTCTGTATGCTTGCCTCCCAGGGCCGCCTTGACTGAAGGGCCCACCTGTGCTGCCCTAGGGATGCATTTGCTTTGTAGATAATTAGGAAGTTGTGTTTTTGATGGTTTTTAAGTTTTTTAAATTAGATACTTTAGAGAAAAGAATGCGGTCCTGACAGTTTCCTCATTCTACAGCCATTTGCTATCTAGCAAGTGAGCATACATTTAACCCTGTCACGGTCCTGTTTCCTTTATCCATGTGTCTACACAGCCCGCCACGCTTATTGGGTGGCTTTGGGCTGGGCAGTGTTCCCTTTTGTTGCTGGACATGGCAGTTAAGGAGGAAACCATATGCTCTGGTCTTCTCTTGTCTTGCTGAGTGTTGCCTGATATCAAGACGTAATAAACTTAGGTTCCAGGAACACTGCTGGGCAGCTCTCTGGTTCAGGAGAGAACAACAGAGAGGAGTGTGAATGTGATGATAGTGAGGATGAGGATGGGTTGTGAGGGAGGGGAGTCTGAAACAGACCCAAAAGGGAGCCCTCTGAGGTTTGTGTGACGGGCCGGGAGAGCAAGCCCGTCTTCCAGCTCACGGCTGGGGACTCATTAGCACTGGCAGATCTCAGACCCACGATGGAGTCCGCCTCCCTAGGCTGTGTTTGGAGAACTGCTCTGGGTTATAACCTCTTTTCTTAAAACAAAAAACAACGCTACAGTGAGCCAGCAAGAGGCTACCAAGTCCTTGCACTTGTGTGACTTAACAGAAGAGGGGCCCAGGGGAGGGGGCCAGGTACCTGTGAAAGGGTAGCCCCTCTTTGCTTGGATTTGAGATCGGAAACTTGCTACCTTCACCCAGCCCTGCCAAGTCTCAGAGCCCTCTGCACCGTTCTCGGAAGCAAACCTTTTGTTTTACCCAGCCAGATGGTTCACGGGTAATTCCCCAAGTACAGTAGCCCAGAGAGAACTTGGTAAAACAGTGACAATCACGTTCATTTGTCAAGTGCCCGGATCCCAGAGGATGCTGGATATCCCCATGAGCTTGGCAACCAGGCACCCCAGGGCGGCAGGGGCAGGGGGCAGACCCCCCGTCGAGTCCCCCTCGGGGACACCTGCGCCTCACTTCCACCTCGAGGAGGTGTCCAGCCTCGGAGTGGAGTTCAGAGCTGGGCTGACATGCCACGTCTCGGAGAAAACGCCCCAGAGGAAGACCCTGCACAGAGCCCCGGAGGAGGGGAACTGCAGCTTCTCAGAAAGGGCCCACCCTTGCCAGCATCCCCTTGGCCCAGAAGACCCTTCAGTGTAGAGTCCTCCCCAAGGAAACAGACTTGGGCTGCCGATTGTGTCTTCAGGGCTCGCCCAGCCTGGCAGCAGCAGCTTGGAGAGAGCACGGCCTCCCCACCTCTGTAATGCTGGTTTGCACTAGGCTGTTCCTGCTCACGGTGCCAGGCAGCTCCCTGCGAGTAAGGGGCCAGATAGCGGCCGGGGGTGGCTGGGGGGTGGCGAGGGGAGGGTACCAGAGTGCTAAGATGTGTTGCTGTGGTGTTTAGGTCAAACTGAGGAAAATCGATGATAAGTGTCTCAAAAGAGCTCCTGGACCCCCGCCCCCAGACTTAGTGAGAGACCTAGCAAGAGAGCAAGGCCGTCTTTGGAGAAAGAGAACTGCTCTGTGGGATACTTCCCCTCCCCGTTGCCCTCCCTGCACCTGCCCCCACTGGGTGCTGGATGGCAGGAGCTCAGAGACCACTTTAAGCTGTGCCCCAGGAAGTGTGACGAGAGCTCCTGGAATAAGGAGGCCTGTGTCCCTAGGTTCAGGTGTCTGACTCTTACCTGGAACAGCCCAGCAGAAAGAGGTGCAGAGAGGGGCTCAGTGGACATGCCTGCCCTTCCAGGATTTGGCAGGGTAGAATCGCCATGGTGTTTTGGGGGGTGAAGTCAAATAACTGAACACTCACCCCTGCCCTAGAGGACCACATGCAAGCCAGCCCCAACAGAAAGAAGCTGAGAGTGTCTTCCAGAGAAAAGGGAGCTTCGGGGGAGCGGGAGTCCGCTGGGCAACGTCACCCTCCCAGGGAGCAGCATGGTGCTGGATTTCTCCCCGGAGCCTCACACAGGAGCCCAGCCTCACCATACCTTCGCCTGGGTCTGTGAGACCCCCAGCAGGGAGCCCAGCTGAGCCTGCCAGACTTCTTTCTGCAGAACTGGGAGCTACAGTGGGTGTTGTTTTAAGCCACTACGTGTGTGGTGATTTGTTACATGGCAGGAGGAGACGAACACGCTGTAGTCCTGCCAGGGCAGGAAGGGAAATCCCACAGGGCCTAGTGAAGGTAGGGCTTGGAGAAGAAGCTAAGTCGAGTCCTGCCGGTACTCCACCACAGCCCACTCAGCACTCTGGCTGTGTTTGAAGCATCCTTGGCCACAAGTTTAAAGGGCGCAGTCTTGCTCATGGATGTAGTCTGTAAGAGATGCCAGCAGCGTTCCCAGGGAGTCGTCCCCTCTGCTGTGGCCTCAGGGGCCTGTGGCTGGGTCCCCCAGGGCTACAGGGGGGAGGTTCTGGGAGGCCAGGCCCAAGGGGTTCCAAAAGTGAATGAGAAACAGGTTCCTGCGCAGAGCCCCCAGCAAGCGCTCAGGGTGGGGTGGGCGGGGAGGGCCTGTCCTCAACGCAGGAGGGAGAGGGTGAGGAGCTCCTGGATGCTCATTTGCACTTCCTGCTGCTGAGGGTGGAGGCTCAATGGTAGAATCTGCGTTCACCAAGGGCTGCTTTGGAAAGAGGCACACGAAGAGCCTCATCATTGGCATCCGGTCACTGCAGGCCTCCCTCCAGGAAGGTGGCTTCTGTCCCAGACAAGAACTGCAAACACAGGCAGGGCCCTCAGTCCTGCACACATCCCTTCATCCCCTCAGATGCTGCCTCTGGGGCCTGTCCAGCCCTGAGTGGGTGGGCTGCTGTGCTGGACTCAGAGACGGTGCCTTGCAGGTCACACATGGACCCAAAGTGGGGAACAAGCAAATTCAAACCTGGGGCAGGTCAGCAAGCCTTTCCTGTAAAGGGCCAGGGAGTAAATATTTGAGGCTCTTAGGCCATACAGTCTCTGTCGCAGCGCCTCACCTCTTGCGTTGTAGCAAAAAAATCTGCCATAGACAGTGCGTCAATTTTGAGTGTGGCCGTGCTCCAATAAAACTTTATTTATAAAAAACAGGTGGCAAGCTGGGCGTGGCCCAGGGGCCAGAGTGTGCCAACCCTTCCCTTAGGTCACCTTTACTCTGTATCAGAAACAGCCCCATGGCCCTCTCTGGGCCCGGCTTGGCCTGGACTGTCAAGAGGGGGCAGGAGTTGGGAGGACACTTGGCCCTGGATGAGATAGGCACGGCCTGAAAGGCAGCTTGGTTTTCTGACAGCAGTCACCAGGCCAGCTCAGGATCAGGTCCGGCAGACACCTGGGGTGGAGTCTGGCTGAGCCCCAGGTCCACAGCCGTCAAAGCGGGCAGCCGCCAGAGGAAGCCTGTGCTGATGCTGCTCTAGGTTCCCTGGGCCTGATGGTGTCAGTGCCCGGGAGAGTGTGGACATGAGCCACAGGAAGTCTCGGAGGCCTCGGCTTGTTCCTCCCTCCTGGGCAAGCTGCAGCTTCAGTCTCGCTCCTGCTGAATGGCCGTGACTGTGTGAGGTCAGACAGGAGGAGGCCCCTGGGGCACAGCCGCCGCCTCCCCACAGAGGACCAGGGCTGAGGTGGGGAGTGTAGGGAGGGGAGGAGGGCTCCGGCAGGTGGCTGGGCCTCCTCCCCAAATCGCAGCAGCCTCTGTGTCTTCCTGCAGGTGCGACGAGAACTGTCTGAGCTGTGAAGGCTCCAGCAGGAATTGCAGCAAATGTAAGCCGGGCTTCACGCATCTGGGGACATTGTGCATCACCAACCACACGTGCAGCAACGGTGAGCGTGGCCGCCCCTCAGAGAACGGGTCAGGGAACAGCAGCCCACTGAGCAGGCCTGCTGGCCCGCGGCTTGGCGGACCGTCTCAGGACTTCTCTAGTCGATTGGGACCACGACTGCCCTCTCTCCTCCCTGCCTTTAGGCCTCTCATGTTGATCTGAGGCGTCCCGGCCACCAGCCCAGCTACTGCTGATTGGTTTGTTGGGTGACTATTAAAAATTATTTTCTTCTTGTACCATTCCCACTCTTACGCCATCGGCCCAGGCGGCCTGGTTGTAGTGACTTCATAGGAGAGGCCTCACTCAGGGGTCAAAGCCAGGAGACCTGGAGGGTGTCCATCTCAGGACCAAGAGGAGAGAGCCCTACAGCGAGGCCCATGCTCAGGCAGGGAGGCTGTGTGAGCTGGCAGGCCTGCCAGAGGGCAGGCTTAGCAGCAGGAACCCCACCAGGCACACAGGAGCTATCTACAGGGAGGACCTACACCTGGGCTGGGACCAGACACAGCCTGCTGTGCTATGGGAGGGCCTGGGTCCCCAGGTGGGCTGAGGGACAAGGATGGATGGGTTTAAAACAGAAACTCAGACGGGGACCAAAGGCAGTGCCCAGTGTGGGATTCCAGGCAGGAGGAAGGGTTGGCAGGGACGCTTGGCTGGAGCCTGGCGAGAGCCATTGCAGGACAAGCTGTGGCAGAAAAGGAACGTGCAGTGGCTGGGTGTGCCGAAGGGAGGAGCAGCCTGGAGCAGCAGCTCTGGGCACTACGTCCAGGCAGGAAGGAGGGCAGGGAACGGGCTCTGGCCCGTCTGCAGGAGCCCCAGGGATGCCTCACAAACCACAGGGAAGTGGCTCGATGCTGTGCTGTTTGGTGATTTTGGTGGTTCACAGAATTGTGTCTCTTCAAAGGCCAGAAGGCTCCCTCTTTAGGAGGTCACCTGTGTCACCTGGTCACACATCCAGTCCAAGAGCGAGTTTGTAGCAGGAGGGTCTCCCAGGGTCTGTGGACGGCCAGACATTCTCATATCCAGCAGCCAGGGACTGTCCTCCCTCCGTACTCCTCCCTCCCCCGAATCACCACGTCACCTTTTCTGTCGCTGTGTCTCATCCATCTTCCTTGACAACTCTCTCCATTCCGTCACCACCTCCTCCCATGGGGGATGACAACAGACCACGGCAGCAGCCTCATTCCAGGCCCCTCTGCCCTGCGCCCCCACCACCACCACATAGTCACCCAAAAGACAGGTCCACACAGTCTACCCAGGGCCCCTCATCTTGGTCTCCTCAGACCCCCTCTCACTTTGAGAGGCCCCTCTAGTCCACCACGTGAGGCCCTCTGTCCCTCAGAGTTGGCACAAGCCCCTCACGCCTAACTACCACCTGGGCTGACATCTGTCAAGCCCCGTCACAGGAGGGGTAATTAGGAAGGCTGCCAGGCAGCCCCACCTCACCGTGTCCCCCCACACCACCTCTGCAGCCATTACCTCCCAGCAAATGTAGAATGAATGGAACAATCTTAACAGGCCCCAGCGTCTGACTGTTTTTGTTAGTTGCCATCAAGTCAGTTTCAACTCATGGTGACCCCATGTGCGCGGAGTAGAACTGCTCCATGGGGTTTTCAAGGCTGTGACCCTTCAGAAGGAGATCACCAGGCCTGTCTTCCCCGGCACCTCTGTGTGGGTTTGAACTGTCAGCCTTTCAGGGAGTAGTCAAGTTCTTAACCATTTTCGCCCCCCAGGGGCTCCATAAAGTCTGACTAATCTCTCCTTTTTCTTTCCTGGCCGGGGGCACCAGCCGATGAGACGTTCTGTGAGATGGTGAAGTCAAACCGGCTCTGTGAGCGGAAGCTCTTCATTCAGTTCTGCTGCCGGACATGCCTCCTGGCCGGGTAGAGGGCGCTGGCCCCTCTTGCCCACCCACCCTCACCAGACCTGCGGACCAAGCCTCTGCTTGGGGAGCGGGGCGGGTGCCGTGCATTTGACAGCTTTATCTCACTGGACCAGGGCCCGCGGCAGCAGCTCTGTGCTCCCAGAACCAGGGGGATGGTGGCCTCTCAAGGAGGTGTTCTTAACGTGTTGATACTCTTTCAAACTCTGCTTCCTGGCTACATTCTTCTGGCAAACTCAAAACGGGAACAAAATGAAATCTGGAATCCACAGCTCCGGCTTCAGAGCAGTATCTGGGACCATAAGTTTATTGAATCTTCAAGACCAAAGCAGAAAGGAGAGACACTTGGCATCCCCGTCACTTTCCCAAGCTCTGTGCGGCACCTAGTCAATCTCCCCAGGGCCGCCCGCGAGGGCCCGCGTACGCCTGGTGGTGATAAAGGGCGGCTGCTCACTTGCTCCTCTGCCTGCACAGAGCCATCTGCCGGGCGGCTTGGTCGGACTGTAAATAAAACAGATTTGGGAGCATAAAATCTATGACCACTGGGTATGGAGTGTGTATTTCTACCGACTCAGCCACTTCCGAAACAGCAGCAGTGGCTTATAAAGTCACATCCAGATCCTGGGTCGGAAGATGCTTCCTTTATTTGCAGCTCTCTTCTTGGGAGCTGAGCTCCCCGTGTTGCCATGTCACTGTGTTCTTTCTGTGTCTCTGGGAGTCTCATGGCCTTGACCCCCATGTGTCCTGACGCGGAGCCCTCTGGGGCGGCCAAATGACGCGCTCCAGGGGCCCTGCAGGACCATGCAGTTCCTCTGGGCTTAACCGAGAGCAGACCTAGCCCGTGACCGGTTAATCACCAGTCTCAGCCCATCGTATGGAATTGCTTTTAAACTACACTTGGCTTCTGCCTTGTGGGAGAAGTATTCTCATGGTGGGTGTCCCTGCGTCTGTGTGTATCATGAGGCCATGTGACACAGATTGGTCGATTTCTGCTAAACCTGTGTAGACATTTTATACGCTACATGTTCTAATTTTTAGCAATGTTAATTATTTTGACAAATATTTCATATATTTTCATGGAAATGCTCAGATCTGCTTGATGAGTTCCCTTTAATACGGGAATAACATTTGCCTTAAATTTTCTCTACCTTGTTTTCCTCCATCTCGCCCCCCTCCCCTCCTTTGACTGTGATGCACTCACCTCGTTGCCCATGAGCCGGAGAGAACCAAACTGTTGTTCGTGGAATCAACAACTCCGACAAAGGAAGCACCAGAGCAAATGCAGTGTTAACACTAAATTAATAAAGGCGTTAACATTCCATGGCAAGGGAGCCTGCATTTCTTTCCAAGGTGCAAAAATTAAACGCGGGTGCTGACCGGTGTGTGAAATGGAGAGTGTTTATTTGTGGTTTCGGGGTCTGTTTGGTGTCATTACTCAGAAGGTCTTCTTTGAACTTTAGCAAATGTTGATGTAACAGAGTTAAAGGGGAAATCCCACACTTCCAACCCCAGGATGTTGTAGACAGAGACATTCATCAGACCACAATACTTGGGTGGAGGGGCTGCATCAGCCCCAGATATAGGGACACCTTCCCACGGTCAGCAGTCCCTGGGTGGTACAAGTGGTTAACGCCCTTGGTTGCTGACCCAAAGGTTGGCAGTTCGAGTCCACTGAGAGGTACCTCAGAAGAAAGGTCTGGCAATCTACTTCTGAAAAATCAGCCATTGAAAACCCTATGGAGCACAGTTCTACTCTGACACACATGGAGTCACCATGATTCAGAATTGACTCAATGGCAACTGATTTCCATTGGTCAAGGAGGACGCCCCCCGACAGTCTGGGATGCTGACCCGTGGCGATGCTGCCTCAGGTCTCTTCTCTTACAGCTCCCAGGGGTTATTTAATTAGGTTACTCTTGTCTTTTGCACAGTGATGAAAACTCACACATCCCTGGGTTACATACTGCATAGGATTTGTCCCATGGCCTCTGTGATAAGGCAGAACCTTATATTTGCTAGAACCCTTTGGCTACAAATAAAGGAAATGTACCTACTAGAACTGACTTTAGGGGAAAAAAGTGGGTGTAGGCATTGTGTTGGGAATCCAGGGTAGGCTTAGAATTTCAGGGGAGGGTGCAGCTGGGCCTCGGGAGCCCCAGAGCCAGTACTAAATGTTGGCTGACTTCTTGGACCAGCAGTAGATTGGACTGGGGTGAGCACTGATACCAGGCAGGATGACCAGAGTCCTGACCAGGCTGCAGGGAGCTCTTCCAGTGACCATGTGGCCAGAGAAGGGGGCAGCAATGGTCAGCTCTCAGGAAGTCGGGGGAGGCCACACAGCCTACCACAAGCGTGGACTGATGAGCTGTGAAGGCCAATGAGTTTGGGATACAGTAGCCTGGACAGGATTCAACCTCACCCATAAGACTGACCTTGAATTAAAACCACAACTCGCTCAGTACCTCTGGTGTAGGCACCATTTTCGTCCCTGGAGTTCAGACATTGACAGATAACAAGCTCTTTGTCCACTAAGAGCTCAGTCTAACAAGTTTGAAGGTGAATCAGGAACAGATTCGATTTATGTCCTAGAGGCACCAACCCACGAGAAGGCAACTAGGCAGCCTCAGAGAGTGTGTACCCTCCCAGGATCAGCTAGGCCAGCCCCCTTGCCTTGGTGAGGCCAGTCCTGGCGCTGACACATGGGCTGGGGAGTGGACAAGCTCTTCACAACATCCAAATGATTAAATGCCCCCTTGTTACAAGGACTGACCACATAAAATGCCTGCTCACAGATGGCCCAAACTTAAGGTTAAGATCATCCAAACTCCATTGGAGAAGCATGTTTACGGGTTTGGGGTTAACTGAGAGAATCATGGACCGCCTCCTGTGTCATTTCATAGATAAGGACACTGACGCCCAGAGAGCTGAAGTGACT
This sequence comes from Trichechus manatus latirostris, assembly GCF_000243295.1. Taxonomy (NCBI): domain Eukaryota; kingdom Metazoa; phylum Chordata; class Mammalia; order Sirenia; family Trichechidae; genus Trichechus; species Trichechus manatus. The sequence continues at coordinate 11,763,363 of NW_004443955.1, forward strand.
TGCTTCAGGCCACACACTAGCCATGTGGCTCCCATTGCTGTGGCAGGGAGGGTACTGGCTCTTTGCAGAAGGGGCAGTCACTTCTACAGCTTGCAACATGCAGCCATAATGCATTCGTTTTAAATTAACTTTATTTCCAGAGGGTGATATTTTCCTGATTGTCATGGATTGAAGTATGTCTCCCCAAAATAGCTGTCAATTTGGCTAGGCCATGATTCCCAGTATTGTGTGATTGTCCACCATTTTGTCATATGATGTGATTTTCCTATGTGTTGTAAATCCTGTCTCTATGATGTTGATGAGGTGAGATTAATGGCAGTTATGTTAATGAGGCAGGACTCAACCTACAAGATTGGATTGTGTCTTCAGCCAATCTCTTTTGAGATATAAAATAGAGAAGCGAGCAGAGAGACAGGAACCTCCTGCCACCAAAAAAGCAGCACCAGGAGCAGAACGTATCCTTTGGACCTGGGGTTCCTGTGCGAAGAAGCTCGTAGACTAGAGGAAGATTGATGACAAGGAACTTCCCACAGAACAGATAGAGACAGCCTTCCCTAGAGCTGACGCCCTGAATTCAGACTTCTAGCCTACTAGACTGTGAGAGAATAAATTTCTCTTTGTTAAACCCACCCACTTGTGGTATTTCTGTTATAGCAGCACTAGATAACTAAGACACTGACTTTGGCCTCATATTCTTTGGCCCCTCACAATGGTCCCCATGTGCAGACCCCCATCCTTCCCCAGCCAGTGCTGACTTTGTACCTTGTAACTCTTCCAAGCAAACAAGACTTGAAGCATTTACTGAGGAAAATCAAAGACTACAGCCTTCAGTATGGATTACACCTCAACATAAAAAAAACAAAAATCCTCACAACTGGACCAATAAGAAAGATCATGATAAATGGAGAAAACACTGAAGTTGTCAAGGATTTCATTTTACCTGGATCCGAGATCAATGCCCATGGAAGCAGCAGTCAAGAAATCAACGTATTGCAGTGAGCAAAGATGTCGCTTTGAGGACTAAGGTGTGCCTGACCCAAGCCATGGTATTTTCAATCACCTCATATGCATGTGAAAGCTGGACAATAAATAAGGAAGCCTGAAGAAGTATCGATGCCTTTGAATTGTGGTGTTGGTGAAGAATATTGTATATACTATGGACTGCCAGAAGAACAAACAAATCTGTCTTGAAAGACATACAGCGAGAATGCTGCTTGGAAGCAAGGATGGTGAGACTTCATCTCACATACTTTGGACGTGTTATCAGGAAGGACTAATCCCTGAAGAAGGACATCATGCTTGGTAAAGTAGAGGGTCAGCAAAAATGAGGAAGACCCTCAATGAGATGAACTGACACAGTGGCAGCAACAATGGGCTCAAGTATAACAAGGATTATGAGGATGGTGCAGGACCAGGCAGTGTTTCGTTCTGTTGTACGTAGGCTCGCTGTGAGTCAGAACTGACTTGATGGTCCCTAACAACAATAACTCTTCAAAGGGCTGGGGAGAATTGCACTTTCTAGAGAAGACACACCTGTAATGATGTTTATGCACACAAACGTATAATGAAAAAGGGGTGTCAAAACATATAATGAGAAAGAGGTGTCAAAAGAAAAAAGCTGATTAACAAGTCAATGAGAGTTAACAGGGTTTATTGAACAAGAAACTGTTCACGCGTAGGGAGTGTCCAGCTGAGAAGCTTGTTCAAGCAGAGTGAATATGGAGTTTTTAAAGGCAGGGGATTCTAGTAAGGAGGTTACAGTAATTGGGTCATTGGTCAATGTCCTTAATTGAAGGGAGGGTTTTACAAAGTGGGAGGTCTTTCTGTCATTGGTTTCATAGGTATACTTGTCTGTCGAGGATTGGTGGTGTCTGGCATGATGAGTCAGAAACATTTTTTTATGTCAAGTTGTTTCATTTGGAAAGTGTCTGCGATTAGAATACTTTGAAAACTCCCTATTGTTCTGTCAAGGTTTGTACCTGGCACAAGTGGCCATTGTGATTTATTGTTCTTGGAAAGGTTTTGCACCTGGCACAAACAGCCCTTAATTTTTATTTAGTATTTAACAGGGTATCAAAAGAGCTTTAAGAATATAAGAGGGCAACATAATCTAAATGTGTCCAGGAGTGGGGTATCCTTGAACTTGGGGAGATGGCCATCCACTGCATTTGTTATCATTGACACTATGGCTGGAGAAGACCTTAAACCTGAAAGCTGGGGTAAGCTGGGGCTCCTGGGAGCTGGTGAGGGTTTAGGAGGTTTAGATCAGAGCGAATGGAAAGGGAAGGAGGTAGGGAAGTGAAGTGCAACAGAAAGACATTTTACAAGAACAAGCAAGGGTGATGGAGAGTAGTAAACCCACGTCATTCTCTAGCGTCTTAAGGCTCTGTCCAACCGGCTGGGAGGCAACCAGACGCTGGCTGTCCTGGAAAAGGAGGAGTTTGCATCCCTGCCCCAGCCTCCTCTACTGCTTCCTTCCCAGGAACCCCAGGTCTGACCTTTCCTGGCTGGTTGTCCGAGGCCTTCCCTGACACCCCAGGCTCTATGGCTTGTCTGTGCACAGAACAGCACCCTCAGGTGGTACAGTACTGAGCACCCACCTCAGGTCCTGGAGTTCCGTTCCTACCACCTAAAGCTCCCTCTCCCCCACTATGTAGCAGCCTCACTGAAGGAAGATCAGACACCTCCTAGGTTCTCTGCTGAGCCAATAGAAACTAGTGTGCCCAGAGAACATATCTTTGCCAAAAACAGTGGTTCTCAACCAGGGGTGATTTTGTCCCCCAGGGGACATTTGGCAATGTCTGGAGGCATTTTGGGGTGTCACAACTGGGAGGATACTACTGGCATCTAGTGGGTAGAAGCCAGGGATGCTGCTAAATATCCTACAATGCATAGGACAGCCCCCACAACAAAGAATTATCCAGACCAAAATGTCAACAGTGCTGAGGTTGAGAAATCCTGGTCAAAAGAAATGGAATCAAAAAAGAAAATTCTGTTCTCAACTTCATAAAGATACCTGAAAATAAATAAAACAGCCTATACTTTGATATCCGTTCCTGTTCATGTGTTGGAGCAGGGGAAACCCTATACAACTTCCCCTTTTTAAAGTAAAGAAATAAACCCCCCTTTTCTAACCCAGCAAAAGAAAGGCCAAGGAAAAAGAGCTCTCCGGTCTAAGGTCTCCACCTGGTGGTTCTCTCTGGCATTAAATGAAGTTTGGATGGTTTTCTAACAATTACAAAGCAAAGTTACAGAGAAGTTGCAAATGCAGTACAAAGACCTTTCTTCCTGAACAAGTTGAGAGTAATTCTCAGATAAAAAAACCAAACCAAACCCTTTGCCGTCGAGTCGATTCCAACTCATAGCAACCCTACAGGACACAGGAGAACTGCCCCATAGGGTTTCCAAGGAGCAGCTGGTGGATTCGAACTGCCAGCCTTTTGGTTAGCAGCCGAGCTCTTAACCACTGTGCCTCCAGGGCTCCAAATTCTCAGATAAGTTGCCCAGATATTTTGGTGAGCATTTCCTATGAACAAGGACATTCTCCTACAGGACCACAATACAATGATCAGAATCAGGAAATGAACATTTCTCTAGTAATTCCATCTAATCCTCTGACTCCACCGCACGTCTGCCAGTTTGTCATACTGTAGTGGCTTGCGTGTTGCTCTGATACTGGAAGCTCTGCCACCGGTATTTCAAATGCCAGCAGGTCACCTTTGGTGGACAGGATTCAGCTGAGCTTCCAGACTAAGACAAACTAGGAAGAAGGATCTGGCAGTCTACTTCTGAAAAAATTGGCCAATGAAAACCTTATGAATAGCAGTGGAACATTGTCTGATATAGTGTCAGAAGATGAGCCCCTCAGGTTGGAAGGCACTAAAAAAATATGACTGGGAAAGAGCTGCCTCCTCAAAGAAGAGTTGACCTTAATGACGTAGATAAAATCAAGTTTTTGGACCTTCATTTGCTGATGTGGCACGACTTAAAATGAGAAAAAAACAGCTGCAAACATCCGTTAATAATCAGAATGTGGAATATATGAAGTATAAATCTGGGAAAATTGAAGGTCCTCAAAAATAAAATGGAACACATAAAGATCAATATCCTAGGCATTAATGAGCTGAAATGGACTGGTATTGACCATTTTGAATCAGACAATCATATGGTCTGCTGTGCTGGAAATGACAAATTGAAGAGGAATGACGTTGCGTTCATCAAGGTCTGTCCTGAAGTACAACACTGTCAGTGATAGGATAATATACATACACCTACAAGGAATATGACTATCATTCAAATTTATGCACCAACCACTAATGAGGAAATTGACAATTTTTACCAACTTCTGCAGTCTGAAATTGATCAAACACGCAATCAAGATGCATTGATAATTACTGATGATTGGAATGTGAAAGCTGGAAACAGAAGATGGATTGGTAGTTGGAAAATATGGCCTTGGTGATAGAAATGATGCCAGAGATTGCATGAGAGAATTTTGGAAAACCAACAACTTCTTCATTGCAAAGACCTTTTTTCAACAACATACTTGGCAACTCTATATGTGAAACTCACCGGATGGAAAACATAGGAGTCAAATCAACTACATATGTAGAAAAACATGACAGAAAAGCTCAATATCATCAGTCAGAACAAGGCTGGGGCAGACTGTGGTTCATATGTAAGTTCAAGCAGAAGCTGAAGAAAATTGAAACAAGTCCACGAGAGCCAAAATACAAACTTGAGTATATCCCACCTGAGTTTGGAGACCAAGTCAAGAATAGATTTGACACAACTCTGTGAGAGTGTGCCCCCCAGACACCCTTTTAGCTCAGTACTGAAGTCACTCTTGAGGATCACCCTTCACCCAAAGATTAGACATGCCCATAAAACAAACAATAATACGCATAACTCAACCATGTATACGAGACTAAAGGGGCACACCAGCCCAGAGGCAAGGACGAGAAGTCAGAAGGGCACAGGAAAGCTAGATGGATGCAGCACTGGACGTGCTCACTTGTCTATGCCAAGAAATTTGGAAGACAGCTACCTGGCCAACCAGCTGGAAGAGATCCATATATGTGCCTATTCCAAAGAAAAGTTATCCAACCTGTTGCAGAAATTATCAATCATTCATATCACGCACAAGTAAAACTTTGCTGAAACTCATTCAAAAGTGGTTGCAGTGGTACATCAACAGGGAACTGCCAAAAATTCAAGCCAGATTCAGAAGAGGACATGGAACAAGGGATATCATTGCTGATGTCAAATGGATCTTGGCTGAAAGCAGAGAATACCATAAAGATGTTTACCTTCATTTTATTGACTATGCAAATGCATTTGACTCTGTGGCTCATAACAAATTATGGATAACATTTTGAAGAATGGGAATTCCTGAACACTTAACTGTGCTGCAAGACTGTGGCCCCCAGACATCCTGCTAACTCAGAACTGAAACCACTCCCAAAGCCCACTTTTCAGACAAAGACAACAAACAACACACGTATGGAACATGCCTCTTAGTTCAATGAAATATACGAGACCAAATGGGCAACTACTGCCCAAAAGCAAGACAAGAAGTCAGGAAGGGACAGAAACTGGACAAATGGACACAGGAAACCAGGACTGGAAAGGAGAAGCGTGCTGTCACATTGTGGGGGTTGCAACCAATGTCATAAAACAATATGTGTATAAGTTTTTGAATGAGATTAACTTGAGCTGTAAACTTTCACCTAAAGCACAATAAAATTTTAAAAAATTAGTGACTTTGGTAAGACCACTTGATACAATGTCAATATACAAAAATCAGTTGCATTTCCATAATTCCAGAAACTGATGACAAGAAAATGGAATTTTTAAAACAAAAGCTACTATTTACAATAACATCTTTTACTAAATCTAGTACAAGATGTATGACACTTTTACACAGAAACTATAAAACATTACTGAGAGTAATTAAAGAGGATCTAAATTAATGTAGGGTTATACCATGTTCAATGATTAGAATACTCAATATTGTAAAGATATCCATTCTCTCCAAATTTTTCTACAGATCTAATACAATAAATATCAGAATATGAGTTCTTTTTTAGATTTAAGATCTATTAAAAGTTTATATTAAAATGTAAAGGGCAGGACAGGAACAAGGATGCCCTTTATCTCCACTCCTGTTTAACCTTGGGCTGGAAGTCCTAGCTAGAGCAATAAGGCAAGAAAAAGAAATAAAGGGCATCCAAATTGGTAATGAACTTAAACTGTCCATGTTTGCAGATGATATGATACTATACATAGAAAACCTTAAAGACTCCACGAGAAAATTACTGGAACTAATAGAAAGATTCAGCAGAGTAGCAGGATACAAGATAAACATACAAAAATCAGTTGGATTCCTATACACCAATAAAGAGAACAATGAAAATGAAATCAGAAAAACAATACAATTTA
>NW_004443955.1:11769903-11782601 GCF_000243295.1 Trichechus manatus latirostris
CAACAGAAGAATGGATAAACAAACTATGGTACATACACACAATGGAGTATTATGCAACGATAAAGAACAATGATGAATCTGTGAAGCTTCTCATAAGATGGCTGAAACTGGAGGACATTATGCTGAGTGAAATAAGTCAATCACAAAAGGACAAATATTGTATGAGACCTCTTGTAAAAACTCATGAAAAAGTTGACACACAAAAAGTAACAATCTTTGTTAGTTACGAGGGATAGGAGGTGTCTGAGGGAAATACTAAATAGACAATAGATAAGTGTTAACTTTGGTGAAGGGTAAGACAGTACGCAATACTGGGGAAGCCAGCACAACTTGTACAAGGAAAGGTCATGGAAGCTCCATAGACACATCCGAACTCCCTGAGGGACTTAATTGCTGGGTGGAGGGCTGTTGGGACCATGGTCTTGGGGAACATCTAGCTCAATTGGCATAATACAGTTTATAAGTCAATATTCTACATTCTACCTTGGTGAGTAGTGTCTGGGGTCTTAAAAGCCTATGAGCAGCCATCTAAGATACTCCACTGGTCTCACCTCTTTGGGAACAAGGGAGAATGAAGAGAACAGGATACAAGGAAAAGATTAGTTCAAAAGACTAATGGACCACAGCTACCAAGGCCTCCACCAGACTGATTCCAGTACAGCTAGATGGTGCCCGGCTATCACCACTGACTGCTCTTACCGAGATCACAACAGAGGGTTCTGGACAGATCTGGAGAAGGATGTAGAACAAAATTCTAACACACAAAAAAAGACCAGATCTTCTGGCCTGACAGAGACTTGAGAAACCCCCAAGAGTATCGCCCCCGAACACCCTTTTAGCTCAGTGGTGAAGTCACTCCCGAGGTTCACTGTTCAGCCGGGGACTGGACAGCCCCATAAAACAAAAAGGGACTAATGAGGCACAGCAGTCCAGGGACAAGGACTAGAAGGTATTAGAGGACAGGAAAGCTGGTGATAGGGAACCCAAGGTTAAGTAAGGACAGTGTTGACAGGTAGTGGGGTTGTTAACCATCGTCATAGGGCAATATGTTTACTAACTGTTTAATGAGAAACTATTTGTTCTGTAAACCTTCACCTAAAGTACAATTAAAAAAATTTTTTTTAAATAAAATTAAAAAAAAGAGGACACAAAAAACATTAACCATATAGGGAAAATTTCATAAACTGGACTGTATTAAAATTAGGAATTTCTGTTCATCAAAAGACACCACTAAGAGAGTAAAAAGGCAAGCAATAGAAAGGAGGAAGATATTCACTGTAGATATATATGACAAAGACTTACCCAAAATATATAAAGAGCTCCTAAAAATCAATGAGAGAGAGAGACCAACAGAAAAATTGGCAAAAAAAACTAAAACAGACAATTTATAAAAGGACATCCAAATGGCCAATAAATACATTTTTTAAAAAAATCTTAACTGTATTAGTAATCAGGAAAATACAATTAAAACCACTATCTAATGCCACTATCTACCCACCAGAATGTCTAACAAATGTTAGCATGCAGTATAAATTTGTACAATCACTTTTGAAAACTAGTAGTATTTGCTTAAGCTGAATATAAGTAAACCCTATGACTCATCAATTCCATTCTTAGGTATATATTAGTGTTTTAGGCTGGGTTCTCTACAGAAGCAAAACCACTAAAATGTACAAATATATAGAGAGATTTATAGCAAGGAAATTGCTTACATGGTTGTAGAAGCTGGAAAATCCTAAGTCTGTGGGTCAGGCTGGAGGCTTCTCCTGACTCACATAGCTGCAGGGGCTGGTGAACCCAAGGTTGGCAGGTCAGATAGCAGGGCTCGGATTCACAGGCTGCAAAAACCGACAAATCCCACGATAAGCAATCAAGATTGCAGGTAAGCTGCTAGCTCAAGTCCCAAGAACCGGAGGTCAGATGAACAGTAGCCTGTGGCAGGATCCAGAGTGAGCAAAAGCCCATGAGCTTTGCCAGAAAGTCCACCTATATTGGATGCAGGTCGCACCCCTAAGGAAACTCCCTTTCAACTGATTTGCTGCTTACAGCACATCCCATCATGGAGGTGATCACATTATATCAGATCTCATCATGGAAGTGATTACATCATTATACAACTGCCAAACTACGTAACTGCCAAACCACTGAGAATCATGGTCCAGCCAAGTTGACACACAACCTTAATGATCTTTATGTGTTCACATAAAGATATGTACTACAATGTTCATAGAAGCACTACTTACAATAGCTCCAAAGTGGAAATAACCCAAATGCTCATCAACAGAAGAATGGATCAATAAATTATAGAATATTTACACAATGAAATACTACATAGCAGTAAGAATAAATGAACTATGTACACACACACACATAATGTCAAACAAAAGGAACAATTTCATTTGTATAAGTACAAAAATAAGCAAAACCAATCAATGCAAGGAAAAATCAGGATAGTGATTACCGTTGGGCTACTGTAACAAGTGACCACAAACTTGGTGTCTTAGTTTGCTAGTGCTGCTGTAACAAATACCATAAGTGGGTGGCCTTAAAGAACATAGATTTGTTTTCTCACAGTTCTGGAGGCTAGAAGTGCAAATCAGGGTCTCATCTATGCCAATTGCTTCCTTGTAGGAAGTCCTGGGTTTTCCTTGGTTTCTTAGTTCCCTCCTCCTCCTCATATAGTGTCTGTCAGTCTCAGTTTGTGTGTGCTTATTTCTGTGTCTATACTGATCTTTATGTAACTTAGAAGTGATTAGGTTTAGGATCCACCCTACACTGGTATGACCTCAACTGATTGATTACATTACATTACATTGCATTGTATAAGATGATTATATTATATCATGTTGGGAAGGCACAATTCAATCCATAACAGTAACTTAAAACAGCAGAAATTTAGACTTCCTGGAAGATGGCAGAATAAGAAGTTCTACGCTTCCTTTCCCCCCAAGCTATCACCAAGGAAAACAACTAAAAATGAATAGAAACAGCTTTGTAAGGTCTCTAAAAAGTAATCAGAGAACTGTAGCAACTAAATGAATGCTTATAGAAGAAAAAAGACAACTTTTAAATGACAGGAAAACTTTATACCATTGTCTTCCTTCTCCCTCCCCATTTCCATGGCAGTTGCACTATGGCAGTAGTGGACTGTGTCCTGTGATCTCAGAAGGGTGGCCCATTCTCTAGTCTGGAGTGAGCACACAGACTTTGATTTTGCTGGTGGTCTATTGTATCTGTGTGTGTGATCTTACCTAGGGAATGACTGAAGGACTGAAGAGGTGTGATCCTCCTGGTTTAGCCCACCCTCCAAGCCCATGCAGTATGGGGGGGGGGGGTGAGGCAGCAAGCAACACCTGAAGGTTGTGTCCACTCTTAATCACCTGGGACTAATTAGTGTGATTGAGGCATACAATGGATTTCTAAGGTTCAAAGGAGAAGTGTTAGTGTGAGTTTCCTGTAAAATTTAGCCCTTTCTAAAGCACCATGTATACAGGGTGAAACACAGAAACATACACAGGGCAAAACGCATGCACACCAAATACTAAAAACATCCTACACTTTCACTTAGGGCTGATCCATAAGCACAGACCCAAGAAGCAAAGACTGGGAGAGGTATCTTCTTGTGAGTCAGTTGTTGGGTTTTTTTTTTTTTTTTTTTTTTTGGTTTATTTGTTTCTCCTAACTCTGTCTCTCTCTTCCTTTCCACTTTTCTACTGGAGTGCCTAATTTCTTTTTTCTTTTTGAAACACTAGTCTGGGGAACAGAGTCCTTGGTGTCCACACACACCCAGAAGGACAGGAGTTGAAAAACAGAGGAGGTAACTGAGCAAATGGATTATTACAGCCTGCAATCATTAAAAAAAAAAAAAAAAAAAAAAAGCAAGCCCTTGGAAAGGGGAAGAATCTGAGTTCCAGAGTTATGACATTATAATAGCTTCAACAAAAAATCACAAGGCATACAAAAAAAAAAAAAAACAGGAAAGGATGGCCCAATACAAGAACAAAACAAAGAGACAGAAACCATCATTATAGAAGCCCAGATAATGGACAGATGAGAAGACTTTAAAACAACAATATTGAATATGATAAAAGAACTAAAGGAACTAAGGAAAACAATATATGAACAAAATGAGAGTATTGATTCTGACTCATAGTGACCCTATAGGACCGAGTAGAACTGTCCCATAGGGTTTCCAGGGAGTGGCTGGTGGATTCAAACTCCCAACCTTTTGGTTACCAGCCATAACTGTTAACCATTGTGCCACCAGGGCGCCAAGGAAAACAATATATGAACAAATTGAGAGTACTGACAAAGATAAACACAATAAAAAGGAATCAAACAAAAATACAGGAGTTGAAAAATAAAATCACTGAAATGAAAAATTCTCTAGAGATATTTAACAGCAGATTTGAGGTGGCAGAAGAAAGAATTAGCAAACTAGAGGATAATGCAATGGAAATTGAGTCTGAAGAGCAAACACAAAAAAGGATCAAGAAAGCTGAGCAAAGCATAATGGAATTGTGAGACACCATCAAGTGAAACATACACATTGTGCGAATCCCACAAGGAGATGAGAGAGAGAAAAGGGACAGAAATAGTATTTTAAAAAATAATGGCATAAAACTTTCCAAATTTGATGACAGACATGATTCTACAAAACCAAGAAGCTCAATGACTCTAAGTAAGATAAACCCAAAGATATCCATACAGAGACATATTATAACCAAGTTTTTTAAAACCAATGATAGAGAATCCTGAAAGCAGCAAGGGTGGGGGGAAATTTTCACATACAAAGTATCCTCAATAAGGTTTAGTGCCAATTTCTCTTTAAAAACCTTGAAGGCCAGGAAGCAGTGGAATGATATATTTAAAGTGAAGAAGGAAAAGAATTGTCACCAAGTATTCTGTATTTGTCAAAACTGTCCTTCAAGAATGAGGGAAAAATTAAGACACTCTCAAACAAAAACTAAAGGAGTTCATTACCACAAGACCTGCCTTACAAGAAATACTAAAGGGAGCCCCTCAAATGGAAAGTATAGGACACAACACTGGACAGTAATTCAAAGTAGTATGTAGGAAAAAAGATCTACAGTAAAGGTGGTTTTATGAGCAAATATGAGGGCCTCTTTTAAGGTCTTGTTGGTTGGTCGTTCTAGTTATCATGTCCTACATGCTTTATAATGACCAAAGGATTAAAAATAAGTATACATTTATGTTATTGGGCACATGATGTATAAAATGTACTTGATGATAATAACAATATAAACGGTGGAGGAGGAGTGGAATAGGAATAAATTTGCTAATTTGTTATCAATACAAACTAGGCTGTTATAAATTTAGAATGTAACCACAAAGAAAGTATCTAAAAATATACACAAAAAGAAAGGAGAAGGGAACCAAATGGTTCACTACAAAAAATTAACTAAACACAAAAGAAGGCAGTATTGGAGTAAATGGGGGGGGGGGGAAGACACACACAAACAAGTAGAAAATGGCAGAAGTGAGTCCTTCTGTATCAGTAATTACTTTAAATGTAAATGGATTAAACTCTCCAATCAAAAAGAAAAGATTGGCAGAATGCAACCAAACACTTTGAGGGACAGAGTAGCAGGGGTAGGGGTCTGGGGACCATGATTTCAGGAGACATCTAGGTCAATTGGCATAAAAAAGTTTATTAAGAAAATGTTCTGCATCCCACTTTGATGAGTGGCATCTGGGGTCTTAAAAGCTAGCAAGCGGCCATCTAAGATGCATTAATTGGTCCCAATCCACCTGGAGCAAAGAAGAATGAAGACCACCAAAGACACAGGGAAAATATTAGCCCAAGAGACAGAAAGGGCCACATAAACCAGAGACTCCATCAGCCTGAGACCAAAAGAACTAGTCGGTGCCCAGCTACCACCAATGACCGCCCTGATGGGGAACACAACAGAGAGTCCCGGACAGAGCAGGAGAAAAGTGGGGTGCAGAACTCAAATTCACGTAAAAAGACCAGACTTAATGGTTTGACCGAGACTGGAGGGACCCCAGAAGACATGGTCCCCAGACTTTCTGTTAGCCCAAAACTAAAACCATTCCTGAAGCCAACTCTTCAAAAATTAGGCTGGACTATGGGGCATAAAATGCTACTCATGAAGAGTGTACTTCTTAGCTCAAGTAAATACATGAGACTAAGTGGGCAGCTCCTGTCCAGAGGTGAGATGAGAAGGCAGAAAGGGTCAGGAGCTGGTTGAACGGACATGGAAAATCTGGGGTAGAAAGAGGGAGTGTGCTGTCACAGTGTGGGGAGAGCAACTAGGGTCACATAACAGTGAATATATAAATCTTTGTGTGGGAGACTGACTTGAATTGTACACTTCCACTTAAAGCACAACAATAATAAATACATAAATATTTTTTAAAAAATAATCCATCTATATGCTGTCTAAAAGTGACATACTTTGGACCCAAAATCACAGTTAGTTTGAAAGTAAAAGGATGGAAGAAACAATACTCCATGCAAATAGTAACCAAAAGAGAGCTAGGGTAGGTATACTTACATAAGACAAAATAGACTTTAAGTCAAAATCTGTTACAAGAGACAAAGAATGACATTATAGAATGATAAAAGAGTCAATTCATGAAGAAAATATAACAATTATATATGCAAGAGGTGGGGCCAAGATGGCGGAGTAGTCAGATGCTTCCTGTGGTCTGTCTTACAACAAAGACCCAAAAAAACAATGAGTCAATTATCTATGACACTCTAGGAGTCCTGAACATCAAAGAGAAGGTTAGGGAGTCAGACTGAGTGACAGGGGTAGGTAGAGACAGTTCAGATGCAGCAAGGACTTGCCAGACCTGACCTGGCCAGCATCCTGCAGGCTGGATCAGCCAGTGTGCACAGGCTGAGGCAAGCAGTAGGGCTCGGATGCGTTTTCCACACTGGGAGAAACCAAGCAGCAGAGAGCTGCACAAGCCTGTGGAACTAGGGGAAAGCAGTGCTAGATTTGAGAAAGTTAAGTGCAAGGCTTTAACCTACGACTCGGGATCAAAAAACCCCTTTCCCCTCTGGGAAGTACCTCTCTCCCATTCACCAGCCCCCTCCAGCTCTGCTCTGGTATCAGGCCAGCTTCAGCAATTGCCACACCCCCTTGGCCAGAAGTGGGTCCCATCACGAGCTCCAGCCATTCTCCCAGCTTTGGAGAGGGAACAAATAAACAAATAAAAAACAGGAAAAAATAATCTGCTACCTCTCCTAAGTTGGGACCTCAGGGCAGGCACAGCCCCTCTGCCTAGCCACAGGCATAAGGGGTCTATTGACTTTGAATGCCTTTCACCCCTGCTTAGACCTGTGTGGGCCCATTTCAACAGTGTAGGCCCTCATTAGCATAGTACAAAGGGTATATACCTGAATCCTATTTTCCACTGCAACAGCTAAGGGGGAGTGGGAGATTCCTGACATTAGACACTGCCCTGCCCATTAAGCAGGGTCCTTACCTACTCACATCTAGGGCCTGAGGACTGGTGGCTCCACCCACTCCACCAAGCCACCCATGGCAGGAGTCCGAGAATAAGTGCTGCCTTCCAGTCCTTTCAGCCAACAACACTGGATGCGCAAAGTCCAGCTGCAAAACCCACCCACCTACCCACACTAGGAAAACAGGAATACGCCTTTAACCCAGACACTCAGGTGCAGCTGTCAGCCCCCTACCTTGCTCAGCACCTAACCCCCTACTACAGCCAGATACCTGTGCCTTCTCCAATCAACCTTACGTAGCCCTCCCCATCTAGGACTGTAGGTGAGAGCCTGCACCACAACTCAGTGTCCAACGATCCGGACACCTGAGCTGAATCCACACAAGAAAAGTAAAGGAACTCCTGGGCTCTAACCACCTGGTAACAGGACATGAGCGCTTCAAAGTAGCCAATAATCAAAGTAGCTCACATGACCAGCCGATTTGGACATATCAAAACAAAACAAAAAATGAAGCTAGGACACAGTAAGCAAACATACAATAAATAAATATAATAACTTACTGATGGCTCAGAGACAATAGTCAATATCAAATCACTTAAAGAGGCAGACTATGATGGTTTCAGCAAAAGACCAAAACAAAGAACCAAAAAATCTCCCAGAAAAAGACAGTCTCTTTAACAAATGGTGCTAGCATAACTGGATATCCATCTGCAAAAAAAAGGAAATAAGACCAATACCTCACACCATACACAAAAACTAACTCAAAATGGATCAAAGACCAAATATAAAATCTAAAATGATAAAGAACATGGAAGAAAAAATAGGGACAATGCTAGGAGCCCTAATACATGGCATAAACAGAATACAAAACATTACTAACAATGCACAAACACCAGAACAAAAACTAGAAAACTGGGAGCTCCTAAAAATCAAACACTTATGTTCATCGAAAGACTTCACCAAAAGAGTAAAAAGACAACTTACAGACTGAGAAAAAATTTTTGGCTACAACATATCCAATCATGGTCTAATATCTAAAATCTATGAAATACTGCAAAACTTCAACAACAAAAAGACAAATAACCCAATTCAAAAATGGGCAAAGGATATAACAGACACTTCACCAAAGAAGACATTCGGGCAGCTAATAGATACATGAGGAAATACGATCATCAGCCATTAGAGAAATGGAAATCAAAACTACAATGAGATACCATCTCACCCCAACAAGGCTAACATTAATCCAAAAAGCACAAAATAATAAAGTTGGAGAGATTGTGAAGAGACTGGGACACTTATACGCTGCTGGTGGGAACGTAAAACGGCAAACCACTTTGGAAATTGATTTGACGCTTCCTTAAAAAGCTGGATATAACACCTATGTTCATGGCAGCATTGCTCACAATAGCAAAACGATGGAAACAACCTAGATGCCCATCAACAGATGAATGGATAAACAAACTATGGTACATACACACAATGGAGTACGATGCAAAGAGAAAGAAAAACGATGAATCTGTGAAGCATCTCATAACATGGATGAAACTGGAGGACATTATGCTGAGTGAAATAAGTCAATCACAAAAGGACAAATACTGTAGGAGATCTCTATTGTAAAAACCCATGAAAAAGTTCACACACAAAATGTAACAATCTTTGTTCGTTACCAGGGATGGGAGGGGTGGGGGGGGAAAACTAAATAGGCAATAGGTAAGTGGTATCTTAGGTGAAGGGTGAGACAGTACACAATACAGAGGAAACCAGCACAACTTGTACAAGGAAAGGTCATGGAAGCTCCACAGACACATCCAAACTCCCTGAGGGACTGAATTGCTGAGTGGAGGGCTGTTGGGACCATGGTCTCAGGGAACATCAAGCTCAATTGGCATAACACAGTTTATAAAGACAATGTTCTACATTCTACTTTGGTGAATAGCGTCTGGGGTCTTAAAAGCCTCTGAGCAGCATCTAAGATACTCCACTGGTCTCATCCCTTAGGGAGCAAAGGAGAAAGAAGAGAACAGGATACAAGGAAAAGATTAGTCCAAAGGACTAATGGACCACAGCTACCAAGGCCTCCACCGGACTGAGTCCAGTACAGCTAGATGGTGCCCGGCTACCACCACTGACTGCTCTGACCAGGATCACAACAGAGGGTTCTGGACAGACCTGGAGAAGGATGTAGAACAAAATTCTAACTCACAAAAACAAAAGACCAGAAGATTTACTGGCCTAAAGGAGACTGGGGAAACCCCGAGAGTATGGCCCCCAGACACCCTTTTAGCTCAGTGGTGAAGTTATCTCCAAGGTTCACCGTTCAGCCTGGGAGTGGACAGCCCCATAAAACCAAATGGGACTAATGAGGTACAGAAGTCCAGGGACAAGGGCCAGAAGGCAGAAGCGGACAAGCAAGCTGGTGAAGGGGAACCCAAGGTTGAGTAAGGATAGTGTTGACGTGTAGTGAGGTTGTTAACCATTGTCATAGCGCAACATGTGTACTAACTGTTAAATGAGAAACTATTTTGTTCTGTAAGCCTTCATCTAAAGTGAGAATAGCAGCACAATTGGAAGAGCATAGTCGATGTCACTGAACTGTGCATGTAGAAATTTTTGATAAGGTGTATCTTTGGCTATGTATATTTTCGCCAAAAAAAAAAAGGGTCAAGAAGTTAGAGGGTTGACATGTTGTGGGGTTGTTAACCAATGTCATAAAACAATATGTGTACTACTGTTTCATGAGAAGCTATTTGTTCTGTAAGCCTTCACCTGAAGTACAATTAAAAAAAAAAAAACGCTAGAAATAGAAGTACCATACGATCCAGCAATAACACTAATTGAAATATATCCTAGAGAAATAAGAACCATCACACGAATACATATATGCACACCGTATGTTCACTGCAGGACTGTTCACAATTGCAAAAAAATGCAAACAACCTGGGTGCCCATCAATGGACAAATGGATAAACAAATTATGGTATATTCACACAATGGAATACTACAAAACGATAAAGAACAACAATGAATCCATGAAACATCTCATAACATGGATGAATCTGGTAGACATTATGCTGAGTAAATTTAGTCAGTTGCAAAATGACAAATATTGTATGAGAGCACTATTATAAGAACTCAAGAAAAGGTTTAAACACAGAAGAATATATTCTCTGATGGTTATGAGGGTGGGAAGGGATGGAGAGCGGTATTCACTAACTGTGATAGTAGATAAGAATTATCTTAGGTGAAGGGAAGGACAACACACAATACAGGGGAAGTCAGCAGAACTGGACTAAACCAAAAGCTAAGAACTTTCCTAAATACAACCAAATACTTTGAGGGACACAGTAGCAGGGGCAGGGGCCTGGGGACCATGATTTCAGGTGACATCTAGGTCAATCGGCATAACAAAGTTTATTAAGAAAATGTTCTGCATCCCACTTTGATGAGTGGCATCTGGGGTCTTAAAAGCTAGGTGAGCAGCCATCTAAGATGCATCAATTGGTCCCAACCCACCTGGAGCAAAGAAGAATGAAGAACACCAAAGACACAGGGAAAATATTAGCCCAAGAGACAGAAAGGGCCACATAAACCAGAGACTCCATCAGCCTGAGACCAAAAGAACTAGACGGTGCCCAGCTACCACCAATGACTGCCCTGACAGGGAACACAACAGAGAGTCCCATAAGGAGCAGGAGAAAAGTGGGGTGCAGAACTCAAATTCACATAAAAAGAACAGACTTAATGGTCTGACTGAGACTGGAGGAACCCCAGAACACATGGCCCCCAGACTCTCTTTTAACCCAGAACCAAAACCATTCCCAAAGCCAACTCTGCAGACAAAGATTAGACTAGACTATAAGACATAAAATGATACTTATGAAGAGTGTGCTTCTTAGTTCAAGTAGATATATGAGAACTAAATGGGCAGCTGCTGTCCAGAGGTGAGATGAGAAGGCAGAAAGGAACAAGAGCTGGTTGAACGGACACAGGAAACCCAGGGTGGAAAGGAGAAGCGTGCTGTCACATTATAGAGAGAGCAACTAGGGTCACATAACAATGTGTGTATAAATTTTTATATGAGAAACTAACTTGAGCTGTAAACTTTCACTTAAAACACAATTTAAAAAAAAAACCTTCTGGAGGAAGAGAAGGTCTTGGAATTAACAGAGGTAGAATACAAAAGATTAATATACAGAGCTCTCCAAGATATCAGGAAGGAGATTAGGCAAAATGCAAACTAAGCCAAGCAACACACAGAGAAAGCAACAGAGGAACTTAAGAAGGTTATACAGGAGCATAATGACAAATTTAACAGGCTACAAGAATCCATAGAGAGCAGCTCATAGAAATCCAAAAGATTAACAATAAAATTTCAGAATTAGACAACTCAATAGAAAGTATTCGGAGCACAATTGAGGCAATGGAAGTCAGAATTAGTGAGATTGAAGATAAAGCACTTGACACAAACATATTTCAGGAAAAATCAGATAAAAGAATTTTTTGAAAAGAAACCCTAAGAACTATGTGAGACTCTATCAATAGGAATAATCTATGAGTGATTGGAGTTCCAGAACGGGGGTGGATAACAGAAAATACAGAGAGAATTGTTGAAGATTTGCTGGCAGAAAACTTCCCTGATATTGTGAAAGATGAGAACATATCTATCCAAGAAACTCATCAAACCCTACACAGGGTAGATCCCAAAAGAAAGTCACCAAGACATATTATAATCAAACTTGCCAAAACCAAAGATAAAGAGAGAATTTTAAGATCAGCTAGGGATAAATTAAAATCATCTACAAAGGAGAGTAAGTAAGGCTAAGCTCGGACTATGCAGCAGAAACCATGCAGGCAAGAAGGCAATGAGATGACATAAAAAGCCTTGAATGAAAAACATTGTCAGGCAAGAATTATATACCCAGCAAAACTGTCTCTCAAATATGATGGCGAAATTAGGGCATTTCCAGATAAACAAAGTTAAGGGAAACTGTTAAAAAAAAAAAAATTACAAGAAATACTAAAGGGAGTACTCCAGTTAGAAAATCAATAACATCAGATAACAACCCAAGACTAGAACACAGGACAGAACAATCAGATCTCAATCCAGATAGGGAAGTCACAAAAATAAATCAAAGCTAAAACACTGAAAATAGGGAAACAGAGACGTCAATATGTAAAAGATAACAACATTAAAACAAAACAGAAGGACTAAATAATGCAGTCATAGAACTTTCATATG
>NW_004443955.1:11782746-11785340 GCF_000243295.1 Trichechus manatus latirostris
GGAACAAAGAAACTGTCAACAACACACAAAAAAAGACATCAAAATGACAGCACTTAACTCATACCTATCAATAATTTAATCTGTATGTAAATGTAAAGAGACAGAGAGTGGCAGAATGGTTTAAAAAAACACACAATCTGTCTATATGCTGCCTACAAGAGACACACCTTAGACTTAAAGACACAAACAAACAAAAACTCAAAGGTTAAAAAAAAATCCAGTAAACAACAATCAAAAAAGATCAGGAGTGGCAATATTAATCTCTGAAAAAATAGACTTTAAAGTAAAATCCACCACAAAGACTAAGGAAGGATACTATATAATGATTAAAAGGTCAGTACACCAGGAGGACATAACCATAATAAATATTTATGCACCCAATGACAGGGCTCCAAAATACATAAAACAAACTCTAACAGCATTGAAAAGAGAGATAGACAGCTCCACTATAATAGAAGAAGACTTCAACACATCACTTTCGGTGAAGGACAGAACATCCAGAAAGAAGCTCAATAAAGACACAGAAGATCTAAATACCACTATCAACCAACTTGATCTCATAGACATATACAGAACACTCCACCCAAGAGCAGCCAAGTATACTTTCTTTTGCAATGCACATGGAATATTCTTCAGAATAGACCACATATTAGGTCACAAAGCAAGCCTTAACAGAATCCAAAACATCGAAATTTTACAAAGCATCTTTTCTGACCATAAAGCAGTAAGAGTAAAAATAAGTAACAAAAAAAAGAGAGGAAAAAAATCAAATACATTGAAACTGAACAACACCTTGCTCAAAAACTACTGGGTTATAGAAGAAATCAAGGACAGAATAAAGAAATTCACAGAATCAAATGAGAATGAAAACACATCCTACCAGAACCTTTGGACATAGCAAAAGCAGTGCTCTGAGGTCAATTTATAGCAATAAATGCACATATCCAAAGAGAAGAAGGGCCAAAATCAAAACATTAATCCTACAACTCGAACAAATAGAAAGAGAGCAGTAAAAGAAGCCCTCGAGTATCAGAAGAAAGCGAATAATAAAAATTAGAGGAGAAATAAATGACACAGAGAATAGAAAAACAATTGAAACAGACCAAAAGCTGGTTCTTTGAAAAGATCAACAAAATCAATAAACTATTGGCCAAACTGACAAAAGAAAAATAGGCAAGGAAGCAAATAACCTGAATAAGAAATGAGATGGGCAATATCACAATAGACTCAACTGAAATTAAAAAAATCATAACATAATACTATGGAAAGTTGTACTCCAACAAATTTGAAAACCTAGAGGAAATGGACAAATTTCTAGAAGCACACTACCTAACTAAACTAACACAAACAGGGGTAGAACAGTGAAATAAACCCATAACAAAAGAAGAGATTGAAAAGGTAATTTAAAAACTCCCAACAAAAAAAAAGCCCTGGCCCTGACAGCTTCACTGGAGAATTCTACCAAACTTTCAGAGAAGAGTTAACATCACTACTACTAAAGGTATTTCAGAGCGTAGAAAAGGACGGAATACTCCCAAACTCATTCTATGAAGCCAGCACAACCCTGATACCAAAACCAGGTACAGACACCACAAAAAAAAGAAAATTACAGACCAATATCCTTCCTGAACATAGATGCAAAAACCCCCACAAAATTCTAGCCAATAGAATTCAACAACATATCAAAAAAATAATACATCATGACCAAGTGGGATTCATACCAGCTATGCAGGGATGGTTCAACATTAGAAAAACAGTCAATGTAATCCATCACATAAATAAAAGAAAAGAACCACATGATCTTATCAATTGATACAGAAAAGGCTGTTGACAAAGTCCAAAGTCCAACACCCATTCATGATAAAAACTCTCAGCAAAATTAGAAGGGAAATTCCTCAACATAATAAAAGGCATTTATACAAAGCCAACAGCCAACATCATTATCCTAAACGGAGAGAGTCTGAAAGCATTCCCCTTGAGAAAGCGAACCAAACAAGGATGCCTTTTGTCACCACTCTTGTTCAGCATTGTGCTGGAGGTCCTAGCCAAAGCAATTAGGCTAGAAAAAGAAATAAGGGCATCCAAACTGGTAAGGAAGAAGTAAAAGTATCCCTATTTGCAGATGATTTGATCTTATACACAGAAAACCCCAAAGAATCCACAAGGAAACTACTAGAACTAATAGGAGATTTCAGCAAAGTATCAGGATACAAGATAAACATACAAAAATCGGTTGGATTCCTCTACACCAAGAAAGAGAACTTCGAAGAGGAAATCACCAAATCAATACCATTTACAATAGCCCCCAAGAAGATAAAATACTTAGCAATAAATCTAACCAGAGACATAAAAGACCTATACAAAGAAAACTATAAGACACTACTGCAAGAAATCAACAGACCTACATAACTGGAAAAACATACCTTGCTCATGGATAGGAAGACTCAACATCGTGAAAATGTCAATTCTCCATAAAGCGATCTACAGATACAATGCAATCCTGATAAATTCCAACAACATTTTTTAATGAGATGAAGAAACAAATCATCAACTTTATATGGAAAAGGAAGAGGCCCCAGATAAGTAAAGCATTA
>NW_004443955.1:11787395-11796834 GCF_000243295.1 Trichechus manatus latirostris
CATTGAGGGTCTTCCTCTTTTTCACTGACCCTCTACTTTACCAAGCATGATGTCCTTCTCCAGGGACTGATCCCTCCTGACAACATGTCCAAAGTATGTAAGACGTAGTCTCGCCACCCTTCCTTCTAAGGAGCATTCTGGTTGTACTTCTTCCAAGACAGATTTGTTTGTTCTTTTGGAAGTCCATGGTATATTCAATACTCTTAGCCAACACCACAATTCAAAGACATCAGTTCTTCTTCAGTCTTCCTTATTCATTGTCCAGCTTTCGCATGCATACGATGTGATTGAAAATACCATGGCTTGGGTCAGGCGCTCCTTAGTCTTCAAGGTGACATCTTTACTTTTCAACCCTTCAAAGAGATCTTTTGCAGCAGACTTGCCCAATGCAACTCATCTTTTGATTTCTTGACTGCTGCTTCCATGGGTGTTGAATATACCCATGGAATATATCCTAGAGAAATAAGAGCTGTCATACGAATATATATATGACACCTATGTTCATTGTGGCACTGTTCACAATAGCAAAAAGACGGAAACAACATAGGTGCTCATCAACAGACAAATGGATAAACAAATTATGGTATATACACACAATGGAATACTATGCAATGATAAAGAACAATGAAGAATCCGCGAAACATCTCACAACACGGATGAATCTGGAGGGCATTATGCTGAATGAAATCAGTCAGTCGCAAAGGACAAAGATTGTATGAGACCACTATTATGAGAACTCAAGAAAAGATTTAAACACAGAAGAAAACATTTTTTGATGGTTATGAGGGTGGGAAGGGAAGGAGAGGGTAATTCACTAGATAGTAGACAAGAATCATCTTAGGTGACAGGAAGGACAACACTCAGTATAGGGGAAGTCAGCACAACCGGATTAAACCAAAAGCTAAGAACTTTCCTGAACACAAGCAAACACTTCAAGGACAGAATAGCTGGGGTGGGGGTCTGGGGACCATGGTTTTGGGGGACATCTAGGTCCATTGGCATAACAAAGTTTATTAAGAAAATATTCTGCATCCAACTTTGGTGAGTGGTGTCTGGGTCTTAAAATTTGCAAGCGGCCATCGAAGATACATCAATCAGTCCCAACGCACCTGGAGCAAAGGAGAATGAAGAATACCAAAGACACAGGAAAATATTAGCCCAAGAGACAAAAGGGCCACATAAACCAGAGACTCCATCAGCCTGAGACCAGAAGAACTAGATGGTGCCCAGCTACCACCAATGACCACCCTGACAGGGAACACAATAGAGAGTCCTGGAGGGAGCAGGAGAAAAGTGTGGAGTAGAACTCAAGTTCACATAAAAAGACCAGACTTAATGGTCTGACTGAGACTGGAGGAACCCCCAAAGCCATGGCCCCTGGACGCTCTGTGAACCCAGAACTGAAACCATTCCCGAAGCCCACTCTTCAGACAAAGATTCGACTGCACTATAAAACATAAAATAATACTCGTGAAGAGTGTGCTTCTTAGTTCGAGCAGATACACCAGACCAAATGGGCGGCTTCTGTCGGGAGGCAGGAAGAGAAGGCAGGAAGGGTCAGGAGCTTGTTGGATGGACACAGGAAACTAGGGTGAAAAGGGGGAGTGTGCTATCTCATTATAGGGATTTCAACTAGTGTTGCGTAACAATATGCGTATAAAGTTTTGTATGAGAAATTAACTTGGGCTGTAAACTTTCACCTAAAGCAAAATTTTAAAAAAATTTGAATTGGCAAAAGTTGTTTGATAGATATATTCACCAAAAAAAAGTAGCAGCTGAGCCTACTTATGTACAACCAAAAACCTCATGGGATTTGGTTCCTTGGTTTGAAGGGTCATGGTTTCATGCGACATCCCAGTTAATTGGCCTAATAATATGTTTAGTGCTTCTATTCTATCTCCTGATTCATTGCATAATGCCTGGAGTCTTAAAAGCTTTCGAGCAGCCACCCAAGGCATAACAATTGTTCTGTATTCGCCTGGAGCAACAGAGGAAGAAGGACCATCAGGAGTAGGAGGAAGATATGGAATGTGTGGCTAATTGCCTCCATGAACAACTGCCTCCTTTGCCATGAGACCAGAAGAACTGGATGATGCCCAGCTACCATTACTGAACATTTTGATCAAAGATTCTGTAGAAGAATCCTAATCAAAAGGGGAAAAATGCAGAACAGAATTTGAAAATCTCATGGACTCCAGACTTTCTGGAGCCATGGAGGTTGGATAAACCCCTGAAACTATTTCCCTGAGATAATCTTTAAACCTTAAACCAAAGGTATTCCCTGAAGTCTTCTTAAAAGCAAGCAACAATCTAGCTTAACTAGTAAAAAAAAGTCCGCCTTGAGCATTATGTTCTTTTAAGAACTATCTATATGGGATCAAATGACAACAGCAACTGGAAAGCTTAGATAAGAACTTTAGGGGCAGTGAGTTTATGTTAATGGGGAAAGAACACCTCAGAAAAGAAGGGTGAGAACGGATGCACAACTCATAGAATGTAATCAATGTCACTGAATTGCACACGTAGAAACAGTGGAATCAGAGTGTGTTTTACTGTGTATATTCTCAACAACAACAACAAAAAGAGAAAAAAAGTCTGCTGGTGGCATAGGGATAGACATATATACCAATGGAATAGAACTGAGGGTCCACAAATAAACCCTGTCTATGCTCAACTGATTTTTAACAAGTGTGCGAAGTCCATTCCTTCTCCAAGAATACTCTCTTCAATACATAGTGCTGGGACAACTGGATCTCCACGTGCAAACCCATGAAGTTGGACCCATACCTCACACCATATTTGAAAATTAACTTTAAAAATTTGACCTAAATATAGAGCTAAAACCATAAAACTCTTAGAAGAAAACAGGGGTAATGCTTCGAAATCTTGTTTTGACAATGGATTCTTAGATATGACACCAAAAGCTCAAGCAACAAAGGATAAAATAGATAACTGACTTCATCAAAATTAAAAACTTTTGTGCATCAATGGACTTTATCAAGAAAGTGAAGAGACAACGCACAGAATAGGAGAAAATATCTGATAACCCTGCATCTGATAAGGGCTTAATATCCAAAGTATATAAAGAACTTCTACAACTCAACAACAAAAAGACAAACAATCTAATTGAAAAACAGGCCAAGGACTTGAATAGACATTTCTCCAAAGAAGATATAATAATGGCAGTATGCACATGAAAAGATGTTCAATGTCATTAATCACGGTTGTTGTTGTTAGCTGCCATCAAGTTGATCCCCAACTTGTGGTGACCCCACGAACAATGGAATAAAACATTGCCTCATCTGGCGCCATCCCCGCTATCAGTTTCAGCTGTAACTGTTGTGATCCACAGGGTTTTCACTGACTGATTTTTGGAAATTGATCACTAGAACTTTCTTCCCATTAATCATTAGGAAAATGCAAATCAAAATGAAAAAGAGGTCCCACTTCACATCCTCTAAGGTGGCTAATACCAGAAAAACTGAAATAACAAGTGTTGGTGAGGATGTGGAGAAATTGAAACCCTCATCTGTGGCTGGTGGGAATGTAAAATGGTGCAGCAACTATGTAAAACAGTTTAGAGATTCTTCAAACAGTTAAACACAGAATTATCATATGACCCAGCAATTCCTCTCCTACCCAAAAGAACTGAAAGCAGGGACTCAAACAGATACTTGTATATCAGTATTCACTGAAGTACTATTGACAATAGCCCAAAGGTGGAAACAATCCAAGTGTCCATCAATAGACGAATGAATAAACAAAATGTGGTACATCCATACAACAGGACATTATTCAGCCATAAAGAGAAATGAAGTTCCAATACGTTATGACATAGATGAACCTTGAAAACATGCTAAGTGACAAATAATGTATGACCCCACTTATATGAAATATCTAAAATAGGCAAATGCACAGAGACCAAAGTTCATTAGCGGTTACTAATAGCAGGTGGGAGGGGGAAATGGGGAGTTATCACTTAAGGGATAGTAAGTTACTGTTTAAAAAAAAAAAAATCCCCAATTCTGACTCATAGCGACTCTGTAGGACAGAGTGCTGTTGTTGTTGTTAGGTGCCATCGAGTCGGTTCTGACTCATAGCGACCCTACGTACAACAGAACAAAACACTGCCCGGTCCTGCACCATCCACAACCGTTGTTATGCCTGAGACTATTGTTGCAGCCACCATGTCAATCCATCTCCTTGAGAGTCTTCCTTTTTTTCACTGACTCTTTACTTTACCAAGCATGATGTCTTTCTCCAGGGACTAGTCTCTCCTGGTAACACGTCCAAACTATGTGAGATGAAGTCTCACCATCCTTGCTTCTAAGAAGCATTCTGGCTGTACCTCTTCCAAGACAGATTTGTTCATTCTTTTGGCAGTCCATGGTATATTCAATATTCTTCGCCAACCCCATAATTCAAAGGGATCGATTCTTCTTTGGTCTTCCTTATTCATTGTCCAACTTTTGCATGCATATGGGGTGATTGAAAACACCATGGCTTGGGTCAGGCACACCTTAGTCTTCAAGGTGACATCTTTGCTTTTTAATACTTTAAAGAGGTCTTTTGCAGCAGATTTGCCCAGTGCAATGGGTTGTTTGATTTCTTGACTGCTGCTTCCATGGGCGTTGATTGTGGATCCAAGTAAAATGAAATACTTGACAACTTCAATATTTTCTCCTTTTATCATGATGTTGCTTATTGGTCCAGTTGTGAGGATTTTTGTTTTCTTCATATTGAGGTGTAATCTATACTGAAGGCTGTAGTCTTTGATCTTCATCAGTTAGTGCTTCAAGCTCTCTTTTCTTTCAGCAAGCAAGGTTGTGTCATCTGAGTATTTCATCCGTCTCATTGCCATCGAGTTGATCCCGACTCATAGCGACCCTACAGGACAGAGTAGAATTGCCCCATATGGTTTCCAAGGAGCAGCTGGTGAACTCGAACTGCCAACCTTTTGGTTAGCAGCCGAATGCTTAACCACTGCACCACCAGGGCTCCCATCTGTATATTGCAGGCTGCATATTCCTCCAATCATGATGCCATGTTCTTCATATAGTTCAGTTTCTCAGATTATTTACTCAGCATACAGATTGAATAAGTATGGTGAAAGGATACAACCCTGATATATACCTTTCCTGACTTTAAACCACGTAGTATCCCCTTGTTCTGTTCAAATGACTGCCTTTGGTCTAAGTACAAGTTCCTCATGAGCACAATTAAGTGTTCTTAAATTCCCATTCTTCGCAATGTTATCCATAATTTATTATGATCCATACAGTCAAATGCCTTTGCATAGTCAATAAAACACAGGTAAATGTCTTTCTGGTATTCTCTGCTTTCAGTCAAGATTCATCTGACATCAGCAATGATATCCCTTGTTCCACGTCCTCTTCTGAATCCGGCGTGAATTTCTGGCAGTTCCCTGTTGATATACTGCTGCAACCACTTTTAAATGATCTTCAACAAAATATTACTTGCATGTGATATTACTGATATGGTT
The DNA here is from genome assembly GCF_000243295.1 of Trichechus manatus latirostris. Classification (NCBI taxonomy): domain Eukaryota; kingdom Metazoa; phylum Chordata; class Mammalia; order Sirenia; family Trichechidae; genus Trichechus; species Trichechus manatus. The sequence goes on from NW_004443955.1 coordinate 11,792,899, forward strand.
TGATAATTGCTGCATTCTATTGGATCACCTTTCTTTGGAATGGGCACAAATGTGGATCTCTTCCAGTCAGTTGGCCAGGTAGCTGTCTTCCAAATTTCTTGGCATAGATGAGTGAGTACCTCCAGCTCTGCCTCCATTTGTTGAAACATCTCAGTTGGTATTCCATTAATTCCTGGAGCCTTGTTTTTTGCCAGTGCCTTCAGCGCAGTTTGGACCTCTTCCTTCAGTATCATCATTTCTTGGTCATATGCTACCTCCTGAAATGGTTGAACACAGTGACTGTGTATTCCTTCCATCTTCTTTTGATGCTTCCTGCGCCATTTAATATTTTCCCTGTAAATTTGCAACTCCAAGCTTGGATTTTTCTTCAGTTCTTTCAGCTTGAGAAATGCCAAGCATGTAGGACAGAGTAGAACTGCCCCACAGAGTTTCCAAGGCTGTGAATCTTTACAGACGCAGACCACAACATCCTTCTTCCAAAGAGTAGCTGGTGAGTTGGAACCAAGGACCTTTTGGTTAGCAGCCACATGCTTAACCACTGTGCCACCAGGGCTGCAGTTTCTGCTTCAGGGGGTAAAAACCATTTGAAAATGAATAGTGGTGATGGTTGCTCAACATGGTAAATGTAATTAAAATCACTGATTCGTACACTTTAAAATTGTTAAAATGGCAAATATTTTGTTATGCATATTTACCACAATTTTTAAAAACCTATAGGACTGTGCCACACAAAGACTGGGGCCTAATGTGAACTAGGGACTTCAGTTAATAATAATGTGTCAGTACTGGTTTCTCAATTGTAACAAATGTGTCACAGGAATGCAAGATACTAATAGGAGAAACAATGTGGGGAGGGCAGGGGTAAATTGAAACTATTTCTGTAAACCTAAAACATCTCTAAAAATAATGTCTATTTTTAAAGCTAAACGCATTTTCTCTAAAACAAAATAATACATTTATTCTCTTGTAGCTTTGAGGGTTAGAAATCTGAAATTAAGGTGTCAGCAGGGCCATGCTCTCTCTGAAGTCTCTAGGGGAAGAGCCTTCTTTGCCTTTTCTTAGCTTCATGTAATCACCAGCAATCCTTGGCATTCCTGGCTTGTGGACATCACTCCCGTCTCTGCCTCTGTCATCACATGGAATTCGCCGTGTGTTTGTGTCTGTGTCCAAATTTCCTTCCAGTCGTGTTGGATTTAGGGTCCACCCTAATCCAGTATGACTTTATCTCAACTTGGCTATATCTGCAAGGTCCTTATTTCCAAATTAGATCACATTCTTTAGTTCCGGGTGGATGTGGATTTTGAGGGGGCTGTATTCAACCTGGAAACCCTGGTGGCGTGGTGGTTAAGAGCTACCACTGCTAACCAAAAGGTCCGCAGTTCAAATCCACCAGGCACTCCTTGGAAGCCCTATGGGGCAGCTCTACTCTGTCCTATAGAGTCGCATGAGTTGGAATCAACTCCGCGGCAATGAGTTTGGTTTGTTTTTTGGTATTCAACCCAGCACAGTAGTGACTGAAAGAGGACAAGAGGGAGCCGTCTGGGATGTGGTAATACCCTGTTTCTTAATCTGGATGTCAGTTGCTTAGGTGTATTCAGTTTGGATTGTTCTGTATGTACATCATACTTCAATAAAAAGTTCAAAAAGAATCAATTCCAGGTGGATTACAGACCTAAATGTGAAAGGTAGATCAATTAAATCCCTAGTAGATACTACAGGAAAATATTTTGGAGATGAGGAAACTTTCTTAAGCAAGACACATACAACCCACTAATCATAAAGAACGATATAAACTGGATTACATAAATTAGAAACTTCTGATCATCAAACAACAGCATTAAGGGTGAAAAAGACAAGCCACAGAGCGTACTCATATCTGGAATATATAAGAATTCCCACAAATGAAAAATGGAAAGGCAGACGACCCAATAGAAAAAAAAAAAAAATGGGCAAGAGGCTTGAATAGGCACTTCACGAACGAAGTTATTGGAATGAACAATATACACATGAGAACAGTGTATACACGCTCGAGGACAGCTATATCTGTCCTGGCTCCACTCTGGAGGGGGCAGGACCCGTGGAATTCAGTGAAGGGTCCAGGATTTAAGGTCCCTGTCCTGGTGCTGGGCTTTGGGCCCAGCATACAACATGAGAACCTGGGCTGGATCACCAGCTTATGATCATCCGGCACAAACTCCTGGAACCGAGAGCCCTCCATACTCCAGTTACGCTCCAGGAAGTAACCGAGAACGTGCTACTTCCTCTAAGCACTCCAAACCCTTCCGAAAGAACGAGCCGGGGGCGTGGCTTTTCGATTGCTTCTGCCAGGCCGTCGAGATGCGCGCGCATGCGCCGGTTGCGATTGGTGCTGCCTGGCAGCGGGGCGCGGGGTACGCTGGGACGTCTCGTCGGCGGGAAGCAACGGGCCGCGGCACCGGGAAGCGGGTGGCGGCAGGATGGTAAAGTTGACGGCGGAGCTGATCGAGCAGGCAGCGCAGTACACCAACGCCGTGCGGGACCGAGAGCTGGACCTCCGGGGTGAGTCGGGAGATCGGGCAGGCCTCACGGAGACCTCGCGGTCGCGCCCCGCCGCGTGTGCCTAGGGCGCCGACATTCTGGGCCCCAAGCCAGACTGGGCGCTGGGACAGCCCCGGTGGCCGCCTGCCTGGCCGAGCGTGGTTTCTAGAGGGATTCTTCCCGTTGTTTCCAAAAGACCATCCCGTTAGGCTCCCCTGAGGCTTCTGTGAACCCCGCTGCTGCTCACGCTTTCGGCTGAATTAACTGCTTTTTCACCCATACGCGTGGGCCTAAATTAGGCCATGCGTGGCGTGTTTAGCAGTTTGGACTCTTTGAGGGCCGGGAAATTATACTTAGGAATGTTTGTAACCCTAGTGGAGGGCGAGTGGTTGGTTGTTAGTAAATACGTTAAAATGGTGTTGTGAAAATAGATCGGATGCGTGTTAATTATCCATAATTTATGAGGAAGGAAAGTAAATCCGGGAACAAAAGCGATTGTTTCCTTTCTCCAATATTCTTGTTTGCTTTAATTGTCTTATATTTGCTTTTTATCAAAACATTTAAAAAGTTAGAACTGTTTCACCTAGACTTGCTCCGGGATCTTTCTAACCACCAACACCGGGCACTGGACCCTTCAGTGAATCCCACGGTGTAAGTGGTGGAAGCACACAGAACTATTCTGATCCCTGTAGGTGTTTCACCCTAGATAGGCTTGGTAAGAAACTGGGAGTGCAGTTAACTAACTAGCATTTCAGGAAATGGCTTCAGAAGGGATGTGAAGAGCAGCTTCTCTGGGGATCAAGATTTGCCCACACAGAATATTCTCTGGGGAGCATCACTGCTGTGGGCTCCACTTCTTTCTGTTTAGATTGCTTGCTGACCTTTAGGAAATCCCAATGCTTTCATTTTGTTGAAATTACCTTTCTTAGACAAAAGTTCAGTTCAGCGGTAACTCACCACCTCCACTATCTTTGTGCGTGTGAGTCTCTGCCTTTATTTCTGAAGTGCACCCAGTGTTGGGGGAGACTTGTTTTGGTGCAATACTTAGCTTTTGTTTTGATGTGAATGTAGTTTTATTACTATCAGTTTCTCATTATAACCTGACCTTTTTTTTTCTTTTAATTGTTGTGCTTTAGGTGAAAGTTTACAATTCAAGTTAGTCTTTCATACAAAAATTTATACATACCTTGTTATGTGACCCTACTTGCTCTCCCTATACTGTGACATCACACTACTCCTTTCCAGTCTGTATTTCCCGTGTCCATTCAACCAGCTCTTGACCCTCTCTGCCTTCTCATCTCGCGTCTGGGCGGGAGCTGCCCATTTAGTTCTGGTCTCAGGCTGATGAAGTCTCTGGTTTATGTGGCCCTTTCTGTCTCTTGGGCTAATACTTTCCTTGTGTCTTTGGTGTTCTTCATT
>NW_004443955.1:11796968-11816844 GCF_000243295.1 Trichechus manatus latirostris
GTTATGCCAGTTGACCTAGATGTCTCCTGAAAGAATGGTCCCCACACCCCCACCCCTGCTACTCTGTCCCTCAAAGTGTTTGACTGTATTCAGGAAACTTCTTAGCTTTGGTTTAGTCCAGTTGTGCTGACTTCCCCTGTAGTGTGTGCTGTCCTTCCCTTCACCTAAGATAATTCTTGTCTATTTTCTAGTTAGTGACACCCTCTGACTCCCTCCCCACCCTCGTAACCATCAAAGAATGTTGTCTTCTGTGTTTAAACCTTTTCTTGGGTTCTTATACTAGTGGTCTTATACAATATTTGTCCTTTTGCAACTAAGTTCACTTAGCATAATATCTTCCAGATTCCTCCATGTTATAAGATGTTTCAGGGATTCATCGTTGTTCTTTATCGTTGCATAGTATTCCATTGTGTGAATATACCATAATTTGTTTATCCATTTGTCCATTGATGGGCACCTGGGTTGTTTCCATCTTTTTGCTATCGTGAGCAATGCTGCAGTGAACATGGATGTGCATGTGTCTATTCGTGTGAGACGACTCTTAATTCTCTAGGATATATTCCAAGGAGTGGGATTGCTGGATCATATGGTACTTCTATTCCTAGCTTTTTAAGGAAGCACCAGATCGATTTCAAAAGTGGTTGTACCATTTTACATTCCCACCAACAGTATATAAATGTTCCAATCTCTCCACAACCTCTCCAACATTTATTGTTTTGTGTTTTTTGGATTAACGCTAGCCTTGCTGGGGTGAGATAGCATCTCATTGTAGTTTTGATTTGCATTTCTGTAATGGCTAGTGATCCTGAGCATTTCCCCACGTGTCTGTTAGGTGCGTGAATGTCTTCTTTGTAGAAGTGCCTCTTCATATCCTTTGCCCATTTTTTAACTGGTTTGTTTGTCTTTGTCGTCGAGGTGTTGCAATATCTTGTAGATTTTAAAATTAGATGCTGATCGGATTTGTCGTAGCCAAACATTTTTTCCCAGTCTGTAGGTTTTCTTTTTACTCTTTTGGTCAAGTCTTTTGATGAGCCTAAGTGTTTGATTTTTAGGGGCTCCCAGTTACCTAGTCTCTCTTCTGGTGTTTGTGAATTGTTACTCATAGTTTGTATTCTGTTTATGCCATGTATTAGGGCTCCTAGCGTTGTCCCTGTTTTTTCTTCCATGATCTTTATTGTTTTTGATTTTATGTTTAGGTCTTTGATCCATTTTGAGTTAGTTTTTGTGCATGGTGTGAGGTATGGGTCTTGTTTCAGTTTTTTGCAGATGAATATCCAGTTATGCCAGCACCATTTGTTAAAGAGACTGTCTTTTCCCCAATTAATGGACTTTGGGCCTTTGTCAAATATCAGCTGCTCTTAGGTGGATGAATTTATGTCTGGATTCTCAATTCTGTTCCATTGGTCTATGTATCTGTTGTTTACCAGTACCAGGCTGTTGTGACTACCGTGTGGTATAACAGGTTCTACAATCAGGTGGTGTGAGGTCTCCCACTGTGTTGTTCTTCTTCGGTATTGCGTTACTTATCGGGGCCTCTTCCCTTTCCATATGAAGTCGGTGATTTGTTTCTCCATATCATTAAAAATGCTGGTGGAATTTGGATCGGGGTTGTATTGTATCTGTAGATCGCTTTGGGTAGAATTGATGTTTTCAGAATGTTGAGTCTTCCTATCCATGAGCAAGGTATGTTTTTCCACTTATGCAGGTCTCTTGGTTTCTTGCAGTAGTGTCATGTAGTTTTCATTGGCAATACTTACATTTTTAAAAATAATAATAATTTATCTTATTTCTTGTTGTTGAGAATATATACAGCACTACCTACTTTGATGTAATCCTTACAGCTCTGAATTGTGTACTTAAACCCTAAAAAAAACCAAACACTGCTGTCGAGTCGATTTCGACTCATAGCAACCGCATAGGGTTTCCAAGGCTCTAAATTTCTAGTTGAGTTTCTTTTCTTCTAGCACCTAGCACAGTAATTATGCCTATATTAGACAAATCAGGAATATTTGAGTGAATTGTTACACAGTGTGATTTACCATTGTGTATAAACCATTGACTCCCGACTCTGGAGTGGAGCTGTGCACTTCGAGAAAGAAGTTATTGGAATGAACAATACATGTGAGAAGTTTTTCAACTTCATTAGTTATTAGAGAAAAACAAATCAAAGCAATAATGCAATATCACTACACACCTGCCAGAATCACTACAGTTAGGGGCGGGGGTCATGATATCATGAGGCTATCCTGGTGTGTTCCAGGGAACTGGCCGGTGTTAATACAGAAAGGTTGAGAACTGTTGTCCAAATGTCTGAACAGGCGTTGGACACTGACAGTTAGTAGCTCAAAGTGTAAATTCCTGTTACCCCACTTAATTAGCTCTAGGACCTTTATTAAATCATAGAGCCCCCATTTCCTCATTTTATTTTTAATGGATGAAAAACTTAAAACTTACCTTGTGGGTCGAAATGAGAAAAATCACATAGGCTACTTGAACAGTGGGAAGCCCCATGTCAGTATTCTTGTAAATGGTAATTACTGATGTTATTAGTAAGTACCCTTATTATCATAGCCTTCGTCCTTGTTCTCATTGTCATCATCATCTCCATGTCCACTGCTAGATTGTGAGCTTCGTGGCACCCGGGGCCTGTGACTTTCTTGTTCAACATCTTTTCTCCAGTACCTAGCGCAATGTTTGGCGCATCCTAAGTGCTAGGTAAACACTTTCTCAGTGAACGAAAGCTTTGAGTCAGGTCACCATGAAACATCGCTAACGTTTTAAGGTGCGTTTTAATTATGATACCGTGATAACCCCTTTCGTTTTTTCTCTCTGTTTTTTCCCGTTTTACAGGTTATAAAATTCCTGTCATTGAAAATCTAGGTGCCACCTTAGACCAGTTTGATGCTATTGACTTTTCTGACAATGAAATCAGGAAACTGGACGGTTTTCCTCTGTTGAGAAGACTGAAAACATTGTTAGTGAACAACAACAGAGTATGGTCAGTGTCTGGTCTGACTCTCTTACCTCACGTCCCCTTCCACTTGCATTTCTTTAACTACAGCTGATTTCTAGAATAGTAATTTAAATTGAAATCTTTTTTGATTGTCTTTCACCTCTGTGCAAATACAGGAGAAAGTTAATGAAGGTCCATAGATAACGTCTTTAGGAAGTACTAGGTGGTGTAGTTTTGGTTTTTTCAAGTAGGCACATTTCTCATAAATTAATCATTCACTTACGATATAGTTGTATGTCTTGTAGCTGAGCTATGAATGCAGAATCGTGTATTTCTGCTCTACGTGGACAGAAAAGTCACAAAGTGAACTATTAAGTACTATGTTGTACTCAGGAGTCTCCTTTCCTAGGTTTCACTGGGCACTGTGGAAATGGAAAGAGCTCTAGGCAGCTGTAGGAGGCGTGGGTTCTAAAGTCATCCCAGTCTGCCGTTACCCTCACAGCCTGAACAAGGTTTCCTCTGTGCACCTCATTTCCCCCTCAGATAGGGTGTTGGAAGAAGGACCTCTAAGGTTCCGTCCAACACTGGAGTCTGAAATCCTCGGAAGGAGTAAGGACTTAGATCAAATCATTAGCTTACTCAATTTTTACTTTTATTAAAAGAGTCATTATTTTATTTTAGCCGTATAGGTGAGGGACTTGATCAGTCTCTACCCTGTTTGACAGAACTGATTCTCACCAACAACAGTCTTGTGGAACTGGTAAGTTGAACAGGGAAAAATATGTTGGGGGGAGGGGTTAAAGGTACTGCATGCTTCTTACAGAAAATTTGGAAAATCCAGAAAAATTCACAGCAAATTATCCTTTTTTCTCAGTTAATTCAGGATCTGGGTGTTTCTGGTCATATTTGCAAATATCTTCTCCTACTCTGTGGCTTGCCTTTTAGGGATCTGATAGAGAAATTCCTAATTTAAGTGTAGTCCAAATTATCAAGTTTTCCCTTATTGTTAGTGCCTTTGATGTTCTCTTTAAGTAAATTTTTCCTACCCCAGCTTACTAAGAAACCCTCCTATGTTGTTTTCTAGAACTTCAGTGTCCCGTGTGGTAGCCACTAGCCACATACAGCTAGTTTGAATTGAGATGTTCTAGCAATGTAAAATACACCTTGCATTTTGAAAACAGTACAAAAAATACATAAACTATCTCAGTAATAGTTTTTGCGGATTACATGTTGAAATGATAATATTTTAGATATTGAATTAAATAAAATATATTACTAAAATTAGTCAAGGAGCCCTGGTGGCACAGTGGTTAAGCGCTCAGCTACTAACCGAAAGGTTGGCACCCAGCGACTCCTCGAAAGAAAGACCTGGAGGTCTGCTCCTATAAAGATCACAGCCTAGAAAGCCCTGTGGGGCACTTCTGCTCCGTTAAACGGGGTCACTGTGAGTCAAAATCGACTCAACAGCACCTAACAACAACAGTATTAAAATGAGTTTTACTTGTTCATTTTTCTTTTTTAATGTTCTGCTGAAATCTTAAATTATATATGTGACATGCATCATATTTATGTTGGACAGTTTTATTCTAGAAACTTTACTGTTTTACTCTATTTAGATCAACAGTCCACCTGGAATTGATTTTTATGTGTAATAAGGGACAAGTTTGGTTTCGTCTGCATATGATTATTTTGACCTATTTCTTTTTATGCTTTTTAAGTTTCTGCTCTGTTGTGTATAACTTTTAACACATTGAGCTCATGCTATATATGCTATACTTTTTTTTTTTGGTCCCTTAAACACCTACAGGTTTTGTGTAATTTGATTTTGGATTTATTATGATCTTACCTCCTTTCCCTAATACCATGATTCTTTAGAATGAACTGTATATTCTTCTTCCTGTAGACTGAGTCCATAGCTTCTTTCAGATTCCCAAAGGGTGCTTGCCTCCAAAAGCAAGCAAACTCTGCTCGGAGGCTATCTCCCTTCTGAAATGTGTGAGGAAGGCGCCTCGGTGTCCACTCAGCTGCCCAGCAGTCGTCTAGTTTAGTCAAATAGAAGAAACATACCCCAATCCCAAACGCAAACTACCTTAAAGTAAAACGTCTGAGGCATTCAGTCTGAGGTACACTTTCTTCGAGAATGTGTTGTGTGCTGAGGCAGTTAGAGAAATCATAGTTGTATTTAAAGCTGTTTGCAAAGGTGAAGGAGCTGTGTTAAAATCTCACATAATAATGGTGGGTTTGACTGTCTCCCTGGAGTTCTTAGTTTTGTATATTGTGAGATTATCTTACTTGATACGTACAAATTTTAAATTGTTACTATTTTCCTGGTAAAATGAGCCTTTTATTATTACGTGTAACTCTCTCTTTACCTCTAGTAACGTTTCTTTACCTTAATGTCTATTTTATCTGATACTAATCGACCAAAACAAACTTCCTTTTGGTTATCATTTGCATGATAAATTATTTTCCATCCAAAATTTACTTTCAACTTTTCTGTACCTTATGTTTTAGATTTATCTCCTAAAAATAGCGTGTGGTTGGGGGGTTTTGTTGTTGTTTGTTTTGATCCAATCTGAAGTCTGTCTTTTAAATGTAGTATTTACTGGTACATTTGAGTTTGTCTTCTGTCGTTTCTGGGGCTTTCTTTTTGTCTTACCCATTCTGTATTTCTTTTTCACTCCTTTTTTTGTTTTGCTTTGCTTTTTTGGGCATTCCATTTTTCCTTCTAATTAGAGATTATTCACTCTATATTTCTGTTCATAGTCAGCCCCCTAGGAATTAAAACATACAGATTTGTCAAAGCCTGAAGTTGACTGGTAACTTTACCCTCCTAAATAATGCAGGGACCCTAAACGCTTCAGTTCCCTACCAGCCGATTTCCTTTGGTATATGCCCTAGAGCTCCCTCTGGTGGCCTTTGTTAAGTATTCAAAAGCTGGCCCCCTTACTTTCTGAGAGGAGTCCCTGGGTGGTGCAAAAGGTTTGCCTGCTGCTAAGCAAAAGGTTTGTGGTTCGAGTCCACCCAGAGGTGCCTTGGAAGAAAGGCCTGGTGATCTGCTTTTGAAAATCAGCCATTGAAAACTCTATGAAGCATAGTTCTGCTCTGACACAACGTGGGGTTGAAATCGACTTGATGGCAACTGGTACGGGTACTGAGAACCCTAGGCTCTGTTCCCCTCGCTTACTTTTATCTGGACTTTTTTACTCACTGTCTTGCCCCTATCCTGCTCAATTTGGATCTGTTTCCAGCAGTTCCAGCCCGTGTAGGGCTTTGTCCAGGAAAGGTTATACCAGGCTCATGGCTTAAGGTTCCCTGGTGAATAGCTTGCTGCAGAGCCATCTCAACTTTGGCATCGCTCTCTTTTCTAAATCATTGCTTTAAGCTCAGTAGCCCTTTGGAGATTGCTACAGGAAGTCAATTCTTTTGTCTCTCTACTGTTGATACAGTAACTGTTAATGCTCAAAATTTTAATTTTAAGAAGCTCAAGTTTATTCAGCATCTCTGATGCGCCAGTGGAGCCCTGGTGGCTCAGTGGGTCAGAGCTCAGCTGCTAACCAAGAAGGTCAGCAGTTCGAATCCACCAGCTGCTCCTTGGAAACGCTGTGGGGCAGTTCTACTATGTCTTATAGGGTCGCTATGAGTCGGAATCGACTAGCGGCAGGGGGTTTCGTTTTTTGGTTTGGAATGTGCTAGGTGCTGGAGCAGTAAAATAAATAAATAAAAGATGAGATGAGATCTTGCTCCAAAGGCACCTACTGTTTCATAGCATCAAAATAGTGCATGTATTAGTGTTCTTACCTGTGGTGGTTATTTTACAGGGTGATCTGGACCCTTTGGCGTCTCTCAAATCACTGACTTACCTAAGGTTTGTAAATGATTTGTGGTGGTGGCAAAACTAATGAAGTCCTTTAAGATAACACCTTTCCTAGCCTTGACTTTAAAACAATCTGTTACTTAAAAAGTACCTTTTAAAAACAAATATTGAAAATGTTGCTTTGGGCTCCTGTGCTCTGTTGAAGTTTCCCTAATGTTACTTAAATTGTTAATGATGCTGAAAAGTTTAAAGAGTAGTGAGATTTTCCGTGATTTACAGATTCATTAGACTTTATTAAAATGGGCCTTGAATGTTGTGCTGTGAACAAGATTAGCATTATATTGTTCCTTTTCTTGTAGTATCCTAAGAAATCCTGTAACAAATAAGAAGCATTACAGACTGTATGTAATTTATAAAGTCCCACAAGTCAGAGTACTGGATTTCCAGAAGGTGAAACTAAAAGTAAGTATTAGCATTATTCTTTTGATTGGGAGTTGTTATGGAGTTGTGTGTTTTCCTTTATACTTTTGTACCGGATTTTTTTAATTGCCTAATTGAGTAAAGTTTACTCTTAGTTTGTGATTAAAACGTAGAAAAGAGAAGGTCGCCATTTCATAGCAAAGCTATGGTAGGACTTTGAGTTAAAGCTCTTTACATGGTGTTGGTTGTTGTAGAGGTGGCAGAATGTCAGGCTGCAGTGACATCTGTTAACAGGTGGCTGAGATGTCTTTCCCATGGGGAGCTGAATATAATACTCCGTTTTTGAGCAGCTCTAATTGTTAGGATGTTTTTCTCCTTTTTTGGGAGGTTTTCTTTATTTTTGCCTTCTTGGTACCAGGAGAGGGGACTTCTTCAGGGGTCTTCACCAGAGAAAGCAAGAACAATGTGTGTACTTTTAATTCTGAATTGGCTTTTGGTATGTTGAACAGCCCAGAGTCTTCCAGGGACGTTTTCTTCCGTGTTTTCTGAGGAATGCATCTTAATGCATGTGCTATTCCTGTTTCCATTAACTCTATGTGTGGTGTCGCTGTAGGAGCGTCAGGAAGCAGAGAAAATGTTCAAGGGCAAACGGGGTGCACAACTTGCAAAGGATATTGCCAGGAGAAGCAAAACGTAAGATACGGATCCAACTTGACTCCATTTCCCCTTCAGAAACACTGTTTGGCAGTTTGCCTCCTACAAAATTAAAACAGCTATGACTCATGTGGTATTAAATTTGGGTGCTGGTGGTCCATGACACCATCAATGTTCTCTATGTCCGTGAAATTCCCAGGTCAGCAGAGCAGATATTTCCATGTTCTGTCTTAATGTGATAATATATGCATCCTGCTTCCTCTGTAGGAAGATGAACTGGGTAGTGTTTCTGAAGGAGAGAGTTCTTGTATCAGTTTGTTAACAAAGATAAGATACTACACTGGTTGAATTACTTTCAAAGCTTTTGAAAGTAAAAGAGAAGCAATTTCTGTGGTCTGGGTTTAACAGTTATGTTTTTCCCCCTCTCAAGTTTTAATCCAGGTGCAGGTTTGCCAACTGACAAAAAGAAAGGTGGGCCTTCTCCAGGGGATGTAGAAGCAATCAAGGTAATATGTTAGGACTGTTGGACTGGAGAGAACAGAGATGGGATTGGGGCACAAGGTTGTGGAAAACCAAGTTCTGAACATTATAGATTCCATTTCGCACAGCTGTTAGAATCCAGCTATACTTCTGTTAAGGAAAAACTAGCTAAAAGTTACCATTTGACCAGACTTTGACTTGAATTATTGTGGCCAGTCAAAAAGCAAGGCAGCTCTGGTCTCTCATGCTCCCAGCATGCATTCATCATGGGGCACTTTGAGCAGTTAGTTACCTTGGTGTGCTGTCTCAGTGTTTGCCTCACTTTTTACTTTCAGATGTTTCCTTTGTCTGGCAGATCTATGGTTGAGGATATCAGTGGAAAATCATAATTTTATAATATTGCCTCCTGAGTTATCCAGTAATATAATACCAAATAAGTACTTAAATTAGCTAAAATTTTAGGACATTTGGAATGATTGCTTGATTACTGTCTTTATAAGAGCGTCAACATCTCTTTACCAATTTTGGAAATTTGTGATATAGTTTCTGGGTTGATTTCCATGTACCAATCAAATGCTTCTCCCAACGCATGCTATTTAATGTTAATGTTAATGAAAAGTTGTTGTGAATTTTTGTTGGTGTTTAAATTAATTGTCCATCTCCGTTGTGTTCTGCCCTCCAGAACGCTATAGCAAATGCATCGACTCTGGCTGAAGTGGAAAGGCTGAAGGGGTTGCTGCAGTCTGGTCAGATCCCTGGCAGAGAACGCAGATCAGGTTAGAAGACAGCTGTCTGTCTTTATTCAAATTAATGTTACAAAAAGGATTACAAGACACTTTAGAGGCTCTAACCCAAGAATGACAGAATAGTGCCTCATTACCATCTAATCTAATCTACACAAAATCCTGCTAAGTGCTCTTTGGAAATGAAGAAATTATTTGATAAATATTTTTTAAGTTATAGGAGTATGGGGATTTTTGTATAAAAGTTGAAGCAATGATTATCTCATAGCCGTGGAGGGAAACCAAACTCTAAAGGTAGCCATGTGAGGTTTTACCCATGTGTATGATACCTTAGTCATTAAGAAAAAGGCTCTAAAGTCAAACACCCTGGACCCCTAATCTTAGCCTCACTTGCTGTGTCCTTGGTCAGGTTTCTTAACCCTGCTAAGCCACTTTCTTCATCTTTAAACCAGGGATGATAATAGTTGTTGTTAGGTGCTATCAGGTCAGTTCTGACTCATAGCAACCCTATGTACAACAGAACGAAGCACTGCTTGGTCCTGCACCATCCCCATAATCATTACTATGTTCGAGCCCATCTTTGCAGCCACTGATTCAGTCCTTCTCATTGGAGGTCTTCCAACTCTGCTTTACCTAGCATGATGTCCTCCCGGGACTGGTCTCCTGATAATGTATCAAAAGTAAGTGAGCAGAAGTCTCACCATCCTCGCTTCTAAGGAGCATTCTGGCTATACTTCTTCCGAGAAAGATTTGTTCCTTGTTCTGGCAGTTCATGGTATATTCAGTATTCTTCTCCAACACCATAATTCAAAGACGTCAATTCGTCGGTCTTCCTTATTCATTTTCCAGCTTGTGCATACATATGAGGCAATTGAAAATACTATCACTTGGGTCAGGCATACCTTAGTCCTCAAAGTGACATCTTCTCTTTTTAACACTTTAAAGAGGTCTTTTGTAGCAGATGTGCCCAATGCAGAGGATCCCTGGTGGCGCAGTGGTTAAGCGCTTGACCGCGACCCAAAAGGTTGGCTGTTTGAACCCACCAGCCACTCCACGGAAGACAGTGCGGCAGTCTGCTTCTATAAAGATTACAGCCTTGGAAGCCCTATGGGGCAGTTCTGCTCTGTCCTGCAGGGTCACTATGAGTCGGAATGAACTTGACAGCAGTGGGCAACAGATTTGCCCAGTACAATGCGTCATTTGATTTCTTGACTCCTGCTTCCATGGGTGTTGGTTGTGGATCCAAGTAAAATGAAATCCTTGACAACTTCAATCTTTTCTCCATTTATCACGATGTTTATTGGTCCAGTTGTGAAGATTTTTGGTTTTTTTTTATGTTGAGGTATAATCCACACTGAAGACTAGTCTCATCTTCATCAGTAAGTGCTTCAAGTCCTCTTTGCTTTCCGAAAGCAAGGTTGTGTCATCTGCATATCACAGGTTGTTAATGAGTCTTCCTTCAGTCTTGATGTCACATTCTTCATATAGTCCAGCTTCTCAGGTAATTTACTCAGCATACAGATTGGATAAGTATGGTGATAGCATACAACCCTGATGCACACTTTCCCTGATTTTAAACCACCTAGTATCCCTTGTTCTTTTCGAATGACTGCCTTTTAGTCTATATGCTGGTTCCTCATGAGCACAATTAAGTGTTCTGGAGTTCCCATTCTTTGCAACGTTATGCATAATTTGTTATGATCCACATGGTCTAATGCCTTTGCTTGGTCAGTAAAACATGGGTAAACATCTTTCTGGTATTCTCTGTTTTCAGGCAAGGTCTCTCTGACATCGGCAATGTTATCCTTCATTCCATGTGCTCTTCTGAATCTGGTCTGAATTTCTGGTAGTTCCTTGTCGATGTACTGCCGCAGCCGCTTCTTCAGCGAAATTTTACATGCGTGTGATATTAATGATATTGTTTGATAATTTCCTTATTCTGTTGGCTCACCGTTCTTTGGAATGGGCGCAAGTACAGATCTTTTCCCGTTGGTTGGCCACGTAGTTGTCTTCCAAATTCATTGGTATAGATGAGTGGGCACCTCCAGTGCTGCATCTGTTTGTTGAAACGTCTCGATTGATATTCCATCAATTCCTGGAGCCTTCTTTTTCACCAGTGGCTTCGGTGCAGCTTGGACTTCTTCCTTCAGTATCATTGATTCTTGGTCATATGCTGCCTCCTGAAATGGTTGAACATCGACCAGTTCTTTTTGTTACAGTGACTCTGTATTTGTTCCATCTTCTTTTGATGCTTCCTGCATCATTCAGTATTTTCCCCATAAAATCCTTTAATATTGCAACTTGAGGCTTAAATTTTTTCTTCAGTTCTTTCAGCCTGAGAAACGCTGAGCATGTTCTTCCCTTTTGGTTTTCTAACTCCAGGTCTTCGCATATATCATTATCATATTTTACTTTCTCTTCTCGAGCCGCCCTTTGAAATCTTCTGTTCATCTCTTTTACGTCATCATTTCTCCTGTTTGCTTTAGCTATTGATGTTCAAGAGCAAGTTTCAGAGTCTCTTCTGACATCTGTTTTGGTCCTTTCTTTTTTTCTGTCTTGTCAATGACCCTTGCTTTCTTCATATGTGATTTCCTTGATGTTTTCCCACAACTCATCTGGTCTTCAGTCATTTGTGTTACAATACCTCAAATCTATTCTTGAGATGGTCTCTAAATTCAGGTAGGATATACTCAAGATTATACTTTAGCTTTCATCGATTGGTTTTAATTTTCTTCAGTTTCAACTTGAATTTGAGCAATTGATGGTCTTTCCCACAGTTTGCCCCTGGCCTTGTTCTGACTGATGGTATTGAGCTTCTCCATAGTCTGTTTCCACAAAGGTAGTCGATTTGATTCCTGTGTATTCCATCCAGCAAGGTCCATATGTATAGTCGCCATTTATGTTGTTGAAAAAGGTATTTGTAATGAGTAAGTTGCTGGTTTTACAGAATTCTGTCACGCGATTTCCAGCATCGTTTCTATCACCAAGGCCATGTTTTCCAGCTGCCAGTCCTTGTTTCCTACTTTCGCATCCAATCACCAGTAATTATCAGTGCATCTTGATTGCATGTTTGATCAATTTTAGACTGCAGGAGTTGGTAAAAATTTTTGATTCTTTATCTTTGGTCTTATTGGTTGGTGTGTAAATTTGAATAATAGTCGTATTAACTGGTCTTCCTTGTAGGCGTATGGATATTATCCTATCACTGACCTATCACTGACACTTCAGAATCGATCTTGAAATGTTCATTGCTGTTCCTCTTCAATTTGTCATTCCCAGCGCAGTAGACTATATGATTGTCTGATTCAGAATGGCTAATACCAGTCCATTTCAGCTCACTAATGCCTAGGATGTTAATCTTTATGCGTTCCATTTCATTTTTGATGACTTCCAATTTTCCTAGATTCATACTTCATACATTCCACGTTCCGATTATTAATGGATATTTGCAGCTATTTTCATTTTGAGTTGTGCCACATCAGCAAATGAAGGTCCTGGAAGCTTGATTCCATGTCATTAAGGTTAGCTCTACTTTGAAAAGGCAGCTCTTCCCTAATCATGCCTTCCAACCTGAGGGGTTCATCTTCCGGCAGTATATCAGATAGTGTCCCACTGCTATTCATAAGGTTTTCACTGGCCAGTTTTTTGTTTTTATTTTTAAGAAGTAGATCGCCAGGTCCTCCTTCTTAGTCTGGAAGCGCCAATGAAACCTGTCCACTGTGGGTGACCCTGCTGGTATTTGAAATACCGGTGGCATAGCTTCCAGCATCACAGCAACACGTAAGCCACCACAGTATGGCAAACTGACAGATGAGTGGTGGGGATGATAATAGTACCAACCTCAAAAGATGGTTGGGTGGACTAAATGAAATACTGCATGTGTATGGTGCTTAGCACAGGGTCTCACACTGTGGGGTTTTGACAGATGTTAGCTGTTCTGAATATTTCAGTGCCTGCTTCGTGTCAGGCAGCATGTTGGGCACTGGGAACAGCACCAAACCAGGTGCTGTCAAGTCACTTCCGATTCATGGCAACCCCATATGCGTCAGAGTAGAGCTGTGCTCTGTAGAGGTTTCAGTAGCTGATTTTTCAGAAGTAGATCTCCAGATCTCTCTTCTGAGGTGCCTCTGGGTAGACTTCAACCTTTCAGTGAGCAGATGAGTATGTAAACTGTTTGCACCACCGAGGCCCTCCAAGAACATAATAGTTAAAAAATGCTCAAATAAAAGTTTATTACAACTTTTTTTATTTGAATGTAACTGGAGACCTCTGCCTAGACTGGCGGCTCAGGGAAAGCATCTCTGGGAAAATAAGGTGTCATCTGAGAGTTTAAAATGAGTGCAGGTGACTTCTGGCACCAACTACCCAGAGTTAGGCCGAATTTCACAGATAAAGGGCACAGTCTTCCAGACTGCAGATCTGCCCAGGACTTCAGACACCAGCTGCAAGCTCAGGGGTTCCCAAGGCCACCCTTACTTCTGACTACAAAGTCAGGTATTCCCACTGCCCTTTCAGGCTCCATAATTTATTAGAACGATTCCCAGAACTCAGGAAAGCACTATGCTTAGGATTTTAATTTTATGATACCAAAAAGGATACAGAACAAGAGATGCATAGGGTGAGGTTTCAGAGTGGGGGTGGTCCAAACATGAAGCTTCTGTGTCCTCTCCCCTTGGAGCCAGGGCGCATCACCCTCCTGGCACACGGAGAATCTGGGAAGCTCACCTGAACTTTGGTGTCCCGAGCTTTTCCTGGGGTTTCATTGCGTAGGCACGATTGATTACATCTTTAGCCATGGGATTGAACTCAGTCGCCAGCCCTGCCCCCTCCCTTCCCTGCCCTGGAGCAAGGTCAGCTGTTATCACTTGGTAGGTCTTTCTGGTGTGGCCAGCCCCCGTCATGAGCCTCTCCTCAGAGCCCACCATGAATAACAGAGACTCCAGTAACTGGGGAAATTCCAAGGGCTTTAGAGGTTACCTCTCAGGAACCAAGGACAAAAGCAAGACATTCTTTGAGTAAAGTTAATTCTTCACTCCACATTGAGTAAAACATTAATTAGACCAGTGGTTCTCACAATGTGGTCCACACTATAGGAGTCCCTGACTTACAACATCGTAAGTTAGTTCTGATGTAAATCAAATGCCTTTTTTTTTTAAGTTCTCTTTATTACTGCCTTTTATTATCAGTATCTTTATAAATCCAATCTTTATTTGTCAGCAAGTGAACATCTGGGAATGATTAAACCAAAAAAATCCAAACCCGTTGTTGTCCAGTCAATTCTGACTCATAACCACCCTGTAGGACAAAGTAAAATTGCCCCATAGAGTTTCTAGGGCTGTAAATCTTCACGGAAGCAGACTGCCACGTCTTTCTCCAGCAGAGCTGCTGGTGAGTTCAAACCACCGACCTTTTAGTTAGCAGCCAAGCACTTCACCATTGTGCCACTGGGGCCCCTCCAACGTAGTACATGTTACTAACGATAAGATGTACCGAAAAAAAGGACGGTCGTACGTGCGGTTCGTCATAACTTGAATACATCCTAAGTCAGGATTGTCTGTGTTTTCATAATAACACTAAGACATTAGTTGCTTTTTAAATTGCATTAACATTTGTCCTAATGATGCAGAACAATAGTAGGTAAAACTGCTGGCACCATCTACCACCACCACCAGTTGCCTTTGTCCACTCTGACTCACGGTGACCCCGTGTGTCAGTGTCAGAGCAGACCTGTGCTCCTTAGGGCTTCAGTGCTGACTTTTTGGAAATAGATCATCAGCCCTTTCTTCCAAGGCGCCTGTGGGTGAACTCGAATCTTTCGGTTAGCAGCTGAGTGCGCTAACCATTGGCACCACTCAGGGACTCCGATAGCACTGTAGCACAAGTAAAACATTACCTGAGTTGGATGGTTGTCTCCGTGGAAAGCACCTGTGCAATTGTTCCATTTGAGGAGCAGATATTTTCTTGAACATGATTGAAGTTAGCCTGTCATTTCAAGGAAAACAACTGACAGTACTTATTGCCAATGGTAAAACTCAAGATTTCAGACAAAAAATATAATTTCGAAAATCATATCCACTACTGTGGCCTCGGCAGTGCCCCAGTACGTAGGATTTCCTGAGGGGATCAGTGGTGATGTAATGAGTACAATCTTTTTATGTCGTGTCATGCATGGGTAAAAGAGCCATTTAAAGTACAAGATTACAAGATAAACCAGTGGATTTTCAAGTAAGGTAATTCAAGAAGTTTGTTAATAGGGTTTCAGACACCACATTGCAAACTAACTTTTCAGAAACTACCACTTTTCAAGCTTTGGCATAGTAACAAGAAAGGATATCCACAATTATATGCAAAGCCAATAAAATACTCCTCCCTCTTCTACCTTCATATCCTGTGAGGTCAGAATTTCTTCATATCCTTCAACCAAAACTATATACTGCAGTGGGTGAAATACTGAAGCCAGTATGAGAAATCAGGTGACTGCTAAGTCAGACATTACAGAGAATGCAAAAATATAAAATGCCAGTCTTCTCACTGTATTGTTAAATTTTATTAAAAAATACAGCATTTTAATGAGTTGCTAGTTGGTTTTGTTTTTTTAATTCTCAGCTTTAATTTCTCATACAGTAAATTTGTAGAGCTAAGTGTAATCCACATAAACAAAAGGTCATTGGGTCCCGACACTAAAAAATTTGAGAACAGCGGAAATAGACAAAGGCAAGAGATCTTCTAGGTGAACGGAGCTGGACAGCAAAGCTATAGTCACAGGAAGAGGTGGATGAGGGCCAGGATGGATGAAGCTGAAGGCAGAAAAGAACATGGAGACTACAGAGAGTAAGCACTCATCAGGCCATGCAGGGCAGTAGGGCACTTGAAGGATTAAGTATGGTCTTCAGTCTTGAGAACATTAGAAATCTACTGAAGGCTTTTAAGGTTCAGTGCTGCCAGAGGTTGGAGGAGGGGAGGTAGGATATCAAATTTGCTTCTTCTGACTCTAGTATGACAGAATTATTGAATTAATTTGCTTCCACTGTAATGGTTTGTTTGAGCCTTGGAGCTTTTTGCGATTTTAAATTTTAGTCTGAAAGCACGTTGGGGAAAGGAAGGTAGAATATTGTTGTTGGTGGTCTATTTGATAGGCTTCCAAGTAGCACTTCTTAGTACTATCTATAATTTGTATGGTTGGGTCTAACTCCACTGACATAACCATAAAAACAGCAGGCTTAAACCTGAGTAATTTTTCCAAACAGGGTTAAAACAGATTTCTTTTTCAGAATACATTGACTAAAATGTCTGCAGTAAACTGTTGAACAAATTTAATGACCTTTTGGTGGTGGTTGCCGTATCTCCCTAATTTACAAAGACAATGAAATTATTGCATTTTCTCAGCATCTGGCAAATTGTAGGTGCCCAGATGTTTTTCGAGTGCATGTTCCCAGTTTCTTTGCCTATGATAGTGGCAACAACAAAACAGAGTTTACATTTTTACCCTCACGAAAATGCATTACACACCAGAGCGGGTTACAATGGTAAGCAACAGTTCAGACATTCAGAAAACCCTTTTGTGACCCCTTTCTTAGAAATTGACCATCCCTTCCAATAACTAGAAGACAGGCCATCTCCAGACTGTAAAGTCGTGGAGCACAGGGGCTCTTTTTGTTTGTGTGTGGTCCGGGGCCTGGTACATGACAGCCTCACACAGTGAGCGCTCACATCCAGCAAACACATTATGTGACACCGACGTGACTTCTGATTGTGTTTCTTCAGGGCCCACTGACGATGGTGAAGAGGAGATGGAGGAAGACACAGTCACAAATGGGTCTTGAGCCCAGTGTGGCCTGGGCATCTATAGGATGTGGAATGATGCCATTTGGGGACAAGTCTTGCTTTTTGAACGTGGAATAATCTCCTTATCTGTGTCTGCAAAGTGGAATTCATAAGCGTTGATGGAATGCTTAAAACTTGCTGGTCATTTTGTAGTGTAAATTTTGAAATCTAAATGCCAGTTCTCTACAAACAGTAAAATTCAAGGACATTCACTACGCTGTCAAGCTGCATCCCACTGTGGAGTGTTTGCAGCGCGGTGTGTGGTGGTTTTTAAGTTGGGAGGGTGGGGTGGCGGTCTTAGGTAGTCCTCTTGGAGTTGTTTAGATTTTAAAATTCTTAATAAAACGCAAGATTATTCGTTTTGCTGCCAGTGGTTGTCTCTTTAGTGCATGTTTTCTGCGCAGAGTAACAGTGAGCCCCGTTAGCAGCCAGGCCTCAGGACTTCCATGAGTCAGCATCCTTTGACCTTTTCCTTTAACCCTACATAAAAACATCATGCAAATTAATAAATTACTGATTTGCAGATGTGACTTCTGCTTGTCAGGATGAACTATGAGCAGAGGAACAGCATTTTCCAACTTTTTAGGACATGGTGGGGGACCGTGGCTTCCCTGGTGGACAGACTGAGGCCCGATTTCCTCATAGCTCCTAAACATTTTATTCCATTCTTCACATGTTATGGCCAATTTAAGCTAATCTAAAAAATGAGGTGCTGTGGCGGGGTGGGCAGGAGGGGTGAACCTGAGCTGTCCATCCACCTTTTCCCATCTGGCCTTCACTGTTCTACAGTTTCTCCACCCAGAGTCAGTGATTTCCATCACCTTAATTAGTGGTTCCTTAACCCTGAGTGAACATTAGAATTAGTGGGAAGGATTTTTAAATACCACTGCCTTGGGCTCCCCACTAGGTATTCTGACTTCTTTAGCTTGGAATTTTTTTTTTAAGCTCCCTGGTGGATTTTAAATGTGAGAAACATTCTTCTAAGTAGTCCCCCGAACAGCTGTCAGTGATTGTTGATCAGCCAGTAACGCTCTTGAGTACCACGCGGGTCCTTGTAAGGCATACACCAGATGCCTGGAACATGGAGGAACTCTGCCTTCAGCAGCTGACAGCGCAGCTGGGAAGACAACCACGAGAAACGGTATACTAAACCTCAGCGCAGTAGCAAAAGACAAGAATTGGGCAGAGCATTCAGAACAGCTTTGAAAAGCAGATAGAACTTGGGCCTAGGAGATCTTAGCTTTAGATTTCCGCAGTTTGACCCTAAACCAGTGCTTTTCAAACTCTAATGCCCTATGAACTCCAGAGGATCTTGTTAAAACGCACGTTTTGTGGGGAGAACCGAATGCTCCTAGGTGCTGGTGGCTTAGGATATGACACTCAGTAGGAAGGATTTCTAGCCTTCCCTCACCACTTTAACTTCCACCTGACCCCTTCCAATTCATCCTTAAAGAGCAGTTCCTCTGCCAACCATTACTCGTGGCCCTAACCAGGTGGGTGCTTTCCTCAAGTCATCCTCACTTTAAAACGTGTTGCCGTTGAGATTCTGACCCAGTGACACTACAGGACAGAGCCCCATACAGTTTCCTAGCAGTGGCTGGTGGATTCGAACTGTCAACCTTTCGGTCAGTAGCTGCTGTCTTAAACACTGCCTCACCAGGGATCCACCCAGGAAATAAACCAACTATACAGGGGGTGGGTTTACACAAAGTCGTACTGATACAGGGGGAAGGCAACTTTACTCAGTGGCTACAGTTCACGCTCTCCTCTTTCCCTCTTCCCCTCACTGAGGTGCCTTTTGGAAATAAAACATTAAGTGTGCATAGGATCAGGAAAGAAGGATTTGGGGGACCTTCCAGTCTGCTGCTTCCTGGGCTAGGCTAGAGCCTAGTTTACTGGACATCTTCCAAGGTATGTGCTAGTGAGGTTGCTGTTTCTACTCCCCACACAGCTCCTGTGTCAATGCAGGTTAACCTGTTGCTTCTGCTTCTCCTCAACCAACTCGTTGCTGTAGAGTCAATTCTAACTCATGGAGACCCCATATGTTTCAGAGTAGAACTGCACTCGTTGGGGGTTTCAATGGCTGTAATCTTACGGACCCTGAGTGGCACCAACGATTTGCACCCATCTACTAACGTTAAGGTTGGCAGTTTGAACCCACCCAGTGGCACCGCAGATGAAAGGCCTGGTGATCTACTTCTGTAAAGATTACAGCCAAGAAAACCCTAGGGAGCAGTTCAGCTCTAAAACATGGGAGTCAGTCACCATGAGTGAGTGATCAACCCAATGGCAATGGCTTTTTTTTTTTTAAATCTTATGGAAGTCAATCAGTAGGCCTTTCTTTCACAATGCTGCTTGATGGATTTGAACCACCAATCTTTCAGTTAGTAGCCAACAGCATACCGTCTGCCCCACCCAGGGACCGTCTGTGTCTGATAGGACAAGATGATTCCGTTTTTCTTTTCCACAGTTAAGACCCAGGGAAGCTATCTCCACCATATTCAGGAGGCCCCTTGCCCCCATCATTTACGATCCACGTCCACGACAACATGCTGGCTGCAGTGTTGGTGTCCTAAGGTGGCTTCTCAGCTCTGGTTCTTGACCTCTAAGGAGCTGCTTGCTCTGGGCCCTTGGCCTTGACTGGTACCATTCCCAGAATTGATCTAAACTGAACATGGTTATTCTAGCACCAGATAGTTTAATATTTGAGGGCTGGTGAGAGAAAAGCAAAAGGCGCCCTTGATACATTATGAATCGTCCCCAAATGCAGATTTCGAGAAAAGTGATGGCTCCTGTGCTCAGAGCTCACCCTCCACCTGCATGTCTCGGGGCCGAAAATTAGCTTTTATGCTCCATTGTGTTTCTGCATTTTATTTTATTTTATTTTTAATTTTTTTTTAAATTGTATTTCAGGTGAAGGCTTACAGAACAAATAGTTTCTCATGAAACAGTAGTACACATATTGTTTTATGACATTGGTTAACA
>NW_004443955.1:11835304-11856914 GCF_000243295.1 Trichechus manatus latirostris
AAAAAAAAAAAAAGAATGTTGCTGATGTAACTTGTGTGAACTCCCTAATTGTAAACCCCTTAAAAGTAACTTGCCTGCTCGTGCCTGGGGAGCAGTCTTGGCAGCAGCATCTCCGACTGACTCCTTTTCCTTGTACAACGAAATAAATGTGGCTTTCATGTTCTCCCACCTCAGTCTCTCATTTATTCACCGATACAAGTCATGCCCAGCAAGAACCTGGGGTTTCCACCTGGTAACATTTGGGGTGAAAAAGGTGCTGGCAGGATTAATTTTGGGTCAGGAATTTTTATGGTCAATATTTGGTTTAATGGGTAAGAAAAATCCTTAAAATCAAAGTAAAATGTCATTATTAATTTTTCTCTTTCGCACATTATTCAAGTTTGAGAAACACTATTGTTTGATAGTGCTTAACCTGCCATAGTGTTTAACAACCTGATTGTGTTTATCAACCTGCAATCTGCACATGATACAACCTTGCCTGCTGAAAGAGAAGAGGACTTGATGCACTAACTGATGAAGATCAAAGATTACAGCCTTCAGTATGGATTATACTTGAACATAAAGAAAACAAAAATCCTCACAACTGGACCAATAAGCAACATCATGACAACCGGAGAAAATATTGAAATTGTCAAGGATTTCATTTTACTTGGATCCACAATCAACGCCTATGGAAGCAGCAGTCAAGAAACCAAACGATATATTGCACTGGGCAAATCTGCTGCAAGAGACCTCTTTAAAAAGTAAAGATGTCTCTTTGAGGACTAAGGTGAGCCTGACCCAAGCCATGGTATTTTCAGTCGCCTCATATGCATGCAAAAGCTGGACAGTGAATAAGGAAGATTGAAGAAAACTGATACACTGAATCATGGTGTTGACAAAGAATAGTGAATATACCACGGACTGCCAGAAGAACAAATAAATCTGTCTTGGAAGAAGTACAGCCAGAATGCTCCTTAGAAGCAAGGATGGCAAGACTTTGTCACACGTACTTTGGACATGTTATCAGGAGAGACCAGTCCCTGGAGAAGTATATCATGCTTGGCAAAGTAGAGGGTCAGTGGAAAAGAGGAAGACCCTCAACAAGATGGATTGACACAGTGGTTGCAACAATGGGTTCAAACATAGCAATGATTGCGAGGATGGCACAGGACCAGGAAGTGTTTAGTTTTTGTTGTACATAGGGTGCTATGAGTTGGAACTGACTCGACAGCAACTATTAACAACAATATTGTTTGATTGCCATCTTTGTGATCTCCCTTAGCTACTAACACCCTTAATCCCAGTCTTGTTGCATACACCTTTGTGAAGAGGTGAGGTTTGGCAGTTTACTAGTTAGCTATTGCCATAATAATGCTGTATAACGAATCACCCCAGAACTTGGGTTTTAAGAAGCAACCACCATTTATATTCATGGTTGGCTCTGCTTTTTGCTTCAGGTCTGTGGATTAACTAGGGGGGCTCAGCTTTACATGTCTCATTCTCCTTGGACAAGCTGGCTAACTAGGCAAAGTCTTCTTTAACTTCTTTCTTCTGCCCACTTGCCATTAACCAAAGTGAGTCACCTGGCCATGTCCAAAGTCAAAGGGTGGGTAAATACACTCCACCCACCACAGAGGCCATGGGAGGGATATGGTTGCAGGGAGGAGTGACGAATCCAAATCCAGCTGATTGTTTAATCTACTATAGTAGATTGTCCTATTTTTGCAAATAACACCTGAGCAGTTATATTGGGCAAAGTGTTTGCTGAAATAACTTTATGGTTCTGGACAAGCCAGGTGAGGTGATGGCACCCTGATTAAAGGAACAAAGGAAAACAAAATAATTTCTTCTATCAATGGGACCTGAATAAGGCAGAGCCTCAGGAAGCTTTGCATCAGAATCCTGTTTTCTTTGCTTCGCTTCCTCCCGCACAGTTTTGCATTAGAACCGTTTCCTTTGCTTAGCTTTCTCCCCTACAGCTTTGCATTAAAATCCTGCTTGCTTTGCTTGGAAGTTATATGTAAGCCCCACTGTGCCTGCATGGTATGATTAAGAATGTTGCTGACTTAACTTGTATGAACTCCCTACTTAAGTTTTCCCCTTGACATCGGAGAGCAGTCTTGGTGGCAGCAGCTCCGACTGACTCCTTTCCTTGCGCAATGAAATAAAGGTGACTTTCCTGCTCTCCCACCTTCGTTTCTCGTTTTTTGGCCAATTTGAGTCACATCGAGCAGAGCCTGGAGTTTCCCTGGCAACATTAAGAACAACATGCTATGAACTGAAATGAAAGACCCATTATCCATGCACTCAATTCAAAATCTATTAGATTTTAGTTGAACATACTATTCATCATTATACTGTATGTATACACGCACTGTAGATCCCAGTAGTCTACAAAGGTACTTTTTTTTTATGGATGTTTAAAACGTGTATTGTTTTCATGAGTGTTGGTGCTGGTTTCCATTTTACATTGCAAAGTCCTAAGTGACAGGAATTGCTCACTATTTTTCCACTTTGTTATTCCTAATTCTCAACTCTTCTTTTGAGACACAGCTAGATTTGTTCACTTCAAGTGCTTCCCTCAAAACACCTCGAGGTCAAATATTAACCTAATTTGTAAATAAAATTATAGGGAAAGAGAGTATGTTTTTCCAGTTGCTGTCATAGATTTTTCTGGAGAAGTCCTGTCTCAAATATTTGGAGCCCTAGTGGTGCAGTTGAGTGTTTGGCTATTAACCGAAAGGCCAGCAGTTCGAATCCACCAGCTGCTCCTTGTAAACCCTATGGGGGCAGTTCTACTCTGTCCTGTTGGGTCACTGTGAGTTGGAATCAATTCGATAGCAATGGGTTTTTGCTTTGACAGTCTTGAGGGTTCACCCTCACTCAATGTGTATTTGAGGACAAGCAGAAAATGTCCTTTTCTGCCACCATATATGCCCCACTCTTCCTTCAGGTCCGGTTGAAGCTTCTGGTTTTCCATGAAGCTTTCTAGTCCTTCCAGCCCTCCCCCTCTGAGTTGCTATGTTGCACTTCCTATCTGTATTATTTACCAATTTAAAAAAAAATTACTTTCTTTATAAAATGACATATTTAATAAACTACAGCACATAAAAATGTAATAACTAAGCCTCAATATAAAAAATCATTCCACTGTTGCTGCATATTAAGTCTGCTTCTTAATTTTTACCTTCATTCACTCAACAATTATCATTGAGTCTTTGCTCCGTGTCAGGCATTGCTCTGGGAGCTTGAGTTATATCAGTGCGCAAACACACCTTTCCCTCCAGGTGCTTTCCTTCTACAGGTAGGAGAGACAGGCAATAAACACTAAGCACAGCAAGCAGACTAAACAGGTTTTATGTTAGAAGGTGACAGTGCTACAGAAGAGGGATGAAAAAAGAGCAAGATCAGGGGGTTGAAAAGAGGGACCGTTGGCAATTTCAAATCCGGTGGTTGAGGTAGGCCTCACAGAGGAATGGAGGAAGGTGGAAGAAACAGCCAGCAAAGTTATAAACAACTCTGTGACAACATCTTGTGACACATTAAAAAAAAAAAAGAAAACCCAAACCGGTTGCCGTCGAGTCGATTCCGACTCATAGCGACCCTACAGTAAGGTTCTATATGTTGGAGCCTTTACTGTGATTATTCTTTCCCAAGAAGTTTTGATTTTGGAGGGGACGAGAACCTTGAGGATCAGCGGGCACTTTCTTAGCCTGAAAGGTTAACACCGGCAGCAGGAGGAGGCGGCTGCACGAATTTCATCTTTCATACTATTCTGGGGCCAGACGTTGGCTTCAATGCCTGGGAGCGGCCAACCAGCTGAGCCCTGTTGCACAATGGGCCCAGAGCCAGGCTGTGGGCACACATCCTGTATCTAGGTGGCCATAACCTCTTCGCCTCAGTGTCCAATCAGTAAAAAAGGGGTAAAAAGTCAGTAAAAAGAGGCCACGGCATCGGACCTCACTCACGCCAGCTGTGAAAACTAACAGAGCCCCCGCGCACCAGCCAAGACCCTGCTGTGGGGGGAAGTTCTCCGCCGCGGTCTCGCGCGGCTCCTTTCTTCGCCCCCTCCCGGCTTCCCCGCCCACCGGGCGCACCCCCTCTGCGATAGGCCGAGCCTCAGAGCCGGGTCGAGCGGCGATTGGCTGAGCCAACGCCGTGTCCGGGAGCGCCACGTGTACGTTGGGGCAGGCCGGAAGGTAGGGGGATCTAGGCGACGCGGCCGTCCCAGCGGCGGCGGCCACAGCCATGGAACGGGACGAGGAGCAGCTGTCCGCGCGGCCGGCCCTGGAGACTGAGGGGTTGCGCTTCTTGCACGTCACGGGTAAGTTGCCGCGGACGGCGTGTAAGGGGCTTGCGCCGCCCGGCTTTCCCGGCGCGCCGCCATGTTCGGTGGGTCGTCCTCCCCGCTGCGCGCCGGGCCGGGCTCGGGGAGCGCCCGGCGGCGGCTGGGCCGGGCGTGGGCGCCTCAGACCGGTCCCGGGCTGCGGGCCATCCGGCACCGCACTTCCCTGGGTGGATCCTTTACTTTGTGCGGAGCAAAACCTTCCGGGTTTCAGTTACTGGGGTCCCCCGGCCCTTGGCGTTTGCCTCCTAAGCTCCGCGGCCTCCAGCCACCACCCATCCACCCACACACACTCCTAACACCGGCGTCGTATCGGTCCCCCACACCCACCGCTTTCTGTATGTGGTTCTTTAGATCGAAAGATTTTTGCCTTCCTCTGTCAGATAAACTTCTCTTCATCCTTCAAGCTGCTGTGCCCTACATCCTCCCCCCGGTTCCCCAAATGTTGACATGTCCCTTCTCAGTAACCCCTGAATTGTTGCATTTCTTCCTATTTTAACTGTCCACTTAGGAGGCCATCGCAGCGAGAATGTGAATGGGTTGAGGGCGGGAGCTAGGCTTGTTTTATCTTTGTTGAATTTTATGGAAAAGTCAACTGGTAGTGTCATTTTTTTTAGCCTCTTGAAAATTTTTCTTCTTTTCAGTGGGCTCCCTGCTGGCCACCTATGGCTGGTACATCGTCCTCATTGGTATTCTTCTCTTCGTGGTCATTCAGAAGCTTTCCGCCCGCCTGAGGGCCTTGAGGCAGAGGCACCTGGACCGAGCCGCGGCTGCGATGGGTTAGTGCCTGGGAATAGACAGGAAGGCGGTGTTCCAGACACCTAATTCTTTTAATATTTAAAAGTTAGTTTGTTGTTAAGAATGAGAAGCACGTGATTCTAATTTGTGTGGAGAGAAATCATTTTATGCTTTTGAAATTGATTTTTATTTTTTAATTTGAGAGATTTTAATGAGATGAAAAACCTGCCTAATGGTGTGTAGGTAGCACTCACTGCGGATCTTGTTGAGTGGTTTTTTCATTTATAAAGCAAAACCCCTTGCCCTGGAGTGCTTCTGACTCACATCGACCCTACAGGACAGAGTAGAACTGCCCCACAGGGTTTCCAAGGAGTGCCTGGTGGATTTGAACTGTTGACCTTTTGGTTAGCAGCCAAGCTCTTAACCACTGCACCACCAGGGCTCCTTTTCATTTATAGGAGGGATTAAAATGAAAACGTCCCACTTGTCTGTACTGTGGGTCAGCCTAACTTGAGTTATCTCTAGAAGCAGTGCAGTGTGAGTCATAAGAAACTCAGCCTTAGTTCTCTGTATCCTCGTTTTGATTTTTACTGACTCACCAGACCTGATTTCCAAATCACATTCAGCTGTTTCAAAAAACTCATTCTCTCTGAAAGTGTAGCCTTTTCACTAAATAGAAGCTACAGTTTCTGAGGACACATCCAGAAGAAATGTTAACTGTTTTGAGAATAGCAGCATAATAAAGCAAATATAAGTCTTCATTCATCTGAGTCCCTATGGTTACTAAGGTTGGGTAGGAAAGCAAATGTCATAACACAAACATAGTCATTAATGGAAAGACTTAGAAAATCTGTTCACTCAGACACACCCCTGTCTCCCATGAAACCCCATCGTCTCTCCCTTCTCTGAGTCTTTGTTGGCTGTACATCCAACAACGAACTGCAAAGTACAGTTGTCTGTCTTGCAGAAAATGCAGGATTTCACGAAGTAGATGCCAGTGGGGCTGGAGAACCGCTCCAGCCACTTGCTACAACCATCTCTTCAGATGAAGTTCTGGCAGAATGAGACCAGCTAACAACTGGAGAGGAACTTTGCAGTGATGATGATAGAATGGGTACTTCAAAAGAGAATTATTGATTAAGAGAGGTTTTCCGGCAAAATTGATGAAGCCCTTGACTATTGCAAAAAATATATGTATGAAGCACTGCAAAAAGTAAATTATGCCGCTGTGCAATTTTGTTCAAAAAATTAGGTTAAAAAAAATCTATACTTGGTTGATTTTATTCTTAAGAATGACCCAACAATTACACATGGTAACAAAATGTTCGTTTGTATCATTTTATTTTGTTTTTGAAGATAAAATTCCAGTCATCTCTACCACCACACACACACGGATACGCATGTGCTACTTTGGTTGTGATATTTTGGTCCCTGATCAGTTAAGTGGCCTTTTTCCAGTACTAGTTGTCTGCAGATAATGATGATCTATACTTTGGAGAATACTGATGTGATTATATAAGTTCTAGTTGGTTTCCTTGTTTAAAAAATTAGTCACTGTGTAGTTGCCCCTCCAAAACCAAACCAAACTCATAGCAACCCTGTAGGACAGAGTAGAACTGCCCCATAGGGTTTCCAAGGTTGTAAATCTTTACGGAAGCAGACTGCCCCATTTTTCCTCCATGAACCACCGACCTTTTGGTTAGCAGCCAAGTGCTTTAACCACTGTGTCACCAGGGCTTCTCAGTTGCCCCTCATTGGTCCTTAATAAAGCAGACAGAAAAATGAACAGATGGAGAACTTTACAGGGATGCATAGTAATTCTGCTTAGTTTTACAAACCAGATAAAAACATAGTTAAATCTGGGGCACTCGTGTTTATTCTTAGTGCTAGCTAGAAGGATTTTTCTTCCTTCTCTATAGAAAAATGGATAAAATACCTAAGAATCCTTATCTTTCTCTGATGTAGGTGTGGGCTAATTAACTGATGAATAACTGTCCAGAAAACTTTGAACTGTTCTTAGTTGTTTTCTGGAATTCTGGTCAGCCTAGAGACTGTGGGTGTTAATGAGGTATCTGGGTTGTGGGATGGAATCACAATGTGGCCATTGGGCTACTTCCATTTCAGTCACAGGGGCGTTATCCCAGATTTTCTGTTGGAATCGCTTGGGGGAGCCCAGAAATCTGTTTTTTTTTAACATGTTTCTGGTGATGCAGATGCTTAGCTAGGGCCAAGAATGATGGCTATGGGCTAGTCCCTTGCCCCCTTAAGTAGTAAAATATCTGCAGAGGGGGTAGAATTATTCATGTAGAATCATCTACCTATCATGTCTTTTCTTTATCATACTTTTAAT
This sequence comes from Trichechus manatus latirostris, assembly GCF_000243295.1. Classification (NCBI taxonomy): domain Eukaryota; kingdom Metazoa; phylum Chordata; class Mammalia; order Sirenia; family Trichechidae; genus Trichechus; species Trichechus manatus. The sequence goes on from NW_004443955.1 coordinate 11,842,720, forward strand.
AATACAGACTCTCAAGAATCTTTTTTTATTACTATACAAGGTGCTTTATCGGAATTTTTTCTGGCATTTTAGAACCTGATATTGTTGTTAAACAACAAGAAGCTTTAGCAGCTGCTCGTTTGAAAATGCAAGAAGAATTAAATGCACAGGCTGAAAAGTATAAGGAAAAGCTAAGACAGGTATGAACCGGTTTTAGTTTGCAGAAGTGGTCTTAAGAAGTAGAAGCGTTAGTGGGTAAGAATGTGTGTGTGTGTGTGTGTGTGTGTGTGCGCGTGCACCTCTGGTTAATTATAAGATACTAGGACAGGGCCCTATCCCATTAGATTCAACAAGTGTTTCAGTACCTACTATGTAAAAGTGATACTGAGAAAAATATGCTGTCCTCAGGGAAGGATACATGTGTGACTATGATACAGTAAACGGTGCAGAGAACATGGAGTGACTGGGAGCAGGTGTGGGTGTGTGTATGTGAGTGTATGTGTGTGCCTCTGCACACATGGGACCGTTAGGGCGTGTATTGGGAACAGCTCGTTGGGTAATTATTTCCACTTCCTTTAATATTAGTCAGCATGTTTCCTTTGTGGAGTTTTTTACTGTTCCAGTGGGAAAAATCAAGTAAGGAAAGGTGCCTTTTGTTTCTGTTTTTGCTTTTTAGTGGTTCCCTTATAGCTGTATCTCCCCCAGCAGAATTTTATGTCTAGGTCTCATGCTGTCAGACACCCAGAATACATATTTGGCTTCTTGCTGCTTTATCTGCTTTAAGCTCTGTGTCTCACCAAGACCGGGGCTGTGAATTGAAAGAGAGAGGGGAGGGCGGTGATGGGATCAGTTGAGGGTATAGTATAAAAATAAAATGGAGAGTAGCAGGTAGAGTTTGGAAAGTTTTCTTAAAAAGCACGTGGCCTGGCTGGGGGCAGGGGTTAGAGGAGGGGAGGAAGAGCCAAGGATGCCTCTCAGGTTGACCTGAGGGATGTGCTTCTCTTCACCGGGGCTAGCTCACTCCCCCACTGTGACCTGATCCATGTCACCCACAGCTGCTAAGTGTCAACTCTGCTGTCTGGTTTCAGTCTATATGTGGCTGGCGCCTCTTCGTCTCCTCAGAAGGAGTCCTCTGCCAGCTGTAAGGCAGCAGGAGAATATGGTCCACGTTTGTCTTGCGTGTGCCTCTGGAGTTTGCTGAGTAATGTGTCTTTCTGCGCTGGTGGTTGCTTTCATGGTTTCTACATCATCATCCTCGCAGGGGCTGGTCTGCCCAGCTTGGCTGGAGCCCGCAGGAAACAGGACACTGTGAGACCACAGCCACTGTCCTTGGTCACCCTGTTCCAGCAGCCTTCCTCAGTGTTCACAACTATTAACATCCCGTTGTCTTAGTTTTCTAGAGCTGCTGTAACACAAATACAACAAGTGGCTGGCTTTAAAGAACAGAAATGTATTTTCTCACAGTTAGGAGGCTAGAAGTCTGAATTCAGGGCACCAGCTCTAGGGGAAGGATCTCCCTGTGGGCTCTGGAGGAAGGTCCTTACCTCTTTCTGCTTCTGTAGCCCTGGCTTCCTCAGTTCCTTGGTGATCTTCATGTGGCATTTATTTTCTTGGCTGTTTGGGCTTGATTGTATCTGTCTGTGCTGCTCTGCTGCTCCTGAGAACTCTGAAGTGATTGGGTTTAGGATACACCTTCAGTGATGTGGGCTATTAACATAACAAAGAACTCTCTTCCCAGCGGAAATAGATACTGGGGTTAGAACTTTGGGGAAGAACTCTATTCCCAAAGGGAATAGGTACTGGGGTTAGGATTCCAGCACATATTTTGAGGAGAGGACACAGTTTAATCCATAACACCCATCTTTCACTGAAATAAAAACACTTGACCTAAAATCTGAGGGTAGAGGTGGTTCAGTGCTAGAATTCTCGCTTCCGTGCAGGAGACCCAGGTCTGATTCCTGGACAGTGTACCTCATGTGCAGCCACTACCCGTCTGTCAGTGGAGGCTTGCTATCATAGCAGTGATGCTAACAGCTTTCAGCAAAGCCTCCGGACTAAAATGGACTAGGAGGAAAGGCCTGGTGATCTACTTCCAAAAATCAGCCAATGAAAACGATATGGATCACAATGGTCTGATCTGCAACTAATCATGGCTCAGAACCGGCATCATCTCCTTCCGTCGTGCCTGAGTCGGGGGCTGACTCACTAACAACGTTAACTTAAAATCTGCTAGCACATTCCTATTACTTCTTTATTTAATTTTTTTTATCAAGCACGTGGCAGAAAAACATTTATGATAAAAACTATACCATGAAGGTTGTCTCTGCCCGCCTTCTCCCCACCCCACCCCAAGGAAGTTTCTTAGGGGTTTTTTTATATGTATTTTACCCATAGATACACTCGTGCATGTATCCTTTTTATACAAACGGCATCATATGCCTTTTTTGAGCCATTCTGTTTTAGTTGTTTTCTTTGCTGATTTCTAACTCCTAATGTTATTTCTGGAGTCATAGTAAGTTGAGTTCCTTTCATGTGTCGGAATTGAGTGGCTTCAGGGTCTAAGTTTTTTCATATTAGTAAAATAGTGTAATGGTTTATTCAGCTTGCTTATGTAGGTGACAACATCTTTATTTTACTTGTGTACTTTAAGTGAAGGTTTACAATTCAGGTTAGTCTCTCATACAAAAATTTATGCATACATTGTTATGTGACCCTAATTCCTCTCCCTATACTGTGACAGCACACTTCTCTTTTCCACCCTGATTTCCTGTGTCCATTCAATCAGCTGCTGACCCTCTCTGCCTTCTCATCTCACCTCTGGACAGGACCTGCCCATTTAGTCTCATGTATCTACTTGAGCTAAGCAGCACACTCTTCACGAGTATCATTTTATGTCCCATAGTCCTGTCTAATCTTTGTCTAGAGAGTTGGCTGCAGGAATGGTTTTAGTTCTGTGTTGACAGAGAGTGCAGGGACTGTGCTTTCTGGGGTTCCTCCAGTCTCAGACTGTTAAGTCTGATCTTTTTACTAGAATTTGAGTTCTGCACCCCACTTTTCTCCTGCTCCGTCAGGGACTCTCTGTTGTGTTCCCTGTCATGGCGGTCATCGGTGGTAGCCAGGCTGAAAATATCTTTTAAACAATCACTTTTTTCCCAAATTTTATTTATTTTGTTGTTGTTGAGAATATACACAGCAAAACCTACACCAATTCAACAGTGTCTACATGTACAATTCAGAGACATTGATTGCATTCTTCTAGTTGTGCAACCATCCTCACTCTCCTTTTCTGAGTTGTTCCTCCCTCATTAACATGAACTTACTGCCCCCTAAGTTTCCTATCTTTTGAGTTGCTGTTGTCAATTTAATCACATATAGATAGTTCTTAAAAGAGCATAACGCTCAAGGCAGAACATTTTTACTAGTTAAGCTAAACTATCGTTTGGTTTTAAAATGACCTCGGGATATTTTTGGTTTAAGGTTTAATGATTATCTCAGGGCAATAGTTTCCGGGGTTTATCCAGCCTCCATGACTCCAGAGAATCTGGAGTAAGTGAGAATTTGGAATTCTGTTCTGTATTTTCCCTCTTTTGATACGGATTCGTCTATGGAATCTTTGATCAAAATGTTCAGTAATGGTAGCTGGGCACCATCCAGTTCTTCCGGTCTCATGAAGAAGGCAGCAGTTGTTCATGGAGGCAACTAGCCACACATTCCATATCCTCCTTCTATTCCTGACTCTTCTTCTTCCTTTATTGCTCCAGGTGGATAGGAACCAATTGTTGTGCCTTGGATGGCCACTTACAAGCTCTTAAGACCCCAGTCACTAGGCAGCAAACTAGGAGGGAGAACAGAAGCATTCAAGAGGTGATGGTTTCATGAAACCATGACCCTACACCTCCAAACCAAGAAACCAAGTCCCATGAGGTGTTTGGTTGTACATAAGCAGCCTCAGCAGCTACCCTTTTTTTTTTTTTTGTCATTGTTGTAAATATATTTATCACACAGCTTTAGCCAGTTCACCTTTTTACAGGTGTACAGTTTATTGACAGCAACTTAAATAATCACTTTTTCAGATGATGTGAGCCTCCTGATATTGAGAGAGGGATAAAAAGCCTTTGTTCAGATTCAGAATGATCCAGCACATGTGGTTCCGTCTCATGTACTTAGAAAAATAATAAACTGATGAACTTGGGTCTGCCTGACTCATGGTTAAATCAAATCTCGTGTTTATGGACTCAGAACTTGTCAGCTGTGGGTCTGTTCTGATGTTCTTGATAGTTAGCTAGAAGTGTAGGGCAATTTTCATGTCTAGATGTTTTCATCCTTGACCTCATTTACTGGAAGACAGTGGAGGCATGAGGTGACAGGTATTTGGGTTTGACAACAGTGAACCCCAAAAGCCATGGAGGGATTTTCTCGATGTGTGCTTTTTAAAGCATCTTCCCACATATCCTGTGACGCCGTGGTTTAACTGGACCCAGAAAGAACTGCATTTGGGGTTTCAATTCCACTGGAAACAGAAAGTTAAGTGAACTGTGAGTGGTACTTGGTTCCTGGGAGGAGCACTGTTATTCCAGAGTTAGGAGCAGAAGCAAAGGACAGTGAATGGTGTTTCCTTCCCATTTTGGTAATATCTTCAGTGTGTGATTACAAGGTTTCTCGAGAACTCATGGTTGGACATGATTTTCTGCTGAGATTACTTTTCCCTTAATTTTCCACAGAACATGACTTTTGAAAGTACTCTGAAATCTGTTCTCATCTGGTTCTCACAGCCCTGAGCAGCAGAGGGGTTCAGTGACTCCCCAGGTGGCACAGCCAGGTATCCACAAAGGGGGCTGATAGCCATGCCCACTCGTTTCAAGGCAGAGTTGTTCTACATTACCAAACATGTCTCTATGGGAAGAGTCCTAGCCTCTCTCCTGGGGTGACTTTTCAGAAAAACTAAGTCTGTTCTTTCCATGACACTTTGCTTTCGTTAGCAGTATACAAAATAAGGTTCTGTTAGCAGTTAAACTCACACCACCAGTTCACAAGAGTTATTAACTGAGGAACATGCAGGTGAAGATTTGTTTAGAAGGACATTTAAATTGTCAAAACTAGCATTTTCTTTGAGGAAGATGGCAGCTGTATGAGTTCATTGTGTACCATGTGCAATTTTTTCGCAGCTTGAAGAAGAGAAAAGACGACAGAAGATTGAAATGTGGGACAGCATGCAAGAAGGAAAAAGCTACAGAGGAAATGCCAGAAAGCTGCAGGTGCCTGTGGGCTCGGTCCTGTTTGACAATTGTCAAGCAGATGAAGATTTTTCTGGTAGAATGTTTTTAAATGATTGTTAAGCCTGTGTGTGTTCTAACAGGAAGAAGACAACCCTGGGTCTTCTACTTCATCGGTTCCCCCGAAACGTCAACCTGACAGAAAGCCGTTGCGGAGAGGTGGTAAGTGCCAAGTGACTCCTAATGTGAAAGGGTTCTGAACAGCAATTATGGGGTATACTTAACTTTAGAAGACTAGATTCTGTTTGTTTGTTGTCTGTAAATTGAGACTAATCCTAAATTTAGGACTGTGACGATTAAGTAAAGGAAACAGATGTAAAGCCCCTACGAGGTACACAGGCCGTCCGTGAGTGGTTGGGTTTGTACTTCCCTGTTCTCACTTGATCGCACGATGGCAGTGTAAGCTGAGAGGTCAGTAGGATAAGGATAGTGTGCCCATTTTGCAGATGAGTGTCAAGAGGTTAGAACACAGTGTGTTGTGTCTTTTCCGTCACAGCTTTCTTATTTTCTGCAAACAATTTTGTCAAGGACAAGTGGGCCAGTGCTCCCTCTGAGCTTTGTCTGTGTGCAGGCCCCCCAGGTGGTATGCTGGCAAGGCTGTCTTCATCCCATCTGGGAGAGTTTGTGAATACCTTTGGGAGGATTGGATCACACGCAAATGAAAAAAGTAATCGTTTATGATTTGAAGGAACCCTGGTGGCACAGTGTTTAAAGTGCTTGGCTGCCAACCGAAGGTTAGCAGTTTCTCCAGCCACTCTGTGGGAGGAAGATGTGGCAGTCTGCTTCCATAAGCATTACGGCCCTGGAAACCCTCTGTCTTACAGGGTTGCTATGAGTCAGAGTCTACTCGATGGCAGTGGGTTTGGTGTTTGGTGTATGATTCTGGCCAGGAGTTCCAAGTTAATCCTGAGGAAGGAGAATGCAGAGACTGGAGTAATTCAAGGACACTTTGTATAAGAACCAATCTAGGCGAAGCCTTTTTATTCTCCACTGAGGAGAGGGTGTTTCTGGGGGAGACACTGTGGAGGCAGCGTTCTCCACTGAGGAGAGGGTGTTTCTGGGGGAGACACTGCAGAGGCAGAGGTGTGGACCCCTGGATAACATCTTAGAGAGCCATCTTAGGGCAGACTCACCTGACAAAACGTGGACGGGGGCTCTAAGGCATCGTGGACGCAGACTGACCAGTTTTCAATGCTGAGCTCTAATTCCCTTTGCGTCAGAAAGCAAAGCAGCCTTGCTGTAGGAGAATGAGGATTCTGAAAGAAACCGTATTCTAAAAACCTTCCCTTGCTGGAAGTCAATTTTTAAGGCAACCAGTGGTGAAACCTAGGAGAGGTGTGCAGACTGTGGAAAATGGAGGGCCTACCAGGCGTGTGTGTACACCCTCTTTCAGTGTTCACCACAGTCCTGAGACAGGCTGAGACTTGCTTGGTTTTACAAATAAGGAAACTGAGGCACAGGGAGTTACTGCCCAAAGTTCCCACAAGTCATGCAACCCTAGGCCCCATTTAAGGTCTGGCAAACTAGAGCCTGAGCACTCATCCAAGTCCCCAAATGCCCATTGACCGCTTTGGGAAGCTTATGACGGGGTGGGAAGAATGTAGATCACCTCGTTAGGATCGTGCTAGAAGTGGGAAGTTATATTCTGTGTTTTTTTTTTTTAAACATTTTGTAGCTTGAACTGCCTTTATTTAAATGTCTCTGTATTATTAAGCACTTCGATAGGAGTCCTCATGTACTTAAATTGCGCCATTTTCAGAGATCTTATGGCAAATTTTTTCAGTGTGTGTTTTTGTGTGTTTTGGGAAGTTAGGACCAAGAAGCTGAACAGCTTGTTTTCTTCCCACTGATATCAATTCAGATTGCACTCACTATATAAATTTTTTTTTTTCATATGGTAACTAAACATTTTGTGAAAACTTCCTCGAAAATAGAATCCATATCTTTACAGTGCTTTGCATGTCCAACTCTTAAGTTTATTTTTGGTATAAAACGTTCCCAGTTTTTCACTGTAGCTAAACGCTTGCTTTCTGTCACCCCAGGTTATAACCCTCTATCTGGTGAAGGAGGTGGCACGTGCTCCTGGAGGCCTGGGCGCCGAGGACCGTCGTCATCCGGTGGATGAGGCTAAGAGTCTTGTTAGTGTCGTCTGACATTAGCAAGATGAGCCCTGAACCCTCAAGTCAATTGCCTTACGCACACTTTTCACAGTGACTAGCCACGGAGAGATGGAGGTTATTTCTGTTCTTCCCTGTGTCTGCATATTTAGGGGTTTAAGTTAGCAGAAGGTATGGACAATGCCCCTAGGCGTTAGGCCAGTGGTCACACCGCACTTAATGATGGTGACTGCTTCCGTTGATTCCCAGGTGAATTGCTAGCTGGTCTGTAAAGGCCTCCAGATGATTTGATGAATAATCTTGAGAAGATAGGCCTACTGATGATCTTCTAAAGTAAAAATCCTTGCTGCTAGAACAGTCTCTGTGACAGGTTGCGTTGAATGATGTCTTCCTTCTAAATGGTGAACCCACCAGTGAGGATTACTGATAATAGACAATTGATAGGGTTTGTTTCTGTATATTTATTTTTATGTACAGAACTTTGTAAAAAAGACACTGTAAATATTAAATTGCAAATAACGTTTTTAGCATCTTTGTGAAATTTGAGGAAATTTCTTTCTGAACTTGAATTTGTCTATCAAACATTAAACTGCTTTTATCGTTCACAACTTTCAGTTATTATTACTTACTTCTCTACTTGTTATTCCTCACCAGAAATGAGAATGGCAAGTGACAGACAGTTACCATGATCTTGAAAGTTGGCAGACTCCTTGGGGCTCATCTACAAGGTCTGGGCCAAAATCAGGCGCTTACAGTTAGTTGCTCCATTACCAGGATGAAGCAACGGCTCCTTGCTGAGAGCTGATTCATAGGTCCCTGACGAGGTTCCTGAGAGCTCCAGCCTCCCTTCCCCTTTGCACCTGGACTCATTACGTTCTTGTTGAGGCTCTCACAGAGGCTGGCCAGCTTGTTTCCTAAAGGGCCAGATGGTAAACATTTTAGACTTTGCAAGACACCTATAGTCTCTCTGCCACATATTCTTAGGTTTTTATATTTCTTAAGGATTGTTTAAAAAAAAAAAAGTTCAGCTTACAAGCTGGATTTGGCCTTTAGGCTATAGTTTACTGACCTCTGCCATAGAGATCAGAAGGGACAAATATTAACCTCCAGATTAATTAGTTGGAAGGATATCTGAAATGGTCTCATATGTAAATTAGTCAACATTTATTGTGTATCTGACGTGTGGGATAGTCTGTGGTTGTCGTCTTTGGCAGTATACTACACAAAGGAAAAAATCCAGTCTGATCTTACGAGGCTTTAAACCTTTGTAGGGGACTGTGGGGGAGAGTTGTGGGGAGCAGAAACAGGACACTTGAACAGCAGTGTAATCACGCATAGGTTGGAATAGCGAAGACTAAGTATTTGAGTCTTGAGAGATTTGAGTGGAATTTTGTCTGTGGAGGGAGTTGGGCTTCCAGGCAAAAGAGGGGTCAGTGAAAACACAAGTGGGTCTCAGGGGCTTTGGGAAAGCGCTTGAACACGTCTCCAGTTTCCAGTTTAACTGGATGGCTCTCCGCCAACATGGAAGATTCACAATTTAGAAAGTTTGAGAGTTGGACTAAAATTTTTCATCTAGCTTTGTTGTTAACCCCTAGAGATTTCCTTGTGGGACCTAAGAAACTTGTTAGTAATTCTTTAGTTTGATACGTTCTCTGTAGCTGGACGTTTGCGATAAATGGTTCTCAACTGTTAGTTGGAAGCGTTAGGAAATAATTTAGAGATGAAATGACCTTCACAAACCAGGAGTCTTTGTAGTGTTCAGCTTTAGTACCAGTTCCGGATGTAATACTCAATTGCTTCATCTTCCTTAGAGTCTACGTGGTAGTGTGAAAATGGAGACTTTAGCAAGTGCATTAGGAAATTTTACTGGCCCTTTGATACATTTTTAGCATCATGGGAAGAGAGAATACAATGCCACAAGCCCAGTTTTAGGAGTAAATTTCTGCAAGTGTTGCTATAGAGTAAGACCTTTCACTTTACAGCATCCATTCCAGTCTCCTCTCAGGTCATTTCAGGCTTCCTCTCCCCACCATCATAACAACCTGTTGTGTGCTGTGGAGTCTGCAAACTCTGTCATAAAAGTAGGGGTGGTTTTCAGAAAGTGCAAGAAAAATGAGTTTGCCCAGTGTGACCTATGATTTGGAAGATGCATCCGCTAGCTTTTCCAGTGAGCCAGACCACTCTGAACTTAATAGCTTCAGAGAGCCATTTGTTTCAAGAGTCTATTGAGCTGGGCTTGGCTTGATCTTGGCTGCCTCACTCACGTGTCCATGGTCAGCTGGAGGCTGGCTGGACCCAAATGGCCTCACTTAGGTATGGCAGTCGGCCAGACCATGCGTTTCTCAACCTTCAGCAGGCTAGCCTAGGCTTGTTCACATGGTGGTTCGATTCCAAGGACAACGTACCAAAACTTTTCAAGTCTCTGCGTGCTTCACATTTTGGTACTGCCCCCTGGCCAAAGCAAAACATATAAGGCCACCCAGAGTCACAGGATGAAGTCTCCACCTCTCAACAGAAGGAACTATGAAGTCACATTGCAAGGATGTAGATACAGGGAGGGGAAGAAACTGGCTATTCGCAGTAGAAGTATTGGAAATCCTCACGGGTCTTGTTAGGTGTACTCATGCAGCTTGTGGAATCTCCAGTCCTGATCAAGGCTGCGCCACTTGATCTTCAAGGATCATCTTCAAGATTTACAGTCAAGAGAATTGCCTCATAAATGTGAAAATCGTGTTCTACAAATACTCTATGTCCTGTCCCCAAAGGATCCTAGGAAATGACCTGTATCAGTCAGTGTTTTAGCAGGCAACATGGCACACTCAAATTGGTTAACTGAGCTATTTACCAAGGGGTTGAGGGAAACCAACAAAGGATGGTTGGATACTGGGGGCTAGCAACACTGGGGAACAATTAATGTTACCCACCCACCCCCAAGCCTGAAGGTGTCAGAAGCTGTAGAGAGGAGCTGTATGACAGAGACAGACCTTCAGTAGAGAGAATGCCAACTCACAGTGACCCAGCAGGTAGCAGCCAGAATAAATACTCTGACCTTACTCCTCCTCCCACCCACTGATCTGCCAGTGCCTCCCATTGGCTGAACCCAGCTGGAAGCTGCAGCACCTGGGAGTGGCACTAACATCTGCTGAGCTGGTTAACTGGAGCCTGGACTCAATGTGACCTACAGTCAACATGGTTGAACTAGAATTTCCCTGACATTAGAGAGTATAGTCCAAAGACCTAGAAGACACAAATGTTGCATGGATGTACTTTGTGCAACTTGCTCATCCACCCCTGAAAGATTCCCTCCAAAGATAGCCCACAGCAGTACAAAGGGCATTCCTGAAAACACCACTGTGACCAATGGGAGTAAGACTGACGTGACATCACACCGAGGATGTGGGAGCTGGCGATCATCTGTGTCCTTGTGTGGAAACAAATTTTCACCCAAAGGACAGGTCAGTGGTGATGATCTGTGCTTGGTCTCTTCTGTCTGCCCCTCCTTGTCCACTCTCCCCTGTTCTGCCTCGAGAGGCTGACCCATCCAAGCTGCAGGGAGCCCAGGTGTGTAGTCCATATAGGTCAGCCTCTCGGGATGTTGGCTGTAGGCCACGTTGCCTCCAGGCTTCACGTGGCCAGCCTAGCAGAGATGAACACCATCCCAGGTGCTCCAGGTACTGAATTCTTGAATTTCAGTAAGTTTGATTCAAGCAAGGCTTATAATTCCCCCTCCTGACACCGTTGGAGTGTACCACCATGCATTCTCCCCAGACTCCTGCCAGTATGGATGGGTGAGGTCCTACCACGCTTGCACTGAATAGCTGTGTCCTCTCCCAGCCGGCCTTGTACTTTCCATCTCAGCTATGTTGGGATCAAACTCTGGGGCCTACAGGTAATGAAGAGTGTTGAGGTGAGTTCTGTGGAGAAACAGCATCAGCTTGTGCACAGCTGCTCCAAATGCATGAACTAAAATGTGTACATGCAGGAGGAGGCTGGCTGGAACAGAGACCAGGGATTTGGAGGTTCACAGTTCTCAGCCTCCTCTGGTCAGCCTGTACCTCAGGGTCCCACTTCTTCTAGTGCCCTTAGCATAAGAGATGGGACAGGGTTGAATATTTAATTGGCTCCACTGATTGCAGCCCTTACAGTCAGGCCACGACTTGGCTTACCTATTTCTTGCCTGCAACTGCAGGGATGGTGAATTCCATCAGGGCTTTCTCATCTTCCACTATGTTCTGCCTTGCCAGTAACTACCTGCCCTTTGTCCTTTCCACTGTGTACACACTGGAGGGCCATCAGACGCAGCCAGTTGACCCCACAGTCTTTACAATCACTCTTGTTGCCACTGTGACTGTTTCATAGCCATTTGATTTCCCATTGCTGGGCTCTCTGGTCCATGTTCCTCTCCTGTGTCATGGCTGGACACACGATCACCAGCTCCCAGTGAGACTTTGAATAAGCGTGATGCTACTGCATGCCCTGATCACCAGTGCCCAATTGCTCACACCTTAAATGCCTGAGCAACCCAATTCCCTAATCCTATTTTGAGGGTGCAGCTTCTGGCTTCATTCAGCCAGGGTCCTGGGTAGAAACAGATGGTACATATGAATGGGGTAATGGATGAGCATTTAATAAAGGCACTGCTTACAAAGGTGTTGGCAGGGCTTAGGGAAATGAAGAATGGATGGTGCAGACCCCAAGGCTAGCAACGCTAGGGAGACATTACCTCCTCTAGGCCTGAGGAAGCAAGGGAGGAAGGAGTTACCAGAGCTGTGAGAATAGAGCTGGAGCCTTCAATGGAGGCACACAGACCACCCAGTGGTGACCCAGCAGGGAGCCCAGATGTTGAGTTGTGTACCGTGTGCTGCAATTGCTCGGGCTCTCAGGTGGCTTACAATAAAAGATATATGCTCAGAGAGGTTAGTAAGAGTAATAAAACACAAGGACAAGGAAAGGAGGCAAAGCAGCTGTGCAAGCCCAAGGCCTAATGCAGTTCCTGTAATTGAGCCTTGAATCTGCTTCTGAGTTTCTGAGCAGCCAAGGCAGAAAGGGAGCCACAAGTTGATTCCTTGTCATTACTAGAAAAAGGAAAGCACGTCAGACTCTTTGGGGAGAGAATGTTTATCCTAGTATTAAAGTTTAAGACAAGTTTCAGACATAGAACTTTTTTTTTTTTAAATTGTGCTTTAAGTGAAAGTTTACAATTCAAGTTAGTCTCTCATACAAAAATTTATACATACATTGTTATGTGACCCTAGTTGCTCTCCCTATACTGTGACAGCACACTGCCTTCCACCCCAGATTTCCCATGTCCATTCAACCAGCTCCTGACCCTCTCTGCCTTCTCATCTCACGTCCGGACAGGAGCTGCCCATTCAGTCTCATGTATCTACTTGAGCTAAGAAGCACACGCTTTATGAGTATCATTTTATGTCCCGTAGTCCAGTCTAATCCTTGTCTGAAGAGTTGGTTTCGGGAATGGTTTTAGTTTTGGGCTAACAGGGAGTCTGGGGGCCATGTCTTCTGGAGTCCCTCCAGGCTCAGTCAAACCATTAAGTTCAGACATAGAACTTTAACAGAAAAGAAACAGATTCTAGAACACGTAACAAAAGTCCTGAAGAACCATTTTATGACAAATTCAAATGTGTCTTTAAAAAAACCAGGAATGCTGATCTTCCTTATAAAGACCAACATTAAATGCTAAGGATATAACATTAATGCCAAATTCAGGGGATGCAATATGTACGATGGGCCAGGCCCAGGATGGCCAGTAGTCTTCCCTTATTGGTAGGTAGTAGCCTGGAGGTGTATGTTGAGAATTGCCTGGGCTCAGTGGGCCATGACTGGATTAGATGCTACCCTGAGCAGTGCGTGGGGAGTGGAAGTATGGATAGAGGAAATTTGCCAGTCCTGAGCTAAGCTGATATGGTCCAGTGATCCAATTCAATACTAGAAAAGAACCTACAATACCTAGCAGAGTGGATGGATAGCTTAATCATTCATACCAGAGTTTCAATTTTCCTCTGCCCCTACATGAGCAACCCACTCCCATGAGTATTCCTAGGATAACCCACAGTTCCTGGCAGAGTGGCTATAACTACACCTTCTTCTCTCACCTAAGAAAACATAAATTGGTGGAAGTGATGTCACAGTAGGGATAACGTTATATCTATTTTAATTTACATTTCTACAGGTAAGTAAATGTATAGAGTCTAGGTTTTATGTCATTTTTAGGAAGGCTTTCTTGACTCCAAGAATCTCCCATCTTATCAGTATTTTTTTGTTTAAACCTTTGATCTAGCTGGAATTTACTTTGGTGTAAACAGAAAGAGATTTAATTTTTTTTCCCAAATTGCTACCCAGTTGTTCCATCTTTCCTTCACTTTTATAATATACTAAATGCTTGAATTTATTTAGGTCTACTTTTGGTCTCTGTGAGTCAGAATCGACAGCAATGGGTTTGATTTGGTTTTGGTCTCTATTCTATTGATCTCTATAAGTGCGTCAAAACCACACTGTTTTAGTTAATGTAGCTTTACAGTATTCTTTGATGTCTAGTGGGAGCAGTCACCCCTCATTACTTTCATGGAATTTTTCTGATTATTTGTACATTTTTATTTTTCCATATGAAACAGCATGTCTAAGTTTCATCCCCGGAAAAAATCCTGTTGATATTTTTATTGGGTTTACATTCACCACAAGTGGATGGCTTTAACAAAGAGAAATTTATTCTCTCACAGTCTAGTAGGCTACAAGTCCAAATTCAGGGCATCAGCTCCAGGGGAAGGCTTTCTCTCTCTGTCGGCTCTGGTGGAAGGTCCTTGTCATC
>NW_004443955.1:11857014-11874826 GCF_000243295.1 Trichechus manatus latirostris
TTCCCTTTCCTTTTATCTCTTGTAAGATAAAAGGTGGTGCAGGCTACACTCCAGGGAAACTCCCTTTACATTGGATCAGGGACGTGACCTTAGTAAGGGTGTTACAATCCCACCCTAATCCTCTTTAACATAAAATTAAAATCACAAAATGGAAGACAACCATACAATACTGGGAATCATGACCTAACCAAGTCAACATGTATTTTTGGGGGACACAATTCAATCCATGACACTCCACCTTTTGGCCCCCCAAAATGCATGTCCTTGCCACATGTAAAACACATTCACCTCATCATATCATAGCAAAAGTCTTAAATCAACTCCAAGTCCAAAATCTAAAAAATTCCTCTTCATCTGTGAAATCTTTATACTGTGGAATCTTTATGTCTAAGGACCTAGAGATTATGTCTCTTTATGCCTCTTCCTGCTTCTTTCTGTCTCAAATCTTTGTCAAACTGGCTGCTTATATACACAACTCCTTGTCAATTTCAAGGCACAGTTCCTCCTAGTGGGGGCCACAAACTGACCAATCCCCTGTTGGTAGGCCACAGACACTTCATTTGCATAGCCTATCAATCAATCCCTGCAAGGTGCATACCAATCACAGGGCAGGCTGCAGCCCAGGACCAGACAAAAAGTATCAAAACCAAGTTGTTTTACAGCTTACCCAGGAAATGTCAATCAACCTGGACAAAAGTAACAAACCCTCTGGGGTAGAAAACTAGGGCAAAGGTAACTCCTCAGGGATTAGGGGGAAAAAATCTCTCAAGCTCTTTTTCCAAAGAACCAAGGCAAAAGTCCACATAAAGGAACTAATTTCACCACAAAGAGACAAGACCACATAAGAGAACGGGGAGAAAGAGCACACGTCACACTCTCAAGGACTCTAGATATTATATATCACAGTATAGCAACCATAAAACAGACTGTAAAATAGCCACAATGAGATAAAAACCAAGATAGAAAATTTTGTCAAGAAAATGGAAACCACTAAAAAAATGACATAGAGTACTTGAAAAAGACCCAAAAAGAAATTTTAAAATTGAAAACAATTTGGTAACTGAAAATAATAGCTCATGGACATGTTTAATAGCAGATTAGACAAAGTTGAGGAAAGAATTAGTCAGCTGGAAAATAGGTCAAAATAATCAATCCAGAATGAAGCATACCAAAACAAAACGAAACCCGTTGCTCTCAACTCAGTTCTGACTCAGAGAGACCCTATAGAATGAAGCATGGCATAATAAAGTGCTGAAAAATATAGACAGTAAGGTAAAGAGAGAGAGTGGATACAGAAAGAAGATCTAACATATATGTAATTGGAGTCACAGTAAGAGGAGAGACAGATTAGCACATAAGTGTTATTTGAGGAAATAATGGTAGAAAATTTTTCCAGAACTGATGAAAGACATCAATGCAGATTCAGAAACCCAACAGATCCCAAAAGGATCAATACTACTGAAAGACCAAAGACAAAGAAAAAATTTAAAAATTAAACAGAGTAAAAAGACATCTTCATAGGAGCTTATCTTCAAAGAAGTAAGTAACAGACTGATGACTGACTTCTCAACAGCAGCTATTGGAAAACAGAAGATATCAGAATGAGATCTTCAGTGAATTAAAAGAAAATGACTGCCACTCTTTAATTCTCTGCCCAACAAAATTATTCTTCAGTGATGAAGGCAAAAAAAACAAAAAAAAAAAAACTGAGGAAATTTACAGTCAGAAGGTCTGCACTAAGGGAAATTCTATAAGATTTTACTATTATTATTTAAATAACACCTTTTAATTCATGTTCCCTACCAGCCAGATTAGAAAACCTCCTAATTAATGGGGTACTGGGTAGAGTACTCAGCATAAGAAGAATAATGGTCCTAGACTGAGCATTACTCTGGATCTGCCTAACAAATTATAATAGCAAGACTCAAAAGATTAAACTGTTTCCAAGTAACTTAACTGCATTCCAGAACAAAATTCAAGGAAATTTATAGGAGTAAAATATACATATATATATATCCAGCACCCAACAATGTAAAACCTGCAATCTCTAGACTCCAATAAAAAATTACCAGGCATGCAGAGGTAGGAAAGCATGACTCATTAATAATGAGAAAAATCCAATTGAAACTGATCCAAAACTGACACAAATGTCAGAAGTAGCAGAGAAGGACTTAAGAAAGTTATAAATGTATTCTGTATGTTCTAAAAGTTAAGTAGAGACATGGATGATATGAAAAAAGACTCAAATAGAACTTCAAGAGATGAAAACTACAGTGTCTGAGATGAAAAATTTCACTGGGTGGGATTAACACTATATTGAAGAATATTGAAGAAAAGATTAGTGAACTTGAAGGCAGAGCCGTAGAAACTATCCAAAATGAAATTCAACAAAATAATAATACTAACAAATAAATAAATAAAAATTGTATTTTTGGTGAAAGTATACACAGCAAAACAAGTTCCCATTCAACAATTTCTACACATAATGTTCAGTGACATTGGTTACATTCTTCACCTTGTGTCAACATTCTCATTGTTTCCGTTCTAGTTGTTCCATTCTCATTAACTCAGTCTCATTGCCCCCTAGTATTCTCATCTATGCTTTAGAGTAACTGTTATCCATTTGGTCTCATATAGATAATTTTTTAAAAGAGCCTAGTACTCAAGGGTGACGTTCTTTACTTTTGGAGCTAACCTTTTTAGTTAAAAAGTGACTGTCTTAGGTTGGGTTCTCTAGAGAAGCAAAACCACTAAAGTGTATAAACATATATATAGAGAGAGATTTATATTAAGGAAATGGCTCACATGGTTGTAGAGGCTCTTCCCCAGTCCGTGGGTCAGGATAGAGGCTGCTCCTGATTCACGTAGCCACAGGGGCTGGTGAACCCAAGATCGGCAGGTCAGGCAGCAGGGCTCTTGCTCACAGGCTGTGAAGATTGATGAATCCCAAGATTGTCAGGCAAGATGGCAAGTAAGCTGCTTGCTCAAGTCCAAACAACTGGAGGTCAGACACACAGGAACCAGCTGCAGGATCCAAGCGAGCAAAAGCCCATAAGCCTTGC
This sequence comes from Trichechus manatus latirostris, assembly GCF_000243295.1. Taxonomy (NCBI): domain Eukaryota; kingdom Metazoa; phylum Chordata; class Mammalia; order Sirenia; family Trichechidae; genus Trichechus; species Trichechus manatus. Next base: position 11,860,077 of record NW_004443955.1, read on the forward strand.
CAGAAAGTCCACCTACATTGGATGCAGGCCACACCTCCAAGGAAACTCGCTTTCAACTGAGTGGCTACTCACAGCTGATCCCATCATGGAGGTGATCACATCATCATACAACTGCCAAACTAGATCATAATTGCCAAACCGCTGAGAATCATGGCCCAGCAAAATTGACACACAACCTTAATGATCGCAGTGACTTTAGGAGATAGTTTTGGTTCAAGAGAAAAAAAGAATTTAAAAAAAAAATTAAAAGAGCATCAAAGCTGTGGAACAGCTTCAGTTGGTGTAATATCTGGGTAATTGAAGTCCCCAGGGGTGGGTAGAGAAAAAATATTTGAAAGAATATGGCCAAAATTTTCTAAGTTTCATGAAAACTATAAGGCTACATATTTAAGAAGCTCAATGAACCTCAAGCACAAGAAATATGAAGAAAGCTACACCATAATATATCACAAATTTTCCAAAACCAGTGATAAGGAAAAATGTCAAAAGTTGCCAGAGGAAAAAAGACATTACATACAGAAAGACAAAGATAAGGATGACAGCAGATTTATTATCAAAAACAATGCAAGCATAAAGGAGTGAATTCATCAAGAGGACATAACAATCCTAAATGTTTATGCATCTAATAACAGCTTTGATAAAAAAAATTGAACTGCAAACAAATGGATAAGTTCACAATTTCAGAGTTGTCCATACTCCCCAATAATTCATAGAACATGTAAACAAAATCAGTAAAGAAACAATAGATTTAAACAACACTATCAACCAAATAGACCTAATTGACACTTACAGAACACTCCACCCAACATCAGCAGAATACACATTTTTTTCAAGTGTACACAGAACATTTACCAAAATAAACCATATCCTTAGCCATAAAATAAATCTCAAACTTTTTTTAGAGATTCAATTCATATAAATTATGTTCTCTGACCAAAACCCAAACCAAATCCATTGCTGTCAAGTCAGTTCTGACTCATAGTGACCCAATGTGTGTTAGCGTAGAACTGCACTCCTCAGGGTTTTTAATAGCTGTAATCTTATGGAAGTAGATCGCCACGCCATTCTTCCATGATGCTGCTGGGTGGATTCAAACTGCCAACCTTTCAGTTAGTAGCTGAGTGCAAACAGTTTGCACTACCCAGGGACCTGTTCTCTGACCACAAAACCAAAAACAAAAAAATCACTGCCATCTAGTCAATTCCGACCACAGGAGAATTAAACTAGAAATCAACATAAAGCTCTCCGGAAAATTCATCCCCAAATATTTGGAAACGAACTCATATAAATAATCTATGGGCAAAAAATGAATAAAAAGGGAATTAGTATTTTTAACTGGATGAAAATTGAAACACAACATTCAACATTTGTGAGATGCTGCTAAGGCAACATTGTGGGGAAATTTATAGCACTAAATGTCTGTAATAAAAAATAAGAAAGGTCTCAAATCAATTACTTCTGCTTCCATCTTAAGAAACTAGAAAATTAAGAGCAGGTTAAACCCAAAGTAAGCAGGAAAAAGGGAAATAAAAACAGCAGAAATCAATGAAGAAGAATTTTTTTAAAAATAATAGAGAAAATTAATGAAATCAAAAGCTGGTTCTTTGAAATGATTAATAAAATCGATAAACCTCTAACCAGATTGATCAGGAAGAAAAGAGAGAAGACACACATCACCAATATCAGGAATGAGGAAACTGATATCACTACAGATTCTCCAGATATTAAAAAGAATTAAAAAGGAATATTGTGAACAACTTTATGCCAATAAGCTCGACAACTTATAGGAAATGGACAAGTTCCTTGAAAGACACTAAAGAAGCTCCCTCAAGAAGAAATGGATAAGCTGAATAGCCCTATATCTGTTAAGGAAACAATTTGAGGGTAAAAACACAAAGAAAATTCCAGGCCTGGATGGCTTCACTGGTTAATTCTATCAAACATTTAAGGAAGAAACAATGCAAATTATCCCAAACTCTTGAAGAAAATTGAAGAAGAGGGAATATTTCCAAACTCATTGTGTAATGGAATTTTAAAATTTGAGGTACCTGAGGAGGTCTAACGTGGTGACTTGAAGTTTGAGTTTGACTCCTCTGTGGCTAGTTCTTTTTCTAACCTAGCAACAGCCATTTTCCATGCAGACATATTCATGAAACTATGTCCGGCAATCATGTAACTACACTGCAACTCCCCTGAAACAGGGGATATAATCACCCTGCGATCTCCACCCCGTCACATACCCTTAGGATTACCACATTGTAACCAATTTAAGTAAGACATGTATATCCTTTTAAGCCAATCACCTTATGAGCTCCTACTACAGGAAGTCTAGCTTTACGAGTTCGTGCCACAGTAAGTCCTGCCTTAAAATGATCTACCACCAATTGAGTAATGTCTTTTGATGATCTAAGCCTGTAATTACCAATCAAGAGATGTCTTTCAGTGATCTACGTTTGTAAATACCGATCAAGTACTGTACTTCAAGTCCTTTGTTTTCCCCCTTTAAAAATCGTCACTACTGAGTCACCATATTGGATTACTGGATTCCACTACATGGAGTTTAGTCTATCCTCAGCTTGAGCTGTCTCTTTACTTTCAATAAATATCTCAATTTTCATTAATCAGAGTACTGAGAGTTACTTTACGACATCATTCTATGAGGATAGTATTACCCTGATATGAAAACATACAAATACCTTATGAGGAAAAAAACAAAAACAAAAAAACTACAGACCAATATTCCTCATGAACATAGATGCAGAAATTTAAAAAAAAACTTTTAATTGGATTTTATAAAATCCCACAATTAAATAAAAGAATAGAGAAATCATGTTGTCATGGCCAAGCAGAGTTGATTTAACTTTTGAAAATCCATCACTATAATTCACCATATTAAAAACTAAAAATTATAACCCCTATGATCATCTAAATAGACACAGAAAAAGCATTTGACAAAACCCAACATCAATTTCTAACAAAAACTCTCAGCAAACTAAGAATAGAAAGGAACTTCCTCAATTTGATAAAGGACATCTGCCAAAAACCCTAAGCTAACGTCATACTTAATGATAAAAGAACTGCATTCCCTCTAAGATCAGGAACAAGGCAAAGATGTCCATTCTCACCACCCCATTCAACATTGTATTGGAGGTTCTAGCCAGTGCAATAAAGCAAGTAAAAGAAATAAACAACATCTAGGTTGGAAAGGAAGAAGTTAAACTCATAATGAGCAGATCACATGGTCATCTGTGTAGACAATCTGATGGATTCTGCAAAGGATTATTAGAACCATTAAGTGAGTTAGCTGGTTGCAGGACATGAGATTAACAAGCAAACATCAACTGCATTTCTGCTTACAGGAATACAATTAAAATTGTATTAAAAATTACATTTACATTATATAAAAGTGAATTAAAAATTACAGTTATGTTATCACCAACATTTAGAAATACTTAAGGATAAAACTGATGAAAGATGTAAAAGACCTGTATGTTGATAACTATACAACATTGCTGAGGGAGATTGAAGATCTAAATAAATGGAGAGATATACTGTGTTCATGGGTCAGAAGACTCAATATTGTTAAGAAGACAGTTCTCCTCAAATTGATCTAAAGATGCAATGCAATATCAGTCAAGGCTTTTTTTGCAGAAACTGACACGCTGATTCTAAAATTCATATAGAAATGTAAAGGAACTAGAATAGCCAAAACAACTTTAAGAAAAACCTGAGAGAAGGGTTAACGCTACCTGATTTCAAGACTTTTTCTAAAGCAATAGTAACCAAGAGTGTGGTATTGTCATCAACATAGACAAACAGATCAATGGGACAGAATAGAGAATCTAGAAATAGACCTACACACCTATGGAAAACTGATGTTTCGATGAAGTTGAAAATGTAATTCAGTGGAGAAAGAATGTTCTTTTCAATGAGTAGTGCTGGAAGAATTGACTATCCATATGGGAAAAAATGAACTTCGCTCTAAATCCCAAGAAAAATTTAACTAAAAATGGTCATCGACCTAAATTTAAAAGTAAAACTATTAAACTTCTGTCAGAAAACGTAAGAGAAAAATCTTTGGCTTAGGAAATATTTCTTAGATCCAATATAAGCGCAGTCTTTAGAAGAACAAGTTGATAATTTGGACTTCATCAGATTTAAAGTGTACGGCTCTTTGAAAGATACTGTTAAGGGAATAAAAACACAAGCCACAGACAAATGATATATTTGCAAATCACACACATAATAGAGGACTTTTATTCATAAAATATAAAGCACTGTCAAAATTCAAGAATAAGAAAACAAACAACTCAAAAGAATTGAACAGACACTTCACCAGAGAAGATCTGCAGATGGCCAGTAAGCACCTAAGACGATGTTCAACATCATTAGTCATTAGGGAAATGCAAATTAAAACCACAATGAAACAGCACTATCAGTACTACCCGTTGCCTTCGAGTTGATGCCGACTCATGACAGCCCATGTATGTCAGAGTCGAACTGTGCTCCATAGAGTTTTCAGTGGCTGATTTTTCAGAAGTAAATCGCCAAGCCTTTCTTCCAAGGCACATCTGGGTGGACTCAAATTGTCAACTTTTCAATTAGCAGATAAGCCTGTTAATTGTTTGCACCACCCAGGGACTCTGAGATAGCACTACACACTTATCTGGGAAAAAAAAATTGATGTTGAGTCATGGTGACCCCACTGTTTGTACCATTTAGGGACTCCCGCATACTTATTAGAAAGGCTAAAAATGAAAGGACTTACTATTCCAGTTGTTGGCTAGGATGTGGAGGAACTGGAACTCACATTGCTGGTGGGAATGCAAAATAGAAAACAGTCTGGAAGTTTCTTAAAAAGTTAAATTTTCACCTACTGTATGCTCCAGCCAGTCCACTCTTAGGTGTTTACCTAAGATCTGACTGCGTATGTCCATACAAAGACGTGCACATGAATGCTCACAGCAGCTTTGTTTGTAATAGCCCAAAATGAGATCAACATAAATGTCCATCAAGAGGTGAATGGATAAACAAATGTGGTTTCTTCATACAATGGAATGCTACTCAGCAATAAAATGGAATGAATTACTGGCACATACAGCAACCTAGATGGATGTCAAAATAACTATGCTGTGGGAAAGAAGCTGGACAAAAAAGAATACACTGTATGATTCCATTTCTGTAAAACTGCACACTGTTGTAGAGGGACAAAGCAGTCAGTGGCTGCCTGGGGATGGAAGTGGGGCTCAGGAAGGGAGGGATGACAAAGGGGCATGAGACACTTTGGGAGCTGATAGATAAATTCATCATCTTGAGCGAGGTGATGATTTCACAGGTGTATACTATGGCAAGACTTACCAGACGGTACAGTTCAAATGCATGCCGTTTATCACATATCAATTATACCTCCATAAAATTGTTTTTATTTTTTTAAATTCTCTCTGGTCCAATAATTGGCAAGTTTTCTGTCCTCTGACTGGGTCCTGCTGGCGCAGGTGCTTCTGATGGCGGATGTCAGAGTTCTTTGTGGGATCTTGGAGGCTCTGTCAGCTTTGCTCACGTGACATCACAAGATTTGACAAAGGAGTGATGTGGAGGTGGCTTGGGGCTGGAATATGTTCAGGGCAAGTGTCAGGGGCAACTTCTGGATGCAGCCTGAGTCACACAGCTTCTCATGTTCACCCTCTTGTAACAGAACCAGTTGGCATTATTACTACTAAAAAATAGTTAAAAATAAAATGTATTTTGCAAAGGCATAAATGGTAGTTTCTGACTTTTAACAAAGTAAAAGATTTATTGGAAAATTGTCATGAAATACGGAAAATGTAAAGAAAAAAATACATTATAGCAGTTTATTATAATTTCTTCCGGTTAATTTCCACACAGTGTTGAACCATTCTCTCCAGCAACAGTTGAATACTGGGGCCAATTGTATCTTAAGGTCACGCTGTGGATTGAATTGTGTCCCCCAAAAACATGTGTTATGAATCCTAATCCTTATACTTGTGGATGTAATCCCATTTGGGAAGAGGGTTTTCTTTGTTATGTTAATGAGGCCATATCAGTGTAGGGTGATACACCTCTGAGATATAAAATGAGCAGATCAGGCACAGAGAAGCAAGCAGAGATGGGGGAAGATAGATGCCACACCACATGAAGATCACCAAGGAACCAAGGAACAGAAGCTGAAAAGAGACAAGGACCTTCCCCCAGAGCCAACAGAGACAGAAAGGCTTCTCTGGGAACTGGTGCCCCGAATCTGGACTTCTAGCCTCCTAAACTGTGAGAAAATAAATTTCTGTTTGTTAAAGCCACCCACTTGTGGTATTGCTGTTATAGCAGCATTAGGTAACTAAGACAGGCCACTTCCAGTGTATAATAGTAAAAGCATGTTATCTTGCAGACTTCCCTTCCATTTTATAGGCAGGACGGCACATTTTTAGAGCCATACCCAGGTGTTGGCAGAGTCTGGGGCCTTTCTTGGAGGGATACAACCAAGGTAAATACTGTCGGCAGAAGTGTTTACAGAAGAGTGCAAAAGGGTTACAAGTGGCATTTCTTCTCATGGGGAGAAAGACAGGCTTATTACCTTTGCCTTGGTGTCAGGACTAGCTGTGAAAGCCTTATGATGTGGACAGCCTCTCAGCTTTCAACACTGGCGCCTCCTTCTGGTGCACCTCAGTCCGTGCCAACCCAGCCACCACGCCATACCAGGATTTGCTGGGCCTGGGGAAGGCACCCCGGTGAGCTTTTGAATCCTGAGCATGTTTGATATGTCTCAGGGGCAGTGTGCACAGTTGTTTTGGTTAGCTTCTGTCCAGTCAGCTCCAACTCTTGGCAACCTCACGTATCACAGAATGAAACATTGCCTGGTCCTGTGCCTTTTTCACCATCATTGGTACACTCGAGGCTGTTGTTTCAGCCACTGTCTATTTTGAATGCCTTCTAACTTAGAGGGCTCATCTTCCAGAACTATATCAGGCAATATCCTATTGTGATTCATAAAGTCTTCACTGCCTAATTTTCAGAAGTAGATACCCAGGCCTTTCTTCCTAGTCTGGAAGCTCCACTGAAACCTGTCCACCATGGGTGTCCCTGCTGGTATTTGGCATATCGGTGGCATAGCTTCCAGTACCATGGCAACATGTAAGCCATCACATTATGACAAGCTGACAGGTGGTGGAGTGTGCACAGCTGAGTGCTTAATCACTGCGCCACCAGGGCTCTTACTGTCACTAACCAAATCTATTCCTATCGAGGTGATTCCGACTCATACTGACTCTGTAGGACAGAGTAGAACTGTCTCATAGGCTTTCCAAGGACCGGCAGGTGGATTTGAACTGCCAACCTTTTGGTTAGCAGTCAAGCTCTTAACCACTGAACCGCCGCCAGGGCTCCGCTGTCACTTGCTTAGCAGGAATACCTCCATACCACAAGAGGGCGACATTGCCACAAAATTTTAACACTGCCCGTGACCCTTTTGTTGGGTATGTTTAACAATACTACAGTAGTCTAAGATGATTTTGAAAGATTGATTCTCTCTTTTAAAAAGTTCAAGGGTTGAAAAAAAAAAAAAAGACTTGATGCAAGGCCCTGAGATTATGGAAGGTCCAAGAGTAAAGGCCAAGGAGGAGCAAGTATAAGACAAGTGGAGAAATAGATTATGAAAGAAATGTAGGCATTTTTGGTAATTTGAGAAGGCTCTTAAAGATATTTCCATGCTGGAAGAACACTTATAATGGCATTTAAAAAAAAAACTAGGAAGCACAAGTCCAATAATTTCTCTGAAATTTCCATTTTAACCAGTTACTAAGGGGTGAAAGACAAACTTGATAGAAAACATTTGGGGGATTCTAGCTTAGAACTCATTGGGCAAATCTGCTGCAAAAGACCTCTTTAGAGTTTTAAAAAGCAAAGATACCATTTTGACCACTAAGGTCTGTCTGACCCAGTCTTTTCGATCACCTCATATGCATGCAAAAGCTGGACAATGAAAAAGGAAAAGAGAAGAACTGATGCATTTGTAGTGTTGGTAAAGAATATTTATTAAATCTACTATGGACTGTCAGAAGAATGAACAAATCAGTCTTAGAAGAAATACAACCAGAATGCTCCTTAGAAGCAAGGATGGTAGAGACTTTGGCTAACTTACTTTGGACAAGTCATCAGGTAAGACCAATCCCTAAAAAAGGACATCATAGGTAGAGGTCAGTGAAAACGAGGGAAACCCTCTACGAAATAGATTGACACAATAGTTGAGTAGCAACAATGGACTCAAACATATCAATGATCATGAATATGGCACAGGACTAAGGAATGTTTTATTCTGTTATACACGAGGTCGCCATAAGTCAGAGGCGACCCTACAGCAGCTGACAACAGCAACAACTCAGAATCTGAGGCCTTTGGGGCTCAGGTATTGGCTCTCTGGCTAAGCAGCTGGTGCTAGAACTCATTTGTGACTAACTAGTTGCGTCTCTCTGGGCCCTACCTTCTACTTCTATAAAACAAGAGCTATTGACTAGATAAGCTCTCAGCAAGAATCCATGACCTCAGGGCACCCCATCTGCTAATATCACTTTAGGTCTTCAACTTAAATGGTAAATCGGTGCTTTCTCTCTCTCTTTTTTTTTTTTTTTTTGGCTAGATAGATAATACAATCACATAAATCAAAAACCAAAATGATATTTAGAAGTATTCATTGGGAAATTTTGTCCACATTCTTCTTTCAGCCCACTTCCTTTTCTCTAGCCCTCCCACCCCTTGTGGGTTACCACTTTTATTTCTTGTGCATCCTTTTAGTGTTTTGTTATAACAGCACAGACAAAATTTGTCTTGGCTCTTTCTGCTCTGCACCGTCTAAGTACAGAGAGAGCCTCCTCATCCTGCTGTGCAGTTGCCAAGTGTCTCCTCCTGTGGCTGCACCATCGTTTATTTATCCATTCTCCATAAATGGACACTTGGATCTTACCTTTTATCATCACGCACAGTGTTGCAGAGAATAACCTTGAATGGGGTCATTTTGTACTGTTATGGCTGGAGGATAAATTCTCAGAAGGGGGATTGCTGGGTCAAAAGTAAATGCATTTGTAACTGGTAATTTTTACAAAGTTGTCCTGCAAATGGATTGTATGATTTTGCTCTCCCACCCCCAGGTGTGAGAGCTTCTCTTTTCAGCAACAAAATGTATCGTCACTCATGCTGATACATTTATTATTTTGAATTATGTAGAGGCCTTAATTGCCATGTCTGGGTAAAAACCCTTCTCACCCATCAGATAGATGATAGAAGTATCTATGAACCCTGTGTGTGCATGATGGCATACACAGGGTGTGTGAAAGATCAAACCTAGCCCTCCCTGACTCTTACCAGTTGTCCTCAAAGCAACACCAACTCACAGTGACCCCATGTGTGTCACAGTAGAACTGCACTCAGTAGGGCTACCAGGCCTGTCTTCTGAAGTCCCTCTGGATGGACTCAAACCTCCAGCCTTTTGGTTAGTAGCCACGTTACCATTTGCACCACCCAAGGACTCGAGTCACTTGGCGCTGGATTGTATGGTGTCCATGCTTTCTTATTCTTGTGTTGTGCTTTGTGTTTGTAGATCTGAATTTCCGCTGCCTCCATTCGTAGCTTCAACCTGCTTCTGCAGCTTGAATTTTTTCCCAGGCAATTTTATGCTTCATTAGGCCTTGAGTAAAACAAAGAGAGTTTAAGCTGTGGGTCTGGAGCATTTCCACAGTTTGCAGACTCTACCACGTCTGTTTAACCCTCAGGTGTTGAGCCACTAACAGGCTATCCAGTGCCTGGGTTCTGACGGGGAACAGGGGCTCCTGTGGAACGGAAATCTGTCTTCATGCAAACTCGTGCTTTGGAAACTCTGGCACCTCTTTGAGGATGCATGACATCTCTTGGCAACCGGTAGGAAGGGCAAACTTCTCTGCTACACAAGGATTAAGTCTTAGACTAGAAGCAAACTGCCTGCAGGCTCTGCGGTGAGGTTATCTCCCAAAGAGCAAGCAGGGTGTTTCCCAACAGCGCTGGTGCAGGTGGCAAACAACGGGTTCTGTTAGTGTTCCCTCATGTTCCGTTCCATGAGCGCAGAGGTTCCCGCTAGATTTCTTCTGTCTCTCTCTCACACACGTGCTGACTTGAGTAACATCTGACATAAACGAGCAACAGAGCAGATACGCAGACCCACAAAGCAGGAGACGCTGAAGGTCATTAGCACAACCAGTGTCTGATCTTCTGGTGTCTAGAAGCCAGAACAGAAGCCACTTGCCCTTACCTGCTTCTGGCTGGAAATGGAAGGAAACATTGGGCAAAATTAGCTAACAAGGACGTTACCGGTCCGTTTAAAAGTAGCATGAGTAATAACGCCAACTTTCATTGGGTTAATAAAGGGTAAGTTGTAACATTAGTAAAGTGGTCGTGGTAGATTTTCTTCTTCGCGGGCAATGAACAGAGTTTTCCAAAAGGACCAATTATTATAACTCCCTGCTTGGTATTTGCTGTTTCTTAAACGAGACATTTCTAAAGGCTTTAAAAAATGATTGCCACTTTTTAAAGGTATCCTGTTTTAGCCGTGTGTCCAGAAGCTGCATCTTTAAAGGAGCCCTGGCAGGGAGCTCCATCTGTTGTGCTGCCGGCAAACAAGTGAAGCATTTACTAAGGGTTTCCAAGGAATTGCTGCAAATTATATGAAATGTTATACCTGTAACAGGCGTTCAATGTACTAGCAACAGAAAAAATGTAAGATGTATAGGGACAAAGTTTTAATTTGTGAGAAAATCTTCACTCACGTAGGTAGAGATGAACTTTAATGGCATGCCACAGGGAAATCACACTAACGAAAGAAGGGAAATTAGATGATCTGGCATTTTTTGGGACAAACTGATAAATATCAGCCAAGAATCACTAAGGAGGAAACTTTAACATGATCTAGTGGAAAGACCCATTTAGAGATGCAGAATGGAGACTGAGAGAGGGGACAGAACTTGTGCTGGTAGGACTCAGTGCAGAACCCAGACCAGAGCCCCCCGGCCCTGACCTAGCGTGCATCTACCTCTCATCATTGAATTACTTTCTGTGGTTGGGTTTTCTTTACAAGTGCATCTGCCTGTCAGTGTGTTGTACTGTGGTGGCTTGTGTACTGCTATGATGCTGGAAGCTGGGCTACCAAAATGTCAAATTCCAGCAGGGTCATCCATGGTGGACAGATTTCAGTGGAGTTTTCAGACTAAGACAGAGTAGGAAGAAAGGCCTGGCAATCTACTTCTGAAAATCAGCCAATGCAAAGCCTATGGATGACAACAGAATGTTGTCTGATATAGTGCTGGAAGGTGAGTCAGTTTACTGAGGTAACCTATAAAATCTAATCAACCCGACTTCTGCTCACCTGTAAATTAAGGAGCGGGGCATTTGGGGCAAGGGGCCGCCCTGGCCTTGAAGTGGCTGCAGGGAAGACTGTGTGTGTACTGGGGGCGAGTATCACAGACTCAGGCCTGTTCTCCCTGGGTCCTTGCTGCTATTGGCTGTACCGTGGCTGGCAAGTCTGGTCTCTGGAAGGGCCTCCACACGGGGGTTACCAGGCCTGCCGAGCCTTTTGGACTGCTGGCTGCCACTGAAGTCCCTGGTTCCAGGCCTTTGCTCTCTGGCTGTGAAATCTCTGAGTAGGACAGCTCTGCCTCCTGACCCAGGCCTCTGCTGGGGTGCCTTTGGAGCCCTCTCCAGGAAAACTGCCTCTGCTTCACCATCCAGCAACCCTTCCAGCTGGGCTGGGAACCACCCCCCCAACACCCGGCAATGCTCCTTGTGCCCCTTGCAGGCTTCTACAGGACCTTGGTGTCCCTCTTCTCCTTCCCACACTCTCCTGGCCTGGAAGGGCAGGTGTTCCATCACTTTTCCTGGAAGGACTTTACCGATGTCATGTTCTCCTTCTCCCAAGGCTCCGGGCCTCCAGGCTCGGCCTTTACAGAGAGAAGGGCATCTTCTCTTCATTATGAAAGAAATACTAGCATTGAGTCTGCAGGTGAGGCTGTGACCTAGCAGCTGAGGGACACTGGGAATCAGGGAATTGCCAAGGACAAAATATTTGGCAATTGAAAATATTATTCCCATGCTTATATACTTTTCATTGGATCTTGATCTAGAAAAGAAAATAGAGAATTCCAAAGCAGGTTAGAAATTATTGAAATCACCAAGTGCTTCACAGAATTGGACATCTGTATCTTGCCAGATTGCGCTATGTAAATTGCTGTGAATTATGGGGCTGCTGCTGAATTTGGGGATCTGGTGACTACTCGGCTTTTGTGGCTTTTGGTCTTACTGGAAACCCCTTTCGATGGTTTTCCAGCCCGTAATTCATGGTTGTGTGTTCTATATTTCTCCAAAGACCACTGCTGGAATCCTGTATTCACTGCATAATGAGTATTTTATTTTTAGATGTGGATTGCCTCTGAGGGAGGGAGCCTGTGGGAAGGTGGGTAATGAACTATTTTTTAACATAAATCACAAGCGCCAAAGAAAGTGGTAATATCCAAAGAATAAACAAAAGTGACCACCATTCAGCTGTAGACTTACTGTCTGTATCTCACACAAGTTGGCATTCTAAATTATGGGTAATATTTCAATCATTTGGTTATATTAACAGTGAAGAAAGATCCAAGGATTCCCCCAAGCATGTTTACTTTCTGTCCCGAATGCCTGGGTTCATTTCATTAAATAAAAGGAACATTTCAGGCCCAGGAGAATTACTTTGCTCTCCAGGAGTTTCATTACAAAACCCCAATATGTTGGCAACTAAATAACAAGACTGATATTTACTCTGTACCAACATCTGTTGTATGGAGGTACTTTCTTAGCTTTTGTTGCCCTTGGCCGAGTTTTATTTTCAAATGTGGTAAAATACATATAACACAAAATTTTCTGTTTTCACCATTTTCAAGGGTACAATTCAGTGACATTAATTACATCCACATGCTGTGCAACCATCATCACTATCTGTTTCTGAAATCTTTTCGTCACCCAAACAGAAACTCAGTACCCCTTGAGCAATAACTCTCCATTTCCCTCCCCTTTCTGCCCCTGGGAACCACTAATAAACTTCAGTCTTTATGTATTTTTCTAGTCTAGATCTTTCATTTAAGTGAGATCATACAGTATTTGTCTTCTTATGAAGACATTTTACTTGGTATGTTTTCCAGGTCCATCCATGTTGTAGCATGCATCAGGACTTCATTTCTCTTTATGGTTGAGTGATACTCTGTTCTATGCATATACCGCATTTTGTTAATCTATTCATCTGTTGATGGACATTTAGGTTGTTTCCACCTTTTGGCTATTGCGAATAGCGCTGCAATGAACATTGGTGCAAGTATCTGTTTGAGTCTCTGCTTTCAAGCCTTTTGGGTACATCTTAGCTGTGTTTTTATTGAGGAAATGTATAATATTTTAAATCCATGGTGGAGGAGCCAGTCCCCAAAACCCGTCTTTAGAAATCCACAGCACTCTTATAAACGGACGATACTAATATTGACAAAGATTCAGGTTGGGGCTACTAGCTATTTGCCCACATAGAATGTAATAAAAAGTGTTTACCATCCAAAGTATCAACGTCATCTACCATTTCTTCGACATCTGTTAAATGCTAGTACTGTTGTACGAGCTCTGGGCACTAATTTTTTTTTTTTTTTTCCTTCTTCTTTTGCTTGGAAACTAGTGACAGGGAACAAGGTAACCGAATTCATGGTTCACTCTCTAAGCACGCACGTCTCAAACGGCTTCTGAACTGTTTATTCTATACATGCACGCTCCAAACGGCGGGAACAAAGATACAGTGTGAATCGGGAAGACGCGGGGAAGGTAACGGTGAGGTCCGCCTGGCTGGAGGCAAGGGCGTGGGCAGTGGAGTTTATCTGAGGATAGTCTCTGAAGCAGGAACAAACCGTTTGTGGAGTTTCCGCAAAGCCCGTTCTTCGCAAATCCCTCCTAATATTCCGCTTGCAACTCCATCGTGAAGGAATGGGGTAGCCCCGTGGCCACGTACCCCTCGGAGGGCCGGAGGGTGCCTTCAGTGGACCTTTTCCCCCGGGTTTGGCCGCGCGGGCGCAGGCGGATCCGGCAGTCCAGGACCGCCGGCTGGGCATCGGTGCTGGGCCCGCTGGCTGCCGGCGGGGGCGTGGTCGCCGGCGCTGATATCAGGCTCCCCAACACCGATCACGGTCCCACGCCCCCTCCGCTCCGTCAGCCCCGCAGCCAGATCGCGCTGGCGGGGCGGGGCTGGCGGCGCGCGCCGGGGAGGGCTTTTTCTTTTTTTTGGTCAAACTTCAGCCACGTGAACCGCCCCCCATTCACTTTTGCGCCAATCAGGCCGCGCGGACGGATCCCGAGAGGGGCCATGGCTCTTTCGCCGCCGGGGCCGCTTCATAACGCGCCGTGCGTGACGTGAAGGGCTCCTGTTGCAATGGCGAGCTAAGCCGGAGGATGTGCAGCTGCAGCGGCGGCGCCGGCCACGCAGAGGACGGGGGCGGGTGCAGCGCTAGCAGAGCCGAGCCAGCCGAGAGACGCGGGCAGGGCGGGACGGGGGCCGGGACTCGATTGCCGTCGCCGTCGCTCTGGCCTTGCGACCCCGCGTGTGAGCAGGAGGAGCCGCCGCCGCCTCGCGCCCTAGCTGCCGCCGGCGCGCGCCGGGCATGGTCCCCTCTTAAAGGCGCAGGCCGTGGCGGCAGGGGCGGGCGTGAGGAACAAAG
>NW_004443955.1:11875093-11908654 GCF_000243295.1 Trichechus manatus latirostris
CGGGGCGCGCGGCGATGCGCGCGGGGCGCTGCTCTGGCCGCACGGCCCGGCCCCAGGTGGAGGCCCGCACGACAGTAACTTTCTCTTCGTGGGAGTCATGACCGCGCAGAAGTACCTGCAGACTCGCGCCGTGGCCGCTTACAGGTGAGCCCGTGCGCCCGGGCACCGCCTCCTGCATCCAGCATCCCGCGGGCGGCGCCTTTGCCCGCTTCTCAGACCCCTCGCTCCCAGGGTTATTGTGGGATCGGGTGCTCTCAGTGCAGCAGAGATCAGAGGCGGGATGGCGAGCGCAGCGCTTTGGGATCAGACGTACCTAGGTGGCACCTCCAGGGGTGGCTTTTAGCCTGACTTATTTTTTGCAAGGTCTTTCGACTTTCCAAGTACATCCCCTCTTCTTTGTTAAACAGACCTGACTAATCGCGTCTTCTCTGTAAGGCTGTTGGGAAACTCTTAGCTCGGTGCGTATGATCAGTGGTGGTAGTGATAGTTACTACTTGGTTCTCTGAAATGCTTACCGTCGCTCTTGGAAAGTTAAAGCTGATGTCAGTTTATCTAGCTAGTGACCTTCCATATCATCTGGTAGATTTCACGTACTCATGGAAGTGCAAGGGGGTGCCCACTGCAAGCTCGACCACACGAGTCTCTTGACTAACTGGAAAGAGAACCTTTGGGGAGAAGCAGTTCCTGGCACATAGGAGATTCAGTGGAAGACTGCATTCGGTATTCATTAGCGAAGTTCAGTGATGTCTGTATGTTAGCCAGTAACTGTGCCCTAGTTGGCCGTGTGAGTCATAAAATGACTGGAATTATGTTCATATTCAAGATTAACAAAGGGATTAGCCAGAGTAGTCTTTAGAAGGGAGATGGTTTTGGAGGACATGGTTTTGTAATGGCGGGTGTGGTTACAGCCAGATTCACCATGGTGTGAACTTGAAGTAGAAGAGGGGTGTAGATACAATAAAAGGAGTTGATGGAAACCTTATATGTGTTAAGTGCAGAAACACTTACTGTACGGGTATGATTTGGGACTCGTCCAGCCACAGAACAAACCAGTGGAGGGAGGTCCTCTGGGAAGGAACTTTGAGAGCCCTCCGGGCTGAGCAGGATAAGCTAGTTGCTGTGTGTTCTTGATTTATAACCTATAGCTTTAGCTATGAGTCGGAATTGACTTGATGGCAATGGGTTTGGTTTTGGTTTTAGCTTTTAAAGCCAGTGCTGGTGTAAATTATCAGGCACTAGATGTTGTGAGGGGAAAATCATATATGGGCCCCCCACCCCCACCCTAAGGGTAGAAATAAAGAGTTGAGAAGGAAGGTGGAAGAGAGAGCAGTGGGGAATGACCGCCCTTTCAGTGCATTCATGCCTGTTCTGCATGCTTCCTTTAGGATCTTGCCAAGGTTCAGAGCCCAGGTTCTGCCAGGAAAGGTCCTGAGTGGCTGAAAAGCTTAGAACGTGGGTAGCGTACATACAGACTAATGCAGCATTTTGGGAACCAGCAGATCAGGATTTTTGCCCAGAAGTACCGTGAATATCTGGGACTTGATGTGAATTGTACTTTTTGACCAGACAAGCATCCATATCAGAAATTGAGGATGAGCCATATAAATTGTTTACAGCACAATTTTGAAAGTAAGTCTGCATGACTGTAATGTGATGACAGGCCATATGAAACCACAACTTTGGGGACAATTACCTGTTTGTTCAGACAATAGATTATGTGATTCCTTAGCCCCTTCCCCCAGACAAATACGTTTTAATAGAAACAAGATCAGTGTATAGAAATTGGTAGGGTTCCTGTTACACCAGCAGTACTCAGAACATGTAATGCAAAATAGAACTATGATTTCACACTCGAAGATGGTGTTCCCCAAAGCTGGTGCTTCATGCTCTTTGTTTTGGCCATCTTACCTCTTCTTTTTTGGATTAGGGCTTTACCTCATCGTTAGTTTTCAAGCAGTTAGGGGAAAGTGGAAGCGTAATGTGCCCTCTGGCCTGGTTCTCCCTTCTTGGTGCCACCTTTGCCTTTCTGAGAAAGAAAACCCTACCAGGAAACAGTGCGTCCTATCCAGTCGGTTCCATTGGTTTTTTGCACTACACCTTTTCTTTTATCTTTCTGATCTGAAGACGTCAGAGTACTTGGAATCTGGGAGTGAACCTACCCTCCAGTCAGAGACCTGTCCTCAGCCTGTCAACCCTGTGTTTAGAAGGCTGATTGCAAGAGATGGCACAAGACTATGTTAGCCTTAAGGAGCTTTCAGAGAAGGCTGGAATGGGATGAAGGTTATCGGGTATAACTTATGATTATGGCTTGGCTGTGCTTTGCAGCCCAGGCCAAAAGTCCACACTCAGCTCTTAAATTGGGGATTTTATGCACAATTCAGTATCAAACTAGGCCTTAAATCTTCTAGCACAAGGTAGAACTCTACTTGGGAACTGAGTGTGTTTAATTTTACATTTCTCCTAAAAGGCGAATAATTCCTTACTGTAAACAAAACAAAACAAAACTCCAGTGTATGTGTGTGTGTGTTTGTGTGTTTAAACAAAAACCATTGTTTAGTTAATGGGTGAAGGAGACTCAAATTTTTAGTCAGATAACAGGCATTGTGGTGTGCTTTATGGCAGGGTATTGAAAAATGTACGAATTTCTGTCTAGGAACTAGTAACAAAAGCCAGCTATTTAGCAACTTTTTTCTAGGTGACTGTCTGAGATTCAGAATGGGACTAAAAACTTTGAAAAATTTCGAGAATATAGTCCTGCCTGCACTAAAGTTGTTGTTAGGTGCCGTTGAGCCAGCTCTGACCAAAGTGACTGTACTTTAACGCTGGAACAGCCCCATCATCATGACTTTTATTTTCCAAACCTATCATGTGCTTGAAGTGGGGAGAGGTGCCACCAAGAGATGCTAGCAGTGCTGTGACAGCTGATTGAAGGCAGAAGCAGATTTTAAAAAGCAGACAAAATGAAACTCAAAACTGTGGCCGCTCAGAGGCCCTGAGTAGACACTGTAACTGCTGAGTTCATACGAGTGAGCCTGGGTTATTAAAATGTTTAGATACACTGAGGACTCATCCTTCTGTTCAACAAATGCATGAATGGCCCCCTGGACCCAGACTCTCAGTGAAGTTGCTGTTCCCTGGACCATCCACTCCTGGGAGGGGCAGACACTAAAAAGGAGTTCCAACTGGTGATGAATGCTGTGGAGAAAATGAAACAGGGTGAGGGCAGGGTAGGGTGGTGTCCTCTCTGAATTGGTTGGTTGGGATAGGGCCCGGAGAATGTGGTATCTGGGCTGAGATCTGAATAATGAGGAACTGGTTGTGTGAATATCATTGATGGAAATGCGAGGCAGAGGGAAGCTGCAAGCAGGAACCAGCTTGGAAAGGAATCTGAAAGAAAAAGACGAAGGGCTTGATAGCTTCTGGTGTGGAAGGTTTAAGCAGGAAAATGAAGTTGTTGGTTTATGTTTTTAAAAGTTAATTCTGCCCAGCATGTGGAGGCTGGATTGTAGGGAAGCCAGCCGACCAGCGGGAGGTAACCCAGCTGGAGGTGGAGGTGGTTGCTGGACTAGCGTGATAGCAGTGAGGATGGAAGTGAATGGTTGTGGGATATATGGTGGAGTCATAGTTAACGGAGGTGCCCATGGAATGCTTGTGGGGGTAAGGGAAAGAGGAGTCACTGGTGGCTTCGAGGATTTTGCTTTCACCGACAGGGTGGGTGGTTCTGTCTCTTACTGAGATGGGAAAGACTGGAGGAGGGATAGAGTTAGTGGGAAGTAGGTGAGTCAGCAGAGACGGAGTTTTGTGCGTGGAATGCTGGAGGTAGCCTTTAGACATACGGGTGGATGTATCAGCTTAATAAAGGTAATGAATGTAAAGAAATGAATTAAAAAAAGATTTACATCTGAAATAATTACAGTATTGGAGCCCTAAAGCTGTCTTAAACTAAAATTCCCTGAGAGTTTTAGATAGCTGAGGTTCTACAAATAAACATAAAATAATTTGTTTTCACTCATTTACAAAGTATGTGTATACTAGGTAATTTCACTGTAAAATGGTGCCAAGATTTGTCCGGAGTCATTTATTATGCTAGTTAGTGACAGATCGCTAGAACCTCCCTGAGTTCCTTGTGTCTCGCTTTAGCAGCTGCGGTTCGTGTTTTCTATATATCTTTTCTGTTTTTCTTAGTTATGCTGTTTTGATATAGAGAAGTTAAATGTTTATGTCATCCATCTATTTCTTTTTTTTTTTTTTAAATTTTTCCCATACAAAAATTTATACATTTGTTGTTTCATCCCTCTATTTCTTTTCCTTTCTTATTTTAGCTGTTTGGTCCCTCCCCCCCCCCCCCACCAAGCTCGGAAAGTTATTGCCCTAGAGAGATTTTTGAAGATAACATTTTTTTTTTCCTCCTGATTCTGGAAGAATAAAAAATCATCTCAACTTCATTTTTTCCCCAAATAGTACATTGTCTCGTACCATCTGTTGAATAAGCTCTCATTTCCCTACCAATTTGAATTGCCATCTTCATCATGCTCAGAATTCCTTGGTATGTTTTTTGGACTTCCTATTTTGTTCCATTGATCTTTCTGTCTGTTCTCGTGCCAGTACCACCCATTGAAATTATCGTAGGCTGAATAATATTTTAATATCCGGTAGACAAGTTCTCCTTTGTTGTTGTTCTGTTTCAAACACTTCTTGGCTACACTTACCTGTTCTTTCTCAGAAAGTTTTGATGCTACTTAGATTTTATTTTTTAATCAATTGTTTGATAAAAAAAGAGAAGTATGCATATTTAACTTTTTAATCCATATTTATGCCCAGAACACTGAGCTAATCCAACAGCTTTTGTCTTGATTCTTACCTCCCCTGGGCT
Organism: Trichechus manatus latirostris; assembly: GCF_000243295.1. Taxonomy (NCBI): domain Eukaryota; kingdom Metazoa; phylum Chordata; class Mammalia; order Sirenia; family Trichechidae; genus Trichechus; species Trichechus manatus. Next base: position 11,879,967 of record NW_004443955.1, read on the forward strand.
GAAGAAAGAGAACACTTTTGTACTTTCTTTACTGCCTGAGAAGAGGGAGATGCCCTCCTTGCCCCAGCAGTGATAAAGTTCACTTTAGAGATTAGCATCAGTCTGTAGGGGAACTGTGGGAAGAAAGTTTGAGAAACACTAGCTTTAAATACGGGAATCTTATTTCAGGATACTGTTAAATCAGTTAATGACCTCTTCCCAGTACCTTAAATGAAGGCAGACTATTCCTTTTTACCAACCTAATGAACTCCTGCCTTATAAATCTCAGAGTTCATTTCCTTATTTCTTGAGCTAAGTAAACCTGGCATATCTTGAAACAGTTCAGAGCAATACTTGCTTTCTTAGATGGAATACAGTTTGGTAAACATTTACTGAAAGCCTTTTCTAATCCAAATAACCCATAAGTACATAAGTGCACTTTTGGAGCACAACCCATTTCATGTTATGAATTACCTGTATAAGAAGATTAGCGAGAACGTGGTTCTGAAAATGAATTTAGTTTTGTATGTTATGGTTCATGATCTCAGTGCCCTCAAACAGTTAGAATATTCCAAGAATACCGTCTGCGCTTCATAGCTGTGATTGTCAGTAGAGGTTTGTACATGACTGTGTTTTCACCCCCTGGCAGTTTCACTTTTTCTTGTCCATTAGTTACACTGCCGTTTATTGAAAATAGATTAATAATAACCAATTACTGTTGAGCTGACTCCAACTCATGGCAACCCCATGTGTGTCAGAGTAAAGAACTGAGGTCCATAGGGTATTCAGTGGCTGTGACCTTTCAGAAGTAGATTCCCAGGCCTTTCTTCCGAGGTTCCTCTGGGTGGATGGGAGCCTCCAACGTTTTGGTTAGCAGCCGAGTTCGTTAACTGTTTACACCATCCAGGACTCCAGATTAATAATCCTAGGCCCCTATCCCTGTGGAGTTTATAGTCTAAGGAAGGAAACAGATGACAGTAGACGATAAAAGCTATCAAGGTGTATGAACTAATTATTGTGGGGTTCAGAAGAAAGAGGCCCATGCTAATTGTGTAATTGTATGAAGGCCTCACGCACACGCTGCTCTCCCCTCCCCTGCTAGTTTCAAGGATGAATAAGAGTTTTGAGGCAGAGACGACAGCAGGTTCCCCAAAACATGAAATAGCAGGAAGTAGAGAAGGAAACAGAAAGTTCTCTCGGACTGGGGTGTAGGCTGTGAGTGGTACAGTGTTAGGCAAGGAGTTAGGAGGGCCTGGCTGAGGGCAGGGTCTGTGTGCCAAGCTCGGGAATTTGGGTTTTGTGTCACAGGTGTCTAGAGCATTGGTGATGTGTAAGCAGGAAGGTCAGTCTGGCATTGGCACTAATTTAGGTGTGCGCCGAGTGGGACATGGGCATAAATTGCTGCTGCTCAGGAGGGCATTTTGGCAGTACTCATCAAGAGCTCTGCGTGCATCTATCCTGAGGTCTAGCAGTTCCTCTAGAAAATTTTCCTAAGGAATTTCCGGAGATGTATGCATGAAGTCGAAATTTCCAGTATCTTAGGTGTCCTGCATTAGGAGTGTGGACCACAGTTGACATAACTGATTTATCCGTGCTGTGATCTACTTCTGTTACCACTAAAATGGATGTAGTTGGAATGAAGAGACTCACACTGTATTAAAGAGTAGGTTATCAGATAGCATGCACAGTCTGAGCCCATTTTTGTTTACAGTCAAACAAAATAAACTTACGTGTGTGTGTGTAGCATAGAAAAGTAAGTTTAAAAGAATATACACATAATGCTGAATTACTTTTTACATTCTTCTTGATGCTTTTCTATATTTTCTAATATTTTCATAATGAAATTATAATTTTGTAATAAAGCTACAGTAAACAAGAAGAAGAAGGAAAGAAGAGGGGACGACAGCTTTTGGGAGGAAGTGTGAGTTCAGTTTTGATTGTGTTAAATTTGAGGCCCTTGGAGTACTCCTTGGGGCTCACATTGGGGCTGCAGAAGTGGTCATTCTTGTTTCGGTAAGTTCCAATTAACCCTGTACTGAAATTTAGGCAGGAACTTATTTTTATTTGGTTACTGTAACTATATGTTACTCAGTTATTATAACTTCATGCTTCGAGGTGATATCTGGAAGAATTAGGTACACATTCCTTCTATCGTGTATTATTGTAATTATTCAGTGCCTTCATTTGTTGTGAATGGCATTTTGGCTTCTGGTTCTGTATGGAATTGGAGGAACAAGAAACTTAGCTAAGGTTTAAAAATACTGAAGCTGTCCATCCTCTTACCTTAGTTCATGGTCATTTCTGAAGTGTTTGTAGCTGTGGTAATTGTTTTGTAGCTACAGCGTTTGTTTGTGGATGATGGAAAACAAGGTGCACTTGGTTCTGATTTGACGCCAAGCCAGAGCTTGCAAACCAAAAAATGGAGTACTGTTGAAAATGTAGACATGAATGCCATTAGGTATTGTTTAGTAAGTTGAATCTAAGTGAGAAGGCTGCTGTTGTGTTAAACTTTATTCGGTATGTTTCCCACCAAATGTCATCAAACGATTGGCCAAGATTTTGAGTAGCAAACAGATCAAAACACAAAATGAGGGTTTCGGAAGTTAAATTTGAATAAACGTCTTTGGGCCTTAAATTAAATGCAGCCTAAACACTGAAGAAGTGTCCTTCACCGGCAGATTTTGGCTGAGTGTTCCTGCTGCCAAGCCAGACATGCAAAGAGTGGGTGGAAGTGGTTGAAGTGTGTCAGGTGCGTGTCTGGCTGCTTTCCTTTATCTGCTGCGATGACATTTCCGCAGCCTTATCAGAGGGAGCCTAGAAGAGAAGTATGGGTGGTAACCTGGGGCAGAGTGCAGGGTGAAAAGCCCATAGGCTGGCTTTAGAATCAGACCTGTTGGCATTCTGTCTTCAACATTTATTAGCTGTATGACCTCGGGAAGGAGCCCTGGTGGTGCAGTGGTTGAGCACTCGCTGCTAACTGAAAGGTTGGCAGTTTGAATCCACCAGTCGCTCTGCAAGAGAAAGATGTGGTAGTCTGCTTCTGTAAAGATTACAGCCTTGGAAACCCTATGGGGCACTTCTGCTCTGTCCTCTAGGGTCACTATGAGTCGGAATCGACTCGATGGCAACAGGTTTGGTTTTTTATGACCTTGGTTAAGTTACTTACCCACCGTGTACTTCAGCTTCCCTATCTAAAATGTGGCTTATGATACTACATTAATACCACATAGGGTCACCATAAGGATGAAATGAGTGTCAGCAGTGCACTTAGCACAGTGCCCCGCGCTGGATAATTGTCCAGTAAAGCACAGCTGTTGTTAAGTGGGCTGATGCCAAGTGGAGGACTGCCCCAGAGAGGGAAGACTGGGGCTTGCAGAGCGGTTGGCAAAAATAAGTTCAGGGTGGTTTTATTGTTTGCATGAAACAACACTGATTTTTTTTGGCTTCAATTTGAAAACATGTAATTAAGAGTTAGTTGGATATTTACGCTTTTAAGTGTACAGGCGCAAAATACACATTATGTAAAGTAGCTCTCCAGTGCTTAAGCTTTTGAAATGTTTCATGAGATTAGAATTTGCCTTCTGTCATTTGCACTCCAAATTTTAATTCTTGGGTTTCCAAAAGGGTGTATTTGTGGTCTGTATTGATAAGTATTTCCGTTATTTGTTGTAAACCTGCACTCAGAGGGTGAGTTCCTATTAGCTTAATACCTTGGAAATGCTTCCTGGGCCGCTGCCCAGGCCATTGTTGAAGTGGGAAGCTGTAATCCTCCACCAGTGGCTTTACTGTGAAAAGGCCCCTTAATGCTTGCTTTCACCTTATGTCTGGTTTTTAGGATTAGCGGTAAAGTGTCTATAATTTGATATCTCTTTTTAAAACATTTTCCCATCGTTTGCAGTTTCCGTTATATTTTCCCACCTACTTCCAAAAAGACTTTGAGATTGTTTATGTCCTTTGAGATTGTGAGGACATACGCAGTGAGACAGTTAAAGACTTTAAAAGAGGAAACCACAAATACGGAAGGAGAAGCTGAATACAAGTACCGCGGAGCTCCCTGCACCCAGGCAGAGGGTAGAGGTAGTGGATTACAGCATGCTCGAAGCATCCTGGCCTGGGGCATCCTTGGCTCCAGGAGAGCCCCTACTCATCACTTGGTAGCCTTGGGGGCTCTCTGAGGTTTCACAAGGCTGGTCAGGTTGAAGTCCTCGGCTGCTCTGCCTGATAGTGTAGAATACCTGTACCCATGTACTTTGGGGAGCGTGAACTAAGACTCCTACCTGTTAACTATGCTTCCAGTCAGGAGACTCATTATTCTTGCTTTCTTGGTCTACAGTGGACCAATGGGAGACATTTTCCTCAGGCTTTGTGTCTGGAGTAGTCATTACAGCAAACCCTGAGCAGTGGACCACAATCTCAGTACTTCCCGTGGTTGTCTGCTGGGGAGCTTAACTTTGGGCCCACCTCTGTAGGGTCGCTGTGAGTTGGAATCCACTCGACGGCATTGGGTTTTTTTGTTTGTTTGTTTAGTGAACATAGGGGTCTGGAGATAGTGTGGTGGCTGACTGCAGTTGGATTTGACATTAGCCACGGTGTGCTCCGACTGGTTCCGTGTTTGCCATGGGCATAGAGAGGGGTGGGTAGCAGCCACCAGGATTTTGCCCTCCCTGGTACTGACATGGAGTCCTGGTGGCACAGTAGTTAAGAGCTTGGCTGCTAACCAAGAGGTCAGCAGTTCAAATCCACCAGCCGCTCCTTGGAAACCTTATGGGGCAGTTCTACTCTGTCCTATAGGGTCGCTGTGAGTTGGAATCGACTCAATTACAGTGGGTTTTTTTCCTTGGGTACTGGCACAGCTTCACTCCTCATCCAATTTTCCTATTCTTGATTTTCTTGGCTGCATTTTCTTGCTTATTTTTTCATCTGTATACATTTTGGTTAAGTTGTCTAAATTCTTTTTGTGACAGAGCAGAATATAAATACATAACGTTTAATTTCTCTTGTTTAGAAAAACTATTCTCCTTCCTTGACTCCAAATTCTGAGCTGATTTGAGTCCTTTAAACTTATCACTGTGTAACCAACAGACAACATACGTACTAGTGGTTTTGGGGTACTCAGAAAATCTCCCCACATTTTTAATAATAAAAATTAGTATAACAATTACCAGTTTAGAAGATATAAAAGAAAACATTCATGCTCATACTCCATTTTTCTTTTGGTTTTGTCCATTGGATAGAAGAAGGAAATGTTTTTGTTACAAAAATATTATTTTCTGTTGTCAAATATTTTGATTTCTTTTTAGCTTAAAACTTTTCCTCAGATAATTTTTTTTAGTTCTAAATATACCTAGCAGTGGCAGAAAATTTAAAAAATGTGGAAAACACAAAGAAGAAAATTAAATCCCTTCTAATCCCCATCCAGAAGTAACCACAGTGAACACTTTGGGATAGAAGTGTCCATTATTTATTTTTTATAATGTGTACTTTTGTTCCCTTAGTAATTCGTATCATGCATACATACTATTTATTGCCTGCTTTTTAAACTTAACCATATATTATGAATATGTTCCCAGGACAGCAGCCTTCCTATAAATGCACTTTTGTACAAACATGTATTTTGTGCACCTTTTCTTAAAATGACACTGAATAGAAATGGAAGCTGTGATGTTAAATCCTAACCTAGTAAAGGCATTCCTTAGCTAAGCTAATATGACCCAGCTGTGTTAACCGTAATTTAGCTTGGTGTAAGGATGGCATTTGGAAGCCTAGAGGAAAGGAAGATTCTCTTGGCACTCTCAAATTTCCGTTGTCTTATCTGTGCTTTAGAAAGAGCTGGTTATCAGTCCATTGAAAATGGAGCTTTCTGGCAAGGACCTTTTGCAGATGTTCTGTTTTGATTAAGTGAGAGCTTTGTGCTGTAGGTAGCAAATGTGTTGATGGCAGAGTTGACATTTGCTTATGAAAATGAAACTTGACCCGTTTCTATTGCAGAGGGAGGGCGAGCTTTCTTCTTCAGCAGTATTTTCTTCATTTCTTTGAAATTGTTAATGCAGCCGCCCCTCCCCCAGGATGGTGAATTTATGTTCTATGAATTTATGTCCTAGAACTCGTTAACTTTGTGGAGCCGTTTAAGCTAAAGGTATCCTCACTGAAAAGATTGTACTTCATATTGGTCACCGTAACCAAAAGGTAGAAGCAACCTAAATACAGATGAATGGGAAAACGAAATGTAGTCCATACATACAATGGAATACTACTCAGCCATAAAGAGAAATAAAGTCCTCTTGGATGCCACAACATGGGTGAACCTTGAAAACATTATGCTGAGTGAAGTAGGTCGTTCACAGAAGGACATATACTGTAGGAACTCACTTATATGAAATAGGCAAATATACAGAAACCAAAACTTATTAGTGGTTACCAGGGGTGGGAGGGAGGGGGAATGGGGGAGCTTTTGCTTGGGGGCACCATTAATGTTAATGTTGGTAGAATAATTAGGAAGAAGATAAGGATAGGGGTTTGGCAACATGAGGAGTGTAATCAGTGTCATTGAAGTGTGTATGCAGAAACTGTTGAATTGGTGAATGTTTTGTTGTGTATATTTGCACTACAGTTAAACAGAAAAAGAAAAAAAACTTCGTATTGAGAGATTTCCCTCAAACCACCAGTCATTTAGAACAGAAAAGGATAGTATGAGGTTTTCCCTGGGTTATCTAAAAAGAACAGATAATAATTGGGTGGAGTTAACCATGAAACTGAGGAGAGGCTTTTAAGGACAGTTTGAGGTTAGATTGTCTGTTTTTAAAATTAATTGGTTTCTCTTCTTGGATAAGTTACACCACTTCAAGTCATAGTTGAGGCATTAATTGCATCAGCAGAGGTTGTAGTGGTGGTGCTCTCCTTGCCTGTGTTCTGCCTGCTTGGGCCCATGGAGAGTAGGGCCAGCCTGAAGTGAATTTTGATCCTTAGTCTAATGTGAAGGATTCTGGTGTTGAAGTGAAAACATTTTTAAAGTCTTGTTAGACTTCTACCCTAACACTGCCTGAGATTGCTAATTAAATAGGGGAAAAAATGTATATGTGTGTATGTATGTGAATACCTGTGTATATACATCTATATATATAGATATAGATCTAAATATATCTACATATTTATATATCTATCTTGAGTGTTGGGTTTTTAGCCAGAAATGTGAGAAGCTACATTTTCCATAATACCATCACTCCAGTGTGTAATCTTGAGACCAGCTTTTCCAAGTTTAGCCCATGTTTCCTGTCTCCCTCCCTTTTTCTTTCACTAGCTTATTTTATTTGCATACCCCTTTTGTTCCTAGTAAGTCACACTTAACATAGGGCCACTATGAGTTGGAAACCACTCTACGGCAATGGGTTTGTGGGTTTTTTTTTTTGTTTGTTTATATAGTGGTTTTTTTTTGTTTGTTTGTTTCTATAGTGCTTAGTACATTCCAGGCAGGCTCCTTGGCACTTTAACATACTATCACTTGTTGAATCCTCACAACAATCCTATGTTTATTCCTAGTTTACAGATAAGGAAACTGAGGCACTGGGCAGCTTGCCCAAATGAAGTCAGGATTGAACCCCCGCAGCCTGATTCCAGAGCCCGTGCACTTAACCACTACAGAAAATACTGTTTCTTTAGTAGATTGTTCCTTTGATGGCAGGAATTGTGTTACCTACCCGATTCCTCAGGTAATATCCTGGCATTCTCGTGTTTTCAGTGGCATCTGGGGTTGGCTACTTTAGTACGACTTTGAACTTGGTCTATTTTATTAATCATAGTTTAGTTACAAAACAATTTGATGTAAGCTAAATTTGATTTTATTCGCTATCCTTTTAAAATGAATTGTAAGATAATACAGGTTATTTAGTTTTGAAGTATATTTCCAAAGTTCCATGAATGACACTATATTTCATCCCCAGCATCCCTTAGAGTTTTACCTCTTCTAATAATTTTTTTATTGTTCTGGTTTGATTAAGTCAGTTTCTTGCTACATGTGTAGGTAGTCGTATTAGTATAGCTTATGGAAAGTGATGAGAAGCCCATTTAGAAATTTCTATAAGATAAGAGATACAAGTGATTTCTGCCTTTTTGCATACACATAGCATCTTTAAGTCACAAGTGGGCAGTATTCATTTAACACCTTTGCACATGTCTGTGTGTTGCAAATGGTTAACACACTGGACAGCTAACCAAAAGGTTGTAGGTTCGAGTCCACCCAGAGGTGCCTCAGAAAAAAGGCATGGCAGTCTACTTCCAAAAGGTCAGCCACTGAAAACCACATTATGGAGCACAGTTCAACTCTGACACACATGGGGTTGCCTTAAGTTAGACTCAGCTTGATGGCAGCTGGTAGTGGTGGTGGTAGTATTATGTGCCAAGCGATGAAATTACTTACATTTTCAAAGAATTCTTGTGAACGTCAAACAAAAAAACATTTTCTGCAGGAAGAGAGGAATCAGGGGCTCCTTGACTTGAGTGGAGGCTGTCTAAGCAGTTTCCTCCTCATCAGGGACCTGCGAGGCTCAGTGTTGGAGGAGTGCTGGGAGGTCGTCTCCTCTCTGCACGCCACAGCGTCAGGAGAGTACGTTTAGATCGTCACCTAGTCTGTGTATGCCCTGGTCTGTTCACATTTTTAAGGACTTGTCCATTTATAGGAGGGGCTGGTTTCTCTTTAAATTATTGCTCCTGTCCCTTCTAAGTTTATAGCACATCCTGTTTCTCAAGAGCATACCCTTTGTGAAAATGAATGCAGTACCGTGTCTTCCTGACCTTGTGTTGCCGTAATAGAAATACCACAAGTGGGTGGCTTTCAAGAACAGAAATTTATTTTCTCATAGTTCAGGAGATTACAAATCCAAGTTCAGGGCGTGGCTCTAGGGGGAGGTCCTTCCCTGTCTACTTCAACCTCTAGTAGCTGCTGCCAATCCTTGGTGTTCCCGGGCTCATAGGTGCATGTGTCTCTGTCATCTGTCTTCCTCTCCCCGCTGTGTGTGTCTCTTCTCCCCTTTACGACACAACTCAGAAGGGATTAAGTTTAGGATCCACGCTACTCTGGTATGATCTCATTAACGTAGCAAAAGAAAACCCATATTTCCAAACAGGGTCCTATTTACAGGTACAGGGGTTAGGATTTCAACACATATTTTGGGGGGCCCAGTTGAATCCATAACATACCTGTACGGCAGCTGCAGTATCACAGGGCTTCATCTGTGCTGGGTTATTTCCTTGGTTCTTTGTTAATGGGCTCTTTCAGCGGCGTAAGAATAACTAGACCCACTTTAAATTCACAGTCATTAAGGGAAAACATGAACAACTGCCATGTCCCATCCATTCTAAGATGTACCTTTTCTTTCACATTTTAACATCTTTGAAATTAGGATGCATTTTACAATTGATGGCATCATATGATTGACAGCATGTTTTTTTCTTGTTGGTGTGTTAAACAATGGTGCGTCTTACAGTTGACATCCTAGATTTGATGACGTGGACCTTTTGAGAGGCATGTGTAATCCCACTGAGTTTTTCCTTTGCTTGAATGCTGTATGTTGGAAGTTATTTTGTATTCTTTATATTTGGGTTAGGAAGAGAAATAAAAGCCAATATTTTGTTTTCTAAGTACTTCATTGTTTTTAAAATCATACAAGTAATACCATGCTTATAAGTGTTTTTTCCCCCCAGTATAGAGAATTATAGAATAAAAGGTGAAGGTCACCTTTATCTGCCTCCCAGCTCCCCCTGGTTTCCCTAGTTTTCTTCCCCAGAGGTTTGGGCTATATTTTCTTGGATGTTTTTCTCCAGAAACTCTCTATTAAAGATGCCTGTGGTTTTCATGGATCCTTCAAGTTGCCTTTCACTATAGTAAACAGAATTGTGACAGTTGAGTATAATAGGGAAGAACGTTATCTGTGAACGGTGCTCTCTTTTGATCATATTAAGATTAAATTTACTGTTTCACTTATTCTCTATGATATGGTTTTCCTAGAAGTAGTCTGTATAAATGAATCATTGTAGCTGAACTACTTCAGCTCTTAATACAGAGCATAAAATACAAGAAAAAAATGTGACTTGGTAGCCTTCAATTCCATGTTCAGGAGAAGGATTCTGTACATCATTTCCTTCTAATTAACCACTGACTTTGTCAATGGGATAAACAGTTCCCTCTTCAACTCTCTGGCTACAGCAGTTCATTAACTGATCTTCCTGCATCTAGTTGGCCGTCCTTCAAAACCTCTCCTCCACGGCTTGTTGTTATTAGCTGCTGTTGAGTCGCCCCCCTACTCATGGCAACTCTATGCACAATAGAACAAAATGCTGCCTGGTCCTGCGCCGTCCCCATTGTTGGTTGCAGGTTGGACTGTTGTGATTCATAGGGTTTTCGGAAGTAGATTGCCAGCCCTTTCTTCCTAGTTCACCTTAAGTCTGGAACCTCCACTTAAACCTGTTCAGCATTATAGCAGCACAAAAGCCTCCACTGAGAGATAGTGACTACCCAATGAGGTGCATCAGCTGGGACTCGAACCTGGGTTTCCCACATGGAGGATGAGACTTCTTCCACTGAACCACCAGTACCCTCTTACATTACCGCTAAACAAACAAACAAAAAAAACTGCTGCCATCAAGTTGATTCTGACTAATAGCTACCCTATAGGACAGAATAGAACTGCCACATGGGGTTTCCAGGCTGTAAATGTTCATGGAAGCAGACTACCACATCTTTCTCTCGTGGAATGGCTGGTGGGTTTGGACTGCCCACCTTTTGGTTAGCAGCTGAGCGCTTAACCACTGTGCCAGGAGGGCGTCTACTCCACCACTAGAGCTATCAAAACGCACATCCTACCATTTCGCCTTCTACTGCCATCCCTGGAGTGGCTCCTCTTGGTTTTTAGAGATAGCATAAAGACCCAGATCTGGAGTGTTGGCCCCCCGCCTCACCTCCTGATTGTGTCCCCTGCTCTCTGCGTCCCAGGTCTACCTTTGTGTCCCTGACTTTCACCCTTTTCCTCTTGGTCTCGTTAGCTTCCTTTGTTGTACTCTTTTGCCGTGGGCTTCTCTCTTGCAGAGTGCTCATCTTAGTTCATAACACTGTGTTCATTGCTGTGACTGTTGGTGTAAATGTCCGTCTCTCCTGATGTCAGCTCCATGATCCGAGGGACTGTGTTTTTGCCACCGCTGCACCCACCTTGCCTAGTGCACTAACTGGCGCTTGATGAGTGTTCAAAGAAAATCTGTTGATTGAACGATTTAATTTTTGTTGTTTCTTTGGTAGAGCTGAGGAGTTTGTAGGTAGGGAGTTGATAATATCAGAGGATTAACCTGAACACCTAGACTTGGTGCCCTGGAAGTTTGATTTTTAGCCATAAGTAAAACTTAATTAAACTGGAAATACTCTAGTGCTTCATCATTCTTTATTGAGATTCGTTTAAAGTTGAACTTTATGGTACCCAGTAGCCTGAGTTTATGTTAAGAGGGAACAAGCAGGTCATATAACTTTTTATTGTCCTTTTGAACAAACAGTGGTTCCAAATGAACAGATAGGTGGATTTCTGAAAATAAGAAGCTTGAAATAAACTGTTCTCTAACTGATATTTATTTTATTCTAGAACATGGTCCAAGACAATTCCTGGGAAAGTTGAATTCTTCTCTAGTGAGGGTTCAGACACATCTATACCCATTCCAGTAGTGCCACTACAGGGTGTGGACGACTCCTACCCACCCCAGAAGAAGTCTTTCATGATGCTCAAGTACATGCATGACCACTACTTGGACAAGTATGAATGGTTTATGAGAGCAGATGATGATGTTTACATCAAAGGAGATCGTCTGGAGAACTTTCTGAGGAGTTTGAATAGCAGTGAGCCCCTCTTTCTTGGGCAGACAGGACTGGGCACCACAGAAGAAATGGGAAAACTGGCACTTGAGCCTGGTGAGAACTTCTGCATGGGGGGCCCAGGGGTCATCATGAGCCGGGAGGTCCTCCGGAGAATGGTACCGCACATTGGGAAGTGTCTCCGAGAAATGTACACCACCCATGAGGACGTGGAGGTGGGAAGATGTGTCCGGAGGTTTGCAGGGGTGCAGTGCGTCTGGTCTTACGAGGTAAGAACGGAATTCTTTACTGTGGGAAAACTGTTCATTTTGTTGTAAGCTTTGAAGCAATCATAGGAAACTCATCATAACATCTCTTTGGAGGTTTAAAGTTGGTACTAAGTTATTCTGCATTCCCAGCCTTCGTTTTTCTGTTTGGATTCCCCTTACTGCCTTTTCTCTCTGCTTTCAGAGTGCACCCTCCATACTATTTTCTTTACGCTTTCTCCTGATACCTTAGTTAGCAAACTGGTATTTGAGGCCCAAAGTAAAGATATGGTTTGCTGAAGGTTACAGCAATATTTTTATGATTATTCAGAAAGCTCATCTGATTTCTGCTTACTCCACAGATGTGATGCAAGAGTGTAAAGTTAGCTTCCCCCATTCTCCCAGAGGCCTGACTTCTCATCTGGTCACGTTGACCCACAGATTAGAAACTTAGATGTTTTGAATTTATAAAATGGTTATTGATGTAAAAGCCAGTAGGAGGACTTGGCTTTGCGTTGATTGTAAACCTTGACGTTTTAGACAGTTATGTAATCTGTAAGTTTACAGTATAGACAGTTTATGGTATCTGTAAGTTGACCCTTTCAGAATGGGTGGTAGGCAGTTTCTGGATTATTTTGACACTGGAAAGAGACGTTTTAAAGGGAGTCTGCTTGTAGACATTTTCTGCTGAATAGTTCTAGAGAATATGAGTTTGCATTTGACTTTTCAGTGTTTTTACTGGCAGATGTGCACCTATTGCCTGAAGTTGCAGGATCTGAAATCCATCAGACTGAAAAGAATTATTTAGGCTGTGTTGTGTTTAGATTGCATTGTGTTATATTAAACTATTGATAGTGTGAGGAGTAGAGGAAATCGTTAGACCTTTTTGTCCAAGAAAAAGAAATATGCCTTCTGATGTAATCGGTTAGCTTTTTTCCTGAGTTAATTTTCTAAGGACTCAAGAGAAGTGTTCCTGCCTGTACTTGCCTTCTCTCGAGACTTGCTTTTAAATGTCTTCTAACCACTCTCTTTCTTTTCAACTTTTGGCGAAGTGGACATGTTCAGGTGTGCTTCAAGTGGTCTTCCTGTCATTTCTAATTATAAATTCAACAAAGATAAGTTTAAGTCGTATATGCAGTGTGACCAGAGCAAACCCTTTAATCTCTTTGTGCACCCCTTGATTGCTCACTTACTCCAGGGGATCTTTTGGTTGTCACAGATTTTTTTATTTTCCTTTTCTTTTTAATAGTGTAAAAATGCCAACAAGGAAAGCTGTTTGGGGATCTCATGCAGTTTAAAGCAGACTGTGACTGTCTCATTTCTTCATTTTCCTCATACTAAATTAAGTAGTTGTAACTTTAACATATTTCATTGTGTTTAAAATATGTAATGCTTTGTGCATTTTGGAACATGTTAGTCTGCCCCTGATTTTGAGACGCTAGCCTTCTGCTGCAGTTTAGTAGAGGATAGGCTACTGTTGAGAAGAATTTTAAAAAGAATGTCTTCGTGTTGTTGTAGTGCCATATCTTATATACACTGTTTAGAGAGACACCAGTAGAGCCAGTATCTTGAGTTTTATGTAGAGCTTTGACCTAGCATCAGTGCCAAGATGTAGTTAGAAAGTATTGTCCTGGGGCTGCAGGGGTTGGAAGGTGGTTTTCTGGCTAGTTCTACACTATTATGGTAATCACCATAGGTTTATAATATTCTAAGCACTGGTGCCTAGAATCATCCTGTTAGAATCTAGGAGCTGCTCGTAGACTTGATGCTCCCAGTAAGTGACTTTATTAGCTAAAGGACCTGGTTGGCAGGGAAGCTCCCCCTTGGGTAGCTTAGCTTCCCATCTCCCCAACTAGGGAGCTCATCAGCGAGTACTCTCGGACAGAGGGGAGTCTCCCTAGGAGTGGGGCAGTCCACTTCTGGTGGGTCCCAGCTTCTTTTCACTCCTTTACTGCCTGTGGTGACAGAGCTTTACTAGATCTTGCATGATTGCTCTCCTTGATGATTGTACCACTTGCCTTCCCACCAGCGTACCTTAGAGCCTGTCTTTCTCTTTTGTGAGTTGCCTGTTCATAGTCTTGGCCCATTTTTCTATTGGAATGCTGTCTTATAGTCTTGTTGGAGTGCTTTATTCTGGATGCAGAATATCTTCTCCCAGTCTGTGGTTTGTCTTTTAACTTTAATTGTGGTATTTTTTTTATTTTACGGAAATTGTAATGTTAAGTGTAGTCAAATTTATCATTCTTTTCCCTTATAATTTGTGTCTTTTGTGTCTTGTTAAGGGAATAAATTCTTCCTTCTCTCGGGTCACAAAAATTTCCTCCTGTATCTTTCTGTAAATTTAAAGTTTTGCCTTTTGCATGCGGTTCTTTATCATTATTATTTTTAAGAATTATATCTACTGGAACACCATTTTATTAGACCTTTTATTTATATTTTTAAGTGCTTCTAACCTGAGTCATTATTAGGATTCATTATTGTGTTCACCTTTCAGGGGAGATTAATCTTTTATGTGGATGAAGAACTTTTATTAACCTTCCTGTAAATCTAGTTTCTCAATTAATTCTCACATTATGAGAAGTTATTGAAGTGGAGTTTTGTGTTAAAGACAATTGTGTTAAGCTTTAAGTCTTGGAAGGTACTTATTTAGCTGTATTATAAACCTAGCCGTAGGTGTAATTTTTTTTTTTTTTTGGTAGTTAGAAATAATACCTTGGGATTATATTTATATAATTAAAATGACTTGTGAGAAACAACTGTCAAAATAAAAATTCAGATTTATTTCTAAGCTTGTTTGGATTATTATTGATGATTACTTATTAATAAATGGCTTTTTTCTTTTTAAAAAGCAACTTTTTATTTGGAGATAACTCGTAAAAGTTACAAAAAGAAAACAGTAGTACAAAGAATCTTTACCCAAATTCACCTGTTGTTAGCATTTTATTCCATTTGCTTGTGCTCCTGAACCTTACCCCTGCCCCCCGCCTTTTAAGAGTCAATTATATCCATCATGACCCTATCTTAAAATACCTTGAATGTGGTTTGACTAAGTATAGGGAAATTCTCATATAAAACCACAGTACAGTTATCAACTTAAGTAAGTTTAACATGGATACTTTTTTTTTTTTTTTCTTAATTTGTGTTTTAGGTGACAGTTTGTAGCGCAAATTAGTTTCTCGTTCAAAAATTTATACAAAAATTGTTTTGTGACATTGGTTGCAATCCCCACAATGTGTCAGCACTCTCCCCCTTTCCCTTTACACTCTGGATTCTCTGTGTCCATTCATTGAGTTTTCCTGTCCCTTCCTGCTTTCTCATCTTTACTTTTGGACAGGTGTTGCCCGTTTGGTCTCATGTACTTGATTGAACCAAGAAACACGTACCTAATATGTGTTATTGTTTGTTTTCTAGGCCTGTCTAATCTTTGGCTGAAAGGTAGACTTCAGGAGTGGCTTCAGTTCTGAGTTAGCAGGGTGCCCGAGGGCTATAGTCTCAGGGGTTCCTCCAGTCTCTGTCAGACCAGTAAGTCTGGTCATCTTTTGTGAATTTGAATTTTGTTCTGCATTCTTTCTCCCACTCTGTTTGGAAGCCTCTGTTGTGATCCCTGTCAGAGCAGTCATTGGTGGTAGCTGGGCACCATCTAGTTCTTCTGGGCTCAGGCTGGTGGCGGCTGTGGTTCATGTGGTCCATTCATCCTTTGGACTAATATTTTCCTTCTGTCTTTGGTTTTCTTCATTCTCATTTGCTCTGAATGTGATGGGACTAATAGATGTATTTTAAATAACTGCTTGCAAACTTTTAAGACCCCAGACGCTACTCACCAAAGTAGGATGTGGAACATTTTCTTTATGAACTGTATTATGCCAGTTGACCTAGATGTCTCCTGAGACCATGGTCCCCACCCCTCAGCCCTAGTAACTCTGTCATGTGAGGTGTTTGGATGTGTCTCGGAAACTTCTATGACTTTGCCTTGGTCAGGTTGTGCTGATTTCCCCAATATTGTGTATGGTCTTTCCCTTTACCAAAGTTAACACTTGTCTACTATCTAATTAGTATTTTCCTCTCCTCACCCCTCTTTCCCTCATAACCACCAAAGATTGTTTTTTTCTGTGTGTAAATCTTTTCTTTGGTTTTTATAATTGTGTAATCTCTTACAGTATTTGTCCTTTTGTGATTGACTTACTTTATATAATGCTCTCCAGAGTCATCCATATTGGGAGATGTTTCCTGAATTCATCATTGTTCTTTATTGTTGTGTAGTATTTCATTGTGTGTA
This sequence comes from Trichechus manatus latirostris, assembly GCF_000243295.1. Taxonomy (NCBI): domain Eukaryota; kingdom Metazoa; phylum Chordata; class Mammalia; order Sirenia; family Trichechidae; genus Trichechus; species Trichechus manatus. The sequence continues at coordinate 11,896,312 of NW_004443955.1, forward strand.
TGTACCATAATATGTTTATCCATTCGTCTGTTAATGGGCACCTAGGTTGTTTCCATCTTTTTGCTATTGTGCATAATGTTGCAGTGAACATAAGTATGCATATATCTATTTGTGTGATGGCTCTTACTTCTCTAGGATATATTCCTAGGAGTAGGATTGCTAGATCATATGGTATTTCTATTTCTAACTTTTTAAGGAGGCACCATATCGTTTTCCATAGTGGTTGTCCCATTTTACGTTCCCACCAGCAGTGGCATAAGAGCTCCAAATGCCCTGCAACCTCTCCAACATTTGTTATTTTCTGTTTGTTTGTTTGGTTTTTGATTAGTGCTGGTAGTATCAGGGTGAGATGGTATCTCATTGTAGTTTTGATTTGCATTTCTCTAATGGTTAATGATCGCAAGCATTTCCTCACGTGTCTGTTGGCCACCTGAATGTCTTCTTTGGTGAAATGTCTGTTCATATCCTTTGCTCATTTTTTGATTGGATTATTTGTCTTTCTGTTCTTGAGGTGTGAAGTATTCTATAGATTTTAGAGATTAGACCCTTGTCGGATATGTCATAGCCAAAATTTTTTTCCCAGTCTGTAGGTTCTCTTTTTGCTCTTTTGGTGAGGTCTTTTGATAAGCGTAAGTGTTTAATTTTTAGGAGCTCCCAGTTATCTAGTTTATCTTCTGGCGTTTGTGCATTGTGAGTTATGGTTTGTGCATTGTGAGTTTGTATTGTATTTATGCAGTGTATTAGGGTCTGTGGAGCCCTAGTGGCGCAGTAGTTAAGTGTTCAGCTGCTAACCATAGAAGGTCGGCAGTTCGAATCCACTCGCTGCTCCTTGGAAACCCTATGGGGCAGTTCTGCTGTGTCCTGTAGGGTTGCTATGAGTCAGAATCAACTCAGGGGCAACGGGTTTTATTAGATCCCCTCGTGTTGTCCCTGTTTTTTTCTTCCATGATCTTTATCACTCTAGGTTTCATATTTAGGTATTTGATCCGTTTTGAGTTAGTTTTTACATATGGTGCTAGGTATTTGTTTCATTTTTTTACATCCAGTTTTGCCAGCACCGTTTGTTAAAAAGACTGTCTTTTCCTCATGTAATTGACTTTGGTCTTTTGTCAAAGATCAACTGATCATAGGTGGATGGATTTACATCTGGGTTTTCAGTTCTGTTCCGTTGGTTTATGTGTCTGTCATTGTACCAGTCCCAGGCTGTTTTGACTACCATGGCTGTATAGTAGGTTCTGAGATCAGGTGGTGGGAGGCCTCCTACTTTGTTCTTTGTCTTCAGTGATGGTTTGCTTATCCTGGGCCTCTTTCCTTTCCGTATACAGTTGGTGATCAGTTTTTCTGTCTCATTAAAGAACGTCGTTGGTATTTGGATCAGGATTGCATTATATCTGTAGATCTTTGAATAGAATTGACCTTTTCACAATATTGGATCCTCCTATCCATGAGCATGATGTGTTTTTCCATTTATGTAGGTCTCTTTTGGTTTCTTGCAGTAGTGTTTTGTAGTTTTCTTTGTGCAGATCTTTCATGTCCCGATTAGATTTATTCCTAAGTATTTTATCTTTTTAGGGGCTATTTTATTTTATTTTTTTCACCTCTTTTTAAAAATTTTTTTTTCCCATACAGAAATTTATATATACATTGTTACGTGACTCTAATTGCTCTCCACATACTGTCACAGCACACTCCTCCTTTCCACCCCTGATTCCCCATGTCCGTTCAACCAGCTCCTAACCCTCTCTGCCTTCCCATCTCACCTTAGGACAGGAGCTGTCTGTTTAGTACCTTGTATCTACTTGAGCTAAGAGGCACATTCCTCACAAGTATCACTTTATGTCCCACAGTCCCATCCAATCCCTGTCTGAAGAGTTGGCCTCAGAAATTGTTTTAGTTCTGGGCTGATAGAGAATCCAGGGGCCATGCTTTCTGGGGTTCATTAAGTCTGGTCTTCTTACTAGAATTTGAGTTCTGCACCCCACTTTTCTCCTGCTCCATCCAGGACTCTCTGTTGTGTTCCCTGTTAGGGCGGTCAGTGGTGGTAGCCAGGCACCATCTAGCTCTTCTGGTCTCAGGCTGATGAAGTCTCTGGTTTATGTGGCCCTTTCTGTCTCTTGGGCTGCTACTTTCCTTGTGTCTTTGATGTTCTTCATTCTCCTTTACTCCGGGTGATTGGGACCAATTGATGCATCTTAGATGGCCACTTGCAAGCGTTGAAGACCCCAGACGCCACTCACCAAATTAGGATGCAGAACATTTTCTTAATAAGCTTTGTTATGCCAGTTGACCTAGATGTCCCCTGAAAGCATGATCCCCAGACCCTTACCCCTGCTACTGTGTCCCTCAAAGTGTTCGAATGTGTTCAGGAAACTTCTTAGCTTTGGTTTAGTCCCGTTGTGCTGACTTCCCCTGTATTGTGTGCTGTCCTTTCCTTCAGCTAAGATAATTCTTATCTACTATCTAGTTAGTAAATACCCTTACCCTCTCTCCCCACCCTTGTAACCATCAAAGAATGTTTTCTTCTGTGTTTAAACCTTTTCTTGAGTTCTTATACTAGTGGTCTTATACAATATTTGTCCTTCTGTGACTAAGTTCACTCAGCATAATGCACTCCAGATTCCTCCATGTTATGTTTCACGGCTTCATTGTTGTTCTTTACCGTTGCATAGTATTCTATTGTGTGGAACAATTAGGGTCACATAACAATGTATGTATAAATTTTTGTATGAGAAACTAACTTGAGCTGTAAACTTAAACCTTTTTAAAGCACAATTAAAAAAAAAGTCCCAGTAAACTTAACAGAACTGAAACCATACAAAGTATGTTCTCCAGCCATAATGGGATAAAATTAGCCTGCTATAGTATTCATGGATTCACTTTCTCTAATTTTTTACTTTCCCCTCACCCCCTTACCACTCACTGCTGATATAGTCTTTATATAAACCCATTGCCTTCAGGTTGTTTCCGACTCATAGTGACCCTATAGGAGAGAGTAGAACTGCCTGGTAGGGTTTCCAAGGAGCAGCTGTGCATTCGAAGTGCTGACCTATTGGTTAGCAGCCGTAGCTCTTAACCACTGCATCACTAGGGCTCAAATCCTTATATGGTAGCCTGTTTTTGGAGGTGACTGACTGATTTGTCATTTCAAATCTGTTGTCATTGTTAGGTGCCGTCCGTTGTTTCTGACTCATAGCAACTCTGTGTATAACAGAACAAAACGTTACATGGTCCTGTACCATTCTCACAATAGTAGGTGTTTGGAAATTGAACCATTACACTTGCTGAATGAAAGAATAGCTCTGCCTTGAAATAACACATAGCACGAGTGCTCAGTCTTTGGAACATCTGTTCTAGCCACTTAGGGGCCTGCCTGGCTCTCAGCTAGGTAAGGTTAACAGGCAGTCTAAAGGAGTGAGTAAGCTACCACTGTAACAGAAATCAGCCTCATGTTAACCAGCAGTTAAGAAATATTTCTTCTATTATTAAATAAAAAAAAAAAAAATCCCAGGCTTCTGATGTAAGGATGTTCAACATTCCTTTATAAGTCAGTCAGACTAATAAGGAAGACCTTCTCTTTTTATATCTTTTGCTCTAAATCTCAATTTCCCTTGATGATATGCTTTCCTGTAAAAAACATCATTGATCTCACTCATCCCTGTACATTTTTATATTTAAAATCAGTATCAGGGTTCTGCACTTTTAATTGCTCTCCAGCTATTTCATGAACATACGTCTGTGTCTCCTCAACTAAAGTCCTTCAGGGAAGAAAAAAAGGGAAAAGGCCATTCATGTTTGATTCTTCTACGTTTTTCCCACAGAGCAGTGCTGGGCCCATTAATGATTCCTTAACAGATACTTAACTGGTTAACTCAGAGCTTCACAACTGATGTGTCTTGGTATATTGGTGTGTCTCAGTTTCCAAGTGTGCCAAGGTAACAGTCCCTTCAGGTAGGGGGAATGGAGGGAAGGGGTAGCAGCGGCCCTTGGGCAGTCCCTCAGTGTGTATCAGTGCCATGATGGGAAGAAGGTCAGGAAGCACTGGGCTACACGACTGATTAGAAATACTGGTGAAAAGAACTGGACATGGCCTGAATGTCCATAAAAAAAGCAAAGCTCTCTATATAACAAATGGAAAAATTTCCAAGAAATTTAAGTGAAAAACAGCAAGATGCAGATAGTATGTATAATATGCTGCCATTTTTGTAAAAGGGGGAAGATATATATGCTTACTTGCTGTATACGTACGTGATACCACTGGAAGGCCACACCATGGTGGCTGACTCGAGGGGAGCCCTTTTGAATTCTGAACCATGTGATGGCATTAGCTATTAAAAAGACAGTAGTTACTGAATCCATCTATGCTGAATTGCTGAATGCCTTTGGCTAGTATCCAGAGTCCTGAAAAGGTTGATTCCGGCAATTTTTGCCAGTGTTTTCACCTTGCTGTTACGGAGGAGAGATTTTTGAGCCCTTATTCTGCCATCTTCATTGATGTCACCTAAGATGATCCTTTATGGGGCCTTAGCTTCACAGCTTACATTTTTCTGTTTATGATGAGATAAATTACTCTGGTTATCCTTTTACACTCTGTTTAAGACGAAGGTATTATACCTTAAAAATTAGAAAGGCTGCCAACAAATTGGTTACAATATTCATTCATTTTTCAAATAAATTTTGAACATCTGCTGTTAGCCAGACACTGTTTTGGTTGGGGACACAGTAGTGAAGAAAGCAAAGGTCCTGCTCTCTTATACTCTAATGGGGCTGGGATGGGGTGCAGAAAGATAGTAAAGTAGAGTATGTGTTAAGGAACAGTGAGGTGACCGCTGTGACTGGAGTGCAGTGAGCAAGAGGGTGAGTCAGGAGCGATGAGGCCAAGTGGCAGAAATGTTGAAGGGAAACAAGGAAGTGGGTTGGGCGTTTGTTTGGATGCAAGAAGGCCTGGGCTTGAGCCTCAGTTCTTCGCTGAGCTTCACTCTTCATTAGCTATGTGATCTTGGGCAGCAAGTCACCTAACTCTTGGAACTTTTGTTTCCTTAAAAATGAGGTAAGGATAGAAATTGCCTACATCGTAGGATTGTTCCAAGGATTAGTTGAGATGATGCATATAATAAAGCACTTCACTAGTGAAATGGTAAGGGGGCTTGGGGGGCACCCTCAAGTATCTGAAAAACTTAGCCATTCAGAACTCATTCCCTAAGAACTCTGCCTACATTTTAACCTATGTAAACAAATTACTTGAATACGATTTAGTAACACTGTAGTCTTAAAAGGATTTCCTATTTTAACTTTTACTTTAGGGAAGACTATCTTGATAGAACAAATCAAAGTTTGCCTAAAATGGCAGTGTTTAGTTGCTTTGGATTTGTAAATATTTTGCTAGCAAAACAAAACATGCTACATGTGCATCTCTGAAATGGTTTTGCTGTTTGGTGGGAAAAGGAGTCTTGTGGTTGTGGGGAAGAAGCTGGGTTTAAAGGCAAATTGATATGCCTTCATTTTGGTAGGTGGGTGTTAAAGATACTGTAGGCTTTATATATTAGTCACCTTTCTTATTGAAAGATCATCACTAGGCATAGTTAGCTTACGTTTAGTTGACAGGAAAAATGCTCTGTAACACATAAGCGAGAGATGAGGTAGATGTATCATTCTTCTTAAGGTAAGCTGAATAGCATTTCCTATATAGTTGAAAAGATTAATTGAGATCACTCCCACTCCTGAAGTAGAGTTGATAATCATCTATCTTTTAAAGCATATATCAGTATTCAAACACTATGGAAGCCATTTTGAGGTAATAAGAGTAAACTAAGAACTTATTATCAATATGTGAAAGTAAGCCAACCCATATGTAAAATACCTCATTCCCTAATCAGCAATACCCATTGTCAGGGCAAATAGTGTAAGCTATGTGGCAAAGTATGGAGGGACTATGGAACAGTTAGAGCTGGGTAGGATGAATTGGGCGGGGGAGCAGTGGGGAGGAGGCTTTGATTGTCTGGGTCAACCCCTTCTCTAAAGGCAGCTGGGCTTCTAGACTATTCTTAACAATCAGGATGGTATCCTTTCACATTTTTAAGAGGTCTAGGGATGGCAACAGCAAAGTTTTTTTAAAGGTTTTAATTCCATTATTTAATCACCTTTATGGAGCTGCTAAGACTTTCTGGCATTTGAAAATTAACAAGTGAGGGAAGGAAGGCAGTGAACCTGGTAGAATCAGCAGTTGTTGGCTAAGGCACTGTTGTTGGGGCCAGGAAGAAACAAAATTGGAGATAAAGTCACAGGAGGGTTACAAGTATGTTGTGGATAGATCAGTGTTTCTCAGACTTGAATGATATGTAGACCTTTTTCTCAATAGGAACTCTGCGTGTGTGTGTGTGTGTGTGTGTGTGTGTGTGTGTGTTTACTTCAGGTATTAGCATTGCTCTTGGATCTTACACCAGGCTGGAGTTCGTCAAAAGGAGACCATCTGCAAGAGAATCATTTGAGGTGCTTGTAAAGAGCAAATTTCTAGGCCCCAAACCCAGAACCAGAATCTTTGTGGGCAAAGTCGGATGATCTGCATGGTTCAGAGGCTTTGCCGGTGATTCTTATACTTGCTGATGTCTAGGAGCCATTGTTGTAATTTATACTCTTAAAACATTTCTTACAATCTGGTGATGTTTTGGGACGATGTAGAAGCCGAGCTTTCGTTTTTGTTACTTGGCGTCATCTCGTTTACCCCTCTCCTGTGCAGAGTTGATGTTGATCTTTCCAGAAAGTAGCTTCTAGTCAGGTTGGTAGGGGAGGCTAAGTTTGGCACACTTGTCCTCCTGATCATAAGAGTGATGGGCTAATTCTTCACTATTAGTTGTTCCATTTCCTCCTTCCTCTGAGTCGTGTTAGTTGTGATGAGTTGGGTAGCCAAATGAAAGTCAGTAAAGGTGAGTGGTGGTCGGCAGTAAATCTGAGTAACAGCAGAGAAAGAGCTGTGTTACTTGAGATGGTGTAACTTTTGGCCAGAGATTAGAGTGACAGACACTTTAAAGCTAAAACTAGATGATAAAGTATCTTTTTGTCTCTGCAGTTGATGGTTTCACATATGTCTGTTTTTGTGGTCTGGTTGTAAATCTTTCTCAAACCTCAGCTTTTGTTAGTTGTCACGAACCATAATGCCAAACTTGTTTATTAAACGAATTGTAATAAAAATAAGTAGTTACATAATATGTATTAATAAACTGTGGTGGTTTTCACATACCTCCACAAATTCTTTGATACTCTTCCCTCTACGAGGTGGGCTTAATTTCCTTCCCCTTGAGTGTGGGCTGAACTTAGTGACTCATTTCTCATGAATAGAGAAGGGAAGAGGAAAAATAACTGTACAGTGGGGAATCCTGGTAGACAGCACCTTCTAACCCAGTGATCAAGGTTAACATCACCAGTGCTGTGTCATAATGATATCATGTACTCCTTGATGCATGAGATGAAAGGGCACTGTGCCTCTGTGTTATTCTTCCCCCAAATCTGTAACTCTAGTCTCATTATTAGAAAACATGAGACAAATCCAGATGGAGTGACATTCTACAAAATACCTGACAAGATTCTTCAAAAGTGTCAGAAACTGTCACAGGTTGGGGGAGACCTGGCAGACGTGATCGCTCAATGCACTGTGGGATCCTGGACTGGATCCCAGAGGAGCAAAAGGATGTCGATGGAAAACTAGGGAAATCTGAGTAAAGTCTATAGCTAGTTAACGGTGTACCAATGTTAATTTCTTGGTTGTGCTGTGTGTACCCGAGTTATGTAGGATGTTAACATTAGAGGAAGTAGGATGAAGATATGAGAACTCCCTCTTGTCTTTACAACTCTTCTGTAAATCTAAAATTATTTAAAAATGTAGTTAGGACCCAGAGATGCTCTAATTCGACACAGAAGTGGTGCTGGTGTCTGCTGTTGTTCACACTGGCCGCTCAGTGCTATAGGGAGAGTGGCTAGCGCAGCGGGAGACGAGATCTTCCGTGACTGTAAGTGGATATATTGTGCAGAATGTGATTTTTAGCTTATTGACTTCTAGGAAATCTAAGACAGAGAGGTCTTTGTTTGCAAGGGCTGCAGACTTCTAACCTTTATAAAGAGCTTATCATTTGAGCAAGCTTATAATGTACCATGTTATTACTGTAAGAAATTTATAATGGGACCGTTACAGGAAAACTTTTCCCTGGCTAAAAAGGATCTTTCAGCATTCACTCAGCAATTTAATGCTAACACTTTTGCTGACGTCGTCCTGGTTAACCCTGTAGTGTTTCGATTCTGTGTTTTCTGTCAGTGAACCCTTGCAGGGATAAAGAAATCAGCACAAAGTTATTTTCTTTGATGCCTAGCATTTATTTTCAAAGCTCTTTCTTTGAAAATACTGTGTTACTTTTCCTTTTGTGCATAGTAACATGTCCCTGCATTCTCCCTCCGTAGGAACACTGACTGATGTTTTTTTTAAATTGTGCTGAAAATATATACAACAAAAGATTCTCCAGTTCAACAATTTCTACATGTATAATTCAGTGACATTGATTACATTCTTCATGTTGGGAACACTGATTTTACTTTTCTTTTTAATGGTGTGGTTTGGGGCAGAAAGAGAGTACTGTCTTATTTATTGTTACCACCTGAGGAGTTTGTTTACCTTTTAAACCAGTTGCTGTTGAGTTGATTCCAACTCATAGTGACCCCACGTATGTTGGAGTAGAACTGTGCTTCATAAGGTTTTCAGTGGCTGATCTTTTGAAGTACATTGCCAGGCCTTTCTTCTGAGGCACTTCTGGGGGGACTTGAACTTTCAGTCTTTCAGTTAGCAGCAGAATGCATTAACCATTTGCATCACCCAGGGATCATGAGTCAGAGTCGACTTAACAACAACTGGTTTACCTTTTTGGTGTTTATAAATTGATTCTGTAATAATTTAGAATTCTGGTTGTATTATTAGGGTAAGATGAATATGGACGTTGAAATATCCCAGATAATACAAATGTAAATTAAATTTTTTTAGTGGTAAATTCATTAAAAAACGACCTCTGTTGCTACTGTGTGACAGGCTTTGTTCTAGACACTGGGGGTGCAGCAGTGAGCTCACAAAGCCCCCGCTCTCAGTACGCATTTACTTTCCATGGGGTTTGTCAGGCAATAATGCTGGGTGACGCTAAGCCCTCTACAGAAATACAAGCCTGATAAGGGGATGGAGAGTGATGGAGGCGGTGGAGGGTGCCAGATGAGAGTGAGAAAGTGAACTTTGTTTCTTTCTGGGGGAGGACCATTTCAGGCTGGGGGAATGGGCATGCAAAGGCCCGAAGGCAGAGTGTGTGCTGTGTTCAAGCAGCAAGGAGGCCAAGGTGACTGGATCACTTGAGAGAGGGCCAGACCCCTTAAGGCCTCGCCCACGATCAGGCTTTGGGTTTTGTGTTGAGTGAGCTGGGAAGACCATGGCTTTGGGGCAGAGATGTGAAGTGATTCCTCGGGTTGGCACATGGAGAAGCAACTCCCAGGAGCAGAGTGGAAGCAGGAGGTTGGTTAGGAGACGCTGCTAGACAGGTGGGCTGGAGGAGAGGGTGGCTTGGACCAGGTGGAGCAGAGTGTCAGACCGTAGATGTGTTTTTTTGTTTTTTATAATGTATTTTATTTGTTGTCATTTAGGATATACACAGCAGAATATACACCAATTCAACTATTTCTACACGTACAATTCAGCGATATTGATTATATTCTTCAAGTTGTGCAAGCATTCTCATCCTCTTTTTCCAAATTGTTCCTCTCCCATTAACATAAACTCACTGCCTGCTAAGGTTCCTATCCATTCATTCGAGTTGCTTTTGTCAGTTTGATCTCATATAGATAGTTCTTAAAATAGCACAGTGCTCAAGGCAGACTTCTTTACTAGTGAAGCTATCTGTTTGGTTTTAAGAAGACTTCAGGGGATATTTTTGATTTTAAGGTTTAAAGTTTAAAGATTATCTCAGGGCAGTAGTTTCAGAGGTTCATCCAGCCTCTGTGGCTCCAGAAAGTATAGATTACATGGGAATTGGAAATTCTGTTCTGCATTTTATCCCTTTTGATCAGGATTCTTCTATAGAATCTTTGATCAAACATTCAGTAGTGGTAGCTGGGCACCATCCATTTCTTCTGGCCTCATGACAAAGGAGCCAGTTGTCATGGATGCAGTTAGCAACACATTGCATTTTCTCCTCCTAGTTCCTGACTGTCCTTCCTCTGTTTCTTCAGGTGAATAGAGAGCACTTGTGCCTTGGATGCCGCTTGGAAGCTTTCAAGGCTCCAAGCACTACACAGTGAACTAGGAGGTAGACCGGAAGCCCTAAACATGATACTAGGCCAGTTAACCGAGATGTCCCATGAAAGCATGACCCTAAACCTCCAAACCATGGAACCAAAACCCATGAGGTGTTCTTTTGTATATAAGCGGCCTCAGCAGCTGCATAGATGTGTTTTGAAGGTTGAGCTGACAGGATTAGATGTGGGGAGAAGGGTTGCCTCAGCAGTTGGAGGGATAGAGTTACCATGAAGGGAAAAACTGGGGAGAGTCCTCAGCATGCAGATGGTATTTAAGCCCAGAGAACAAATCATACCGCCTAGGGAGTTAGTGCGGAAAGAGGAAGTCCCAGGGCTGAGTCTGGATTTCCAGGGCCTAGAGGTCAGAGGGGAGGAGGATCCAGCAAAGGAGACTGAGTGAAGTAGAAAGAAAACCGTGTCTTTGATTTAGTTGCTTAGGCTTTCTTTGGAGTCCTTGGCTGGTGCAGACAGTTAAGCACTGGGTTACTAACTGAAAGGTTGGAGATTTGAGTCCTCCCAGGGGCACCTTGGAAGTCAGGCCTGGCGATCTGCTTCTGAAGGGTCACAGCCTTGAAAACCCAATGGAGCAGTTCTACTCTGCACACATGGGGTTGCCATGGATTGACCCTGCAGCAGCTAGTTGGTTAAGCTCTCTCTGAACACTCACCATCTGGGTGCTTGGTATAGATGGCTTGCAAAGTGGTAACATGGGAGATTTTTATCAAATGTGGACATTACCTTTCATAAAAAGTGATTTCCATGGTATGGGTAGACGAGGGTGGGAGGTGTGCTGACATAATGATGGGAAACATTTTATCCACTGAGGAGTGGTGTAGGGGACTGTACTTGAAATAGATCATGGGGTGGTTTACAATTAAACATTGAATCAATTAAACCTTTGTAACTTTTTTTTTGGAAGGCGGCAAGGTTTAAAGGACATATTATGCTTTTGGTATGGGGAGAAAACCCATTTAAACTGTGTTCTCCTAAGCCTCAGTTTCCTTTAAAACAAAGTTACTTGTCCAAGGTCGCACAGCTTGTCAAGTGATAGAGTCAGAGTTTGAATCCAGGCAGTCTGACTGTAGAGCCTACGATTATAACTGTAATGATTGCACTTTCTTTTTCCCTGTAATATGGCACTGCATTCTCTATTGGCAGTATTCGTTTGTAAAGAACCAATAAGGTGCATTTGTTGAGAATTTTAGATGAAGAGAAAATGTTCACAATTCTTACATTTCTTTGCTTGGTGTGGGATATTTTTAATATACTCATATTTAAGATAATGTTCAACTGATAGCAGTTAGACCTCATAGTGCTTTGTTAATTTTATTTGTTAGACTTTTGCCAAGCTGGTGTAAATAGCTAGTTTAAAGCAGTGAACCTTAACCCCCAAACAACCAAAAGAGGTGTTTGGTCCCCAGTCATCATATACACTCTAAGGGACTTTTCAGTGTAAAAGAGCAGTAGAACCAGCATGACTGGACCTTTACATTCATCCTAAAAGTTCTCAAAAGTTCTTTAAAGATGCTGGTTAGAATCTGCCACAAGAAGCCCTCTGAATTCTCTGGCCTTGATGAAGGTCTTTATTAAATGTATAATTGATTTTTTAGATAGTTTGGAAGATAGTAGTATTCTACCTTTATAGTTGATTTTTGTGTATAGTGTCCTGTGGTCATCAGTGTAAGAGAGAAAAAAACTGCCAGATCCTTGGTCGGAAATCTTAATTTTCTGTCATAGTTTTGTAGGAGGAATCCATAAGCATCAGTTCGATTTATATGCTGCTGTTGTTAGGTGCTGTTGAGTTGATGTTGACTCATAGCAACCCCATGTGACAGAGTAGAAACCCCTATAGGGGAAGGAGCCCTGGTGGCACAATGGTTATAAATGCTCAGCTGCTAACTGAAAGATGAGTGGTTTGAACCCACCAGCTGCTCCATGGGAGAAAGATGTGGCAGTCTGCTTCCATAAAGATTACAGCCTTGGAAACCCTGTGGGGCAGTTCTACTCTGTCCTGTAGGGTTGCTAGGAGTTG
>NW_004443955.1:11908754-11921231 GCF_000243295.1 Trichechus manatus latirostris
GCAGTCTGCTTCCATAAAGATTACAGCCTTGGAAACCCTGTGGGGCAGTTCTACTCTGTCCTGTAGGGTTGCTAGGAGTTGGAATCGACTTGACAGCAGTGGGTTTGGTTTTTATCTTTACGGAAGCAGATCACCAGATCTTCTCCTACGTAACTGCTGGATGGGTTCAAACTGCCAGCCTTTCCATTAGCAGCTGAGTGCTTAATCTTTGCACCATCAGGGCTCCTAAAGTGTGTGTAGCGGGTTGAATAATGGCCACCCAAAGATATCAAGTCCTAATCCCTGGAATTTATAAATGTTACTTTATTTGGAAAAATGGTCTTTGCAGGTATGTTTAATTTAAGGATTTTGAGATGAGGTTACCCTGGGCTATCTGGCTGGTGCCTAAATACCACCACCGGTGTCCTTATAAGAGAGAGGCTAAGGAAGGTAACACAGGCACACAGAGGAGTAGAAGACAGGCAGAGATTGCAAGCCCAGGAGTGCCTGCAACCACCAGATGCTGGAAGAGGCAAGAATGGATTTACCCCTAGAGCCCCTGGAGGGAGCTTGGCCCTGCTGGATTTTGGATTTCTGGCCTCCACAACTGTTGTTTTTAAGCCACCCACTTTGTGGCATCTGTTATAGCAGCCTCAGGAAACTAACACAGTATGTTATGTGGCCCCTCCAGAGCGGCAGGGACAGAGACTCCACAGTTCCTCATGTAACTGGGGCCTGAGGAAAACTGCTGTCTTTCTCATTAAACCTTCAACATCTCTGATACAGGGATGATCAAACCTTTCTCACAGGTTTGTTGTGTTAAGAACCTGGCACATAGTTAAGCAGCCAGTAATACTCATTCTTCTTGCTTGGTTTGTCTCAAGCAGTGATTCTCAAAGTGTGGTCCCCAGACCAGCAGCCTCAGCTTCACCTGGTGCTCTGCCCCATTTACCTCTTGCATCTCAAGTCAGCGCCACTGTGGCTCTCAGACTTGAGCATGCGTCAGAGTCACCCAAGGGACTTGTTAAAACAGTGCTGAACCCCACCCCGGAGTTTCTGATTCAGCAGGTCTGGGCTGAGGCCTGAGAATTTGCATTTCTGACAACTTCCCAGCTGATTCTGTGGTTCCTGGACCAGTAGAATCCTGGACTGATTCTACTGGTCCAGGATCCACACTTTGAAAACCCCTGGTCTAAGTTTGATGGTTTACAGAATGGAGAGTAGAAAGAGATTTTTGTTTGCTTGTTTTGTTTTTAAATAAACTTAATTTTAGAACAATTTTAGATTTGCAGGAGGATTATGCAGATAGTACAGAGAATTCCCATACACCCCACCCCCAGTTGCCCCTTAACATCTTATATGAACATAGTGTATTTGTTACGATTATTGAACCAGTATTGATACATTATACTTCATTCAGGTTTCCTTGGGTTTTTACCTGCTGTCCTTTTTCTATAGTCATGTCTCCTTAGGCTTCTCTTGGCTGTGAACATTTCTCAAGATTTTTCTTGTTTTTGATGACCTTTACAGTTTCAAGGCATATTGGCCAGGTATTTTGTAGAATGTTCCTCTATTGGGATTTGTCTGATATTTTTCTCATGATTAGACTGAGATTATGGAGTTTGGGGAGGAGAACTACAGAGGTAAAGTGCCATTCTCATCACATCATATCAAGGGTGTGTATTAACATGACTTATCACTGCTGATGCTGACCTTGATAACTTGGCTGATGTGGTTTGTCAGGTTTTTCCACTGTAAAATGGTCTTTTCCCCCTTTTTCATACTGTACTCTTTGGAAGGAAGTCACTGCGTGCAGCTCAGAGCATCTATATAAATTATTTGGAACTTTGCACAGGAAATTTGTTTCTTCTTTATTTACCCTATTTTTATGCAAATAACACATGCCTTCTATGTTTGTTTGCCTACCGGCCCCCTTCTCTCCCCCCAGGTATTTTTATAGGTGCAAATACCTCGGCAGGTGGGGATGGACATGGTTGGCAAACGTAGAAGACATGGGTTATTTGTGTAAAAATATGGTGTTTATTATATCAGTATAGACTCATGGCTATTTATAGTTCAGATTGTATACTACTTTATTTACTCTATTGTTATAAAATTGTTCCAGCTTTGACCATTGGGAGCTCTTTAAGTTGGCTCCTGTTTCCCTTTGACATACCCGCATTGTTGTGAGGTTGATTTTGTTTGTTTTTTAAACAATTTTCTTGCTTTCTGTCACCACAATATGCTCTTGGGTCATCTTGTATATTTTCTGCCACAATCCTAAAATCAGCCATTTTTCCAAGGAGCCCAGGTGCCTTTTGTTGGAGAATGGTATTAAAAATCAAGATGTGGATGCTAGGTGTCTTCCTTGCTACTGCAGTATCATTGCTTCTAGGCCCCTTCAGATGACAGAGCAAGGAAGTGTGTGCATGTGTATGTGTGTGTGCCTAACCCTTTTGTATACACATATTTATATGTAACTACCTATGTCAAGCTAAACATGAGTTCATACCAATGTCTCCAACTCTGATCCATTACCACATTGATCATTCTAGCCTTCACCCCTTGCTTGTCTGTAATCTCCCATTCCAGCAATACTGAGAATCCTGCCTCCCATCATCCACCCTCCATTTTACCTAATTGCTCAATTTTAGTATGCATGAATAGTGGTTTCAGAATTATCAGTCTGTATCCCCAGGGGAAACAACTTTCTCAACTAGAGTACTGTATTTTTTTTGCAAATAATGTGCCCACACCTACGATGAGTGGAAATGATGAAATTAAGTAAAACAGTTCTGGCATAACACAGTTGGCAAAAAAAAAAAAAAAGTATAATGCACGTGTAATTTGCATAAAAATACAGTAGTGTTTATGTACAGTTCCCTTTGCCTTCAGTTTTACAGATTCCGCTCACTTCCAAAGTTACTTAGGTCAGCCTCTTCCACGTACCTCCTGCAGTGAGATTGTTTCCTACATCTGCAGTAGTTAGATTGTTTTGTCACATCCTGCATTCCATCCCCTGACCTCCTAAATGATTTTTTAAAATTTTGTATGCCTTAAGATTCTCTCTTTGTGCTGTAAAGGTCTATGGGTTTTGACAAATACGTAGTGTCAGGTATCCACCATTACAGCATCCTGTAGAATTGTTTCACTGCCCTGAAAAATCCCTGTGCTTAGCCTATTTAGTGCCCTCTTCCCTGCTCCCTTCCCCTACTCGCCAGGCCCTTGGCAACCACTGATCTTTTTACCATCTCTGTAGTTGTACCTTTCCAGAATGTCATCTAATTGGAATCATACAGTGTGTAGCTTTTTCAGACTGACATCATTTACTCAGCAATGTGCATTTAAGGTTTATTCATGTCTTTTTGTGACTTGAGAACTCATTTCTTTTTATTGCTAAATATTCCACTGTCTGGGTGTACAGGAGCCCTGGTGGTGCAGTGGTTAAAATGCTTGGCTGCTAACCTAAAGGTCAGCGGTTCGAACCCACCAGGTGTTCTGCAGGAGAAAGATGTGGCAGTTGGCTTCTACAAAGATTAACAGCATTGGAAACCTTATGGGCAGCTGCACTCTCCTAGAGGATCGCTAGAGTTGGAATTGACTTTATGGCAATAGGTTATATTATATAGGTGTACCACAGTTTGTTTATCCATTCACCTACTAAAGGACATCTTGATTGTTTCCAGAGTTTGACGATTATTGATAAAGCTGCTATAAACATTCATGTGCAGGCTTTTGTGTGGGCATGAGTTTTCATGAGTTATTTGGGTAAATAGGTTTTTCTAGAAGTGCGATTACTGGATTATATGGTAAAACTGTGTTTGACATTGTAAGAAACTGCCAAACTGTCTTCTGAAGTGGCTGTTCTATTTTGCATTCCCACCAACAGTGAATGAGAGTTCCTGTTGCTCCACATTCTCGCCAGCAGTTGGTATTGTCAGTTTTTGTTTCTTATTATTAACTTTAGCCGTTCTAATTGGTATGTAGTAGTATCTCATTGTTTTAGCAAGAAGTGTTTAATGACCTATTTATGGTTTAGTCTAGGCTGGTTGTGCTCTTATTGGGTATTGTGATTCTAAGTTTATAATTTGGGCAAATGACTCTTCCCATGTTTTGTATTTTAATAATATTAAGCTTGGACATGTTTACGCTTGACTATAATGAGGATATGGAAAATTGTTGAACTGATCTTCTCTGGGGTTCGTTTTTTTTTTTTTTTTCCTGTTCGTTTTATGGTTGTTCATGTGCCTTAGGCATCTAGAATATTAATAGAGTACTTAACCTAATGGTAATGGAAAAAGTTTCTAAGACAAGTCTGAACAACTTATAGAAGATGATCACATTCCATGTTTTTTACCTAGGTGAGTATTAACTGGGAAAGATTCTGAAGAGATATTCATGAATAGTTCATTTATTCATACAGCAAGTAATTATTAGATGCCTAATTACTGTTTGATACTGAAAAACCAAACCCTCTCCTGCCCAGTCAATTCTGACTCACAGCGACTATTGTGGATTGAATTGTGTCCCCCAAAGTGTCAACTTGGCTAGACTGTGATTCCCAGTATTGTGTGATCGTCCTCCATTTTGTGATCTGGTGTAATTATCCTGTGTGTTGTAAATCTTAACCTCTGTGATGTTAATGAGGCAGGATTAAAGGCAGTTATGTTAATGAGGCAAGGCACAATCTACAGGATTAGGTTGTATTTTGAGTCAATCTCTTTTGAGATATAAAAGTGAGAAGTGAGCAGAAAGGAGAGGGACCTCATACCACCAAGGAAGAAGAGCAGGGAGTGGAGTATGTCGTTTGGACCTGGAGTCCCTGCACTGAGAAACTCCTAGACTCAAGGGAAGATTGATGACAAGGACCATTCCCCAGAGCCAACCAGAGAAAGAAAGCTTTCCCCTGGAGCTGGCTCCCTGAATTCAGACTTCTAGCCTTCTAAACTGTGAGAGAATAAATTTCTGTTTTGTTAAAGCCACCCATTGGTGGTATTTCTTTTATAGCAGCACTGGATAACTAAGACAGCAACCCTATAGGACAGAATAGAACTGCCCCATAGGGTTTCCAAGGAATGGCTGGTGGATTCAAACTGCCAACAGCTGCAGCTCTTAACTGCTGTGTCACTAGGGCTCGTTAATATGCGATAGTGGTGCTATATGGCAGGGGTACTAAGGTGAGTAAACATATCTATCCTTGCCATTGTGGTATTTAGCCTAATGGGAGAGACAGATGATTCTGTGATTAATTCATTCAGCAGAGACAATACTCAACAAGTACTTGTGTGCCTACTCCATGCCAGGGTGAACAACAGACAAAGTCTTGCCACTCTGGAGCTTAGACCCTTGCCAGGGAATCATTTTGTTAATTACAGCTTTGGTACTTCTCTAAAGACAAAGCCCGGAGAGCTGTGAGCATGTAGAGCAGGCAGATGTGATCTAGGCTGGGGGTCAGGGAAGACCTCCTTGAGGAACTGAGGTAGGAACTGGTATCTAAAGGATGAATAAGAAAGAGTTAAATAGGTACAGGTAGAGGGGGTGGGCGCAATGCGGGAGTGTTACAAGCAGAAATGGTGGCAAAATGAAGATAGTCAGATTGCAGGACCTGTATCAGTTCATTTTAGTTTTGTTTTTTCCCCCAGCAGGGTCTTCACACACACCCATCCCTTCATAGGTGAATAAAACACAGGAGCCCTGGGGGCACAATGGTTAAGCACTTGGCCGCTAACCTGCTAACTTAAAGGTTGGAGGTTGGAACCCGCCACTGCTCTGTGGGAGGAAGGACCTGGCGATCTACTCCCGTAGGAAACCCTATGGGGGCAGTTCTACTCTGTCCTGTAGGATTGCTACGAGTCAGAATCAACTCAGCAGTGCACACAACAGCATACTTGGACTTGCTTTCTGCAGATAATGCGTTTTTTTAAAACTACAGTTTTTACTGTCAGATAGAAACAGTATAGTCCAGTATAGAGTAAGAAACATTCCTTTTGTTTTAGCCAGGCAGTGAGGATCAAGAAAGCCCTGGTCATGCAGTGGTTAAAGTGCTCAGCTGCTAACCAGAAGATCAGCAGTTCGAACCTACCAGCCACTTTGAGGGAGAAAGATGGGGCAGTCTGCTTCTATAAGGATTTACAGAAACCCTATGGGGCAGTTCTACTCTATCCTTACAGGGTTGCTATAAATCGAATCAACTCGATGGTGATGGGTTTGGTTTTTGGTTTGGAGGGTCCAGGTGAGTAAGACAAGAACCCTACTTCAAGGAGCTGAGGCCCAAGGTTACATGGGTGACTTACCCATTGCCATTGAGTCGATTCCAACTCATAGCTTCCCAGTGGGACAGAGCAGCTGGTGGGTTTGAACCACTGACCTTCTGGTTAACAGCCAAGCACTTAACCACTGTACCACCAGGCTCCTTGGGAATGACTTAAAAAAACCCGTTGCCATTGAGTCAATTCCGACTCATAGTGACCCTATAGAACAGAGTAGAACTGCCCTATGGGGTTTCCAAGGAGCACCTGGTAGATTCGAACTGCTGTCCTTTGGTTAGCAGCCATAGCTCTTAACCATTACGCCACCAGGACTTAGAAGCCTGTAATAAGAATACTGGCATAAGAGTACTGTAAATCTGTTTACAGTTGTCTAGTGGGAGAGAGATTATAATAAGACCTTTTATCTCCTAACAGAGATAGGAACAGGTTGTTGCAGGAAATCAAAGGCAGACAGCTAGGGCTGGAGGAGTTGGGGGGTGAGGGAGCAGGAAGAAGTCTGTGTATGTGATGACTTACCCAGAACCTGTGGAAGAATACTATACCAGTCTGACAAGGGTGGGGATCTTCCAGGCAAAGGGAACAGTAAGTGTGAAGTCGTGGGGATGTGAGACAGCCTGACCTTTGTGGAAACTACAATGGCTTAATATGACTGGAGTGGTGGGAAATGAGACTCAGATGAACTAAGCTGGCTAGAGTTTATTTCAGGGGATGAAGGCATCCACATGCAGTCTGCTATATATGGACTGCCTTGATGTTTTAGCAAAAAAATTTTTTTACCTGATTAGCTAACGAGGAACCTAATCGGCCTTTGTGTGGAAAAGCTGAGCTTTCATATAACAGGTAAGGTAGTTCAATGAGGAGATTAAAGGCTGCCACAGCCTGTTTGAAGGGAGGTTTACGTGGCCATTACATTGGCTTACGTTGCCTTATTTACCCAGGGGAACTTGTGCAAATCAAAATCGTTCCATAATGTCGACAGAGGAAATCCAGACTAAATGCTCTTCATGATCTTGACAGGTAGAAACTATATGGAAGAAGTTGATGCAGAGTAGAGTGTATTTTAGTGTAGTTAAGAGGCTGTGTTGTAGAATGTTATTGAAGACATTTACTGAGCTACTGCTCAAGGACAACAGGACCCTGAAACCCAACTTGTTTAACCCCCAACTCGGTGAATTATAAATTTTTTTTCCTCTGAGCTTGAAACTTGGAAAAGTTATTAAAAAAAAAAGTCAGCAGATATATGATTTGTTTAGCAAAATACAAGAATTCAGACTTAAACAGAGTATATGGATTGAGCAGATGACACCTGTGAGTGGGACTTCAGGTCCATATGTCATGATTCCTTAGTCATCTAGTGCTGCTTGAACAGAAATACCACAAGTGGATGGCTTTAGCAAAGAGAAGTCCAAATTCAGGGCATCAGCTCCAGGGGAAGGCTTTCGCTCTCTGTTGGCCTTCTTCTCATCAGTGTTCCCCTGGACTAGGAGCTTCTCCACGCAGGGACCGTGGGTCCAAAGGATGTGCTCTGCTCCTGGCACTGCTTTCTTGGTGGTATGAGTTCCCGGTGTCTCTCTGCTCACCTCTCTTTTGTATCTCAGGAGATTACCTCAGGACACAATCGTATCTTGTAGATTCAGTCCTGCCTTACTAACACAACTGCCCCCCATCCTCCCTCGTTAACATCATCATAGAGGCAGGATTTACAACATGTAGGAAAGTCACACAATACCAGGAATCATGGCCCAGCCAAATTGATACACACATTTTTGGGGGGACATAATTCAATCCATGACACATCGCTATGTTACATGCCTCTGAGAGAGAAAAGGCTACCATCTATTAACTATGACAGGAGTCCCTGGGTGGCACAAACAGTTAAGCACTCACCTGTTAACTGAAAGGTTGGAGGTTCGAATCCACCCAGAGATGCCTGGGAAGAAAGCCCTGGCGATCTAATTCTGAAAGTTCATAGCCATTGAAAACTTTATGAAGCACAGTTCTACTCTGACACAGATGGGGTCCCTATGAATCAAGAGTCTATAGCCAGTGGTTTGGTTTTTTATTAATTATGACTCAGTGCTTTCTTATAATAATAAGACACATCGTAATTTTAAAGATGTTAAGATGTAAAAACTGCCTCTTGGAATGAATGAAATTTAGTACTGCTTACTAGCCTTTTGGAATATCAATGTGAAGAACTGCAGAATTAGAATAGACTGAACTCCTAAGTTTTGTCCCCCATCCCCGAAAACTCAGTACATGACTGATACATAATAGGTGTCCAATAATTGAATGAGTGATTGAGTGGATGGACAGACAAATGTAAATAAGCTAAGGGTTGAAGGTGTTAGGCAGACAAAGTATGTGGGGAAGGGTGTTTCAGGTAGCTCGAATTGGTAGAATTAAAGTAGTGAATTTGATAGAAACACGTTTGCTTATGTTATGGTAATAGTAATAGCTAAGATTTAACACTTAAGTGCTTGCTCCTGTTCTCAGCACTGTACATGTACTAACTCACTTTATCCTCTTAACCCTAGGAGGTAGATGCTGTTACTATCCCCTTTTATAGACAAGGAAACTGAGGCCCAAGGTCATACGGAAGTGACTTAGAAGTCTGTATAAGAATACTGGCATAAGAATGTTCTAAATCTGTTTAGAGTTGACAATAATTTTGATTAAAGAATTATTTTGGAAGAATTTACTTTTCTCTGTATTTTAAAATTATGTAAGATTCTGTGCCATGACAACTCCACGAAGGGCTCCAGAGATGGCGTTGCCTCGACCCCAGGGCAGCTGCCCCTGGCTCGACCTTGCCACCAAGAGATCAAGTAGCTGTTAAAGTTTGTGTACTTAAACCCCTTCATTTTTTATGGCGTTTTAAAATTAAATTTGCTCTACCTGATGTTGTAGGCTCATGTTGATAGTATACTCTAGAAAACCTTTTAAATTATTGGCTCTGAATTGTAGTCTTTATCTAATATTTTTAAGTCCTTGTGCATCATTCATATACCGAAGTATATAAAAATTTATTAAAATTACAGATAATTATGTACCCAATTGAGAAGTCAGTTATTTTAAGATGGCAGATGGCTTGCGGAACGAGATTGATGCAGACCTTGCTTCGTCAGTGTCTATCTTAAAAAGACATAAAAATTAAGGTGCTTTTATGGTATCAGCAGTGATGAAATAGGTACACTTTGCATTTTACACAGGCCCTGGTAGGTACGTGTTCAGTAGTGTGGTGGGTGGAACGGGGTGGATGAGATAGGCTGTGCACAGTAACGTGGAGAAGATGCCTCTACTGCTACATGTTTACCGAGCACTAGACTAGTCCAGGGCTGGCAAATAGGAGGCCTGAATCACACACACGCAGACACACACCTGTACCCAATGTGAAAATAGCTTGTGGAATGAGGACTCCTTCCACTGAGGCCAGGTGCCATTTCAGTTTTCATCCCCCTGCCCCCTGCAACCCCACAGATGATGGATCCCAGTCATTTGGAATTGGCATAAATGAAACCAGTTGGCCATACCTGGACTATCTGTTTAAGGTGGAGGAGTCAGTTCTCATTGGAGGGAAAATGAGACTGTGGCTAGTTTGACACTTTCATCTGAGTTATTTTTGCTTTGGTTAACCAAATTAGGAAAAGTAAAGTCATTGTAATTTTTCAGATATGGTTAAGTCATACAGGAAGTCCTGACTTCCGACATATTTGAGTTAGGATAAACAGCACTTACGATCGTCTTTTTTTTTTTTTTTTGGTGCATCTTATTGTTAGTAATATGTCGTAGCACGTAATTCGCTGATGTTATTCTCAGAAGTTCACTTGCAGATGTTCAGTTTTGTGATTTACTGTTCAAAACACTGCTGGATTTATTAAGATACTGATAATAAAAGGCAATAATGAAAACTCAAAAAAAAAAAAAAGGTGTTCAACTTATGTCAGCACTACTTGCGACGGAGTCATTGGAACCCTGCTGTAGGTCAGGGACTACCTGTACTTGAAACGCCAAATGCTAGGAAATTACACACAGTAGGAACTCAATACATATTTGTTGGCATGAGACTTTGCTTTTCTTTGTACCGTTACTGTCTGTCCGTTTTCACCTTACTTCAGGGTTTTAGCAATCAGAGGGACATATTTTGTCTGCTGTAGTATTTTGAGATAGCTTAAGTGGAGTGACTTTAATCTAGTACATTGTTTTCATTTATACCATCTGAGTTAGTTTTCATTCTAGATCTTTATATTAGCCATCACATGGAATACATTTGGCAAACCTAAGGTTAATCTGTTTTGAGTAGTATTTTGTCAGGTAGCATAGACTTTTCTTTTTTCAGTTTGATAATTGTTCTAATTAGAGTATTTAGTTTGCTTACTTTTAATATAATAACTAGCATTTGGGTTTAAATATATTTATTATTATTTTTTAATTGGTCTACCTCTTCTAAGTTTCTTTTTCTCTCCTACCTTCTTTTGGACTAGATAGATAGTTTTTATTATTCCATTTTTTCCTTCTACCATTTGTGTAGTGGTTACCCTAGAGATTACAAGATGCAGTTTTGGCTTATTAAAGACTAAATCAACATCACTTCCTAGACAATACAAGGATTTTAAAATACTTTAATTCCATTTAACTCCTCTGACCTTTGGGCTATAGTTGTTCTGTGTGTGTGTGTGTCCTGCTAGACATAATCATTACTGTTCCATGCAGTTAATTCTCATTTAAATTTACACTCATAGTCACCCTTTCTCTTGCTTTGTATTCCTTCCTATGTCTCTGTACTTCCATCTGGAATTATTTTCCTCTTTTTAGAAGAACTATCTCCCTTTCAAACTTCCTTTAATACAGGTCTTCTGTTGTTGAATTCTCCATTTTTGTATGTCAGAAAATAGATTTATTTTATCTTCATTTTTTTTCTTAAATGTTTCATTACGAAAAATCTCAAGCAAAGATAAAATAATTTTACAGTGAATACTTGTACACTTACTACTTAGATTCTACCAGTAACGTTTTTTATTAGGCTTAATTTGTTAAGTATCTGTCCATCTATCTATCCATTCATTTGTCAGTCCATCTTATTTTTTGATGCATTTCAGATTAAATTGCAAACAGTACTTTTTCCTCAGTATTTTACTGTGCCTATTATTAACTAGAGTTTAATATTGATTTAGTTTCTTTTTCTTTTATATCATATTTATATTCAATGAAATGTACAAATTGTAAGTTTACATTTACTTAGGTGTGACAAGTGCATACACTTGTATAAACCAAACCCTTGTTGTTGTGTGTGCTGTCGAGTCCGACTCATGGCGACCCTATAGGACAGAAGAGAACTGCCCCATAGGGTTTCCAAGGAGCGGCTTGTGGATTCGAACTGCTGACCAGTTGGTTAGCAGCCCAGCTCTTAACCATTGTGCCACCAGGGCTCTAGCAAACCCTCATTAAGATATGTAATATTACCACCACCCCAGAAAGTTCCCTCATGCCCCTGTCAGTGAATCCCCCGCTCAAGGCAACTGCTGAACTACTTACTGATCTGGTGGTTTTGTTTTTCCATCAAAGATAAATTTTGTCTCAACTAGAACTTCATTTAAAGGTATCCATGTTCTTGAACTTCGTTTAAATGACTCATACTTATGCAACCATTTGTGTAAAACTTCTTTGACTCAGCACAGTCTTTCTGAGATTGAGCCATATTGTTGTGTTTCAGCAATTCTTTCCTTTTTATTGCTGAGTAGTATTCCACCTGGACTGGCTCCACGCCTAACTATTAATGAACAAAGCTGTTGTGACCATTCATGTACAGATGTGTGTAAGTGTGTGTGTACATGTGTTTTTATTTCTTTTCAGTAAATATCTAGTAGTGCAGTTGCTGGGTCACAGGCACAGGGTGGGTGGTGTTTCTGTTGGTAGTGAAGGCATTTATAGCCTATCCCACAAATGTAACAGAAAATATAGAAAGATTCTTTTTTTTTTTTGCCTTTCCTCTTCCTTTGATGACTTCATGTAAACATGTCCCGTTATGTTACATAGCAACTGATCTTGTATATGTTATTTTTGTTTAGCATTTTTTCCCTATGGATCATTGAATTTGAATAACAATTTCTAGTCTTTTAGGTGCCCGTGGTGAAGGTTTTTACTTAACCTTTTTTCCTTAAAACAGAAGAAGCTTCATGGAATACAGGGGTATGTGTGTGTGTGTGTATATATATATATATATATTTAA
>NW_004443955.1:11921331-11924134 GCF_000243295.1 Trichechus manatus latirostris
ATATTTAAACCATTTTTTAAATAAATCTATGTGTAAATTGAAGTTTTGTTAAAATGGATGGCATGTTAAATGTTCTGAGTCTCTTTAGTCACCTTCAGTCTGAAATAGGTCCTTAGTCTTAGGTTGACTTTTACGACCTTGACACTTTTGAAGATTACAGGCCAGTGGAATGCCCATCAGTTTGGATTTGTCTATTGTTTCCTCATGATCAGAATATTATAACAGATACTAGGTGGTTCTGATTTGTTCCATTATTGGTGGTATTAACTTTGATCACTTGATTAGGGTGGTGTCTGCCAGATTTCTCCACTGGGAAGTCACCTCTTTTTATGATTAATAAGATTCATTGTGGAGAGTACTTTGAGAGTATGTAAATACCCTGTTCCTCATAAAATTTATACGCACTAGTTTTAGCATATAGGGTCGCTATGAGTCGGACTCGACTCGATGGCAGTGGATTTAGTTTTAGCATCCATTGATGTTTCTTGACTGAATAAATTATTACCATGATGGTTGCCAAACGGTGATTTTCTAGTTCATTATTCCTTCTACTTTCATTAGTTAAAAGTAAGAAAGAGGTTGCTCTTCTCCCTATTTATTTATCTATGTGTTGGTATCAGTATACACTCATGTATTCCTATTTATTCAACGCGTTAGTTTTCTGATACTTATATCATCCCAGATTTGTCCACTGGTAGCCCCTTCATGCTGGCTTCTGTCTCTTTGACATGCTCTGTCATTCTTTGAGCAATTTCTTGCTCTCTGGCACAACAAGGTGTTCCAGACTTATTTTACTCTTTGCCTTCTCAGCCCTGGAATCTACCATTTCTCTAAGGCACCCTGGTTCCTTTTAGTGGAAAATATTTAGAAGCCAAGATCTAACTAAACTCTAGGTATGCCAACTGCTTTTGGAGTGTTGCTGTTCTCAGGCCTGTTCAGTGGACTGAAGTAGGGAAAATGTATGCATGTTTGTGTGTGTATACATTTGTGAGTACATGTGTGTGTATCTGTGAATTTACACCGATATCCAAAATTCCAATTCAACACTAAAGGGTTAATTTTCATAATCTCCTTTTTCATATTTGTAACTCTTTTCTTTGACAATTCAGAAATCTAACTGCTATTATGTCCTCAGATATATTTACTTACTGGATCAGTTTCTGTTGAAACAATCTCCTATTTCTGCAAACCCACCCTGTCCCAAGCTTTCCTCCTCCCACTTGGGCTTTGACAGCCTACACTAGGCCACCGCCACCCACATGGCCACCCTCAGCCCCTGTGGAGATGCCTTTCTCCGTTTCTTTAGGCTCTGACACCCCTCACTGGGCTGCTGTGGCCCTCTACCCTCACCCCAATATGGGACCCTACCTTGCTTGATCCCACTGATGGCTTTTTGTTTCAGCAAAAAGGCTAAGAGGTTAGGGCGGAAATCTTAAATCCATCTTGAAATAGGCCTTTTAGTTGATTCCAGGTAGTACCTGACTGTCAAATGGCAACATAGCCTTCATTTTTCAAAGGAGGTTTTTTTTCCCTCTAGTTGTCTTGAATATATATTCACAACAATTAAAACACAAAATCAAAACACTCCTTTGAAAATGAAGGGTAGATAACCAAACATTGCCATTTAAACAGTCTTCGCATGTACAGTTCAGTGACATTGAATATGTTCATCATGTTAGACCATCACCATGAAATGTTCTGAGTTTTTTCATCACCTCAAAAGGGTATTTTTTAAATCTGTGTCTAAATTTGGCAAAATAGAATATTTCTGTTGTGATTATTTTGATTGTTATTGGAAGATTTCTTTTCCTTGGGTGTTTCTTTGTGCCAAATGTTTTGACTTTTGTCTTTTTCCTAGTAAATTGGGTCTTGTCGTAATCATTTCTTTATTCCATTAGAGGCTTAAATGTTAAACACTTAAATGTTAGATAAATTAGCTTATATAGGGGATATTTTAGGCATCTTGAGATTTAAGAAAAATGATCTACTAACGTTGAAATGAAATGTAAAATACGTAGAGTATTTCTGTTGAGAGGCAGCCAGCATCATGGGTTGTACTTTAAAAATTGGCGTGAAGACTTTCTTAAATACCGTTGTTAGTTGGCAGAGTTGAGAAGCACTTGGTGATACTAATTCTTCCCATTCTGAAGTTTTGTATGGGTGTAACTCTTTCCTCTTCTTTCAGCCAAAGACTTTTGTTTCCAGAAATGAGGTATAGAAGGAAAGCCTTTTATTCCCATTTTAGGTAGTGAGTGGTTTCTTTTTCTTTCTGACTGTCAATGCTATGTTAATATAAAAAACATTTGTCGAGAGTGCACTATTTCTGGGGAATATATTGGACAAAATTTGTTTCAGATATCTTATTAGGATTCTCCCCTCCTCCTAGGTTGGTTTTGTTTGTTTGCTTTTGGTCTTGGTTTTTTTTTAATCTTGTTTTTCTTAAATAAAATTTTAATTTTAGAACCTTGTTTCTCCAAAAGGGTATCCAGGGAAGCCTGTGCTGATATGCTAGGGTGGTACTGGGGAGCCGTAGGATAAACATGGCTTAAGTTGTTAGAATATTAATTTTACCTCAAGTTTGGGGGAGGGAGAGAATTTTGCATGAATTTTTTTTCCTTCATTTTATTTATTTATTTTTTATTTTTTCCCATACAAAAATTTATACATACATTGTTATGTGACTCTAATTACTCCCCCTATACTGTGACAACACACTCCTCCTTTCCACCCCTGATTCCCCATGTCCATTCAACCAGCTCCTAACCCTCTCTGCCTTCCCATCTCACCTCTGGACAGAAGCTGC
>NW_004443955.1:11925483-11926638 GCF_000243295.1 Trichechus manatus latirostris
CCTGAATATCTTCTTTGGTGAAGTGCCTGTTCATATCCTTTGCCCATTTTTTAATTGGGTTATTTGTCTTTTTGTCATTGAGGTTTTGGAGTATCTTGTAGATATTAGAGATTAGACGCTGATCGGATTTGTCATAGCCAAAAATTTTTTCCCAGTCTGTAGGTTGTCTTCTGACTCTTTTGGTGAAGTCTTTTGATGAGCGTAAGTGTTTGATTTTTAGGAGCTCCCATTTATCTAGTCTGTCTTCTGGTGCTTGTGCATTGTTGCTTATGATTCGTATTGTGTTTATCCATGTATTAGGTCTCCTAGCGTTGTCTCGATTTTTTCTTCCATGATCTTTATCGTTAAGGGTTTTATATTCAGGTCTTTGATCCATTTTGAGTTAGCTTTTGTGATGGTGTGAGGTATGGGTCTTGTTTCAGTTTTTTGCAGATGGATATCCAGTTGTGCCAGCACCATTTGTTAAAGAGACTGTCTTTTCCCCAGTTAACGGACTTTGGGCCTTTGTCAAATATCAGCTGCTCATAGGTGGATGAATTTATGTCTGGATTCTCAATTCTGTTCCATTGGTCTATGCATCTGTTGTTGTACCAGTACCAGGCTGTTGTTGTACCAGTACCAGGTAGTGTGAGGCCTCCCACTTTGTTCTTCTTCTTGAGTAATGTTTTACTTATCTGGGGCCTCTTCCCTTTCCATATGAGGCTGGTGATTTGTTTCTCCATCTCATTAAAAAATGCCAGTGGAATTTGGATCGGGATTGTATTATATCTGTAGATCGCTTTGGGTAGAATTGACATTTTCACAGTGTTGAGTCTTCCTATCCATGAGCAAGGTATGCTTTTCCACTTATGCAGTTCTCTTTTGGTTTCTTGCAGTAGTGGCTTGTAGTTTTCATTGTATAGATCTTTTACGTCTCTGGTGAGATTTATTCCTAAGTATTTTATCTTCTTGGGGGCTATTGTAAATGGTATTGATTTGGTGATCTCCTCTTTGAGGTTCTCTTTGTTGGTGTAAAGGAATCCAACTGATTTTTGTATGTTTATCTTGTATTCTGAAACTTTGGTGAAATCTTCTATTAGTTCCAGTAGTTTTCTTGTGGATTCTTTGGGGTTTTCTGTGTATAAGATCATATCATCTGCAAATAGAGATACTTTG
>NW_004443955.1:11928164-11942785 GCF_000243295.1 Trichechus manatus latirostris
TTTTCTGTTTTCTATTTCATCTAATTCTGCTCTAATTCTTATTATTTCCTTTCTTCTGGTGCCTGAAGGCGTCTTTTGCTGTTCTCTTTCTGCTTGTTCCAGTTGTAGGGTTAATGTTTTGATTATGGCCCTTTCTTCTTTTTGGATGTGTGCATTTATTGCTGTAAACTGACCTCTGAGCACTGCGTTTGCTGTGTCTCAAAGGTTCTGGTGGGATGTGTTTTCATTCTTGTTTGATTCTATGACTTTCTTTATTCCATCCTTAGTTCTTGAGCAAGGTGTTGTTCAGTTTCTATATGCTTGATTTTTTTCCCTTGGTTTTTCTGTTGTTGATTTCTACTTTCATGGCTCTATGGTCAGAAAAGATGCTTTGTAATATTTTGATGCTTTGGATGTTGTTAAGGCTTGCTTTATGGCCTAATATGTGGTCTATTCTGGAGACTGTTCCATGTGAGTTGGAAAAGAAAGTATAGCTGGCTACTGTTGGGTGGAGTGTTCAGTATACGTCTGTGAGATCGAATTGGTCGATTGTAGCATTTAGCTCTTTCGTGTCTTTTTTGAGCTTCTTTCTGGATGTTCTGTCCTTCACGGAAAGTGGCGTGTTGAAGTCTCCTACTACTGTTGTGGAGCTGTCTGTCTCTCTTTTCAGTGCTGTTAGAGTTCGTTTTATGTATTTTGTAGCCCTGTCATTGGGTGCATAAATATTTATTATAGTTTTGTCCTCCTGGTGTATTGACCTTTGACCATTATATAGTGTCCTTCCTTATCCTTTGTGGTGGATTTTATTTTAAAGTCTGTTTTGTCAGAGATTGATATGGCCACTCCTCCTCTTTTCTGAGTGTTGTTTGCTTGATATATTTTTCTTCCATCCTTTGAGTTTTAGTTTGTTTGTCTTTAAATCCAAGGTGTGTCTCTTGTAGGCAGCATATAGACGGATCGTGTGTTTTAATCCAATCTGCCACTGTCTGTCTTTTTATTGGTGCATTTAGTCCATTTACATTCAGTGTAATTATTGATAGGTATGAGTTTAGTGCTGTCATCTTGATGTCTTTTTTGTGTGTTGTTGACAGTTTCTTTGTTCCACTTAATTTTCTGTGCTGAGTTGTTTTTCTTTATGTATTTTCTTTTCATCTTTTTCGTTGTTGTTGATTTTGTGTTTGCTGAGTCTTTGTTTTAGGTTTTTACTTTGACTTGTAGGATTGTTTCCTTTGTGGTTACCTTAATATTTACCCCTATTTTTCTAAGTTTATACCAGTCTTTTATTTCTTTATATCGCCTTGACTTCTTCTCCATATCCAAAATCTATGTCTACTTTTTTTAAATCCCTCTTTTTGGTTTTAACGTTGTCATTTTTTTACATATTGACATCTGTTTCCCTATTTTCAGTGTTTTAGCTTTGATTTACTTTTGTGTCTTCCCTATCTGGGTTGATATCTGGTTGCTCTGTCCTGTGTTCTAGTCTTGCGTTGTTATCTGATGTTACTGATTTTCCAACCAAAGGACTCCCTTTAGTATTTCTTGTAATTTTAGTTTGGTTTTTGCAAGTTCTCTAAACTTCTGTTTCTCTGGAAATGCCCTAATTTCGCCATCATATTTGAGAGACAGTTTTGCTGGATATATAATTCTTGGCTGGCAGTTTTTTTCCTTCAAGGCTTTATATATGTCATCCCATTGCCTTCTTGCCTGCATGGTTTCTGCTGAGTAGTCTGAGCTTATTCTTATTGACTCTCCTTTGTAGATGACTTTTCTTTTGTCCCTAGCCACTCTTAAAATTCTCTCTTTCTCTTTGGTTTTGGCAAGTTTGATTATAATGCGTCTTGGTGACTTTCTTTTGGGATCTACCTTATGTGAGGTTCGATGAGCATCTTAGATAGATATCTTGTCATCTTTCACGATATCAGGGAAGTTTTCTGCCAACAAATCTTTAACAATTCTCTCTCTATTTTCTGTGGTCACCCTCCCACCCACCCCCACCCACCCATGTTCTGGTACTCCAATCACTCGTAGGTTATTCCTCTTGATAGAGTCCCACATACTTCTTAGGGTTTGTTCATTTTTTTTTTAATCCTTTTATCTGAGTTTTCCTCAAATAAGTTGGCGTCAAGTGCTTTATCTTCAATCTCAGTAATTCTGACTTCTGTTGCCTCAGTTCTGCTCCTATGACTTTCTGTTAAGTTGTCTAATTCTGAAATTGTATTGTTAATCTTCTGGATTTCTGATTGCTGTCTCTGTATGGATTCTTGCTGCCTGTTAAATTTATCATTATGCTCTTCTCTAATCTTTTTAATTTCGTCTATTGCGTGTTCTGCATTTTGCTTAATTTCCTGCCTAATTTCTTGAAGAGTTCTGTATATTAATCTTTTGTAATTCTGCCTCTGGTAATTCCAAGAAATTTTCCTCCTTTGGAAAATTTCTAGATTCTTTATTTTGGGAGCTTGTTGAAGCCATCATGGATTGCCTGTTTATGTGATTTGATATTGACGGTTGTCTCCGAGCCATCAGTGTTATCATATTTATTTATTTTATGTTTGCTTACTGTGTCCTAGCTTCTTATTTTGTTTTGATATGCCCAAATAGGCTGCTCACATGAGCTGGTTTGTTTATTGGCACCTTTGAAGCTCTAATGTCCTGTCACCAGGTGGTTAGATTTTTTACTGGGTGTGTGAGTCCACCCACTCCTCCAGTATGAGTTCAGCTCAGGTGTCCAGGTGGATAGCCACTAAGTGTGTGGTGTAGGCTCTCACTTACAGTCCTAGACAGGCATGGGTGATTGGTATAGGCACAGGCATCTGGCTGCAGCAGGGGGACACACTCTGAGCAAGGCATGGGGCTGATGGCTGCCCCCGAGTGTCCAAGAAGAAGGCGTGTCCCTGTTCCCTAGAGCACGTAGGTGGGTGGGTTTTGCATCCGTTGTGTGAGCACCTAATGCTGTTTGCTGTAAGGACTGGGGGGCATCTCTTATTCACAGGCCCCTCTCGCAGGTGGCTGGGTGGTGTGGGTGGAGCCACCAGTCCTCAAGCCCCTGATGTGGGTAGGTGAAGACCCTGCTTAATGGACAGAGCAGTGTCAAATGTCAAGAACCTGCTACTTCACAGCTGAAAGAGTTGAAGTTAAGAGTTCCGCAATATACCCTGTTGTACTGCCGTAACGAGGGCATGTGCTGTTGAGATGGGCCCACACAAGTCTATGCAGGGGAAAAGGCACTCAAAGTCCATGGATCCCTTATGCCTGTGCCTAGGCAAAGGAGCTGTGCCTACCTTGGGTTCCTGGCCTAGGGGAGCCAGCAGTTTTTTTTTCCCCCCATTTGTTAATTTGTTCACTCTCCAAGGCAGGGAGAATGGCTCTGAGCGTGTGATGGATCCTGTTTCCAGCCCAGGGGACTTGGCAATTGCTAAAGCTGGTCCAGGAACCAGTGCAGAGCAGGGAGCAGGGAGGTAAATGGGAGAGGGGTTTTTTCCTCAGGGCCGTGTTTTTGATCTGCTCGGTAAACCATACACAATTACTTATGTTTCACTGATGAGGGCTGCTTCTCACTGGTTCTGGGTGGCCGTGTAGACTCTCTGGCACTAGGTCTCTCCTGGCATGGAAAACGCGCCTCCCGAGCATGGCTGCTTGCCTGCCTCACCACTCACCCACGAGCTGCTCAGGCCTGAGGGGCTGAGGCTCTTGCTGGGTCAGGTCTGGCAACTCCTCGCTGCTTCCAAACTGTCTCTCTCTCTCCCGCCACTCAGTCTGGTTCCTCAACTCTGCCTTTGATGTTCAGGGCTCCCAGATCGCCATATATAATTGAATCACTTGTTTTTTCGGGTCTTTGTTGTAATAGGGTCCACCAGAAGCATCTGACTACTCTGCCGTCTTGGCCCCACTCCCTGCATGAATTTTTAAGATTGGAAATTAGAAAATAAATATTTATTGGAGGATTGCTTTAGGCTATGTCCCCAAAACTTTGGGGAGTTTTCATTGACTATTCTCTGCCATTGGGGGTACTTCTGTGTGGAAAAATGAGAAAACTATGTTTTCTCACAGGGTATAAAGTCTGTTTTATTCTTTTCTGTAGCCAGTTTATTGATAAGGTCTAACACTGTTGTCTTTTCTGTCTTCCATAGTTTAATAACTTTTGGTAGAATGCCATATTCTTTCAGTGAATGATTTGGTTAAGTATCCATTTATTTTTTGAAGTGTATTGTCTGAATTCAGGCCACATAAATGCTTCTGTTCATAATCCTTTTCATGGGAAACAAGTCTCAGTTGGGATCCTGTCATTTAGCATGCCACCATCTTCAGAGACCCTGCTACTTGATAAAGCAGTTGATGAGGGGACTGCTGCTCCCTAAATGGAAATTTTGTGAGGTGGCCTCCACCCCACTCCTGTCCTCTACCCCTGTCCCAAGGGTTTAATTCCTTCTTCAGTGGACCATATGACTCTTTAAAAATAAAAAGTCTAGGAATTGGCTGTCCTGTTGATTTGGGACCACTTAGGTTTTCCATGGTTTGTCTGATCTTGTGCTATAGCACATGGGTAAACCATTCCTAGGTGGTCTCTTTTTCTGTCCCCTACATCATACCTGTGCCTCAGAGACTGCCCCAGGGGGAGAGAAAGGAGAACAGACAGAGGCTTGAAATTAAACTTATCATTTAGTAATGGAAACATTATATAACATACTTCAAGCTCAAATACCCTTAAATATGATTATTTTAAGGATGGAACATATTATTAAATATAGGTGCTTGAAATAGAAAACCATAGCATACCAAGAGCATGGTAGTTGGAGAAAATTACTAAACCATTTTCAAAATTAAAGTTCTTCACTTTGAGCAGAGTAAGAGTGTGTGGGTTTGTATGTGAAATGTCAGATGGCCGATACTAACAGTGGTTAATAGAAATGTCAGATTCACCAGGTTTATCACAAAACCGTGTAAGTTTAGATGTGTGTCTTGCAACAAGTAGCTATAAAAATCTGTTAGAGCTGTTATTTTCTCTAGTTATCAGGAAGCTTTGTGGAATCTGTGTAGACTGATGGCTAGTTTGCTTATATTGAAGGGGACCTAGAAGGAGCGGGCTTTTCCTGAAACAGCTGAGGAGTGTTCTGGTTCTAGTAGTTTATATGTTTGTTTGTTTTTTTTCCTGTGAATCATCAGCATGTTGGTGGTAGCTTAGCGACTAGGAGGCACTGTAAATTATTGGTTATAATAAATTGATGTCATGCCCACAGCACAGCAAGCAAAAAGGATGAATTAGAGACAGAAATAGTAATAGGTTTTTGTCCAGGAAACCTCAAAGCATGTAATGAGGTACTGACATGTCAATTACTTTAAAAAAAGTAAAGAGAGGGAAAAAAGACCCAAGAGATAAAATATTGAAACTTTTGGCTTAATAAACTAGATGACAGATCAAAAGTTTCTTGTTTTATACTTCTGAAAATCTTTTTGAATAATTAAGAACTTTTAATAAGTCTCTTACCATAATTCCATGATTTATTTGTTAGTAGATGGATATGGAGTATTGCAGTAAACTATCACAGTCATTTTTAACTGCTTGTTTTGTTAGTTTTTTTTTTTAATTTTGATATAATTTTAGACTTAACAGAAAATTTACAAGAATAGTACGAAGAACTCTTGTATACCCTTCATCCAGATTCCCTGATTGTTAGCATCTGCCATGTCAGCTTCATCATTTCCTCTCTGTCGATATTATTTTTTTGAACCAGTTGAGAGTAGTTAAGTTGTAGGTATTATACTTCTTTGTCACTAAATACTTAGTATTTCCTAAGAACAAGTGACATCACTTACAGCAACACAGTGCAGTAGTCAAAATCAACATTGATATAATACTTTTATCTAATTTACAGACCTTATTCATATTTCACCAGTTGTCCCAGCAATGTCCTTTATAGCAAAAAGAAAAAACTTCAGGTGATCCAGGGCCAGTTCAGGATGACATGCAACATTGAGTTGACCTTGACCGGGTCTTCAGTCTGTCTGTGCCTTTCATGACCTTGACATTGTTAAAAGGTATAGGCTAGTTATTTTGTAGAGTGTTGTTTGGTTTGGGTTTATGTAGCGTAATCAGATTAAGTGATTCCTGTCCTTCTCAGTGCATCACATCAGGAGGCACAAGATTTCAGTGGGATCCATTACTGGCTGTGATTGTCAATGTTGTGTGTCAACTTGGCTAGGCCATGGTTCTCAGTGTTGTGTAACTATCCTCCATTTTGTGATCTGATGTAATTATCTTCCATTTTGTGATCTCTCATAAGTAATATAATGTAATCATCTCTGATGTGATCTGATGTGATCAGCCAATCAGTTGTAAGGGGAATTTTCTCAGGGGTGTGGCCTGCACATATATGTGTGTGTGTATATATATATTTGTGTGTGTGTGTGTGTATATTTGTGTGTGTGTGTATGTATATATATTTGTGTGTGTGTGTGTGTGTGTGTGTGTGTGTGTGTGTGTATGTTCTGGCAAAGCTCACTTGCTCTGGATCCTGCATCTGTCTCATCATCATCTCACCTCTAGTCTGACCTGCCAGTTTTGGGATTCATTAGCTTCCACAGCCCTGTGAGCCAGCAGCCTGCTGTCTTACCTGCTGATCTTGGATTCGTCAACCCCTGCAACCACGTGAGTTAGGAGAAGCCTCCAGCCTGATGCCTGACCCACAAACTTGAGACTCACCAGCATCCACAACTGCGTGAGCCATTTCCTTGAATTAAATCTCTCTCTATATTATATATATATATGCTTCACTGGTTTTGCTTCTCTAGAGAACTCAGCGTAAGACACTGGCAATGTTAATTTTGATCACTTACCAAGTTTCTGCAGTGCAAAATTACTGTTTTTCTCTTTGTAATTAATAAATATTTATAGGGAGAGAGATTGAGGCCATGAGATATCCTATTCCTTCTCTAACCTTTATCTACTAAATTTAGCATCCCTTGATGATTCTTTCCTGAATCGGTTACTATGATGTTTGTAAAATGGTCATATTTTTAACTTCATCAGATGGTAATTTTTATATTTAGTAGTTTTATACAGGAGCTTTCAGTAATTGTTGCTTTCTTGAAGTAGTTTGAGTGACATAGATGAGGGAAACCTTTGTATTAAATGGTTCCTCTCTTGTCATCCTGTAAACTTGGAAAAATGGCCTGGACTTACGGAATGGGCGACCCAGAGGGAGAAGCTACATGGCTTGCTGGGATTGTGGGCTGGGGTGCTCTCGGGGTGCCTGTTCTGCCCCTATACATACACACACACATACACACTCACACAAACACACAAGCCCACTGAGTGCTTTCAGGGTGCCTGTTCTGCCTCCATACCCACATACACACCCACACACATACACATACACACCCACAGCCCACTGCTCTCGAGGTGCCTGTTCTGCCTACACACACACACACACACACACACACACACACACGCACATGCACACACACAGCCCACTGAGTGCTCTCGAGGTGCCTGTTCTGCCCCCCCACACAACACACACACACTTGCATAGCCCACTGAGTGCTCTCAGGGTACCTGTTCCATCCTTACACACACACACACACATTACCCCATCTCACCCCCCCATCTCAGGGATTTAGCTTCTGAAGCCCTAGCACATTCTACTTTAAAGTTTGGTTTTAGGTGTAAACAGTTGTTAATAAAATTGATCTGTGGCGGTTTTCTTGTTTTGTTTGCTTGAAAAAGCTGTTACTGAGTCATACTGTCATGTATTTTTTATTTTTATATGTTAACCAGTACTATGAAT
Source organism: Trichechus manatus latirostris (assembly GCF_000243295.1). Classification (NCBI taxonomy): domain Eukaryota; kingdom Metazoa; phylum Chordata; class Mammalia; order Sirenia; family Trichechidae; genus Trichechus; species Trichechus manatus. The sequence goes on from NW_004443955.1 coordinate 11,935,925, forward strand.
GTTTTCTGGAAACGCGTTACCTTTCTATGTTGTTGTGATCGTTGTTAGGTGCTGTTGAGTCAGTTCCAACTCATAGTGAACCTATAGGTCAGAGTAGAACTGCCACATAAAGTTTCCAAGGAGCGGCTGGTGGATTTGAACTGCCGACCTTTGGTTAGCAGCCAAGCTCTTAACCACTATGCCACCAGGGCTCCTTATCTTTCTGTAGCAGTGCAAAATGGATTTAAAAAAAAATCCAAATATGGAAAGACCAAAGACCATGGCATTTCCTCCCAAATTATAGTTGTTTCATACTGGTAGAAAAAAGCTTTCCAAAATGCAAAAACAATTTATCTTACTAATAGTTTTTTCCCCCTTGCTTGATTCCCATTAAATAGGGCCACTTCAGTTATTTTTCCTAATTTTATAATCTTTATCAATCCTTTTTTAGTCTTAACTTCCTCACCAAAATCCCTAAACATGCAATTACTGTTTATAAATCAACCTTTTTAAAGTAAAACAAAACAAAAAAAATCCCTAAATGGAGGTCACCTTATCCACCTAGACCAGAGAGTGCTGGCAGTGGTCAGAACTTTCCTTAGTCCTCCACTTTGCACCTCACTCTCAGGACCTGCTTTGCCCTCCCCGCAACCCTCCCCCCCACCCCCATGTTGGTCATAAGCAGCCTCTGTAGCTTGCTCAAGCTTACTAAATGTAGTCTAACCCATTGCTTGAGGTCAGAGTGAAAGCAGAAGTATTCAGAGGTCTGAGGTGTCCCTTAGCCTGGGGATGTGCTGTCTGCTGGCTTGTTGCTGATTTGAAGTTGTTTTGAACCCCTCCTTGTCACGTGCTGGCGGGGCCTGCAGGCAGCCTCCAGTTCTCTCTTGGGCCTGGTTCAGGCAAGGTGGGGCCTGGTTCAGGCATGGTGGGGCCTGGTTCAGGCAAGGTGGGGCCTGGTTCAGGCAAGGTGGGGCCTGGTTCAGGCAAGGTGGGAGGTGATGGACAGTCTTCTGTTCCATCTGGTTAGCCTCATCTCTCTAAGAACAGGTGGGCTGGGATGAAAAGGGAACTGCAGGCCTGCTGACACAGGGCCACCAAAACTGTCAAGAGCGCCCGCCTGTTTCTTGCCTGCTGTCGGAACCTCCAGCTTCTTGAAATCTCCCCATCCCGTGACTCACAGTGCAGCCCTCAGCTAAGATTTAGCTCCTTTGTCTTAGTGCCTTCCTGCCTGCCTTCCCCACAGTCTCAGCCTCCTGCTCCCGACGCCCTCAGGATCATGGGAAAGGAGCCCTGCTTTTCTACCAATTAATGGATGAGGAGATTAGCCCCGAAAGGATGTTAGGAGTCAGGCTGGGACTGTGAACCAACAGTCCTACTCTGCCCATAGATAAAGCTGGGAGTAGGGAAGCAGAGGGGGGATTTCTGCTGCAGCCAGGGGAGAAACGATGAGAGTCAGAGCTGAGATCTCGCTGGTGGGCACGGAAGAGTGGGTGCATCAGGAAGATCCAGGAGATGCTATTCTAAGACTGTGGTCCCTGACAGATTCACCGGTGGGAGCAGCTGGGTGTCATTGCGCCTGGCTATTTTTATTGTACCCGAGAAGAGAGTCTCCTAACAGTCCCCCTAATCTTATTCATCCTATTAAGTTTCCCTACAGTTGTGACTTTCACATGTAACCTTTTATTTTATTATTAAAGGAACTGAGGCCAAATTCGTCAGGAGGCTTGCTCAAGGGCACACAGCCCAGGAGAAGCAAATAGGTTCCAGCTTCTCATGTTAGGTGCTAGAGTATAGCAAACCTTAATAATTTTGTTACGGCATTCATTTTTGTGTCAAAACTGCTCTTATTTTTTACCTTGAAAATCATAAAATAAGAAAAATAATTCTAGAAGTAACCACATATGGTGGCAATGTTCGGTCCTATTCACCCTAGATTGCCGCCTTAGTGCCTGAATGATGATGAGAATTTGGAATAGAAAAAAAATTGCTTCATGCGATAGAGCATTGAATAACTGTACACCCATGCCAGGCACCTCACAAAATATCTGTTGAGTGGCATGAATTGTGTGAATTTCTCAGAGTATCTTGTTCAGAATGATGCTTCCAAGAGCTTTTGTGACTCACATCCAGTTGCTGAGGCAGCTATAATGCTGGTTGGAAACAGGGATAAAATGAACATGTTCTTCCGTTCGTGGTCTTTGAGGGTTCTATTTTAGGGAGTGCTATGTCTGTTTTTAGTTTCTTGAAACTGCCTTTTATGCACAAAACTAAAGTGGAGTAAATGTATACCACAAAGTACAATGCCACGCACAGTGTGACGTGTCATGTCTGCTGCCTCTTGTGTTGTTACTGTCAGGTGTTTACCTTTTTTTTTTTTAGCTTGAATCAAATGTGCTTGTTTATTATTATTATATATTTTTCGAGAGCCTAGATAAATTCTTAATCTTGAAATTCTTTTTTTGCAGGAGTCCTGTTACAATTGCAAAGGTAGGAAGCCAGAGGTGTTTAACTCCCACAGGCTTAATGAGATGTTTCGGTGTTGGGGAGTCACAGCCTGCCACTGGTGAAGAATGGTGGGCCGGGCACCGGGGAGGGGAGAACAGGAGACGGGTGGCTGTGCGGACAGGAAAGTGAGCTGGAAAGGGAAGAACAGCCACACTTTGGAGCGTATTTTGTTAGGCAAAGTCTGCATGTGCCTGGTTTGCATCCAGTAAGCAGGGAGTGATATTGAGAGGTCCTAGATCAACAAACTTTCTGTAAAGGGCCAGATGGCAAATTTTTTAGACTTTGTGGGTCACCGGATCTCTGTCCCAGCTACGCAGCTCTGCTAGTGTAGTGCAAAAAGCAGCCTGGGTGACACATAAACAATTGAGCACGGCTGTGTGCCAGTAAAACTTTATTTACAGTAACAGGCAGCAGACCAGTTGTGGCCTGTGGGCCCTAGTTTGTCGATCTGTGCTCTAGAGCTCCAACCGTGAGCATTTTAGATCTTGGCCTTGCTCTACTCGCTGTTTCCTTGTCAGGTTACCCTGTTCCTCAAGCTCATTTTCTCCTCTGTAGGACAGGGATGATATCTGCAGTACCCACGGTTGGCGTGAAATTATATGAAATATGTAAAATGCTGCTGAGAAAATAGTAGTTGCTGCCACATTTTTTATGAGATGTGATTCTGAAATGTTGCATTTAAACCATATTGTGTTTATTAGCTAAAGTGTTTAATATAGAAATCAAATGTATAATGCGTGTGAATTACAAAAAGGCTAAACCGCTATAACAGACACCTGAAAAATGCAGATAGGTGTTCATTTTTCTCAAAGTAACAGTTTAGGGTGGGGGCATCCAGGGTGGCAGGTGACCATGAGATACATCATGGTCCCCTTGGGCTCCATCCTCAGTTGCATGGCCACGGTGTTGAGGTGTGGGGAGCACATCACTGCCACCCGTCCACTAGGGAGGACTCTACTCTTGTGGTCATACCTGCGGGACAGAATGCTGGGCAGCTGGTGCCAGGCGAGGACAGATGTTGACCATCAGGTACCAGTCTCCCAAAAGAAGTCCTGCAGTGAATCCCGAGCAGTCTTTTCTCTTTTGTGGGTTGGGTTTTTTTGTTTCTCAGGTTTAAAGTGCAGGGCATCTGCATGTCATTTTTGGAAATCATGGGATGTGCCAGTACCCGGTGCTTAAAAAATACAATTGCATAATGTAATTTAATTGACTTTTAGGTTAAAAAGGTCCTAATTTGAGATCTGAATAGGCTTCTAACAAGAATTCCCATTGGCAACAATGATTGCCTGTTAGGAATTGGCCCATTAATATATTCTGTTTGTAGTTTTGGTTTTATTTTTGCTGTATTGTGCAATGCTGTTATGATTTGGCATTATATAAATGCCATAATTTGGGGTGTCCTTAGATACTTGGCCTAAAATTTTCTGTCCTGAAAAATGGTTCTAGCTGTAATAGTAGGGTATAAGGACTTGGGAATATTCTCAAAATACAGTATGAAATTAGCAAATCAATCCAGACAGAAAACTTTCCTTTAGCTCTTTTAGCCCTGGCTTAATACAGTCATATTGTGCTTTTATTGTGCTTCGCAGATACTGGGCTTTTTACAAATTGGAGGTTTGTGGCAGCCCTGCGTCGAGCAAGTCTATTGGTGCCATTTTTCCAACATCATGTGCTCATTTTGTGCCTCTGTGTCATATTTTGGTAATTCTAGCAGTATTTCGGACTCTCCATTATTATCGTATCTGTTATGATGATCCGTGATCAGTGATGTTTGATGGTACTGTTGTAAGTGTTTTGGGGTACCACAAACCATGCCCATATAAGACGGTGAGCTTAATATATAAATGTGTGTATTCTGACTGCTCCACCGACTGGCCATTGTCCTGTCTCCTGCCTTCTCCTCAGGCCTCCTCCCTATTCCCGGAGACATGACAATATTGAAATTAGACCAATAAATAACCCTACAATGGCCTCTGAGTGTTCAAGTGAAAGGAAGAGTTGTATATCTCTCAGTTTAAATCAAAAGCTAGAAATGATTAAGCTTAGTGAGGAAGGCAGGTCAAAAGCTGAGACAGTCCGAAAACTAGGCCCCTTGCGCCAAACAGCGAGGTTGTGAATGCAAAAGAAAAGTTCTTGAAGGAAATTAAAGTGCCATTCCAGTGAACATACAAATGATACGAAAGCAAAACAGCCTTATTGGTGATACAGAGAAAGTTTTAGTGGTCCAGATAGAAGATCAAACCAGCTACAACATTCCCTTAAGCCAAAGCTTAATCCAGAGCAAAGCCCTAACTCTCTTCAATGCTATGAAGATGAGAGAGACAAGGAATCTGCAGAAGAAAAGTTTGAAGCTAGCAGAGGTTGGTTCGTGAGGTTTAAGGAAAGACACTGTCTCCATAACATAAAAGTGCCAGGTGGAGCAGCACGTGCTGATGTAGAAGCTGCAGCAAGTTATCCAGAAGATCAAGCTAAGATAATTGATGAAGGTGGCTACACTGATTTTCAGTGTAGATGAAACAGCCTTATATTGGAAGAAGATGCCAGCTAGGAGACTTTTCGTAGCTAGAGAGAAGTCAATGCCTGGCTTCAAAGCTCCAAAGGACAGGCTTACTTTCTTGTTAGGGGCTAATGCAGCTGGTGACTTTAAGTTGAAGCCAGTGCTCATTTACCATTCCGAAAATCCTAGGGCCCTTAAAAATTACGCTAAATCTACTCTGCCTGTGCTCTATAAATGGAACAAGAAGCCTGGATGACAGCATATCTGTTTACAACATAGTTTACTGAATATTTCAAGCCCACTGTTGAGACCTACTGCTCAGGCAAAAAGACTCCTGTCAAAATATTGTTGCTCACTGACAGTGCACCTGGTCACCCATGAGCTCTGATGGAGAAGATGTAGAAGGAGATTAATGTTTCATGCCTGCTAACACAACATCCATTCTGCAGCCCATGGATCAAGGAGTAATTTCAACTTTCAAGTCTTATTAAGAAATACATTTTGTAGGACTATAGCTGCCATTGGAGCCCTGGTGGCGCAGTGATTAAGAGCTTGGCTGCTCACCAAAAGGTCTACAATTCAAATCCACCAGCTGCTCCTTAGAAATGCAGTGGGACATTTCTACTCCATCCTGTAGGGTTGCTATGAGTCGGAATGGACTCAACAGCAGTGGTTTGTTTTTTGTTTTTTTTTTAATAGCTGCCATAGATAGTGATTCCTCTGATGGATCTGGTCAAAGTAAATGGAAAACTTCTGAAAAGGATTCACCATTCTAGATGCTAGTAAGAACATTCGTGATTCATGGGAGGAGGTCAAAATATCAACATTAACAGGAGTTTGGAACAAGTTGATTCCTGCTCTCGTGGATGACTTTGAGGGGTTCCAAGAGTTCAGTGGAGGAAATAAATGCGGATGTGGTAGAAATCACATTAGGAGTGGAGCCTGAAGATGTGACTGAATTGCTGCAATCTCATGATAAAACTTTAACAGATGAGGAGTTGCTTCTTATGGATGAGCAAAGTTAAGTGGTTTCTTGAGATGGAATCTACTCCTGGTGAAGATGCTGTGAACAGTGTTGAAATGACAACAAAGGATATAGAATATTACATAAACTTATTTGATAAAGCAGTGGCAGGTTTTGAGAGGATTGACTCCATTTTTGGAAGAAGTTCTACTGTGGGTAAAATGCTATCAAACAGCATCGAATGCTACAGAGAAACCTTTCGTGAAAGGAAGAGTCCATCAATGCGGTGGACTTCATTGTTGTCTTATTTTAAGAAATTACCACAGCCACCCCAGCCTTCAGCAACCACCACCCCGATCAGTCAGCAGTCATCAACACTGAGGCAAGACCCTCCACCAGCAAAAAGATTATGACTCGCCGAAGGCTCTTTTTAGCAATAAAGTATTTTTTAAATAAAGGTATGTACATTGTTTTTTTTTAGACATAATGCTCTAGCACACTACAGTATAGTGTAAACATAACTTTTTGATATGATGCTGAATTCTGTTGGCTAGAATTTTGTTAAGAATTTTTGCATCTATATTCAGGAGAAATACTGATCTGTAATTTTCTTTTTTTGTGGCATCTTTGCCTGGTTTTGGTATCAGGGTTATGCTGGCTTCATAGAATGAATTCAGAGGTGTCGCTTCCTTTTCTATGTTCTGAAATAGTTTGAGTAGTACTGGTATAAGATCTTCTCTGTATGTTTTGTAGAATTCTCCAGTGAAGCCATGTGGGCCAAGGCTTTTTTTTGTTGGGAGTTTTTTTTATTACTTTTGCAATCTCTTCTCTTGTTATGAGTCTATTCAGATTTTCAACATCGCTTTGTGGTAGTTTGGTTAGGTAGTGTGTTTCTAGAAATTTATCCATTTCCTCT
>NW_004443955.1:11942885-11996639 GCF_000243295.1 Trichechus manatus latirostris
GTTTTGTTGATTCTTTCTATTGTTTTTCTGTTCTCTATTTCATTTATTTCTGCTCTGATCTTTATTATTTCCTTTCTTCTGGTGGCTGTGGGCTAAACAAAAGTTTTACATGCACTGAGAAACCAAAAAAATTAATGTGACTCGCTTTATTGGGATATTCGTTTTATCGCAGTGGTTTGGAACCAAGCCTGCAGTATCTCTGAGGTATGCCTGCATAGAGCTTGGAAAAACATTTGTGATTAAATTCATGTTTTGGGGATATGTAAATGTCTCATTATTTGTTATCAAAACTTAACCTGATCTTTAAAAAAGAATATAATTAGTGGGCTTGCAGTTAAATTTATCAGTAATTTAAGAGAAAAATCTCAAATTGGATACCACCACCTTCTTTGAGAAGAAATAAAAGGAAAGTTTGTGATTCTTGTGTATTTGCATAGATACATACTTAGGAGTAAGGTAAAACAAGGCTAATTAAAACTGAACATGCTCTGCTCCTTTTTATTCTAGGATTATGCCTATAGTTCATTGTGAATTACTAAGGTCACATAATGTGTAACATATCGCACATTAAACTAAAAACATTTGAAAACAAATCAGAGCATTCGCTGTTAAATTATGGCTTTTATTGCCCACTTTGGCTAATTGTTCTAGAGTTTAATTACAGTATTAGTCGTGGATCTTGGTATGTAATACCACTTAGTGACATTACAGTGTTGTGGCTTTTTTTATTCTGACAGTAATTGGACCCTAAGATAGTGATGGTACAGTGGTAGAATTCTCACCTTCCATGCTGGAGACCTGAGTTCAATTCCCAGTCAGTGCGCCTCGTGCAGCCACCACCTGTCTGTCAGAGGAGGCGTGCGTGTTGCTGTGATACTGACTGGGTTTCAGCATTATTTTCAGACTCAGATGGGCTAGGAAGAAAGGCATGGTGGTGTACTTCCGAAAATTAGCCAGTGAAAACTCTATGGATTAGTATGGTCTGATCTGCAATCAATTATGGGGATGGCACAGGACTGGGCAGTGTTTTATTCTGTTGTGCATGGGGTCACCATCAGTTGGGGGCCAACTCCACAGCTAATAACAACAACAAGATAGTAACAGTGGTTATCTCTGGGTAGTAAGAATACGGTTACATTTACTTTTTACTTCTCTGAGTTTTCCGTGTTTCTGCCAGTGGACATGGGTTGTATAATAAACCATCCCCCTGTCCCTTTTTTGCAAAGGTAAGGTACTGACAGTAGCTGGACTTTACATCAGAATGAGAAAAGAGGCTCAGAAAAGAGAGATTTTCATTTCTTCGAATATAATTCATATTTATGGAGTCTTTGTGAGTGTTACATGGTTCAGTTATAGTATGCTTATTTTACACATGCACGTACTTTTTGTATTTATACATAATTTATATTGACTGACTTGGGGTTCAAGGTAATCTGTAACTTGAATTTTGATCTACATGATATTCTTTCTTCCTATTAGCCTCCTCCCCAGTTTTCTTGTGAGAAAAATTTGTACTTGTGGCCTTTGGTAGACATATGACTTAACTTACTGCTTTACCATTAGTGTTTAAAGCTTGTCTTTCTTGCTTCTGTGAGATTTTTGTTTTTCCTGTAGCTTATACTTTTAGTGTCTCTTTTTCTTTGGTTGAAGGTCCTGATTGCCAAATTGTAGAATAGCTTGATTTTATTTAGCAGTCAGTACTGTTAACTATTTCAAGAAAATAAGATGGCCAGAAGTGGAATTATTACTCAGTGTGATACTCTTAGAAGCATATATACCCTGGATAGTATGCATAGTATAATTAGTTTTGTTACTCACCTTATAAGTGTATATGTGCGTTAGAAATATTGAATAAATATTTTTAAATGCCAGCAGAGTAGGATTACAAGTGATTTCCCCTTTTACTATTTTATAATGAATGTATATTGCTTTATAATAATAAAAAAGGTTTTAAAATAGATAGAAATCTTAAGTGATTTATATATTTCTACAAGGTGGAATTTTAAGAATTAACGTGGTTTATGGGTACAGGCTTATAAATGATGTAAGACTACACTTTATTCATGAAATTTCCCCTTTTCCATTGTAGCCAGTCTTTCTTTTAAGACACACCTTGTGGAATCTTTTCAAGACTCTGGGCAAAGAAGCGGATGATAATCTTATCATTTTGGCATCCTCCCGAGTGCTTTTCAGCACTGTACTGTTGAGAACAGAATTTTGACTCTTTGAGGCACCACTGTTCGTTTTGTCCACCCCAGTCCATACACGGCTCTCACTGACTTCCTGTTCTCTCAGCCATGCACGTGCACACACACAGGGTGTGATTTAATCTAGGAATAGAGGCAGGATTAGAAATGGGGGTTGCACAGGGACTTGTAGGGCAGGCATGTGCAGTGGTTCTTTTACAAGTAGGGGTAGAAAGTTCTGGGTGCGATTGATTAAATACTAGTGCATTCGGTGTTTAGAAGTGGTTCTCACTTCCTTTCTAGTATTTGGTTGTTATATGGTTATATTTAATAGGTGTGGGATACTAGATAGGAAACAGAATATAAAGGCAAAATTGATGGCTAGATAGTTAACACTGGTCGCTTAATTCAGAGTAAAGCTAATTTATAAGTTACAGAGTTTTTTTGAACATTTTATTGTGGTTTGGGTAAAAGTGTATAGAGGAAATTAGTTTCCCAGTCAACAGTTTACACACATTTTGTTTCATGACATTAGTTGCAATTCCCTCAGTGTGACAGCACTCTATCCACTTTCTTCCTGGGTTCCGGTGACCGTTTGCCCATCTTTCCTGCCCCTTCCTGCCTTCTGAACTTTGTTTTTGGGCAGATGTTGCCCTTTTGGTCTCATATGGTTGATTGTTCTGAGGAACACTTTCTTCACTGGTGTTATTGTTCACTTTATAGGCCAGTCTGTTGTTTGGCTGGACGGTAGTCTCCGGGAGTGGGTTCTGTTCCAGGTTTGAAGGGTGTCTAAGGGCCGTAGTCTTGGGGGTTCCACCAATCTCTATCAGACCTCTAAGTCAGATGTTTTTTGTGAATTTGAGTTTTGTTCTACATTTTTCTCCCACTCTGTCCAGGACCTTCTTTATGATTCCTGTCAAAGTGGTTGGTGGTGGTGGTAGCCGGGCACCATCTAGTTCTTCTGGTTGCAGGCTAGTGGAGGCTGTGGTTTGTGTGGTCCATTAGTCCTTTGGACTAATTGTTTTTTGAGTCTTTGATTTTCTTCACTCTTCTTTGCTCCGGAATGGAAGAGACAAATAGTTGTATCTTAGATGGCTGCTTGCAAGCTTTTAAAACCCCAGTCGCTATTCACCAAAGTAGGATGTAGAACCTTGTCTCTATGGACTGCGTTATGCCAGTTGACCTAGATGTCCCCTGAGACTATTGTCCTAAGCCCTCAAGCCAAGTGACCCAGTTCCTCAAGGTGTTTGGTTATGCCTAGGAAGTTTTCATAACTTTGCCCCCCATGTGCTCTACTATATACATGGATAAGTTTGTAGTACATACAAATATGTATGTAGAAATATCCTCTGCCAAACCTATATGCTCATCGGTGTACTCCTATATGCCATCCCACACCTGTTCAGCTTATGTATCTACCTATGTATCCACTCGTAAATTATTGTTATTACTGTTATTGCAGGATTGTGTATGTAATAATATTTACTGTTGTTTCCTTTTACTCTTGGCATTCCTCCCAGTGTCTTCCTTTGCCTTGATCTATTGTGCTGACATCCCCCTCATTGTATATTGCCTTTCCCTTCACCTAAATTAATGTGTGTCTACTAAGAAGTTTTCATAACTTTGCTCCCTCTGTGCTCTACTATATACATGGATATATAGTGATTTTCCCTCCCTCCCCCTCCATCCCTGGTAACCATCAAAGAATGTTTCCTTCTGTGTAAACCTTTTCTTGACTTTTTGTAATAGTGGTCTCATGCAATATTTGCTCTTTTATGATTGACTTATTTTACTCAGCATATTGTCCTCCAGGTTCATCCATGTTATGAGATGTTTCGTAGATTCATCGTTATTTAACATTGTGTAGTATTCCATTGTATGTCTGTACCATAGTATTTATCCATTCATCTGTTGATGGACATTTAAGTTGTTCCATCTTTTTACTGTTGTTAATAATGCTGTGATGAACATAGGTGTGCGTGTATCTGTTTGTGTGATGCCTCTTATTTCTCTAGGATATATTCCTAGTAGTAGGATTGCTGGATCATAAAATCCATTGCTGTTGAGTTGATTCCGACTCATATAGTGACCCTGTAGGACAGAGTAGCAAGGAGCATAAGGTATCTCTATTTCTCACTTTTTAAGGAAGCACCGTACCATTTTCCACAGTGGTTGTACCATTTTACAGTCCTACCAGCAGTGTATGAGAGTTCCAGTCTCCCCACACCCTCACCAGCATTTGTTGTTTTCTGTTTTTGTTTTTTTTTTTGATCATTGCCACTGTTGCCGAGGTGAGATGATATCTCATTGTTCTTTTGATCTGCATCTCTCTAATGGCTAATGATTGAGAGCATCTCTTTATGTATTTGTTGACCACCTGAATGTCTTTTTTGGTGAAGTGTCTGTTCATGTCCTTTGCCCACTTTTTAAATGGATTGTTTGTGTTTTTGTTGTTGAGGTGTTGAAGTTTTCTATAAACTTTGGAGATTAGTCGCTTGTTAGATACGTCATTGCCAATTTTTTTTTCCCAGTCTGTAGGTTCTCTTTTTACTCCTTTGGAGAAGTGTTTTGATGTGCATAAATGTTTAATTTTTAGGAGGTCTCCGTCGTCTAGTTTATCTTCTGCTGTTTGTGCATTTTGGTTATGTTTGATAGCCTGTTCATGTCATAAATTAGGACTCCTAGGTTTGCCCCTATTTTTTCTTCCACGATCTTTATAGTTTTAGGTTTTACATTTGGGTCTTTGATCCATCTTGAGTTAGTTTTTGTATATGGTTTGAGGTATGAATCCTATTTCATTTTTCTGCAAATGGATATCCAGTTGTGCCAGCACCATTTGTTAAAGAGAATATCTCGTCCCCATTTAACGGACTTCGGCCCTTTGTCGAAGATTGGCTCTTCACAGGTGGATGGATTTACTTCTGGGTTCTCAGTTCTACTCCATTGGTCTGTGTGTCTGTCACTGTGTGAGTACCAGGCTGTTTTGACTACTGTGGCTGTCTGGTAGGTTCTGAGATCAGGAAGTGTGAGGCCTCCTACTTTGCTGTTATTCTTCAGTAGTACCTTGCTTATCCAAGATCTCTTTCCTTTCCATAGAAAGTTGATGATTAGTTTTTCTGTCTTTTTAAAGAATGTTGATGGAATCTGGATCAGGATTGCATTATATCTATAGATTACTTTTAGTAAGGTTGACGTTTTCACAATGTTAGGTCTTCCTATCCACGAGTATGGTTAAATTCTGACTTCCTAGAAGTTAGAATTTAAAGTGCAATAGTGAGATATTATTTTGAAATACTTTAAAGTGTTGCCTAGGCTACTTAACTGTTTCTCAGCTGTAGTACACATACAAAATGCCTGGGTACACTGAACAAGGATAAGAAAGAAATAGAGGAGCAAACAAATATAAGCAGTTGTGATAGCCTTCCCTTGAATGAACTTTTTCATTGTTTCATTTTAGTTTATAGTATTTGTGGCACATGTGTAAATGTTAATTGTAAAACAAAAGTTACCCATTTTATTTTTAGGGACTGTTTTAAGTTTTGGTGCAGTGATTAAGTGTTTGGCTGCTAACTGAAAGGAAGGCAGTTCAAACCTACTAGCTGCTCCGTGGGAGAAGGATGTGACAGTCTGCTTCTGCGGAGATTACAACCTAGGAAACCCTATGTCAGAACCAACTTGATGGCACCCAGTGACAACAACTACTAGGAATGCTTTTACTGCAAAACTCAGTAACTCCATCCAGAGGGCATTGGGGAAGTTACTGCTTTTGAGTCACTTCCTTTAAACAGGAGACAGGCAGGCATTTGGACCCGTTTTGTTCTGGGGCTGGGCCAGGACATGGGCGGCTGCCCGTAACACGGTGAGGAAGGATATGGTGAAAAGGGAGGCATGGGAATCCTGGAGGAACACAAGTGGCACTGTTTCCCTCTGATGTCCCCTCCTTTGCTGCCACCCTCGTTGCTAAGAGTCAGTCTCCCACCTCCCTACAAAGCAAAAATGATTTATTGTAGTCTTCATTCCAACAGAGTGGGCTTTCTTGGGAAATGAAGATTTCTGAAGGTTCACATCATCCAGTGGGGAAGATGGATACTATCAGTAAGATCTTCTTTAGTGCTGGAGTGTTTGTGTGTGGGTATACCAAATAGGGATTTGCTTTAAAATATATTGTTGTTTTGTTTGTACTTACGCTTTATGTGACCTAAATTTGGCTCTGTGGAATTTATATATTTGTTCAGAACGTTTAGGATAGTGATTTTTAGCTTTTAAATCTTTACTTATTATGCCATTAAAATACACAGACTGCATGATGGCATGGCACTGTATCACCCAGACTTACAACTGGCCCCCATATACACTGAGGGAGCCTTGCCAGGAGCCCGTGGGAAGACTTGCGTAGAGTCTAGAGGTTGGAGGTAGGACTGCAAGTGGCTGCAGACTAGGGAGCTGCGGTCTCTACTCCAGGGTGGACAGGCGGGCGCGGTGGCCCAGACGTGGTGCCTCCTCCTTGCTTCCTGGGCCATCCCTCACACAGTACGGGGGTCATGTTTGCTGAGGAAAGGAATGTTCCAGAGGCAGTACAACATACGCCATAGCCTTTGACCTCTGTCCCTCTGAAACACTTCCCTCACCCCCTCATTCCTTCTGGTCTCCACTCATATTTCACCCAGCCAGAGAAGCCTTCCTGGCCCCCCAAAAAAACCAACACCAAACACACTGCCATCAAGTCGATTCCGAATCAGCTTGTAGCAACCCCATAGGGTTTCCAAGGCTGCTCTACGAAGCAGACTGCCACATCTTTCTCCCGCGGAGGCTCTGGTTCCCAGCCGGAGGATATGAAATTGCACCCCCTGCCTCTGTACTCTCACGTGCTTTATGCTTCTTCAGAGCCCTGCTCACTGCCTGGCGCATTACCTGTTTTCTGTGCTGGTTGCCTGTCTCTCCCAGGAGTATGAGCTCCAGTGGGCTGGGAGTGCCGCTGTCCTGTCCTCGGCCTTGTACCCAGTGCCCAGCTCAGCGCCTGTGGTGAGTGGCTCTGGTTGTACAGAACCAGCCTCCTAAGCAGAGCTGAGTGTGAGCGTGCGTAGCAGGTAGTAACTGTGGCCCGCGCGGCAAGGTACTTAGCATGCAAACTTGAGTTTCCCTGTTTGTAAAATGTGGATGGTAATAGAACTACCTCAAAGGACTAATTAGTTACTGCATAGTAAGTGCTTGGCACAACTTCCAAGAGATGTTACTTGTTAATGTTATAAAATCACATAAGTTGTTTAAGTTCAGTTAGGGAGGGGGTGGTTAATAAGCACTTTCTTAAAAAAGTCAGGTGCCTCTGAAGGATTAAAGGACTAGCTGTCAGTTTAAACAGGTTTCCTAACATTTAGCTAAAGGAAGGGTTATGTTGAATGGTTGTGTGTGGGAAGTAGGTTATTTGGGGAGTATAGGATGATGATCTGTTCAGTACACCAAAAGTCTCAGTTACTTGCATTCTCTCCTCTGGGCAAATGTTTATTAAGGGAATCTTACGCGTGCCAGGCTTTGCTGCATTTTGGGGCCACAGAAATAATACATGATACCTGCCTTCAAGGAACCTGAGACTAGAGGAGCGAATGGATGGATACTAGGGACAGTCAGTGTGACTTCCGAGAACTCTAGTTGATTCTCTTTTAAGGATGCTTTTCCTCTTGCACCTCTCCCAGGATATCTGTTGCCTGTATTTTGAAGTCCTTTTCTCTTAGCTCTGTTGCCAGTCTGTTGGGAGTCGGGGATGGAGACAGAAGTTGTTGACAGGGTTTGTCTCTTTTGCGTTTGGCTGGTCTGCTTGCCAGTCCCGACAGGTTACCTGGGAATATGAGGAAGGGTAGGATTTCGGGTGGCAGCTGGAGATTCTTTTATGGGCAGGCTCATATAGTATGCTGAGTTTGTGTTCTCTCTTCTAGGGGGTTAGCTCTTCTGTTTGTTCAGTGTGGTGCTTCTCTTTCATAGTGGAGTTTAAATATTGACCAGAACCACTTTATTACCTGTGATCAGTCTGACTCACTGTCCTCATCTATAAAATGGGAGAAGTAATATCTGTTCATTCATTTATTCAGCAGGTACTGGACAATTAATTGTGCTAGGCATTGAGAATAAAATGAGGTTTGCCTTCAAGGAGTTTACAACTGTGAGGGTTAAATGATTGTATGTGGTGTGTGTGTGTGGACAGAGAGAAGCATGGTGTCTCATAGTGGATGGGCAAATGCTCAAAAGACGTTTCTTCTGTCCTTCCTTCCCCTTTTTATATAAGGCTTTTTAGTCTAGCTTTGTGTCTTAAAGAAAAACAAAAGAAAATCGTCATTGTGAATTGTTAATTATTTACATTTTATTTCCACCTGCCTCTTTCCACAAAGGATTTGAGAGTTAGTATATCTTATATATTCCTCTAAAGCTTTTGTTTTGCATGGGATAGAGAGTAAATAGATGGGGTGGATGAATGAAGGAATGAATGAGTTGATTATAAAAAACAAGAAATCAACTAATAGTTTTCTCCTAGAGGCTAACACAGATAATTTGAAGATTTCTTTTCTTATATGTTGCTTATGTTTTGAAAAAGTTCATTGGTATGACTTCTCTGGAATTTTGAGACTACAGATTTTAAAGCTTTAATAGTCTTCCTCCCCTCGAAACACCACCCCTATTCCTCCCCTCACACCCTCCCCCAGCAAAGTTTTTCCTACGATTGTTTGTGAAAGAAAAAAATTTTACGACTCATGCCTTTGTGTGGTCATCGTGAAGTGAGAGTCCCCTCATACTTACATTGATCAGAGAAGATGACAGATATACGTCGCTTAACCCCTCAGGGGTAGTGCTCAAAACCCAGGACTTCTAAAACTGCGCCGTTTACCCTTCCGCCTCACTGTAGACACACTCAACGCTGCTTACATTACAGAATGCTGGCCATCCTGGTTTTAAGTGCAAGAAGCAAAGCCGCACATACTGTTGGCTTTCTAAGGTAGTCGCTGTGCTCACAGGACATGGGTGAATGGTGGTGGGGCTGGAGCCTGCTCTTGCTCCCCTCCCTCATTGGCCTCGTGCATGTGTCCTTTCTGCAGACCTCATCTTGCACGACCCGCCCAGTGGGCTGTTCACACAAGTTAGGCCTTCATCATCTAAACACTGTTTGAATCTTTACAAGTTGTTTTTTGAAGAAGATACCGTCAGCCCTCCGTGTCCATGGATTGAACCAACCACAGATCAAAAATATTCAGGGAAAGAAAGTTCTAAAAAGCAAAACTTGAATTTGCTGCCCGTGGAGCACTCCGCTGAACCAGTGCAAATGAAGTGGTCTGTAGGCATCCCCTGCTGTAGCTCCCACCATTTCACAGATGACTTGTGTGTACCCTTTGTTCCTACGGAAAAAAAAATAGCTCCTAAAAAGCAATGAAGTAGTCAGAGCAGTCCCTCAAAGGCTAAGAGGGAGCATAAAGTGCTCTCTCTCAACGAGAAAATAAAAATCTTAGCTCTTTTGAAAAGCAGCCCTGTCACTTGCCAAAGTGGGCCATAAGGTCCATAAGAATGAATCCAGCAATCGCACAATAAAGCAGAAAGAAGCTGAAATTCGTGGAAGTGTTAGTGCTGCCCCTACATCGGCAAAGAAGGTCCCTCTGGTTCGTGATGAAGTTCTTGCAAAGACTGAGAAAGCATTAAGTGTTAAGTGTAAGCATTACCAACTACTTAACACAGCATTTACATTGTATTAGGTATTACAGGTATCTAGAGATAATTTATAGTACCTCATTTTATATAAGGGACTTGAGGCCCCTCAGATTGGTATCTGTGAGAGGTCCTGGAACCAATCCCCTGTGGACACCAAGGGACAACTGTACTGCTTGATAAATGCTAAAAAATAAAACAGCCTTGTACAGAATGGGATTCTACAGCAATTTCAGTATAGACTTAAAAAAAAACTCCTAGAAGGAAATGAATTTGTAGGGTATAGTTGACCCACAGATTTATTTTGACTTGTTCCACTCGCTCCCTGCCTCCCTTCCTCTTTTTAAATTTGAACTGGTTGCTAACACTTAAAAGACTTCCATGGGTCCCCACCCTGGCCCACCTTACCCCTCTGTCTCACTCCCACCTTGCCACTGTACATTTGTTTTGTTTATTTTGTGATCCCCTAGGCTAGAGTTTAAATACTTTGTCCTGTGGTGATTTTTCTGGTCAAGTATGTGGCCCTATAACTGACTGGAGTAAGAGAGAGCCCTAAGAGAGCAGATGTGGAAAGCGGTGGCGGTGGCGGACCCTGGGACCCTGGGGGTGCTGCGGGCTCCAGCAACATGCCTTTAGAAGGACAGTCCTTAGGTGTCCTCTCCAGCAGCCCGTAAGCAGCCTCAGCAGCTACTTTTTTGTTGTTGAAATGCTGTCCGTCAGTGTTTTATCTAGGATTGCACTTCCCTTTTTTAGTACCAGGCCTTTTGAATCTCCACTGCCTGGTACCGTGCCTTTCCTGTGCGTGTTCAGTAAATATTTGATGCCACATTTGTATAAGACTTGGCCCATTTAAAAATGCCTCTGCTGCCGTGTTTGCTTTTTATCTACGAAGAGTAAAAGGTACTGCTATGGGTCGGAATTGACTCGTCGGCAGTGGGTTTGGTGGGTTTTTTTTGTTTTTGTTTTTTTTTGTTTGGGGATCTTAAGTAACTCCCCCAAGGTCTGGCCGTTTATAAAGAGCACAGATTGGAATTTAGATCCATATCTTCTGACTGCAGGTAAGGGCTCTGCCAACATTGTTTGTTTTACTTTGCCAAGCTTATTTCTCAAATTTTTTTGAAGTTTTATTTATTTATTTTTTGTTGTTGTTGAGAATATACACAGCAAAACATACACCAGTTCAGCAGTTTCTATGTGTACAATTTAGTGACATTGATGACATTCTTTGAGTTGTACAGCCATGCTTACCCTCGTTTTCTGAGTTGTTCCTCCCTCATTAACCTAAACTCACTGCCCCCTAAAGTTCCAGTCTAATCTTGCAAGTTGCTGTTGTCAGTTTGATCCCATATAATTTTTAAAAGAGCTCAAGGCAGAACTTTTACTTAAGCTAAACTATTGTTTGGTTTTAAAATGACTTCAAGGGATATTTTTTATTTAAGGTTTAAAAATTATCTCAGGGCAATAGTTCCAGGGGTTCATACAGCTTCCATGGCTCCAGTCCATGAGAATTTGAAATTCTGTCCTGTATTTTCCCCTATTGATCAGGTTCTTCTATGGAATCTTTGATCAAAATGTTCAGGACTGGTAGCTGGGCACCATCCAGTTCTTCTGGTCTCATGGCAAAGGAGGCAGTTGTTCATGGAGGCAGTCTGCCTCACATTCCATTTTCTCCTCCTATTCCTGACTCTCCTTCCTCTGTTGCTCCAGGGGAATAGAGACCAATTGTTGTGCCTTGGGTGGCCGCTTGCAAGCTTTTGAGACCCCAGGCACTACACAACGAACTAGGCAGTAGAACAGAAGCACTAAACACGTCATTAGGCCAATTAACTGGGCTGTCCCATGAAACTAGGACACTAAACCTCCAAACCAAGGAACTAAATCCCATGAGGTGTTTTTGTTGTACATAAGCAGCCTCAGCAGCTACTTTTTATTGTTGTTGTAAACATATCTATCATACAACTTTGCCAGTCGGCTTTTTAGAGGTGTATAGCTTACTGACAGCAATTGCAGTAATCGGCTGTGCAGCCTCTCAATTTTTTTTGAAATGGAATTGACTTACGGATACAGGAAGTATTTAGATTTCAGAATTTGACAGTAACTGGTCAAGAAACTTTCATACAGTTCTCATCTTTTACCACTAGAATTCCAGTTTAATTCCCATGAAAATTTTTCTTTTTTTGAATGGAGTCTTTATAATACAAAGTGCCTAATCCTTGAACTGAATAGTGTGAAAATTGTAAGAAAACTAATTAGGAGAGCCCTAATACAGTTGAATGGGGTAACCATAGGTCCTGAGAGCCTGCGACAGTGATAGTCCTGCTTTATGCTGGTAGTCTTGGCCTGATTGTTAACAGATCCCCTCTTTTATCTCAAGGTCCTGCTTTGGACAGTAGATTAGCTGGAAACTGCACCTGTAGGAGAATGTAAATTTAAATTTTTAAGGACCTGTCACTGGCTGTGGAAACTACCATCAGTTAGTCTCTTGATATTTCAGAATACAAAAACAGGTGCTGTTGACTGTGACTCACAGCAGCCCATGTGTGTCAGAGTAGGACTGTGCCCCAAAGGGTTTCCAGTGGCTGATTTTCAGAAGTAGATTGCCAGGCCTTTCTTCCGAGGCACCTCTGGGTGGACTCAAACCTCCAATCTTTTGGTTAGCAGCCTAGCACATTAATCCTTTGCATCACCTAGGGATTCCTCTTGACATTTAGACAGCCCATATTGTCTTTTAACCAGTTTTCAGGACAAAAGGATAAGAAAAAACAATCTCTGCAATGAATTGAAATACTTCCTAAATCAGAATTAGAAAAAGCTGTCAGTCCAGAGCAGTGATAGTCTGTTGATGTGGCTGAAATGTGTCTTTAGTGAAGGAAGGGGATGTAAACAATTAATGGGAAAAACCATGACTTAATGAGGAGTTGGCTTTCAGTGCAGAGGGCAGGATGGACAGTTGCTAATGAAGACCGGATACAGTATTTGTTAACTGAAGATTAAATGGGGGTAAGACGATGGTTGTTTCCAGCTGGGTTTAGAAGTGCCTGGGAATAGCATGACCTTGGTATTAGCCCCTCTCAGAATGAATATAGTATGCTTCAGAGTCCCGAAACAGCCCACGGTAAGGGAAGAGTCTTTGTCCGGAGTCAGAGATAATGGAGGGTACGTTTAGAACAACGAATAAGACTTATTTGATGGACACTGGAAATTAAATGAAACCGTCAGTGCTGCTGTAGGCCTCGTAACAAGTTTTTCTTCAGATGAGTTTCTATTTAGCAAAGAATAGCCCTGTGATTATAAAATAGTTTTATGCATTTACTTGTGTTTTCTTCTGCAGTACTTTTTAACGCTTCATTTTATAATATTCTTCTAAATAATGGGCCAAATTATAGATTATTAAACTAATATGACAAAAACCAAATCCTCTTAAAATCTAAACTTAGTACTATTTGAAATATTTTTCTTCATGAGAAAGTCATTGCACATTTGTTACCTCTGGAGTTACTAAAACGAGCTGGCATGAACCTCATATTCTTTTCTTAACTAATTTTATAGCAGGATTGGAGGTTTGTTTTTATAGGATGGAAACAGTTACTAAGGATGTATTACTACCCCTCAGTGCTCCGAACACAGTGTAATTTGGTGAAAGTGGGATCCTGTAACACTCTAATGCTGTAACTCCAATCACATCAGGAGTGGGTGGGTAGAATAACATCACTTCATGACTTCAGAGTACATGTGGCTGGTTCTAAAACGGTCACATAAGATCGTAGAATATTTCACCTTGAAGGAACCTCTCGTACAATACAGTCATTTTATAGAGAAAACTTGAGATCCAGTGAATTTAAGTGACTTGTCCAAGGTCTTACAACTCATTAGTAGCATAAAAGCAATAAATGTCTGTATACAGTCTTGTTTCTTAACTTTTATTCTTTAAATTGTTGTACTCTAAACTTTCTTCCAGAGAAACCAGTAGTTTTATTTGTTACCAGGGAATTGCTAAACACTTAATTTAGTCATATGATTATACTTAAGGGTTTGAGGACTTTCAATCCTGTTGACTCCAGGAAATTGAATGAATTAGTTGATATGAGTGCATCTTACCTGCTTCGTAAGTATGTCTTGGTGAGCAGTGAATTAGCCATAATAGGAAGGAAGGAGGAAATGGATAGAAGGTATAGGTGTTCAGCTTAATGGTCCAACCTTTCTCACTGAATTGCCTAAGAGCAAAATGGTTTAATTTCATTTCATCCTCAGCTTGCCTTCTTAAATGCGTTCAGACATCTTTAAAGAAAAATAAAAGGTAAGGAATATAACCCAGACAACAGCAGAGAAACTAGAAATTTGTCAAGGTAAACACAAACAAAAAAAAAAAGATAATTTGAGGAGAACTTTACAAGGGACGCCAAAATCAAATCCGGGTGTCTGAAGTAGTGCAGAGCCGGAACTAAATCCAAAAGCCCTGTGATCACTTAGTGTGATTGGTGGGAAAGGTGCCTCACGTGGGGTTAAAGTGAAAAGGGGTAGAAGGCACTCCGTAGGGGTATTGATTGCTTAGATCTAGGGGTCTGGCCCTTGGGGCTCAGGACGCTGGGCGCAGGAGACCGGGCGACGGGGTGAGGGCAGAGTCTGAGGACCAGGGTCAGATGTCCAGCCTTCACTTCTCGTTGCTTCCTCCCGCCTCCATTTCCTTCATGCTGTCCAGACTTTCCCCAGACCTGGCCTTCATAGCTGACTGAAATTTTACTTTGAATTATACCTTATATTCTCTGTTCCTTATTTTGAAGGGGAATTGTAACACATTTCTCTCAAAAAGTTTTTCCCCTTGACATCTGAAGAGTATATTTGATTTCTTTGTGTTCCTCTCCTACCCTACCACACTGAGGACAGAAAGAAGATGGTTCCCAACCTCTACAGCAAAGCCATTTATTTATAAGGCTTTATATGAAAACTGAGGAGTGTGCTCATTGACTAAAAGGTGCGCTGACAGCAGATTGGGCAGGGCCTCAGGTCACTGTCCGTGCCCTCCACATGGAGGTACACTGTTCTCCCTGTTAGACTGTATCTCCTCACCTGTCACTGAAGTCAACACTTGGCTCAGAATGGGAGTGGTTTCACTGACGTTTATTTAGATTTTTCTTAAAAATCATTACAGGTATGTATGCCAACCAGCCTGTCATGTGAGTGGCTTCTTTGTATAAGAAGTTTACAATCATGTCTTCGGTATTGTAACAGTATTAGTTAGTGCACTAAGTGGATCTGCTGGGGCTACTTCGTGGGCATACACTTAGCTTTATTTTTAAGTTCACTTTCTCCAGTGCTCCCTCCCCCAACATGTATGCACACGGACTTTTGCCTTGCAACAGATACCCTCTTTATTAAAAAAAAAAAAAAAAAAAATGAATATAGCACAGCATTCCCTTCAGTCAAACTTTTGGAGTTTGGCCAGAAGGTACCTACAACAAAAATTCTCAGTCTGTAATGGTTCAAGGGGTTTTAAGGCCTCCACAAGCCTTAAAAATGTTCTCTTCTTCATATTTACATCTTGAGCACGCTCTGTGTTTCCGATAAAGCTTGCCTAGACTTCAGTCACTGTGAAATTAATGGCCAGAGACAGCCTCTAAAATATGTTGATAAATGTATTCCTGAAAATGTTTGGGGACATGGTGTCCTCGCAGATTTGGAAGAAGAAGTTAGTCATGCAAAGAAAACCATATACTCAGAGAGAGCTCCCACTGGAGGCACTCCCGCCTCCAACCCAGTGTATGGGGTTCTAATAGCTAAGCAGAAAGTGTGCACTCACATATTTGGGCTTCTGGGGAGTAAAAGTAAAAGCAAATGACAACTACATCGTTTGTCTGGAGAGTTATATATTTTTCTTTAAAATGTGCTACTGGTTTTTACATTCAAAATATGTGCTGGTCAGAGGGACCTAGGCTTGTTCCTGTGTGTTACTTACCATGTATCATGTGGCCAGCCCTCACCAGTGCTTTGTTCTGCAGTGAAATTATTCAACCACTTCTTGATACTTGGCTCTGCTTAAAGATTTTTCTCTCCTAATTCATCAGCTCTCTGCTGAGTGCCTTGTTATGTGCGCTAGTTGTCCCCTCAGCCCGTTGCAAAGCTTGTCTTCTGGGGCTTATCTTTCCTTGCTTCTCTGTTGGAGCCCCTGTTTCCAGGATCCTGTGTCATCCTCCTTCCAGATGTATTCCCTCATTTTGGAGGGACACGTCATCCCATAGCTTCCTGGAGAGGAATGAATGCAAGATAAGTTTGGAGTCCTTGAATATCTGAAAATACTTCTCTTCTCAATGAGTAGTTTGGCTGGGAACAGAATTCTAGATTGAGAGTAGTTTTAACTCTTCCCAATTCTGAGGGTGCTGTAATCCATTCTCATTCCTAATCTAAGAACAGACCCCACAGGTGTCTGAGTGAAGGAGGACAGGGCCTCCGATTCTGGCTGACGTTTATCAGAAGGTCAGACACACGGTTCCATGAGAATGAGTGAGCTCACCAGGGTGCATACAGCCCTTGGCACAGACCCGCCCAGGCATTAGATGACCATTTATTTTCTTTCAAGCTGTTCTTGGGGAGTATTTGCCTCCTTTGCTCTCTTACTGTTTCTGTTAGTTGGTAGCATATAGTATTGTATAGAAAAAGACAATGGGATTTAAAAATGTTAATCTGTATTTTCTGTTTGTATGGCCATTGCAGATGGCTCAGAAATACAGCTGTCCGGAGGCAAATAAACTAATCAGTCCAAAGCCACAGTCACTCTTTATTCTGAGGAATTTAGTATAGTCCCTTCCTAACTTGAGGGAACACTTTGGCTGGTGGACCTCGAGTTTATGTACCTCCAAAACGTGTCCCAGGACAGCGACAGAGAGTCGAGTGGAAATAAGGAGCCCCTGCAGTCCTGAGTCCTCCTGTGCCAGCTGTGTGCTGCTGCTGGAGACACACTGCCCAGCGCAGCGGACCTGCTGCGCTGCACCGAGTCCAGGGGGAAGCAAGCAGTCGTCAAAGTGCACGCTTCCGCTACCTTGTAGAACCTAGGTTTCAACCCTTGTGGCCTGTCCCCCTAGACCACAAGCCTCTTTGGGCCTGTGATTGGTTTTCCTTTTCTGAAGCTCCCTAGGAGAGTACTCTGGCCGCATCCTGGAGTTCTCCTTTGGCCTCCAGAGGGGATGCAGTTTACTCCTACGGAAGGGCCCTGCAGGGTAAGCTCTTCCAGATAGCTGCAAGGTGCCCGTCTTCAAGCAGGGAACCATGACACTCGGGCCTGTCCGTCAGGTGTGGTGGGACTGGGCCTGGAGGTAGGGGGTAATTCTTTTTTAGCTGTGCTTGCTTGGTGCACTGTGATCTTAAGTTTACTGTCTTTATGGGAAAAACTATTTCATAATTCCACTTTGCTGGCAGATTTGTATTAGTCAGCTCTGGTTACTGATGAGGTCTTGATCATTTAGGAGCCCTGGTGGTGCAGTGGTTAAGAACTCGGCTGTTAACCAGAATCCACCAGCCGCTCCTTGGAAACTCTATGGGCAGTTCTGCTCTGTCCTGTAGGGTCACTATGAATCACAATGGACTTGACAGCAATGGTTTTTTTTTGGGTTTTGTTCCCTTAAGCAGTTTATATCTATAAATCTTCTAATCTCATTGGACTGCTTTTGTCTGGGCTTTCATGTGCTGCAGATCCCTTAGAAAGATTCCTAGTATTTATATTTTTTTAGTGTATGCAGGCACATAAGAAAATATGAGAACAGAGGAACATTCAGTCACGTAATACTAAAATAGTTATCATTTTATTTTCTTAACAGATGCAGCAGCTTTTTTATGAGAATTATGAACAGAACAAAAAGGGTTACATCCGAGATCTCCATAACAGTAAGATTCACCGAGCCATCACGTTACACCCCAACAAAAACCCACCCTACCAGTACAGACTTCACAGCTACATGCTTAGTCGCAAAATCGCTGAGCTTCGGCATCGCACAATACAGCTCCACCGAGAAATTGTCCTGATGAGCAAGTACAGTAACACCGAGATTCACAAAGAAGATCTCCAGCTGGGAATTCCTCCTTCTTTTATGAGGTTTCAGCCCCGCCAGCGAGAGGAGATTTTGGAATGGGAGTTTCTTACTGGAAAATACTTGTACTCAGCTGTGGATGGTCAGCCGCCTCGAAGAGGAATGGACTCCGCGCAGAGAGAAGCCTTGGACGACATTGTCATGCAGGTGATGGAGATGATCAACGCCAATGCCAAGACCAGGGGGCGCATCATCGACTTTAAGGAGATACAATACGGCTATCGCCGAGTCAATCCCATGTACGGGGCCGAGTATATCCTAGACCTGCTGCTTCTGTATAAGAAACACAAAGGGAAGAAGATGACAGTCCCCGTGAGGAGGCATGCCTATTTACAGCAGACTTTCAGCAAGATCCAGTTTGTGGAGCACGAGGAGCTGGACGCCAAGGAATTGGCCAACAAAATTAACCAAGAATCTGGATCCTTATCCTTTTTCTCCAATTCCCTGAAGAAGCTTGTTCCATTTCAGCTCCCTGGATCAAAAAACGAGCACAAAGAGCCCAAAGAGAAGAAGATAAACATATTGATTCCTTTGTCTGGACGCTTTGATATGTTTTCGAGATTCATGGGAAACTTTGAAAAGACATGTCTCATTCCAAATCAGAATGTCAAGCTTGTTGTTCTGCTTTTCAATTCCGACTCCAACCCTGACAAGGCTAAACAAGTTGAACTGATGAGAGATTATCGCGTTAAGTATCCTAAGGCTGACATGCAGATTCTGCCTGTGTCTGGAGAATTTTCAAGAGCCCTAGCCCTTGAAGTAGGATCTTCCCAGTTTAATAATGAATCTTTGCTCTTCTTCTGTGATGTTGACCTCGTGTTTACTACAGAATTCCTTCAACGATGTAGAGCAAATACAGTTCTGGGCCAACAAATATACTTCCCAATCATCTTCAGCCAGTACGATCCAAAGATTGTTTATAGTGGGAAAGCTCCCAATGACAACCATTTTGCCTTTACTCAAAAAACTGGCTTCTGGAGAAACTATGGGTTCGGCATTACATGTATTTATAAGGGCGACCTTGTCCGAGTGGGTGGCTTTGATGTTTCCATCCAGGGCTGGGGGCTCGAGGATGTGGACCTTTTCAACAAAGTGGTGCAGGCAGGTTTGAAGACGTTTAGAAGCCAGGAAGTAGGAGTAGTACACATCCACCATCCCGTCTTTTGTGATCCCAACCTTGATCCCAAGCAATACAAAATGTGCTTGGGATCCAAAGCCTCCACGTATGGGTCCACACAGCAGCTGGCTGAGATGTGGCTAGAAAAAAATGATCCGAGTTATAGTAAAAGCAGCAATAATAACGGCTCAGTGAGGACAGCCTAGTGTCCAGCTCTGCTGGAAAAATACATTTTTAATTATCTAATTTATTTTTCAGAAATTTTTTGTACGACCCATTTTTGAAGTCCACACAAGGATATATTTTACAAGTGATTTTCTTACAAAGGACTCCTTTAAGACTGAGCTTTTTGAACAAAAATGTGATCAATGTTTGCCTTTGAACACAACTTCTTGCTGAACGTTATGTAGCCGACCTGCTTAATTATGACTTGAAATGTACCCGATGAACAAAGTGTTTTTACATTTCCTTCTCAGACCCCTTTGCTACGGTCCTATGGCAGAAAACGTGAACATTCCTGCAAAGTATTATTGTAACAAAACACTGTAACTCTCGTAAATGTTCTGTTGTGACTGTTAACGCTGCACAGATTCTACCTTTTGTCTTTTTTACAATGATTTTTATTTTTTAAAAAAGCCATTTCGTGTTCCAGTTGTAAAATAAGGAAATAAGTTAATAGTTGTATCATCATCTTCAGGAGGGCTTTGCACAGTTGATTATTTCCCCCAGACTGTGCTGGTTGTGGTCATGTCGTTTGGAAGGCAGGGGGCGAGGAAAGCACAATGCGGTGGATGGCTGTTCTTGTCGTAATTTGTTTGGCTTAAGTGGACCTGGTATTAAATTTCAAGAAGGATTTATTTAGTATTTTTCTCTCTTCCTGACCCTTCTCTTTAAAGGGTAAAATATTAATATTTAGAATGGCACAGAAGAGTTACTGTAATAAATCTAATGTGTGTGAGCTTAAAAACAACAACAAAACACATGAAAACATTGAGGGAAAACGTACCTGGTTTTGTTCACTTCATCCTGTCTGTGTTACATTGGTGGAGATGGTTATTTCATTCTTTAATTACTGTTTTGCTTTATCGTTTCTTTCTGAAGTACCTTTAATTTATTTAATATCCATTGTGTAGCGCTCTGTCATTTCTCGAGTACCTGTTATTAGTATTTATGTGTATCAGGAGTGTGACTCACTGTTTAGTATGTTTGGTTTGCAGTAAACTGATCTCCAAAGATTTCCTTTTGAAAACGATCCCCCCCGCCCTTAATTTTTACATTCCTCACTGTTTTACTAAATATTAAGTGTTCTTTTTGACAGTTCTGGTGCTGACATGTTTTGGGGAGCAAAAGTAAAATGAATCTGTCATTACTGCAGAAACTTTAAGTTTGTTTTAAACTCACAGATCAAATGTGCCTTAATAAATTTTTTTTCATTTAGATTTCAAACAATAATAGGATTGCCATTTTAATATACATCATTGGAGATCTGCTTCTTTGTAAATAGCCTGTTGCTCATTTGGAAAAATAAACCAGTGAACAGTATTTTTCTATTGTACTTTTCCAAAACATTTTGTCTCATTATTCCTATTTTAGCTCAAAAATTGTATTACATTCGGAGAGTAAAAAACTTAAACGCTGATTCAGAACGTTTTTCACGTGATTTGAGGGAAATGTGTATGTGACCTGCAGTTTGGGAGTGGGGTGAAGCTAAATGCCTCTTCCTCTTTTTTCCTAGTGTGAAGTTGTCTTTGGTCGTTCCCTCTCAGCTTGTTGGCTCCGAGTTCTCTAGAGCACTAGTTTTCCAGCTAGATCCAAAGACCTTCCAGAGCACTTGATACAAGCCACCTTCCTGGGCCCGTTAGACCCACTGGATCAGTCAGAATCTGCATGTAACCAGTGCCCCCAGGGTGCCGCGTGCACTGACCTTCTCGGGCCTTAGTGTGGGTCTAGCTGCTGGGAGAACTGCACACAGTTGCTGCATAGCCCAATGGTCAAAGTCACGTCTTTGATGCCAAGGTAGCGAGCTTTTGTGGAAGAGAACTAAGCTCCCAGGAGAGGTATTTACAGTGTAATGACAGTTAGGTCCCAGGATAATGACACTGTGCTCACACTAAGAATTGCTGTAATTCAGCCTAATTGCAATTTACTTTAGGGGAGTGTTTAGTTTTCCTTGGGAAAAAGCACATTTCTTCAGTAAGGAAGAACATAATATACATCTTGATGACAAAGTAATTTAAATTCTCCCTTATTTATCATAATAGCAGTAGGGATTTGGGAAAGAGCGTGAGTGATTGCTTTATCAAGCTGAAGTGTCTGTCCAGCATCTTGGTTACGGTTAACACTCACCATAGCCTTCCCTGCCCCCGCTCCTAAGGAAGTCTGTTCCTCTCCTGATAACTGTGTTGATGTTTATGGAAGCCCCGCGGCCCCTTGTCAAGGCTCCTGCTCCACAGTAGCTGTGGGATCCCTTCAGTTCCTGACCTCCTGTGCCTGGCAGCCTCCAAGGTTCTCTCTCCTTCTGGTCCATCTTGTGTGGTACCTTCACAAGGGAGGGCACAGGATGGTGTTCGAGTGGACGACAGATGTGTGCGGGGAGGGTGATCTGGCTGCAGGATCACTCCTAGCTCGAGGGGCTCCCCTGCCCCCAGAGTGGGCACCCAGGCCCTCTTCAGTCTGGCCTCAGCTCTCTTGTCAGCCATCTCCCCGCCCTTCAGGGAGCCTGCAGCCGCCCTGGGCTCGGTTTATGGAGGAGGCAGCACCTCACCCCCTTGGGCCTTTGTGTGTACTTCCTTGAACTCTGTCCTGTACCACTCGGATGGCTAACCTGACTCATCTTGCAGGAGCCAGCTGAAAGGTCGTTTCCCCAGGAATGCTTTCCCAGCCCTGTAGACTGTGGCAGCCCACCACCACCCCCACCCATCGTCCACTCTAACCCCGTCCTGTGCCCTTCCTTGGGAGGTACCACGGTTGTAGTAATCACATGATCAGGTGACCTCTCCATCACTAGATTATAGACGGGAGCCCCTTGAGGGCAGGACTGGCTCCCTTGTTCCTGGTGGTGCCCTGGCATATCGGGCATTTGTGTCCGTGGAGCAGCCGGACCTACACTCCCCCGAGCCCCACTGCTTGGTTCCCCACCTGTGTGCCTTGGGCCGCAGCCCTCCCTGATGGATGCCCTCCCTCCCGGCCTCCCCCACGCCCACCCGAGGCCCAGGCCCCTCATTCATTGGTTGGACATGATCCTGTGCGCCTTCCACTCATGGCCTGGAAATAATCCAATCCCTTTTTCCCTTAAAGTGAAAAGGTTAAGTGTTCAGCAACTAGCCAAAAGGTTGGTGGTTCAAACCCACCCAGAGGCACCTTGGAAGAAAGGTCTGGCAATCTACTTATGAAAAACCAGCCATTGAAAACGCTGTGGAACACAGTTCTTCTGTGACACATATGGGGTCGCCATGAGTTTAAATCGGCAGCAGCTAGATTTTTTTGTTTGTTGTTAAACCTTTTTGTTTCACTTGTTACTTTCTACTTTTTCTTAATAAGCATTACTTTTAATACAGAAAAGTATTAAGAAAATGAAAAGAAAAAAAAAAAAAAAAAAGAAATGGCCCATAACCCCACAAACTAGATAATTTCTTGTTAACAGTATTTAAAAATCAAGAGTAATGTGTGAATATGGTTGAAAAGAGGGGAGGGATCACAATGCACAATCATTCAGCTCTCAGGCCTTTCCCACAAAGACTGTCAAAAACCAAACCAAACCAAACCCAACCAAACCCATTGCCGTCAAGTCGATTCCGACTCATAGTGACCCTGCAGGACAGAGTAGAATTGCCCTATAGGGTTTCCAAGGAGCGCCTGGTGGATTCAAACTGCCGACTTTTGGTTAGCAACCAAGCTCTTAACCACTATGCCACCAGGGTTTCCCAGTGTTTGAATATCCTGGGGGAGGTATATGTATAGACAAGCATACGTATAATTTTTTAAAGTTTGTAAGAAGAGGGAAGAACGTGCTTGCTTGGGCCTTCATGGGGAGCCAGGAGAGTCTTGGGCGCCTGTACTGGCCTCACGAAGGCGCTGCCTTGGCCGCAGGCAGCGCTGGTTTCTCTGGGGTGACCTGTGGAGTGGTGTTAGGAGGGGCGGGCGGTCAGACACACAGAGCCCTGCCCCAACAGTGCCATCAGGAGAGCCTGTCTCCTGTGGCAGAGGATACAGGTAGGCGTTAGTAATCTGCACCTCACTTCTGGATGTCGGGGCTGCTTTTCCAGGACTCTTGCCGGGGCCGTATCATTCCAAGACCAGTGGGTTTGGGGATGAAGGCCTGTGTCACACAATGCAGGTCTGTGATAGTCCCTCTTAGCTGCAGAAGTAGGCAGACCCTGGGATCGAGGGCAGTCATTGCCTTTCAGTGCTGAGAGCAGAAGGGGCAGGGTAGAAACAGATGGCACTCCCCTCTCTGGGACCTGTTTTTCCCCATAAGCCCCCCCGCCAGGCCACACCCCCCACCCCCACCCCCACATACCCGTCGTCCTCTCTAACACCATCCTGTGCCCTCCTTGTGGAGGTACCACAGCTGTAGTAATTATATGATCAGATGACGCGTCCCTCACTAGATTATAGATGGGGTTGTATACGGTCAAGTTCTTGAACTCAGTCGGCAGAGTCAGTCTGAGCTTCCTTCCTGTCCAGCCCTCTTGCCACATCCTATTTGACAGAGCCCTCAAATCCTAGCCCCCTGACTCAGCCAGGCGGGGACATGCGGCTTCTTGTCCCCAGACAGCAGATGCAGGTGGCACTGCTGATACACTCCTTGCCCCAGCAGCCTCTGAATGCTCACTTGCCCACCTGCCAGGGTATTGGGGTGCTTACCCGCGTAACACTGAGCTAAACAGCAGCCACATGGAGCCTCAGCCCTGTGCCCCTGGACAGATGGCCTGAGGTTTGGTTATTCTCTGCAGCCACCTCCTTTTATCACTGTTCGCTGAGGTGTCGGTGAGCACAGTCACCACACTCCTCTCCTAAGGACAGTGGTTAGGATAAGGAAAAGGCTGTGTTTCAGAAGCACTTCTCTGATGCTGGGGCTCTTGGCCTTTGAGGACTGTTCTCTGAGAAAGGGACACCCCAGCTGGGCTGCCTGGCCACCTGTGAACTGTTCTCCACGGCTGGGAACTCCATCCAGGCCCCAGGCTTCTTCTAACATCTCCTCTTGTGGCTTTCCTGTCATCAAGAACACTGCAGCCCAGCCCTCCTGCAACTGCACCTGCCCCGATGCCCAGCCTGGGAATTAGGCTGCATTACTGCTGTAATCTCTGCTGCAAAGGAGCTTAGTGCTGCCAGTGACTGGGGAAGCCAGCTCGAGGGGGTGTCTCCCAGCTGAAATGGCTGCACGGGCTGCTACCTTGCCTGCAGCCCCTTAAAAGGTGTCCTCCTTCTGCTCCAAGAAAAACGCTGCTGAGACCAAATGTACTTAGTCTAGTTTTGCTATAAGTGCAATGCGTCAGGTTACAGTAACTCATTTTGTATGGCTTGCAGTAAAAAAAAAAAAAAAAAAATCGTGTTATTTTTGCT
The DNA here is from genome assembly GCF_000243295.1 of Trichechus manatus latirostris. Lineage (NCBI taxonomy): Eukaryota > Metazoa > Chordata > Mammalia > Sirenia > Trichechidae > Trichechus > Trichechus manatus. The sequence continues at coordinate 11,967,515 of NW_004443955.1, forward strand.
AAGCTAAAGGGTTTTGTTGTTCTGCAAGGATGTGGTGGTGGTGGAGGTGTAAGATCTTCAACCAGAAACCATAGGGCTCTCTTGTTATCAGAGCCCTGGTGGTGCAGTGGTAAAGAGCTCAGCTGCTAACCAAAAGGTCTGCGGTCTGAATCCACCAGCCGCTCCTTGGAAACCATATGGGGCAGTTCTACTCTGTCCTAGAGGGTTGCCATGAGTCAGAATCGACTCGATGGCTACAGGTTTGGGTTTTTTTGGTTATCTTATTACAGTGCAATTAAATCACTCAGTCGCCTGTTGTCAGATATTTTTTAATGCTTGTAATTTACAATGAATTATATTTGTTCTGAAAGTCTTCATTTCTTACTAAAACAGAAAAAAAGAAAATTTTGTCCTTTAAAGAGCATTCTAGCTACACTTCCTTTAAAATGGTAAGAGTTGGCAGTTATGCCTGATTGATTTTTAATAAGAACTTATAGTGAAGTGACCAAATCATTTAGTAGTGCTGGTTTGGCAAGCTCTGGAGGCTACTGTAACTCAAGCTAATAGATCTTTAATGAATTTCTCACCATGAAGCACAGTCCATCAGATGATTGAGTCAGTGTATCTCCTGGGCTGCACCTTCTCTTTCTGATTAGCTCATCACCCTCCTATGCCAAACGCGGCAGCTGGTGCCTGAATACCTAGCTTGCTGCTACATAGATAGTCCCGTTAGAGAAAAGAAAACATTTCTAGCTAAACTTCAAAGTGTCCTTCAGATTCCTGAATTCTGAATTAACTTTTCTTCTTTCAGCAAAAGCTTACTTCTAGATACATAACTGAAGGGGGAGTCTCTCTCAGACCCTCCAGATACCTGCATGTCATGAGGGCTGACGCTAGAAATGAACTGTCTGAAAATCACTCCAATGACCACATTCGTGTAGTAGAGGAAGCATTTCGGATTTTTAAATGATTTCTGTTTCTTCCATTGCAAATAACAATGTAACCATAATACAAAAATATACATACTGGAAAGTAGAGAAGGAAAAGACCTTCCTCTTTCACGCCACCCCGTTACCACTTCAGCCAATTCCTAGGGAGTTTTTGTGCATTATTTGAATTTTATGCAAAGGTGTACATGCCATTTGGTACCTGCTTTGTTTTTCCCTCCTCTTAAAACACACCAATTGTTTATAATCACCTCTAACACGGCTTCTCTCCCAGAGCTGAGAATTCCCTCCTGTGGCCACCATGGGTGGCCGTGGTGCCAGCCTGAATAATGTCACCGTGAGCATCTTTTGCATGCAGCCCTTTTTGTACTTTGGATTATCAGGTAGATTCCCAGAAGTGGGTCATTTGCTAATAGGGCTGAGGGACTTTGGTGTTGAGCTATTTCTGACATAGCACTAAATCATCTGGTATCTTACTCGGTCAATGTTGACATTTCATACCTACAGACAATTCCAGTGAAACTTTTAAAAATAAACCTTAACTAAATGGCCTTCCAGTAATGCTATGGGAATATTGCATACAGTATTTTGGTTACATCATCCTGTGGAAATGGCAACTCCACAAATCCAACCCTGTTACTGAAAAACTTGAGTCACTTCAAAGTGAGAACCAAGGCAGATTTACTGGTGACTCAGTGACAAGAGGCAAGTTCCAGACAGAGGGTCTGTTGGGGAATGAGGTTTATTTCCCTCTCAAGCCACAGAGGTCCATCCTGGGAACCCAGAAGGAAGGGCGAGGAGCAGAAGTGGCCAGCCTGTGATAAGAGCCACATCTTCCAGACTTGGCAAGGGTGATGGCGTGCTAGACAAGATGCAGACGTGACCAGAGGCACGTGGGTCCCCCTGTGGAGCCAGAAGTCATTCTGTGTTATCTGGTGGGAAAGGTGAACATGTGAAAACAGATTTGAATGAATTTCTGTATTTATTTTTTTATTGCACTTAAAGTTTACAATTCAAGTCAGTTTCTCATACAAAAATTTATGCACACATTGCTATGTGACCCTAGTTACTCTGTCCCTCGAAGTGTTTGGTTGTTGAATTTCTATATTTAAAGATGAAACTACTGGCCACTTACCTGTGCTCTAGGCGAGATTACATATATATTTTATATAATTATACTATATATAAATATTAACTTATTCATTGTATTTGCTTCTGTGCTACATGGAAGTCAAAGCACAGGCAAAAGAGGGCAACGGGAGACCTGTCCCATCATCAGTGAGCTGTGAGTTTCTGAGAGAGGGCCTTTGGTACAAAGAGCCCAACTTAATGTGTACTTTTGTTGTTGCTGTTAGCAACTGTCAAGTCGACCCCCAACTCATGAAGACCCCATGCACAACAGAATGAAACACTGCCCAGTCCTATGGCATCCCCATGATCAGTTGGGGATCGGACAGTTGTGATCTATGTGATATTTGAAAGTAGATCACCAGGCCTTTCTTCCTAATCTGTTGTAGTCTGGAAGCTCTGCTGACACCTGTTCAGCATCATAACAACACACAGCCTCCGCTGACAGATGGGTGGTGGCCATGCTTGGGGTGCATTAGTCGGGAATCCAGCCAGGGTCTCCTGCGTGGAAGGCAAGAATTCTACCACCGACCCACCATTGCTTCATAGAGGCTGTTTTCCAAGGTTTGGGGCAGGCTAATGGTCGGAGATGGGTCATACTCCTTACTGGATAATGAGCAGTTTGGATTATGGTTTGTGGGCCTTCTTTATAGTTAGATATGGGGATGGGTCTTCTGTGCCTTCCAAGCAAGGCCCAGTTTCTATAAAGTGGATGGTCAGGGCAGTCGCTGGCGGGGCCACCTCCCCTGGAGGTTGTGACATTTGTGCTGCATCAGATCAGCTGCATAGGAAGGCCCTGTCCAGCCCCCGCCGGCTTCCCATGGGTCTGCAGGGAGTTGCTGGGCAGTCTTGTCTGCTAGGCCTGCCCAGAAGCTGGGCCTCTACTGCCGGGGCTCCCCGGAGCTAGGAGGATGCTTGGCCTCAACTTCTCACCCAATTCAGGGACCCTCCAGTCAGCCCCCTGCACCCCTCATTGTGGGACAGGTTCTGTAGCCTTTTCCCTGAGTCACTGCTGTGGCGGCCAAGAGCCCCTTCCTTGCTTTGGGAAGTGAGTTTATCCTCCCAAATGCCCTGTCCCTTCCTCACCCACACAAGTGCACCATTGAGACACTGCTTGCGCTAGATTCCTGGATTCGTGTGTATGCCATTCCTCTGCCTCCGCAGCAATCCCAAGTTAGAAAAAAAAAATCCACAAACCGCAAGATTTAGGAGAAAATGTGACACATATGGGCTTTCGTAGATGTGACCCTAAAATGCTGCCAAGTGCCTTAAAATGAATTGTCTGAGAGAATGAAGAGCTGCCAGATTTGAAGACAGATGCTGTGCAAATTGAATTCATTTGCAGATTGTGACATCAGCAATGCAATTCCTACTTGGGACGAAATTGCTGTGTTAGGGTTCTGAATGGCGAGCAGGTATCCGTTACTGCTAATGGGGGAGTTAGTCAGGCCGCAGCTCCTTCAGCGAGTATTAAAAGGAGAGACAGCGGTGAGCTTGAGTCTTTCTGTGCACTCTTAGCAAAAAGTCCACTTGAACTCTGGCTCCAGAAGAATGACTTGAAAGAGCAGACCCCAGGAGTGGGGATGAGGAGGGTAATGATTCTACATTGCCAGTTAACATTGAGTCGACTCCGACGCATAGTGACCCCATGTGTGTCAGGGTAGGACTGTGCTCCATAGAGTTTTCATTGGCTGACTTTTCTGTAGTAGATTGAAAGGACTTTCTTCCAAGGCACCTCTGAGTGGACTCAAACCTCCAACCTTTTGGTTATCAGCTGAGAGTGTTACCTTGTATACTACCTTCTGTTAGCTGTTGCCCTTTATCCCATTTATACACGAATCTGTGGTGATAGAAACCCATGAGTGTTTGGGTGAGGGGCAGTGGATAAAAACACAACAAACTGGGTTAGTTGTGAAGTGCTTTGTCTGGCACTGTGGAAGGAGAATGTGCCTCCAGCCCCGGCAGAGCTGGGTTTGAATCTGGTGTACTAGAACCAGCTAGTACACGACTTTACGTGTCTTCCCAACTCCATGTTCAGTGACGTCATATTGGTAGCTTGAAATTAGCCATGATGGGAGTATTTACACCACAGAAAATGGCAAGTGCTACAAATCAGGCCGTTTTTTGGAGTTTGGTTTATCAGCACAGCGTTCCACAGACCATGATCCCGTGGGTCCTGTGGAGTCTGCCGGCAGCTGTGTGACCGTGGACACATTACTTATCTGTGCTAGAGCTCGGCATCCACCTACGTGAGATGGGGACAGTTAGGTTACTTCACAGACTGACACAAGCACTAAGAGAACCCGGTTCTCCTCCCATCACTCCATTTTCCTATACGGTGGCACTCTTACCCCATCACCCACCTACAGACTTTCCAGACCCATTTCCAGTGAGTCACCAAATCCCACCAATCCCTCCTGAGTAATGTCACCAAATGGCCCCTTCTCCTACCCCACCATCTCCTGACAAAGCTGCATTTACAGGGGCATGGCCTGCATTTCCTGCTTCTCTGGTCTTCTCAGCCATCAAACTCTTCTTTCTAAAACAACAAATCTTAACTCCCTTCTTAGACCCTGCACAGCTCATGCTCAGACTTCCTGATCTGACCACCCTAAGGCTCTGCTTGACCCAGCCTCCACTTGATTTCCCAGCACATCTGATCTGTGCTCAGCAATCCCCCTGCCCCCAACACCCCCCCAACCCCCGCTGCAGAGGAAACCAGGATATCTTCAAAAGTCCATGTCCTGGCCTATGTGGCATCCTTTGCCTGGAATGCCCACCTTCTCTCCCCTGGCAAACTTGCAGAGTTTGTGGCAACCAAGCCTTTCCGGGCACCTTGGGCAGAGTTTTTGCCATGCCTCCCTACCCCTTCCCAAGCCCCCTTCCCACTCACCCCACGTAGGCTCCCGCTTTTAGCTGGGGGCCTCTTATAATCTGCTGGTTGCCTGGCTGACCCACCACACTCGACCAAGCTTGCTCACCTCCATGACCCACCCACCATGGGCCTGGTAGATCATGGTGTGCAGCCAATGTTAGTTTCCCGTCACTTCTCCTCTAGCCTCTAGGCTGGGTTATTTGCCAAGGAAAAATAACAGCTAAGATTAAATATTTCTATAAAGACAGCCTGGGACATTAGGTTTTTAGGTGAAAACAAGCATATTTCAGTGTAAGAACAAGAACCTTACTTCCCTCACCCCAAAGAATAAGTCACAGGCCTGGAATGCTTCCTTTTTGAATCATAAAATTAACATTTATGGAAGCGTTACTAAGTGCCAAGCACTTTATATATGTTACTTCCTCTACTGCTTCCTCAATCTCTGTGAGATCAGTATTCTCAACCCCAGTTTACAGATGAGGAATTGAAGCCCAGAGGGCTTAGGTAACATGCCCAAGGTCACAGAGCTAATAAACTGCAGATCCAAAATTCACACCAGATCAGCCTTCTTCCAAAGTCCATATCTTGGGGGGAAAAAAAAAATACAGTGCATCTCCTTGTCAGGGATATTTAAGAGCCTCAACTCACAGCATTCACAGGCTACCAGGAAATGTCAGCCCTTTGGATAGAGTGCTTTCCGAGTTGTAGGAGAACTGTTGACCTCATAACTAGGTTATCTTTTAAATCTTTCTCTGCTTTTTAAAAGGTTGGTTTTTGTTTTTATAAGATTCCAGAAACATACATTTCAATATAGAAGCAGCAAAAACATTTTTTCAAAATGCATAGTGCTCACAAGAGTTTCAGTTCCAGTAATGATGGAGTAGCTTGGATCAGATTAACGCTCCCACAGATTAGATACTCAGGACAAAGTAAGGAAAAAGCCCACAACAAACTGAAAGTTTATTTGAAGGCACTGGAGAGTGACCAAAATCAGAACTGGAGAGGAGCTGACCCTTCAAAGAAGGGAAGGGCATTGGATGAAATGCACATTATTTATACACTCTTCCCTGAAGGGTACTCTCCAAGCCACAGGACACAGGGTAGTTAGAGCTCAAGCAGAAAATTCTAGTAATATTGACTTGAGATGTCAGAGGATAGAGTTTAGAGTGACCATAACAGCTGGAAGTGGAAGAGGGGAACCCCAGAAAGGAGAGGGACACAGAGAGGGGAACCCCAAAATCTGCATATGAATTCCCTTCCCAGCCTCAGTTGACTCCTCAACTGCACTTGCATGAGGAAAACTCCAAAGATCCCAGCTGACAGCAACAACTGGAAGGCTGAAAAGTGAATCAAAGATTTCAGCTACTTTCCATTGCACAGGAGTCAGAGTTAGGAGGAAAATTCCACCAAGTTAGAGGGGCTTTATAAACACCTTGGAATTTCCATTGAAACCCTAAACAGGCCACACATTAGGAGTAAAGACTATGTATCAGGACTAAGGATTTATCCTAACACCAAAGGCAAAACCAAAACAGACCTTCCCTAACAAAGTGTGAAAATCAAGTCTCCACAAAAATCAAAGTGATCAGCCAGGAATTTAACAAAAATCAACACTTTCCAGAGGAAGATAACAGACTCCAGAGTCTCTACAACTGATCATCTACAATGTCCAGAATTTCTCCGTCAGTCAAGCCTTTCTGAAAGCCTTGGGCAGAGCTTTCATCATGGCTCTTCATCCTCATGCTGAGCCTTCTTAACACTGACCCCTGTAAGTTCTAACACTTACTTGGGGCTTCTTGTCAAGGTCTGCTGGTTGGCTGGCTGTCATACCAGACTGGGCTGCCACACAAGAATAGTAACTTCTGACTACTACACATGTAAAGAAACAGGGAAATGGGACCTATAGTTAAGAGAAAAATCAGTCAACAGAAACAGACTTAAGATGAACCAGGTGTTCAAATTTGCAGACAAGAATTTTAAAACAGCTATTATAAACATGAGCCCTGGTGGAAACATATTTACAGACTTAAACATAAGTAAAATGATCATAATGAGTGACTACTCATTATGGGGCATCTTAGCTGAGAAATAGAAAATAGAAAAATAATTTCATGGATATTCTGAAAAGTACAATACCTGAAATGAAGAATTCACGGGATGGGCTTAACAGCATAATGAAAATGGCAAAAAGTTTTTTGTCACTGTTGTTGTTTAAAGATTAAAGAAATTGGTAAACCAAGATCAATCAAGAAAGGAGAAAATATAAATTACCAATATCGGGAATGAAAAAGAGGCTATGACTACCCATCCTACAGACATTAAAAGAATAATATGGGAATATAACAATTAAGTTTATGCCAATACAGTCAATAACTTAGAGGAAACTTACAAATTCCTTAAAGAACACAACAAAACTGACACAAGAAGAAATTAATAATCTAAATAGCTCTATATATAATGAGAAATTTAATTTGTAATTAAAAACATGACTATAGAAAAAACTCCAGGCCCGTATGGCTTCACTGGGGAATGCTATCAAATATTTGATGAAGAAATAATACCAATCTTACAGAAATTCTGTCAGAAATTCTATCAAATGTTTAATGAAGAAATAATATCAATCTTACAGAAATTCTGTCAGAAAATAGAGGAGGAGGGAATACTTACCAATTTGGTTTTTAAGTCCAGCATAACCCCAGTACCAAAACCTGACACAGACATCACAGGAAAAGAAAATCTCAGATCAATACCTCTTATGAACATATACACAAAAATTCTTTAAAAATATTAACAAATTGAGTCCAGCAACATGTGGTAGTTGACTTAGGAATGTAAGATTATTACAGCACTCAAAAATCAAAGGAACTTATCATCTTAATAGAATAAATTAGAAAAATCATCATAATCTCATAGCTGCAGAAAAAACATTTGGCAAAAAACACCAATTCATGATATTAGCAAAGTAGGAATAGAAAGGAACTTCTTCAAATCTCATAAAGGGTATATACTAAAAACCCCAACAGCTGATATAACACCAAATTACACTTACGGCCGTTGTGTCAGTCCATCTTATTGAGAGTTTCCCTTGCCTTCGCTAGTCCTCCATCTTAGCGAACATGATATCCTTCTTCAGCCATCAGCCCTTCCTAATGATGTGTCCAAAGTAAGCAAATTGAAGTCTTGGACAATATTCTGTGATCCTAGAGTTTTTGTTGGCTAATTTTTGAAAGTAAATCTCTAGACCTTTCTTCCTAGTCTGTCTTAATCTGGGAGCTCCATTGAAACCTGTCCACTTTGGGTGACTCTGCTGGTATTTGAAATACCAGTGGCATAACTTCCATCATCATAGAAACATGCAGCCCTCCACAGTGCAACAAATTGACAGATGAATGGTGTAGGAGATAGCACTGGAGAGTATCTTCTTGACCTTGGTTGGGGTAAGGAAATGTTTCTTAAACGTAACCATAAAAATGCACTAACTGTAAAGAAAAGACTAATAAATTCATCTACATAAAAAATATCATAAAGAGAATGAAAATCAAGCCATAGACTGGGAGAAGATATTTGCAACACATATAACTGACAAAGACATATCTAGAATATATAAAGCACTCCTATAAACCAATAAGAGCAACACAAAGCACCCATAGGATATGGGCAAAAGATATGAACAAGAATTCCACACAAAAGGACATCGGTAAACGTAAAAAGTGCTCAGTTTGATCAGTAATCAGGAGCATATAAATTAAAACCACAATATGATACCATAACACACCACTAGACTGGTAAAAATTTTAAAGTCTGATAATCTCTAGTGTTGGTGAAGATGTGGAGGGATGGGAACTCATACACCGCTGATGGCAGTGTTTATTGTTATAAACATGTTGGAAACCAGTTTTGCATTATCTAATTAAGTTGATGACACACATATTCTGTGTCCTAGCAATTCCACTCCTAAGTATTCACCCAACAGAAGTGCATGTGTATGCATCAGGATTCATAGAAAAGGATGTTCATAGTAGCACTGTTCACAAAAGCCAGAGATTGGAAATAACGCAAAGGTCCATGAACAATAAAAGTGGATGAACAAATTGAGATAAGTGTATATTTATACAATAAGATACTATATAGCAATGAGAACCAACAAACTATTGCTATGAACAATAATAGATGGATCCCATAGTCATAGTGAGTGAAAGAAACCAGCAGAAAAGATACTACTGTCTGTTTCTATTTACATAAAATTCACAAAACAGCAAAACTAAACAAACTTTGTTAGGAGTGAATCCAACGATGGTAAAGCTACTAAGGAAAGAATTATCATAGTAATTATATGGTGGGGGAGAGTTTCTGGGGAGCAGGGAATGTTCTGTTTCTTGACCTGGGTGTCATGTTATAATTACTATTTAAACTGTACATATGTTTGTGCCTTATTTTATATTTAGAAACTATCTCACAAGTGAAATGAATTAAAAAATGAAGCACGGTGCAATTCATCTTGAAGACAATTTAACATGGGAAAGTGTTCACAAATTAATAAGAGTAAAAACAAGTTGCAAAATTGTACACACATTACGATCCCAGCTTAATGTATATGTTCACAGAGAAAATACTGCATGGCAAACCTCAGTTTGTGAATTTGTTAGCAGGCAAACTCTTAACCACTGCACCACCAGGGCTCCTTTGTTTTCCATACTCTTACGTAATTTCCAAATTTTCACAATGAATAGGTTTTAATTTTATAGTTTTAAATAGAAGATCAATAAATGTTATTTAAATTTTCTACAGAAAGGTTTGAAAGAAGACTTACCAAATTATTTCTAAACCGGGTCCAATGCAGAAAATGGAAACCATTCCAGCAGAGGTGCTTGCTATGCTGTTGGAAGGCTGGAGGAGCCAGGGGTTACTGCTGGACCACTCACTGTGTGGAGGGTACCCCATTTTGGCTATGAGGTCATTCATCACTGTGGTTGTGAGGCCATCACTGCCACTGTCACCACTGCCACATTGCCTCTCACCCCCGCGAAGCTGCTCTTGAGATGCTGGATTATGTCGAGGCAGGCAGCAGGGTAGCGACCTGATGGCCTCTCCCTCACTCCCACCTTCCTAATCTCACACGAATGCCTCTTCTTGTTGAACCTGATTAATATGCAGAGTCCTAGTTGTAAGAGAGTTTGGTGAATGTAGTTTATGACGTTGTGGCTCTGACACACACTTAATGGGATCACTCTTAGAGGGAGATTGGAAGGGAAGAGGATGAGGGAGTAAGCTTTCCCTTTGCACTTTGTATCCTTCTGCATTGTTGAAAGTTTTTACAGAAAGCATGTATGAGTGTGTGATCTTTAAGGTTGTATGTCAACTTGACTGAACCATGATTCTCAGTAGTTTGGCACTTATGATGTAGTTTGGCAGTTGTATAATGATGTGATCACCTCCAAGATGAGATCTGATATAATGTGATCCCCTCTGTGGTGGGAACTGCTCTGAGTAGTCACTCAGTTGAAAGGGAGTTTCTTTGGGGGAGTGGCCTGCATCCAATATAGGTGGACTTTCTGGCAAGGCTTGTGGGCTTTTGCTTGCACTGGATCCTGCAGCAGGCCCCTGTTTGTCTGACCTCCGATTCTTGGGACTTGATCTAGTAGCTTATCTGCCACCTTGCCTGCTGATCTTGGGATTTGTTAGTCTTCACAGTACGTGAGCCTGAGCCCTGCTGTCTGACTCACCAATCTTGGGTTCTCCAGCACTTGTGGCTTTATGAATCAGGAGAAGCCTTCAGTCTGATCCACAGACATGGGACGTTCCAGCCTCTACAACTGCGTGAGTCATTTCCTTAATTAAAATCTCTCTGTGTATATATTTATATACTTTACTGGTTTAGCTTCTCTAGAAAACCAGCCTAAGACATTTGGTACCAGAGTGGTTCTAGAGAAACAAAATTGTAAGGATGAGTTTGCTAAATGGGTTTTCAAGTCTGGTTAGTCTTAAAAGATGCTGATGACTCTGCTTCCAGTAGTAAAGAGGGCACTGCTAATCCATGGTGTGAGGTGGCAATACAAATATGCAAAATATCACCACCAATAGATCAGGTATTGGTGAAAGACAAGGCTCTGGGTGATCACGTTTGATACCTTTCCGTAGTTTTGTCAGAATGAGAAGTATAAGGAAGCTGGTTGGTTGGTCCTACTTTTGCTAGACAAAGTGGTGAAAGAAAGAGATGAGCTCAGGGCTTCAGAGTCCTGGATTATGTCGAGGCAGGCAGCAGCGTAGCCACCTAATGGCCTCTCCCTCACTCCCACCTCAAGCACCACATAAAATACCTCAAAGTTTCCACTTGTGCCTTGAAAGAAAGCCTTATTTCTTGTAGTAACAGAACTGATATTGTTGAAAACGAAACCCAGAGTCTTATCCTAAGAATGGCTGAATTACAATGCCGACTGAATTCTCAACCTCAAGAGGTGTCTGAAGTTAAAGTGAAGGCATTGACCGGTAAGAAATGGGATCCTGAAACTTGGGATGGGGACGTATGGGCAAGTAATCAGGAAGCTGGGGACACGGAGCTCCTAAATTCTGTTGAATCACTCTTGCCAACAGAAGCAGCCCTCTCCCATCTGAAGAGATTGCTCCATCTTTGTCTGCTACACCACCCTCCCCAGTAAAACCATTAGCCCCTCCACCCCCATCTGATGAGATTAACCCAGCTGTGTCTAAAGAGCCTTTGTCTAAGTCATTGCCTGGGGCATCACCTGAGGCAGATGCCTTACAAGACAATGCTGAATGTTCTCATAACACATCCCTACCACCCATTTTGGCTTCTAGACCTATAACTAGACTTAAGTCCCAGCGAGCCCCAAAAGGTGAAGTACGAAATGTGACCCAGGAGGAGGTACATCACACTGGAAAAGAACTGTTCGACTTTTCTAATATGTACAAACAGAAACCTGGGGAAAATGTGTGAGAATGGCTATTAAGGATGTGGGATAATGATGCAAGGAACATGAAGATGGATCAGTCTGAGCACTAAGCACAGATTCTTCATTCAATGTTTCCACTCGAGAGATTAGGAAAGGATCTAATAGTTTATTTGGTTGGGTCACTGAAGCATGGATTACGCAGTGGCCTACACTAAATCAAGCTGAAGTATCAGACCTGCCTTGGTATACTGTAGAAGAAAGTATCCAAAGGCTTAGGGAAATTGGCATGTTAGAGTGGACTTATCAGGGTAGACCCACATACCCACACATGGAGTGCCCGGAGGACACACCTTTTACCACAATGGTGGGGAACAAATTTGTGAAGGGAGGCCCAGCATCCTGAAGACTGCTGTGATTGCTATTTTATGTAAGTCAGATTTGACAGTGGGAACTGCCGTAACTGAATTAAGACATCTAACTACAATAGGGCTGATTGGATCCCGTGGTGGTAGGGGCCAAGTGGTGGTACTCAATCAACAAAGACAAGGTGGATGTGGTTGCCATCCATTTGTTACCATAATGGACAGCAGAGTCAAAGCAGTAATCAGAATAGCCTGACTCGTATGGACTTATAGCGTTGGCTACTTAGTCATGGTGCCCCTAGGAGTAAAATAGATAGGAAATCTACTAAATATTTACTTGATTTGTACAAGTGGAAGAATTCTAGGTCAGGTGAACAGCAGTCTAACTCACATCACCAGAATAGAGAGTCCGGGCCCCTCAATCAATTCTAAGACTTGAGCAACTTTAAAGATCCACAACCCCTTGGATGAAGGGAAGGCCAGGTCCCCTTGAGGAAGGACCTCACTACAGTGCCAAAAATTAATACTGTTAATCATTCTCCCAGCCTTCCCCAAAGGAATCTACAGCTTTTTATGAGAGTGATTGTTCACTGGGAGAAAGGAAATAATCAGATTTTCTGGGGATTACTGGATACTGGCTGACACTGAACTGACACTAAGAGTAGGGGCAGATGGAGGTCAGTTTATTAATGGAGTCTTAGCTCATGTCCATCTCACACTAGATCCAGTGGGTCCCCGAACCCATCCTGTAGTGATTTCCCCAGTTCTTGCATGCATAATTGGAATAGCTATACTCAGCAACTAGAAGAACACCCACATTGAATCCCTGACAAATGGAGTAAGGGCTATTATGGTAGGAAAAGCCAAGTGGAAGCCATTAGAACTGCCCTTACCTAGGAAGATAGTAAACCAAAAGCAATACCGCATTCCTGGAGGGATTGCAGAGATTACTGCCACCATCAAGGACTTGAAGGATGCTGGGGTGGTGATTCCCACCACATCCCCATTCAACTCGCCTATTTGGCTGTGCATAAAACAGATGGATCTTGGAGAATGACATGTGGATTATCAAAAACTTAACCAGGTAGTGATTCCAATTGCAGCTACTGTTCCAGATGTAGTTTCATTGCTTGAACAAATTAATACATCTCCTGGTAGCTGGTATGCAGCTGTTGATCTGGCTAATGCCTTTTTTCTCCATACCTGTTTCAAAGGACCACCAGAAGCCGTATGCCTTTGGCTGGCAAGGCCAACAATACATTTTCAGTGTCCTACCTCAGTGCTATATCAACTCTCCAGCTGTATGTCTTAATTGAGTCTGCAGGAATCTTGATCGCCTTTCCCTTCCACAAGATGTCACGCTAGTCCATTACATTGATGACATTATGCTGATCGGACCTAGTAAGGAAGAAATGTCAATGACTCTGGATTTATTGGTAAAACATTTGCATGCTAGAGGGTGGGAAATTAATCTGACAAAAATTCAGGTGCCTTCCACCAGTGAAATTTCTAGGGGTTCAGCGGGTGGGGCATGTCGAGATATTCCTTCTAAAGTAAAGGATAAATTATTGCATCTGCCCCTCCCACAACTAAAAAGGACGCACAATGCCTAGTGGGCCTCTTTGGATTTTGGTGGCAACATATCCCTCATTTGGATATGCTATTCTGGCCTGTTTATCAAGTGACTCAAAAAGTTGCTAGTTTTGAGTGGGACCTAGACCGAGAGAAGGCCCTGCAACAGGTTCAGTCTGTCATGCAAGCAGCTCTGCCACTTTGTCCATATAATCTGGCTGATCCGATGGTGCTTGAAGTGTCAGTGGCAGGTAGAGATGCAGTTTGGAGTCTTTGACAGGCCCCTATTGGTGAATCACAGCACAGACCCTTGGGATTTTGGAGCAAAGCCCTGCCATCCTCTGCAGATAACTACTCTCCTTTTGAGAAAGAACTTTTGGCTTGTTACTGGGTCTTAGTAGAGACTGAACTCTTAACCCTGGGCCACCAAGTTGCCATGCAGTCTGAGTTGCCAATGATGAACTGGGTGTTATCTGACACACAGAGCCATAAAGTTGTACATACACAGCAGCACTCCATCATTAAATGGAAGTGGTATGTACAAGATCAGGCCTGAGCAGGACCTGAGGGCACAAGTAAGTTGTATGAGGAAGAGGCCCAAATGCCCATGGTCTCCACTCCTGTCACATTACCTTCCGTCTATGGCCTCATGGGGAGTTCCTTATGATCAGTTGACTGAGGGAGATAAAATTCATGCCTGGTTTACAGATGCCTGATATGCAAGCACCACTCAAAAGTGGACAGCGGCAGCACTACAGCCCCTTTCTGGTACCTCCTGAAGGACAGTGGTGAAGGGAAATTCTCCCAATGGGCAGAACTTCGAGCAGTGCACCTGGTTTTTCACTTTGCTTGATAGGAGAAATGGCCAGATGTGTGATTGTATACTGATTCATGGGCTGTGGCCAGTGGTTTGGCTGGATGGTCAGGAACTTGGAAGGAACATGATTGGAAAATTGGAAAAAGAGGTATGGGGCAGAGGTATGGGGATAGACCTCTCTGAATGGGCCGAAGAAGTGAAGATAGTTGTCATATGTGAATGCTCACCAATGGGTAACTTGGACAGAGGAGGATTTTAACAATCAAGTGCATAGGGTGACGTGTTCTGTGGAAGCCAGTCATCCTCTTTCCCCAGCCACTCCCATCATTGCCCAATGGGCTCATGAAAAAAGTGGCCATCATGGCAGGGATGGAGGTTATGCATGGGCTCAGTAACATGGACTTCCACTCACCAAGGCTGACTTGGCGACAGCCACTGCTGTGTGCCCGATCTGCCAACAGCAGAGACCAACACTGAGTCCCCGTTATGACACCATCCTTCGAGGTGATCAGTCAGCAATCTGATGGCAGGTTGATTACACTTGACTGCTTCCATCTTAGAAAGGGCAGTGTCTTGTCTTACTGAAATAGATTCTTACTCTGGATACAGATTCGCCTTCCCTGCACACAATACTTCTGCCAAATCTACCATCCGTGGACTTACAGAATACCTTCTTCACTGTCACGATACCCCACCAGCATTACCTTGGATCAAGGGATTCACTTCACAGCAAATGAAATGTGGCAGTGGGCCCATGCTGTTGAAATTTACTGGCCTTACCATGTTTCCCCAACATCCTGAAGAGCTGGCTTGACAGAACAATGGAATGGCCTTCTAAAGACACAATTATGGCACTAGCTAGGTAGTAACACCTTGCCAAGTTGAGGCAGTGTTCTCCAGAAGGCTGTATATGCTCTCAACCAGTGTCCAATATATGGTGCTGTTTCTCCCATAGCCAGGATTCATGGGTCTAGGAATCAAGGGGTGGAAATGGGAGTGGCATCACTCACTATTACCCCTAGCAACCCACTCACAAAATTTTTGCTTCCTGTTCCTGCAACCTTATGCTCTGCAGGTCTAGAGGTCTTAGTCCCAAAGGGAGGAATGCTCCCACCTGGAGACACCATCAGTGATTCCATTTAACTGGAAGTTAAGAATGCCACCTGGCCACTTTGGGCTCCTTATGCCTCTGGATCAACAGGCAAAGAAAGGAGTTACCATACTGGCTGGTGTGATTGATCCTGATTATGAAGAGGAAATCAGATTGATATTAAATAACAGAGGTAAAGAAGAGTATGTGTGGAATGCAGGAGATCCCTTAGGGTGTCTCTTAGTACTACCATTCCCTGTGATTAAAGTCAATAGAAAACTACAGCAACTCAGTTCCAACATGACTACTAATGGCCCAGACCCTTCAGGAATGAAGATTTGGGTTATCCCACCAGGCAAAGAGCCATGACCAGCTGAGGTGCTTACTTAGGGTAAAAGGAATATGGAATGGGTGATGGAAAAAGGTAGTTCTAAATACCAGTTATGACCACGTGACCAGTTGCAGAAATGAGGACTGTAATTGTTATGAGTATTTCTGCCTTGTTTGTGTGCATCAAATATTTTTGCTTTCTTCATTTATAAAATAAATGTGTGTTTTAGGTTGTATGTGTGTTTGTTGTATCTTGTTAGTGCAAGTATGACTTTATAATTGTCTTTATTCAGAGATTATGTATGGTTTAAGGAGATGTGTACAGGTGCCAAGTTTACAAGGGGTGGACTGTGATCATTAAGGTTGTGTGTCACCTTGGCTGGGCCATGATTCTCAGTGGTTTGGCAATTATGTAGTTTGGCAGTCTCTGGGGCTGCAGTCACCTCCATGATGAGATTTGATATAATGTGATCACCTCCATGATGGGATCTGCTGTGAGTAGCCAATCAGTTGAAAGGGAGTTTCCTTGGGGGTGTGACCTGCATCCAATATAGATGGACTTTCTGGCAAGGCTTGTGGGCTTTTGCTTGCACTGGGTCCTGCAGCTGGCTCCTGTTTGACCTCCAGTTCTTGGGACTTGAGCTAGCAGCTTACCTGCCGTCTTGCCTGCCAATTTTGGGATTCGTTTGTCTTCACAGCCTGTGAGCAAGAGCCTTGCTGTCTGACATGCCAATCTTGGGTTCACCAGCCCTTGTGGCTGCATGAATCAGGAGAAGCCTTCAGCCTGACCCACGGACATGGAATGTTCCAGGCTCTACAACTGCATGAGTCATTTCCTTAATAAAAACCTCTATCGATACATGTTTATACGCTTTACAGGTTTTGCTTCCCTAGAAAATCCAGCCTAAGACAGGGCAAAAGGGAAACATGCTACTCTCTGCAGATAAATCATAAAGAGTCCTTGGCAGTGCACTGTGCAGGGGCCTTCTGGAGGGCTCAGGGGCACATCTGAGGCCACGGGTCAGTGCTGTGTGCACAGACGTCGACCTTCTGAAGATAGTCTTCCAGGTGATCATTTCATTGGCAACAGGAGCTAAGAACTAACTTATAAAAACACTTCTGCCCTTCTACCACCAAGGGATCTTCTTTCACCCCCTACTCTGTTCCCTGAACCCCCTTTTACTGTTCTCTGGCTGAATCCAGCTACCACCTAGCCCTGGTCAGGCTCTGGACTCACATTGGAGGTAGGAGGAGGGGCCCATCTCTGGGGCTGGAGAGTTCCCATACCTCCATATGATTCCGGGTAGAGCTAGTTCTGAGCCTTGGAAAGCGTTAAGAGAGCAGAGAGAGGCCACCGTGAGAAATGGATCTCTTTATCCCGCCCGCAAGACTTGGCGCCGGAGGCTGGACACATGCCTGCCCTCCTCCCACAGATGCTGCTGTGTCTCCGGACAAGAGAGGGGCCTTGCTGCTCCCAAGGGCACCAGAAATGGCTTAAACCAGACACCCGGCCTGGAGAGGGCCTTGGCTCTGGCTGTTCGATGCCCAGTTTGTCTTCTTGAATGATAAGCCATCATCTGCGGTGAGAGGGTCGGGAGGGGAGCCACGCGGTTCCCCACGAGGGTTTCTCATTTCTCTCCTGGCTGGGGTTGGTGAGACATCGCAGATGCCTTTGTCCCTGCTGGTCGCTCTGAAGCTTGGATTCTGTCCCTGGCCAGGCCCCAGGGATGCCGGCTGGTTTCCTCCAGCAGAAGAAACGGCTCTTTTTGTGTCTGCAGATGGCTCTGTGCAAGGCCCCTAGGTCAGGGTGATGCTGGGAGAGCAAGCTGGAAGGAGAGGACATCCCCGAGAATGCTGCTGAGGGCGCTCTTTGGGAGGGGGCTGCTAGCTGGCTGGAAATGGACTTGAGCTCAACCTTCCCTGGACCCTTTTCCCCTTCATCATTGGCTCCTCTCTCTTCCTCCCGCTTCTCTTAGCCACACGGACAGGATGGCTCTAAAGCCTTCTGCACACCACTGCATAACCTTCCACTTGCATCCTGCTACTATCCTGCTCCAACGCCTTGCATGACTCCCCATTGCCTAAAGTTGTGCTTCTCAACCCGTGTGTGCCCCAGGCTTGTCTGTAGAACTGCTAAAGGGTCAGCCCATCCTGGGTACCGTCATGAGCCCACTGAATGAGAACCTCGAGTGGTGGGACCCAGGGATCTGGACTTTCACTCACTCCACAGGGGATTTTGATGCAAAGGCAAAGTGAGAGAGCACTGGAACTAGAAGATGAGCCCTCTGTGGAGTGTCCAGGGCCCTGTGTGGGCATCTTCCATCTCATCCCCTGCTTCTCCCAGCAAGAATTGTTGCTTTTGCTGGGTATTTCTGTCTTCTGGCCTTTTGTCTATACCATTCCAAGAACCTGGACCGCTGCAGCAGACAGACTTCTTGTCTGCACAAGAACCATCCTCCTCCAACTCCTGTATTGATAATTCTGATGGCACCGTTGGTCGTGGTGTCCCCCTGACTCCTGGCCACTTCAGTGGGCACAGGGACCAGGCTTGCCCTACCACAGCACTCCCATCACCTGGTCGCCAGGGGTGGGCATGTGATCCAAGCCCATCAGGCTTCTATGTGGCTATTCGAGAAATGTCTCTTTCTACTTGGCTTGCCAGGCTGGGATGATGTAAGCCTGGGCTACTAGTGGCCTTGCCCTTGACAGCATCACCCACCTGCAGGAAGAAATAAAAGGTCAACACACAAATGTCAGGTGAGTCAAGATCAGAGAAGCATAGAATGTGAGTGACAGAATGATATTGTTGTTTGGGTCCCTGGATTCAGCCGTATCTGTAACGAGCCCACCTCTGAACATTCGTTACATCACCCAATAGATTCCCTTTTTGCCTAAGCTGATGTGAATTGGGTTTCTGTCACTAGCAACGGAAAAAGTTCTGACTAATGCAAACCCCCTTCACAAATCTTTCATCTGTCCCCTGTTCATCCACCCATTCACCTTTCTGCTTTTCATGCTGACCCAGCTCAGATGTGTCTGGCCAGAGGGGATCTTTCTCTAGGGATCCCCAATAGTCAGGGGGTGGAAGAAGGCCTTCCACGTGTCTGGTTCCCAGACACCTGCCCTCCCTGCCCATTACGGACCTCTGTATTGTACACTTGCTGTCTGTACCTTGTGTAACAGGATGAGTCACTGAGAGAAAAATTGTCCTTGTGATTGGAGTGGCCTTACCAGGGAAAAGCCCCGCACCTCCCTTCCACACCCAGGCCCCCACACAAGGCCCCTGGGTGGACAGAGAGAATGTCCTGCACCCACACCTTGGGGCAGCCAAAGAACTCGGGGAGGGATCTGCAGAGGCCTCCAGAGGGAGGGTGTAGAAAGGTGGGCGATTACAAAAGCATGACCTGGCATTGGCTCCTTGTTATAGGCTTGGAGTGTGCCTCTTTTTTCTCTTGCAGCTGTGTGCTCCCTGGAGGTTTCCACCCCCAGCCCAGGAAGGGGAAGCTGCCTCAGGGTCTGAAAGGGCCGAGCCATCCCACGGAGCCCCTGGCCTTTGTGTAGAGGGGCTGGACCATTAAGGGGGCAAGATGAGGTTGGTGCTTTGGGTGGGGGTGGAGGGGAGTGGCCCCTCCAGAGAGAGGGAAAGGGGATGGGTGTTAGGGTCTTCTTGCTCAGTGGTGCCACCTCTATGCAGTGCCCCATGTTGTGGGGGGGGGGGTGATGTACCTGGGGAGTCCCTGGGTGGTGCAAATGGTTAACATGCTTAGCTGCTAACCAAAAAGTTGGAAGTTCAAGTCCACCCAGAAGCACCTCAGAGGAAAGGCCTCTTGATCTATTTCTGAAAAATCAGCCACTGAAAACCCTATGAGCACAGTTCTACTCTGACACGCGTGGGGTTGCCATCAGTAGACTGGGTGTAACTGATTTTATCTGGGTGTACATGGCTGGAAACCTCATCACTGCCACTGGCCTGGGGTGGCAGTTTCAGTGAACGAAGACCTAGTCCCTTCCCAAATGTGTGGACTGCAGCAGCCTCTAGGTACTATATGACCCTCACCGTGACTGAGGTGGAATTTCCTGGAACTTGAGGATGTGGACAGCATTTCTCCTCAGGAGGCATGGTTGGTCGGGGGTGGGGGGTGGTCCAGGGAGATCCAGTCCTGCACTGGTGTAGTGCTGGACTTGTGCAGTGGGAATGTGCTCCTGGTGTGGGTGCTCGGGTGCTTGGGTGCACAGATATGTGGTGTGCATGCTTAGGTGCATGGTGCAGGTGCTTGGGTGCCGGTTCTCGGCGGCATGGTGCAGGTGCACTTTGTGGGTGCTCTGGTTCACGGTGTGGTTGCTCGGGGACGTGACAGGTATGTGTGGTTTGCTCCGTCATAGTGTAGGTGCATATTTTCGATCATTAACCCACTGCTGTTGAGTCGATTCTGACTCACAGCAACCCTATAGCATTTCCAAGGCTGTAAATCTCTATGGAAACAGACTGCCACATCTTTTTCCCGCAGAGCTGCTGGTGGTTTCGAACCACCGACCTTTCAGTTAGCAGTTGATCGCTCTAACCCCTGCACTACCAGGGTGCCTGCGCCATCATTAGATGTTGCCAAACTGTTTCCCAAAGTGCCTGCCACCGGCAGAATATTCCACTGCTCCACGTTCTCATTTCGGTTTTCTTTTGCATTTGAGGTTAAGCATCTTTTTGTTTCTTTGTCATTTGAGCTTCCTCTTTTGTAAATGACTCCTTGTGGTCTTTTGCTCATTTTGCTATTGGATTGTTTGTCTTTTCATATTGGGTTGAATGAGTTCTTTCTATATGTTGAATACTAGTCCTTTGTAGGTTGTAATTGTTTCCCGTATTGTCAGTTTGTGACTTGTCTTTACCTTCTATATAATGTCTTCTGAGAACAAAAGTTCAGAAGTTTAATTCATTCTTTTTTTTTTAAGGTTGGTGCTTTTTCAGTGTTGTGCTTGAGAATCCATCCTTAGCTGAGGTGTCTCTCCTCACTTTACCTGGGAGCAGACACTGGTTCAGATGTTCGAGTAACTTCTTCAAGGCCAAAGACTGGCGCCTGGTCTAGCCCAGAGGACAGCCCAGGAAACACTGCCCTTCCCTCACCTGCCAGGAGCTCTGGGCTCTGATGCTGTGCTGGCCCCTCCCTCAGGTGGCTCTGTTGACCACCCTGGGGGGCCCCACCCTCACATACCTTCCTCACCTGCTCCTTGGGGCCTGGGATTTTATTTTCCTGTTTAAGGGGTCTGTGTGCCTTGGGCAACCAGGCGTGTGACTTTTTCTTTGAGAATCGACAAGGAGACCTGCAGCAAGTACCTGGAGATCACTGGTGAGGATGCATCCAGGGCATGATTGCTGTTTGGCACTCTTCAGCGGGAGTGGAAGGGGGTGTCTGTGGAGCTGGGATCTCAGGTGGGAGCTTAGGGAATGTTGGTTCATTGATGGCCTTTCAGGCAGAGGTGGGTGTTAAGCTTGGCTCTGGGTTTTGATGACAAGGACAGTGGTGGTGATTATGCCATTGTGTTGTTGAGTGGGATGTGCAGTGACTGAGAGGAGGAGTGAGGGTTTGGGGACAAGGCAGAAAGCTGGGACCTGTTTGATTGCATCTCCCCTCTCTCCATGGCCAGGAGGTGCTGCTTTGGGGACTTTCCTCCCGGCCTCTTGACAGGCAGAAAACCTGATGGTCCCAGTTAAAAGAAGAGAGAGAGGGAAAGGAGAAGGAAGGGGGTGGAGAAGTCACCTACAGTCCCACATCCTGACACTTCACCTCCTCGTTGTCCACCTGCAGCACATTTCCTGTCAGCACAGGGTAGTGCAGCTGCACTTTGTGCGCCTCTTAGCAGCCGTTCCCAGTGCCACTGAGTTGACCCCTTCACTAATATAGCCATCCCTCCATGTTGGACATGAGGTTATTTCCAGGATGAGGTTAGGTGTTCTCGTTAAACGCTGCCGCGGGCACCTTTAACCACATCTACTCCTCATTATCGACTATCTCATTATCTGACATTTGGACATTTAGCATTTACAATAGTAAAAAATCTACTATCTGACTATTTTGCACATTAACGACGTACATCTGGCAGTAACGCTGGCTTTGATGGCAGTAATGCTGGCTTTGTGTCACCTTGGCTGGTCTGTGATTCTCAGTGGTTTGGTAGTTACGTAATGATGTAATTTGGCGGTTATATAATGATGTAGTCATCCTCCATTTTGTGATCTGATGTGGTCATCTTTAATTTTCAAATAACACTAATTTCCCCTAATGACCTGGTCTTTGGAACCTAACCATGTTGATAGGTGAGGGGGGGGGGGGTGTAGTACTTTTTTTCTTTGAATTATTTCTTTGAGCTACATTTTCAGAAATGGGATTGCTGGGTAAAAGGGGATGGATATTTTTATGACCTTTTAAAAATACGGGCAAATTCCTTTTCATGAACGCTGTGCCAATTTGCAAAAGCCAAAATAAATTTCTTGTAATTTTTTAAAAGATAGAGTGGGGCACCAAAGCTCACCAGAATGTCTCTTCAGTAAGGATGGTGCTGGCCTTAGTGATTCTGGAAGGTTCTAAACAGTGGTTCTACTTTTGTGGGGCCAGGCTGGAGCAGATAGGAAGGCTTCATCTGGGGAGTGACTTTGGCCTGTTGAAGCACCTATTGTGCAAGACTTGGTCTGGGGACCCAAAGTGGGGCTGGGGGCTCTGACTGTGTCAGACCTGGTCTCTGCCCTCCTGGGGCGCATGCTTTAGGTGGGCAGGGAGAAGAAGGGGGCTCGCTGGGAACAAATGTCACACAAAGCCCCAACCACTTCCTGGCAGGGCAGGCCCGGGGTGTCAGAGCCGGGCTCGCTGCCCCACACCCGCCCCGGCCAAAGTGGGCTCCTAGGGGCAGGGCTTCTACTGCTAGCAGAGTTCAGGACGCTTGCCCTCAGCACTGCCTCCCTTAGCAATGGAGTTTCACAGGCTCCTCCACCCCTTCCAAAATCATTGGTAATAGAAATAATTAAAAAAATAAAATTAGTAACAATAGCTAATACTTGTTGGTAGTTGCCATCAGGTTGGCTCTGATTCATGGCAATCCCCTGTACAATAGAATAAGACGTTGCCAAGTCCTGTACTGTCTTCATGATCGTTGGTGCACTTGAGTCATTGTTGCAGCCGCTGTCTATTTTGAGCACCTTCCAACCTAGGGGGCTCCTCTTCTAGCACTATATCAGACAGTTTTCTGTTGTGATCCACAGGGTTTTCGTTGGTTAATTTTTGGAAGTAGTTTGCCAGGCCTTTCTTCCTAGTCTGTCTTAGTCTGAAAGCTCCACTGAAGCTTGTCCACCATGGTGACCCTCCTGGTATTTGAAACACTGGTGGCATAGCTTCCAGCATCATAGCAACATACAAACCACCAGAGCAGGACAAACGGACAGATGAATGTTGGAGCTAATACACTGAAACCTGTGAGAGCCAGACTGCCTTATTTTTCTAGGTCTGGATAGTTTTGTGCCTTTGACAGGGTGCAGCCTTACCACTTTTCTGTCAGTCTCTATTAGTGGAAAATATTGGAGTTTTCCTTCTCTGACAGGTTTCCACCTTACGCAGGTTCTGGCTTTCGCAGGTTTTACTGTACTTACATGGGGCTTATCATTTGCTGGACACTTTCCTGAGTGAGTTACACGTCCTATGTGGTAGATGCTGCTCTCATTATCCCCATGTTTTAAACTTTTTTTTTTTTAATTGTGATTTAGGTCAAAGTTTACATAGCAAATTAGTTTCTCATTAAACAGTTAATACAGAAATTGTTTTGTGACATTGGTTGCCAACCCCTCGATGTGTCAACACTCTTCCCTTCTCCACCCCAGGTTCCCTATTTCCATTCTTCCAGTTTTCCTGTTCCTTCCTGACTTCTCGTCTTTGCTTTTGGGCTGATGTGCCCGTTAGTCTCGTATACATGACTGAACTAAGAAGCACGTCCCTCATGTGTGTGATTGCTGGCCCTATAGACCTGTCTAATCTTTAGCTGAAGGATGAACCTCAGGAATGACTTCTGTACAGAGTTAAAAGGATGTCCAGGGGCCATACTTTAAGGGTTTCATTATCTCCGTTTTAAAGACCAAGAAATGGAAGCACAGACAGGTTGAGAAACCTGCCCAAGGTCACACAGCTAGTGAGTACTGGAATTTGGTATCAAACTGAAGCAGTCTGGATCCAGAGTTCATTAATCGTTGCACCATGCTGCCCCTCTGTAGTGGAAGATGGTGAATGAAGGTACATTTGCTCACCTAACGAGACTTGCAAGTGCCAGCAGCTGGAGCTGGGGCCAGAGCAGGGGCTCTAGAGCCATGTAGACCTGGGACTGAATCCCAGCACTGCCACGATTTTGATTAATTATTTCTGTTAGCATCAGTTACTTCATCTGTAAAATGGGGGTGTAGTCCCCACTTCATAGGGTGGCTGTGAGGGCAAAGTGAGGACACACCCAGCACAGTGGCCTCCCTGGCCGTGGTGGACATCCAGGTACTGTGAGCCCCCTCCCCACTCCTCTTCCTTTCACCTGTGGGGCCCAGAGCTTCCAGCCAGGAGCCACAGCACTGGGTCTGAGCTCTGGCTCAAGGCCAGCTTGCTCTGCAGTCCTCGGAAAGTCCCTTAACTGTCTTGGGTGTAGGGGCAGCCTCTGTAGTCGTGACAATTCTACTTACCCTGCTGCACGAGGCTCTTGAGAGATGCAAGTAGACATTGCTGCACACTTGGCAGTCCATGCATGGCCTCAAAGAAGCTGCAGAAGTGTGGACAAAATGATGCTTTCTCTACCTTTGCTGCCCTGCCAGGGATCGGTGGCTGAGCTGCTGATTCCTGCTCTTATCTCCTCAGCCCATGAGCTGTCCCAGTCTGCAAGCCCAGGCACATGCCCCAAAGCAGGGACCAGTTTCCCCTCCAGTGTCACCTGAATTCCAAAAAGGATCGTCCAGGAAGTGACTCACCTTCATGACCTCCTCCTTCTACAGGAAAGTCAGCCTGACTCACGAAAGCAACAGTGAAATATTCACTAACACCATAAAAATTTAACGCTGATTAAGTTTTCAGTTGTATCTTTTGACTCCACTTAAATGTTGTTGTTAGGTGCCATCAAGCCAGTTCCGACTCACAGCAACCCCACGCACAATAGAACGAAACACTGCCCGATCCTACGCCATCTTCACAATTGTTATGCTTGAGCCCATTGTTGCTGCCACTGTGTCAATCCATCTCATTGCGGGTCTGCCTCTTTTTCACTGACACTTTACCTTACCAAGCATGATGTCCTTCTCCAGGGACTGATCCCTCCTGATGACGTGCCCAAAGTATGTGAGATGAAGTCTCGCCATCCTTGCTTCTAAGGAGCATTCTGGCTGTACTTCCAAGACAGATTTGTTCATTCTTCTGGCAGTCCACGGTATATTCAGTATTCTCCCCCCACACCGCAGTTCACTTAAATAGGTTGGGAGAGTTACAGTGTGTGGCTCCCTGCACCAGGAATATCACCAGTGACATTGTTGTTGCTGTTGGGGATAATGGATGGTATTCACAAGAGCTTGGTGAGGCCGTCTATTTCACTGGGCTGTACTCTTCCTTGTCCTCCTTCCTTCTAAGCCCACACAATGGTGGCCCTGGTTCCCTGTAAGCCTGCTCTACCCCTACCTCCACCATTTCATGCCTTTCCTCTCTCTCCCAGCCTCCCACCACCTTTCTGGCTCCCTCACTCTAGTTGATGATACCACCTCACACTCCATCATCACAAGATGACTGCTCCATCTCCAGCTTCTTGTCTCCTTTCCAGGCAGGAAGAGGGGAGGGGGGCCAGGGGACAAAGGTGGTGTCTTAGGCTGGGTTCTCTAGAGAAGCAAAATCAATAAAGTGTGTAAGTATATATATAGAGAGATTTATATCAAGGAAACAGCTCATGTGATTGTAGAGGCTAGAACATCCCAAGTCCATGGATCAGGGTAGAGGCCTCTACCAAGTTATGCAGCTGCAGAAACTGGCGAGCCCAAGATTGGCAGGTTGGAGAGCAGCGTTCCCACTCACAGGCTGTGAAGGCTGACGAATTCCAAGATCGGCAGGTGAGACCACATGGTTTCTCCTGATTCACGTAGCTGCAGGGGCTGGCAGGTCAGAGAGCAGGGCTCTGCTCACAGGCTGTGAGGATCGACAAATCCCAATTTCAGCAGATAAGCTGACAGCTCAAGTCCCAAGAACTGGCGGTGAGATGACAGGGGGCAGCCTCAGGATCCAGAGAGAGCAAAAAGTCAGAACATCTGCTTATATTCAGATGCAGGCCACACCTCCAAGGAAACTCCCTTTCATCTGATTGTCTACTCACAGTATATTCAATCATAGGAGTGATCACATATAAACACTGAGAATCATGGCCCA
The DNA here is from genome assembly GCF_000243295.1 of Trichechus manatus latirostris. Lineage (NCBI taxonomy): Eukaryota > Metazoa > Chordata > Mammalia > Sirenia > Trichechidae > Trichechus > Trichechus manatus. The sequence goes on from NW_004443955.1 coordinate 11,993,935, forward strand.
GCCAAGTTGACACACAATCTTAACCATCACAGGTGGTCTTTCTTGTAGCAAATCTTTGACTCTTTATTTAGAAAAAATTCTTTGCCTTTCTCCTACATTTCAGTGGCCAGATCTCGTTTCCATGGGTACCTCTAGCTGAGAAGATGAGTATTTTCAAGGGCAATTTTTTTTATTATAGTAAAATATACATAACATAAAAATTTACCATTTTAAATATTTTTAAGTGTATAATTTAGTGGCATTAAGTACACTCACAATGTTGTGTACCCATTACCACTGTCTATTTCCAGAACCTTTTCATCACCTAGAAAACCGGTTGCTGTTGAGTCGACTCCAACTCACGGCAACCCCATGTATGTCAGAGTAGAACTATACTGATAGGGTTTTCAATGACTGATTTTTCAGAAGTAGATCAGCAGCCTTTCTTCTGAGGTGTCTCTGGGTGGACTTGAACCACCAACTTTTCAGTTAGCGGCCAAGCGTGTTAACATTTGCACCACACAGGCACTCATCATCTAGAAGGACACTTATTTATCCCCTCCGAAATCAAGTTTCTGTCAAAGGCAAGAAAAGAAGGATAGATACTAGACAGGCAGCTAGCAGTAACTGTGACACAGTCCACCCCTTTGCTCCCCAACACCCATCCTTGCCCTTCCTCTCGCACACAGACGACATCATTGTCTCCCAAGGCAGACAGCCCAAAGTCTCGTTTGCTACATCCAGAGCAGGCTTCCATAAGGTCCAGGGGGCTCCCTGTGGCCCTGCAGCCTTTGAACCAAAAGACAAATTATCTGCTGCCAACATACTCAGTGTCAGTGATTGGTTAGAACTAGGAGAGCAGCAATGAAAGCTTCCACTCAGAAAAAAGAAGAATGGGGCATGAAGCTAAAGTCCCACTCAGCGGGGACACCCTACTCCTTGGTGAGCCATCTGGCACCCTGGGCTGCTCTCGGGAGGGCCTGCCACATCCGTTATTCTCTGTGGACTCAGTTCTACCCTCTGCAGGGGTCCTCCTTGTCCATTATTCTCCATGACCACACATGGGTTGGGTATTAGGGGGCATGCCATCCTTGGGGTTACACAGCTTCTTGTTGGTGGAAGCTTGGGGTCCTGGGAGCTGCTTTTGGGATTGAATACTCCCAGGCTGTTTACCCACCAAACCTTGATTATTTTAGGTAATACATTTTACATAAAAACTTGGTTGGCTTCTGGTCCCCCCCCCTTTTTTTTGTCAGTTCCATTTGTGAGTAAACATAGCTAAAGACCTCCTCTAGACTAAGCCTTAAACACGAAAACTCTAATTTTTCACCCTCTGGCCTTAGTGCTTTGTCCTTGCCCTAGTCTTTTATGTTTATGAGTTTTATGGTTAATTACTGCATTGTGGCATTTCAAAACAATGTCGTTGGTTGTCTGCATCTACTGCGAGAATGAAGACGATTCTCAGCAACCAGACTGTCAACATTCCAGAAAATGTCGACATCACTCTGAAGGGACACACAGTTATTGTGAAGGGCCCCAGAGGAACCTTTCAGAGGGACTTCAGTCACATCAATGTAGAACTAAGTCTCCTTGGAAAGAAGAGGAAGAGGCTTCGCACTGACAAATGGCGGGGAAATCGAAAGGAACTGGCTACAGTTGGCACTATCTGTAGTCAGGTATGGAACATCATCAAGGGTGCTACACTTACAAGATGGGGTCTGTGTATGCTGACTTCCCCATCAACGTCGTTATTCAGAAGAGAGGGGCGCTTGTTGAAATCCGAAACTTCTTCGGTGAGAAATACATCCATAGGGTTCCAATGAGGCCAGGTGTTGCTTGTTTAGTATCTCAAGCCTAGAAAGATGAGTTAATTCTTGAAGGAAACGACATTGAACTTGCATCAAATTCAACTGCTTTAATCAGCAAGTCATGACAATTAAAAACAAGGCTATCCAAAAATTTTTGCACGGTATCTATGTCTCTGAAAAAGGAACCGTTCAACAGGCTGATGAGTAAGATATAAGAGTTGTCCAGCTGCAGAAACAAGGCCAGATGATTCCTAAGACTTATGGGTGATATTTTTAAGATGCAATAAAATTCATCTATTCAAAAAACAACAACAACAATGGCATTGGTGGGGAGACACCCCCTTCATCTTTTTTTTTCTGAGTGTCCCTCTGATATATGGAATTCTTAAGAGAAGTTTCTGGAGAAAAGCATGGGGCCTCAATCTTATCCACTGCTATGACTGCCGTTTGCAGGCAAGAATTTGCTTGCTTCAGTCTGGGGTGAAGAAACTGTGTGTTTATGTGTGTGTGTTTAATCCTGCAAGGCTCTAAATTATGGGCCTTTCAGCCCATTCAGATTGTAGGCCACCAGCAGAGGGTGCTTCTCTCAGCAATGTCAAATTCCCTTCTCTTACTGCTTGATGTCTGGTGTCTCTGGTCTCAGTCCAGTTCTCTCTTGTAAGACATTAACAAAAGTAGCCAATAACAGCCCCATTCTGGATTTCTCCTAACAAAATTTCTCCAAACTCTACAGCCTTGGATGGCAGGTGACAATGTGGCAGGTGACAATTTGGCTAAATGATTTGCCAATGTATAGCAGGGGTCACCCACATTCCATCCTGGAATTTTTTATTGTACTTCAGGTGAAGGCTTACAGAACAAATAGTTTCTCATGAAACAGTAGTACACATATTGTTTTATGACATTGGTTAACAACCC
>NW_004443955.1:11997340-12059244 GCF_000243295.1 Trichechus manatus latirostris
TGAGCTAGATGTTCCCCGAGACCATGGTCCCCACAGCCCTCCGCCCAGTAAATTCAGTCCCTCAGGGAGTTTGGATGTGTCTATGGGGCTTCCATGACATTTACCATCCTGGAATTTTTGAGTCTTCAAGCTCTGCTTCCCTTCCTCCTCCACTCAGCCCACTCCTGCAGCACTACCAGATTTATACTCCTTTGCACTATATTTTATGACCTGGCTTCCCTATGGGGATTGGAGGACACAGTAGTAGCACTATGCAGTTCTGCCAATTTCATGTGCAAGGAGTTTAGTTAGCTAGACTTACATGATGAAAAATATCAGATTTTGGCTCAGTAAGAGTGCATTTGGCTGCAAGCAACGGAACACCTGGTTAACGGGTAAGGATTTATTGTCTTAGACAATAGGAAGTCCAGGGCAGTCCAGGGCTGGCGGAACAGCCCGGTCATGCATGAGGACTCAGGTCCTTCCTTCCTTGCTGTGTTGCTGTCCTTGTAAATCAGGCTCAGCTCTTAGTTTGATCAACAGAAGCTGAGTCAAGATTATTAAACAAAACAGGAATTGTCAAAAGGAATTTTGAGGAAGGCTGGAGTAGCCCCAGTGAACAGCTTCCCAAACTACACCACCACATAATTGCCACTGCTCCACAGTGTGTCTGCTGCCTGGAACTTGACTTTATGCCACTGGCACTGCTGTCTGTGCCAGCTTCACCTGGGGGCTTGGAGCTCAATTTACAACCACTGCTGCCTGCTGGAGCCTTCTTCAGGGTTGATGGCTCCTGAGGTTGAATCTGATTGATGAAGCCCAGGTCACATGTCTGTGCCCTGGCTGCAAAGGAGGCTGGGAAGGAAGTTTTCTCGCTCCTACCTCAGGGACCCAGGACTCTCAAGGTGGGAAATTCCCCCAGCAGAGACTGTGTTCTAAAGGTATGGGGTGGACAGAAAACATAACAGATGTTACCCCACCTCCTGTTTCCACTTCCTCCTTTCTCCTTCACTCTTTACTCTCATTTGCCTCCATTCCACTACCATAATTGTCCGAGTCACCAATGACCTCCACATGGCCAAGTTCCCGGACAGTGCTCTGTCCTCCTCAGCCTCTCAGCAGTGTGTGACATGGTCCACCTCCTCCTCTCAAACTCTTCTCTCCTGGTTTTCCTCCTCTGGCCACTCATTCTGTCTTCTTAGCTTGCTCTTCTTCCTCCTTCTGATTTCTGAATCGGAGGGATGCTCAGGGCTTGACACCAGTCTTCCTTCTTCCCTCCATCCCCTCTCCACCTGGGTGAGTTCATCTGTAAATTGATGCCCCATCTTTCTATGTCTAGGTCTGATCTCTTTTCCGACATCTTAGTGCTCTTACGTTACTTGACGTTTGCATTTGGTTGTTCCACAACTTCATATGTCAACGCAGAACTCCTGATTTCCCTCTTAATCTGTCCACTCACCATCAACCTGCGCACCCGATCTCAGCAACTGGCACTGCTCTTTGCAGCCAGCAATATATGAGTTATCTTTGATTATCCCCTTTCCTTCCTACCCGATAGCCACCCACCAGCAGATTACACTGACTTCTATCTTCAAAATATATCTCAAATCTCTCCACTTCTCCTTATTTCTACTACCACTATTCTCATCCGAGTGTCCATCATTTTCCACTTGGATTGTTCCAAAGGCCTCTTAATAGGTCTCTCTGCGCCCACTCTTGTTCCCTCTAGTCCATTCTCCAAATAGCAACGGAAGAGTGGTATTCTTCAAACATAAAGTGGAGCGCATTGCTCCTCTGCTTCAGACCTTCAACGGATTCCTATTTAACTAAGAATAAAATGCACACCCTTCACCTTGCCCTCTGTGGCCCCATGTAATCTGCTTCCATCCTTCTCACTGTGCTCTAGCTGCCCTGGTCTTTCAGGGTAGAGCATCTGAGTTCTGTCCTGCCTCAGGGCATTTGCACCTACTATTCTGTGTCTGGAGCTCTGGTGGTGTAGTGGTTAAGAGCTTCACTGATAATCAAAAGGTTGGCAACTCAAATTCACCAGCCACTCTTTGGAAACCCTACGGGGCAGTTCTACTCTGTCCTATGGAGTCACTATGAGTTGGAACCAACTCGACGGCACCTAAGAACAAGAATTCCCTGTCTGTAATGTTTTTCCTTGCACTCTTTCCATGACTGGCTCATTCTCCACCCTTCAGGTCTGTTTAAATGTCATGCTATCAGAAAGGCCTCTGGTCGCCCAATGTTATTATCATCTCAGACCATTGTTTATTTTCCTCATATCACTTAAACACTTGCTTGATTTGTAATCATTGTATTTATTTGTTCCCTTATATGCTCCCCTATTTGAATACCAGGTCCCTGAGGGCAGGGACCACTCTGTCTTATTCACTGACTAGAGGGCAGTGGTGGTTCAGTGATAGAATTCCTGCCTTTCATGTGGGAGACATCGGTTCAATTCCTGACCAATGCACTTCATGCACAGCCATGACCTGTCTGTTAATGGAGGCTTGCTAGTTGCTATGATGCTGAACAGCTTTTAGCAGAGCTTCCAGACTAATTAGGAAGAAAGGCCTAGTGATCTACTTCTGAAATGAAAACCCTATGGGTCCAGTCCCATTGTGCATCCTGTTGCCATGAGTTGGGGGCTGACTAGACTGGCAACAACAACAGTACAAGAGTGCCTGGAAGAGTTGGCACTCCGTAAATAAATGTTGTGTGAATGATTGATTTCTCCTGTCCTCAATTTAGCTCAGCACCTGGGGCTCCAAAAAGCTTTGGTGACTCATTAGCCTGAACACTTGAGCCAGTGTTGCCTGTAGGATATGTTTTTTTCGGGGGGAGAAATGGTTTTGGAAAGCCTGTGCCCACTCAGCTCTCAGGCTGCATTTACAACCCATTGATCTGATCTTAAACCTTTTAATAAGCAGCAGGGAAATCCAGCCAGCAGCTCACCCCCAGGTGCACACAGGCCCGTCCACCACCGGCCTTGAATCTATGGTGGCTCCCACACTTGTAAAAGGCGCCCCCAGAGGCCTCGGACCTCCTGGCCTTCTGGCACGTTGACATGTGTGACGCAAGTTCTCCAAAGACCCAGGTAAAGTGGGTGTGAGGAAGATCCCCCAGGCAGGTCAAAGGTGTTTTGATTTGCTTTGTGTTGCCCTTTACCTTTGAGTACAAGCCAGAGCCAGTGTTCAAGCTGCTTTTGTTCAGACTTGTCAAGTTGTAGCAAGAGTCCTGGATTCTGGACCACAGGCCTGCAGCCCAGGCACCGTGAAGCTCTGGTTTATGTTATCAGAGGGTGTGCTCTTCACCCGTCACCCACTGGAACCATGTTGTTGTTAGTTGCCGTAGAGCTGGCATGTACAACCGAACAAAATGTTGCCTGGTCCTGTGGTTTCTTCATGACCACTGGTACGCTAAAGTCCATTGGTTGTGGCCAGTGTGTGTTTTAAGTGCCTTACAACCTAGAGGACTCATCTTCCAGAACTATATTGGACAGTAATCTGTTGTGATCCATAAAGTTTTCATTGGCTGATTTCTGGAAGTAGATTGCCAGGCCTTTCTTCCTAGTCTGTCTTACACTGGAAGCTCTGCTGAAACCTGTCCACCATGGGTGACCCTGCTGGTATTTGAAATACTGATGACATAGCTTCCAGCATCACAGCAATATGCATGCCTTCATAGCACGACAAACAGACAGATGGGTGGTGGACTGTAACTACAGGTAGCATTTATTAGGTGCTGGCTGTATGTCAGCACTGAGCTGGTCCTTTGTGTACATCATTATCAATCCTTACACAACTCTGGGAGGTGGAAGCGCCTCCATTTTACAGATGAGGCCACACTAGTGCTCTGAGGAGTGTCACAGTTCAAGAGAGAGGATGAACTGGGAGGGGCCAGGCCCCCTGACTTCCAGCCAGCACCTTCCAGCTCCTCCAAAGAGAAGCTAAAGCTGTAAAAGCAACCTTTGCCAAGCTTCTCTGCAGGTGAGGTTATGCCCTGGTGGTTCCTGGGTTTGCTCCTCTTGTGGGAATGGAGACTTGGCAGCCTGGGAAGTGGGGAGCCACAGGGCAGGCAGGTGGCGGCTGGCCTGAGCCCACCTTGGCTGAGTGACTGGACCACAGTGGGTCCTGGGGGCTGCTTGGCCTTCCACAAGCCTCCCTTAGGGTGAGTGGGCTGGTCCCAGTGTTTGGATTGACAGTTGCAGCCCACCTTGGGAAGCACAGGCTCTTAGGTGAGTAGGGACCTGGGGACTCCTCAGCCCTCCCAGCACTTTCTGTCCATGTCGTGTCCATGGGTCTCACCCCACATTGGTCAGACACTTATCCCACCACATACCAACTGATGCTGTGATTATTCCACCAATTACTTCACAATGCCTGAAAGGTAGGGGTATGGAATGGATGGATGGATGGATAAATAGACATCTGGATGAACAGGTAGATGGATGGGTGGGTGGACAGACGGATGAATGGTTGGATGGATGGATGAACAAATGGAAGAATGGATGGATGGATGGATGGATGGATGGATGGATGGATGGATGGGTAGATGGATGGATGGATGGATGGACAGATGGATAGATGGAATGATGGATGGATAGATGGATGGATAGACAAATGGAATGGTGGAGGGATAGATGGACAGATGGATGATGGATGGATGGATAGATGAATGGATGGATTGATGGATGGACAGATGGTTGGACAGAGAGATGAATGGGTAGATGGATGGTTGGAATGGATGAGGAAGTTGAGGCCAGAGAAGGGATTTGCCTCCAGTTGCCCAGTCAGCTGTCCAGAGCTGGAGAGCACACAGTCCTCCTCACCCTAAGTCCCTTGCCTTCCTTCTCTTCCTGGGCTGCCCTGTGGGTCTCTCCTCCCATTGCTGGGGGCACGTGGTGTGACTGGCCTTTGGACCGGGATCAGACAGAGTGTTTGTCCTACTGATGGGCCATGGTGGGGTAAGGGTGTGGCTCTGGTCACCACAAGCAGAATGCTGAGGTAGGGGCTGGGGTAAGGGAGGTAGGATTGCTGAAAGTGGCCCGTGGCCGCGGCTCCTCCAGCGGGAGGCTTTGGACTCTGGCCCCATCCCTCTGGGGCAGCGCTGCCAATAGAACTTGCTGTGAGGAGGGAGTGTTCTGTCTCTGTGCTGTCCAATTTGGCAGCCACTGGCCCTTGGTGGCTAATGAGCACTTGAAATGTGGCTAATGCAACAGAGAAGCTAAGTTTTAAATGCTATTGAGTTTTAACAAATTTAAATTTGTATCTCAACAGCCCAGATGAGTGGTGGCTACTGTCTTGGACAGCACAGCTCTGGCAGGCTGGACTGGCTCTTGTTTGTAAGATGGCCTCATCCAAAGGATGAGTCCCAGGACCAGCAGGCCCCTGATACCTAAACCCAAGAATCCCAGCTAGGGCTTGGGGTGGGGGGTGTTGCCTGAAAGCAGGACATGGGCAGGCACAGCTGTGCAGGCACCTGGGGCTCTCAGGTCCTGCTGTCTCACTGGGGACAGGTGCCTGCACGGGGCGAGAGAAGCATCTCGTGCTGGCACACTGAGGCTGAGACTGTTGGTCGCCTCCCAGGACTCCTGATTTCCAGCTGGACACATGGCCTCTGTACGTCCCAGCCTCCCTCAAAGCTAGGCGTGGCCAAGGACTTTGTTCTTTGAGGCCGCAGTTGGGGACTATCTCAAAGAGACAGACATTGGGGCCTGGGCCTTTGCCCCTCCTGTTTTCCTCCCTGCTGCTGCTGGAACGTGGGTGTGGGGGCTTGAGAGGACAAGGAGGACACCCCAGGGACAATGGTGAGGAAGGCTAGAAGCAGCCTGGGCCCAAGTTCCAGCCACAGCTAGTTCCCGAAGTAGAGTGGGAAATCCTGACGGGATCGGCCGACCAGATGCACCACCCTGTCCTCCCCCAGAATGCCTGGGCCGCCGGCGCTGGCTGAGGCTAAGGGGCACGTCCAGCTCCTTTAAAAGCATCTGCCTTCTCTGTGTCCTTTCTGTCCCCGTCACCCTCAAGAGAACCTGATCTCTTCTTGGGGAACACTGGCTTCTCTGCAGGCTGTCCCATCCCGTGTTCAGGGTCTGAACCTCGTCCTCCAAGCCTTGTGGACGCAAACCCAAAACACAAAATGAAATCTTTTCTCTCACAAAAAGCCTGACTCTGTCAATTTTAAGCCTTGGCTCCTAAGATGTGTTTTCTTTCCCTGAAGCCTTGGTGCTCTACAGTGGACATCGAAAGCCTGTAACTGCATGCTCTGTTCTCCACTGTGTCCCTGCCCTAAGGACAGGGAGTCTCCACACCCTCCCGCCCAGTGGGCTAAATAATGGGGTAGCAGAAGTACTACAACAGAACCAAGAAACAGAAAACCAAGGACTTTGGTTAACACATCAAATATTACCATACCACAAACAGAAATAGCTGCCCGTGAATTGAACACAAACCTTTTGCTTTGAAATGGTGCTTTTCTGTTAGTGGGCCAGACACTTCTGGGCTTGAAAAGTACTTGGATTCCATTGGCCTGGGTGGAAAACCAGAACAGAGGGTGGGTAAGTCAATCGGAAAGGTTGCAACCACCTTTGAGGCCCTTTGAGACTCACTCCTCAAACGAAATGCTCAGGCTAGGCCAGGCCCCCTCAATGCACACTCATTCACACACTCACACATTCACACACATACATACACACAAACACAGACATACACTCACACACAAACACACACAGTCACAGACACACATACACTCACCACGTACTCATACACACACCACACACGTGCACACACGTATACACACACATAAGCTCTGTCTCTCTGCCCACCAGCACTTCTGCCAGGGTCGATGTTTATACTCCCTGCCTCTCCACTCTGTCAGAGAATAACACTTTCATTTGTGCCTTGTTGGGCCCTGGAGACCACGGGCTTACAGGGACAGGAAGCACACACGTTTCTCTGTTGACATCATGAGGCCCCGGGCGCCCCGACAGAAGGGGGTCTGGAGGTTGAGGGTGATGTGTTTTTTCCTGGAGCCGTGGGTGGGCAGGCAGCCGGGATGCTGGGCTGTAGCACCAGTTAGTGAGGCCGGGCCTAGATCCACACAGCCCCAAAGCCTGGGTAGTTTTGAGCTCGGGGTCCCCAGAGACATCAAGGTTGTGCCAATCACCTCATTGGTGTCTATTCCTGGGAACACGTGAGACCTTAAATGAAGTCCTCAGGGCGGTTGTATTTAAACAGTGGTCTAAGTCCCAACGCTGAGGAATGAATGGTGGCATTTTAGGCATCAGCTGGTAGGTGGGCAGGTCTATTTCTGTGCCCTGACCTTTTCTAGTGCCCTTGAAATTACTCGCTGTCTGGGTTTAAGCCCTGACCACAGGGGTGGGGCCAAGTAGATGCAAAGGATGGCTGTTAGGAGGCCCCAGAGCTGCAGATGTATGCCTAGAATTGGCCAACTTAGACACCCGTCCCCACCCCACAGAGCCTGAGCTAAGAGTCAGGGGTGTCAGAGCTTAGTCCCCACTCTGCCCAGCTGCCTGTGTGACCTGGGGCCCTCAGCTTCTCTGTGGGTATCAGACTTTTTATCTGTAAAGGGAAGTGGGTCCCCTCAGCCCCAGCAAGCACGCTGAGCACCAAGTACTGGATTCTAAATGCCGTTCCCCTCAGAGGGACCAGGGTTCTGTGGGGAACTGGCTGAGTCTGGATCTGGGGCAGGGACAGTCTGAGGCTGGAGGCGGGCCTGGGATATCTTGTCCAGAAAGCAAGGATGTGCTCAGAGACTTCTTGGGCCTCAAAAAGCATAATGACTGCAAATTAGCATGAAGCCTAAGACATACAAACCCTTGAGTCCATTGTGGTAATCAAAAAGAGACAGAGACAAAGAAGGGAAGAAAGCTGGAGAAGGAGAGAGAGCCCCACTGACCACCACTGGAGGTGAGCATTGCCCCTTTTCAGTAGGAGCACTTGCCCATCCGGGTGTGAGGGAATGCTTGTTACAGAGAATGACAGGTGGTGTAGAAGGAAGAATCAGAAAATCATCCATCTGCCAGCATCGGAGGCTGTCTTAGTCATCTAGTGCTGCTATAACAGAAATACCACAAGTGGATGGCTTTAGCAAAGAGAAGTTTATTCTCTCACAGTGTAGGAGGCTAGAAGTCCAAATTCAGGGTGCCAGCTTCAGGGGAAGGCTTTCTCTCTCTGTCAGCTCTGGGAAAAGACCCTGTCATCAGTCTTCCCTCTCAAAGACCTTCTCAGCCCAGGGACCCTGGGTCCAAAGGATATGCACTCCTGGCTCTTCTTGCTTGGTAATGAGGCCCCCCTGTCTCTTTGCTCGCTTCTCTCTTTTATATCTCAAACGAGATTGACTTAAAACATGACCTAATCTTGTAGATTGGGTCCTGCCTCATTAACATAACTGCCTCTAATCCCGCCTCATTAACATCATATTTACAACACAGGAAAATCGCATCCGATGACAAAATAGTGGACAATCACCCAATACTGGGAATCATGGCCTAGCCAAGTTGACATACATTTTGGGGGGACACAATTCAATCCATAACAGAGGCTAAAAGTCTTTAGGGAAAGTTAGCAAGGACTGCGCCACTCACAGGCACCAGAGCACCACCCCACAGACAACTTGGTAATTACAAATGTAAGAAACCCTTTGGGGAAGAGATCTAGGCCCCTCGGCCCTGCTTCCCACCACACTCCGAGTCTCCTTTATAGGCAGCTGCCTGCTGCCTTTCCTTCTACAAGAGGCCGCCCTGGGAGAGGGTCCCTGTCCTGAGCTCCCAGGCCCCCTCTGCTGGTCCTCAGGAGTGGAGGGCAGAGAATCGTGGTCACCTGTGGTCCAGAGGGGCAGGAACGATCTGCATCGCTGGGAGCCTGTGTTCCTCACAGATCCCGTGCTCAAAGGCAGGCCGGCGGGCCCCGGGGTCTCCCTGCCTTCCCAGCATGTGGCCTGGGCCTGGCCTCTGGGCCTCCTCTCCTGGAAGATCAGGGGTGCATGAATCAAAATCCCTGCCACCACTGAACATTTTATGCAATAGACACACTCCTGAAATCTGTAGCTTTGGCCTTTCTTCGTCTTAAATGAAGTCTGAGGTAACACACGCCACTCAGCAGCTGGGTGGCTTTGTGAAAGCTGGCACAACTGGCAGAGGACGTCTTTGTGGCTGGAAGAGTGAGGTCACCTCACGCCCTGGTGTGAAATGACACAAGCAAGTCGAAATATAACATATACTAAGAAACCATTCACCACACACACAGACACACACACACCCCCCACACACGTATACACATCACACATACCACACATACACATATCACATATACTCACATCACACACACACACATCACACATACACAGCCCACACATATACACATCACACATACACACCCCACACGTACACATATCACACATACACACCCCACACATACACACATCACACATACACACATCACACATACCACACATACGCATATCACATATACTCACATCACACACACACATCACACATACACACCCCACACATATACACATCACACATACACACCCCACACATACACACATCACACATACACACCCCACACATACACACATCACACATACACACCCCACACATATACACATCACACATACACACATCACACATACCACACATACACACATCACATATACTCACATCACACACACACACATCACACATACACACACCACACATACACACATCACATATACTCACATCACATACATAATACACAAGCCACACATATACACATCACATACACACACCACACATACACACACCACACGTATACACATCACACATACACCGCACATACACACATCACACATACACAATACACAAGCTACACATATACACATCACACATACACACACATTAAGCTTGTGTGTGCTGAACGTCGAAGGGGAACAGGAGGGAACCAGCCCGCTAGGCTCCGGGTGGTGGCTCCGGGAGGACTCGGGAGGCAGCAGAGGGGAGTGAGTGTGTGGGCTTGTTGCGTGGCTTATGTTATTTGTGGAGTTAGAAACATAAAAAGGGAAGCCTGGCAGTCGGGTGTGTGTGTAGGGGACGCTCTCTGGAACACGGGTATGTAAAGAAGGCCCTGTGTGCCAGGATACTAGATATTCCTGTCCTCAGCAGTCCCCCTCACATGCTGTGTGGTCTACCTCAGCTCCACCTGTGTCCCCTGCAACACCACCTGCGCAAATGTGCCTGCCTCGGGGGCACTATGGTGCTGGGCTCAGCAGACACCAGCTCCCCTGTGAGCAGGTGGGCTTGCTGTCATTAGCTCCATTTCTCAGAGGAGAAAATCGAGGCTCAGAGAGCCTTGGGGACTTGCTCACGATCACACAGCTAGGAGCTGGCTTCTCCTGAACCCACATTCTTTCCACGCCCCCGCCGGGGCCTGGGCTGCCCCTCTACCCAGCCCCCTGCCCAGTTGCCCCGTTCCCTGATCAGATCATACCTTAGTCTACAACCTTCAGTACCTCCCACTGGTCCAGAATCAAACCCAAGTCCTCCTTAGCCGTTCAGCCCTTCTTCCTCTCCGTCTTCTCTCCCCCAAGTGCATTCCTATTTGTATGGCCTGGGTGCCGGCCAAGATGGCTGCTCCCTGTCCCCAGGGCCTGGGCCTTGGTCTCTGCTCCCACAGTTGTCACCCAGGGCTGCTGCTCAGGAGACGAGTGACACTGCCCTCCTCCTGAAAGAGAAGGCTCACCAGTGGCTCCTAGGAGATGCAGCTGGTGGGGACGAGGTGTCCCTGCTGTGGGGAGAGAACAGTCACAAGGCCGGATCACCATGTGTGCGTATATATGTGCACGTATGCACACGTATGTGTATGTGCACACATGTTTGCATTCTGCATGCGTGAGTTTGTGCATGTGTGTGCGTGTGTGTGCATATGTGTGAGTGTGTATGTGCATGCATGTGTGTATGTGTATGAGCGTGTAGTGAATGTGTTTATGTGTGTGTAGTGTGTATGTGCATGCACGCGTGTGTGAGATATGGGACTGCTTAGGGCTGCTAGAAGAGAGAAGACAGGTGACACCAGGTGATGCCAGCAGAAACCCTGAGTCCTGTCCTGGGCTTGGGGATAGTGTCTGGTGGTTGATGGGTGGACAGCTGCCCACGAGCTGAAAGTCCTGAGCTTAGCTTTGCAGAGATGGTCAGGCTGGGCAGAGCACATGGTGCCCACAAGATGCTCTCCCAGCCTCATGCTGGTTTTGAACTTGGGGGCTGTTTCTGGGCTGGGGTATCAGATTCCTGACTGAAGAACATTTTTATCATATGTTGAACTGCTGGTTTATGATAATGATAATAAAACCCAAAATAAACCAGTTGCCATTGAGTTGACTCCAACTCATGGTCACCCCATGTGTGTCAGAGTAGAACTGTGCTCCATAGGGTTTTCAGTGGCTGGTTTTTCAAAAGTAGATCACCAGACCTTTCTTCCGAGGTGCCTCTGGGTGGACTTGAACCTCCAACCTTTCAGTCAACAGCCACCAGGGACTCTAATAATGATGATAGTTGACACTTAATGAGCACTTTCTGTGTGCTTGGCAGTGATTAAAGTGCTTTACTGTGTTTATCTTTACAGGTACTATTGCACATGTTTGACCTGTTACCCCTCTGAGACCCCTGTGGAGGGTTGGTCCCAGAAGGGCAGACCAGGCCCAGGGTATGTCCTGGCTGCAGCCCAAGGCTGTCTCCCCTAGGACCTCTTGTTTAGTGCAGCCTGGGAAGTGAGTCTGGGGTCAGGAGTGAGCACAGCATGTAGACATTCACAGCTGAGGTTGAGGGGCCCTGCTGCCAAATAAATAGGTTCTTCACTGGCCAGTGTTCAGAGCTGTGGTCAGGCCATGAGCTTGACAAGTCCCCTGGATGCTAGGAAGCCCTTTTGGCAGCTTACAAGCTGTCGTGGATTGAATCACGTCCCCCAAAAAACGTGTGTATCATTTTAGCTGGGCCATGATTCCCAGAATTGTGTGGTTGGCCTCCATTTTGTGATTGTAATTTTATGTTAAAGAGAATTAGGGTGGGATTGTAACACCCTTACTAAGGTCACATCACTGATCCAATGTAAAGGGAGTTTCCCTGGGGTGTGGTCTGCACCACTTTTTATCTTACAAGAGATAAAAGGAAAGGGAAGCAAGCAGAGAGTTGGGGACCTCGTACCACAAAGAAAGAAGCACTGGGAGGCGAGTGCGTCCTTTGGACCCAGGGTTCTTGCACAGAGAAGCTCCTAGTCCAGGGCAAGATTGACAAGAAGGACCTCTCTCCAGAGCCAACAGAGAGAGAGAGCCTTCCCCTGGAGCCGACGCCCTGAATTTGGACTTGTAGCCTACTAGACTGTGAGAGAATAAACTTCTCTTTGTTAAAGCCTTCCACTTGGGGTGTTTCTGTTATAGCAACACTAGATAACTAAGACACAAGCCTATTCCAAAAAATGGGCAAAGATTTAAACAGATACTTCACCAAAGAAGGTACATGGGTAGCCAATAAGCATATGAAAAAAATGCTCAACAATATTAATCATTAGGGACATGCAAGTTAAAATCCCAATAAGATATCACTACACACCTATTAGAATGGCTAAAATTAAAATGACTGACAATATTAAGTGTAGATAAGAATGTGGAGGAACTGGAACTCTCATATATTACTGGTGGAACTGTAAAATAGAACAACCATTTTAGAAAACAGTTTGGCTGTTTCTTATAATGTTAAATGTATACCTACCATGTGACCCAAGAATCCCATTCCTAGAAATGAAATTATGTGTCCACATAAAAACTTGCACATGAATGTTCCTAGCAGCATTATTCATAATAGCTAAGAACTGGAAACAGCTCAAATGTTTATCAACTGGTGAATGAATACACAAGCTATGGTACACCGACCTCTCTGACAAGGATCACAACAGAGGGCCCTGGACAGAGTGGGAGAAAATGTAGAACAAAATTCAATTCACAGAAAAGATCAGACTTACTGGTCTGACAGAGACTGGATGAACCCCTGAGGCTATGGCCCCCAGACAACCTTCTAACTCAGAACTGAAGCCACTCCCAAAGTTCACCTTTCAGCCAAAGATTAGATAGGCCTATAAAACAAACAGTAATACATGTGAGGAATGTGCTTCTTAGATCAATTAAGCATACAACACAAAATGGGCAACACCTGCCCAAAAGCAAAGATGAGAAAGCAGGAAGGGACAGGAAAACTGCATGAATGGAAACAGGGAAACTGGGGTGGAAAGGGGGAGAGTACTGATACATTGCGGGTATTGCAACCAATGTCACAAAACAATTCGTGTGTAAAATTTTTAATAAGAAACTGATTTGCTCTGTAAATATTCATCTAAAGCACAATAAAACAAAACAAACAACAACAAAAAAACCCCAACAAGCTATGGTACATCCATATAATAGAATACTTGTTGTTTTAGGTGCCGTTGAGTTGGTTCTGACTCATAGCAACCCCTATGTACAACAGAACCAAACACTGCCTGGTCCTGTGCCATCCCGATAATCGTTGCTATGTTTGAGCCCATTGTTGCAGCCACTGTGTCAGTCTATCCTGTTGAGAGTCAGCCTCTTTTTCTTGACCCTCTCTTTACCAAGCATGCTGTCCTTCTCCAGGGACTGGATAACATGTCCAAAGTACGTGAGACAAAGTCTTGCCGTCCTCACTTCCAAGGAGCTCTCTGGCTGTATTTCTTCCAAGGTAGACTTGTTCATTCTTCTGGCAGTCATGGTAAATTCAATATTCTTTGCCAACATAATAATTCAAAGGCGTCAATTCTTCTTTGGTCTTCCTTAGTCATTGTCCAGCTTCTGCATGCATATGAAGTGATTGAAAATATCATGGCTTGAGTCAGGCACACCTTAGTCATCAAAGTGACATCTTTGCTTTTTAACACTTTAAAGAGGTCTTTTGCAGTAGGCTTGCCCAAAGCAATAATACATCATTTGATTTTCTGGCTGCTACTTCCTTGGGCCTTAATTGTGGATCCAAGTAAAATGAAATCCTTGATAACTTCAAGGATTCTCTATTTCTCTATTTATCATGATGTTGCTTATTGGTCTAGTTGTGAGAATTTTTGTTTTCTCTGTGTTGAAGAGTAATCTATACTGAAGGCTGTAGTCTTTGATCTTCATCAGTAAGTGCTTCAAGTCCTCTTCACTTTCAGCAAGCAAGGTTGTGTCATCTGCATATCACAGGCTGTTAATGAGTCTTCCTCCAATCCTCGTACCATGTTCTTCATATAGTCTAGCTTCTTGGATTATTTGCTCAGAATACAGATTAAATAAGTATGGTGAAATGATATCACCCTGATGCACACCTTTCCTGATCTTAAACCACGCAGTATCCCCTTCTTTGGTTTGAACGACTGCCTCTTGGTTTAGGTACAGGTTCCACATGAGCACAATTAAATGTTCTGGAATTCCCATTCTTTGCAATGTTATCCATAATTTGTTATGATCCACACAGTCAAATGCCTTTTCATAGTCAATAAAACACAGGTAAACATCCTTCTGGTATTCTCTGCTTTCAGCCAAGATATATCTGACATCAGCAATGATATCCCTCGTTCCACATCCTCTTCTGAATCCAGCTTGAATTTCTGGTAGTCTCCTGTCAATGTACTACTTCAAGCCATTTTGAATTATCTTCAGCAAAGTTTTACTCGTGTGTGATATTAATGACATTGTTCAATAATTTCCACTTTCTGTTGGATCACCTTTCTCTAGAATGGGCACAAATATGGATCTCTTCCAGTCTGTTGGCCAGGTAGCTGTCTGCCAAATTCCTTAGCATAGATGAGTGAGCACTTCCAGCATTGCGTCTGTTTGTTGAAACATCTCAGTTGGTATTCTGTCAATTCCTGGAGACTTGTTTTTCGCCAATTCCTTCAGTGCAGCTTGAACTTCTTCCTTCAGTACCATTGGTTCTTGATCGTATGCTGTCTCCTGAAATGGTTGAATGTCAACCAATTCTTTTTGGTACAGTAACTCTGTATTCCTTCCATCTTCTTTGATGCTTCCTGCGTTGTTCAATATTTTGCCCATAGAATCCTTCAAAATTGCAACTTGAGGCTTGAATTTTTTTCTTCAGTTTTTTCAGCTTGAGAAATGCTGAGTGTGTTCTGCCTTTTGGTTTTCTAACTCCAGGTCTGTGCACATTTCATTGTAATACTTTACTTTGTCTTCTCAAGCCGCCCTTTGAAATCTTCTGTTCAGCTCTTTTACTTCATCATTTCTTCCTTTCACTTTAGCTACTCTATGTTCAAGAGTAAGTTTCAGAGTCTCTTCTGACATCCATTTTGGTCTTTTCTTTCTTTCCTGCTTTTTTTATGACCCTTTACTTTCTTCATGTATGATGTCCTTAATGTCAACTTACAGCTCATCTGGTCTTCGGTCATTAGCGTTCAATGTGTCAAATCTCTTCTTGAGATGGTCTCGAAATTCATGTGGGATATACTCAGGGTCAGATTTTGGTTCTCTTTGACTTGTTTTAATTTTCTTCAGCTTCAACTAGAACTTGCATGTGAGCAATTGATGGTCTGTGCCATAGTCCGTCCCTGGCCTTGTTCTGACTAATGATATTGAGCTTTTCTGTTGTCTCTTTCCACAGATGTAGTCAATCTGATTCCTGTGTTTCATCAATATGGTCCATGTGTATAATCATTTCTGTTGTTGAAAAAGGTATGTCCATTGAATAGATTGTTGGTCTTGCAAAATTCTATCATGCAATCTCTGGTGTTTCTATCGCCAAGGCCATGTTTTCCAACTACAGGTCCTTCTCCTTTGTTTCCAACTTTTGCATTCCAATCACCAGTAATTGTCAATGCATCTTAATTGCATGCTTGATCAATTTCAGACTGCAGAAGTTGGTAAAAATCTTCAATTTCCTCATCTTTGGCATTAGTGGTTGGTGCATAAATTTGAATAATAGTCGTATTAACTCGTCTTCCTTGTAGGCATATGGATATTATCCTATCACTGACAGCATTGTACTTCAGGCTAGATCTTGAAATGTTCTTCTTGATGATGAATGTGACTCCATTCCTTTTCAATTTATCATTCCCAGCATAGTAGACCATATGAGTGTCTGATTCAAAATGGCCAATTCCACTCCATTTCAGCTCACTAATGCCTAGGGTATTGATCTTTATGCATTCCGTTTCATTTTTGACGACTTCCAATTTTCCTGGATTCACACTTTGTACATTTCCACGTTCCAATTATTACTGGATGTTTGCAGCTGTTTCTTCTCATTTTGAGTCATGCCACATCAGTAAATGAAGATCCCAAAAACTCTACTCCATCCACGTCATTAAGTTCGACTCTGCTTTGAGGAGGCAAGTCTTCCCCCATCGTATTCTGAGTGCCTTCCAACCTGAGGGGCTCATCTTCCGACACTGTATCAGACAACGTTCCACTGCTATTCATTAGGTTTTCAGTGGCCAATTTTTTCAGAAGTAGACTGCCAAGTCTTTCTTCCTCGTCTGTCTTAGTCTGGAAGCTCCGGTGAAACCACCATGGGTGACCCTGCTGGCATTTGAAATACCAGTGGCATAGCTTCCAGCATCACAGTAACATCCAAGCCACCATAGTATGACAAAATGACAGATGCATGGTGGACAATGGAATACTACCCAGCAATAAAAAAAATCAATTACTAATAGAAACAACAGCATGAATGAATCGCAAAATATTTAGTGAAAGAAGCTAGACCCAAACAACTATAATTATGTGACAATCTGGAAAAGGCAAAACGATAGGGATAGGAAACAGACTAGTGGTTTCCAGAGTCTGGGGTGCGGGGAGGATTTTGAGCGCAAAGGGGCACGAAGAAACCTTTTGGGGTGATGGAAATCATCTTTATTTAGATTGTGGACTTTATCATGACTGTAGAAGTTTGTCAAAACTAATGGAACTGTACACTGAAAAAGGGTGCATTTCCTTGTGTATAAATTATGTTGTTGTTCTGTGCCATTGAGTCAATTCTCAATGACTCATAGCAACTCTGTAGGACAGAGTAGAACTGCCACATAGAGTTTCCTAGGTTAAAATCTTCATGGGAGCAGATCGCCAGGTCTTTTCTCTCACAGAGCAGTTGGTGGGTCCAAAAGGCAGAACTTTTGGTTAGCAGCTGAGTGCTTAACCATTGCACACCAGGGATCCTTATATAAATTATACATTTATAAATTTGATTATAAAGTAATTCTACTGAAAGGCCTCACATCACCTCTGATCGCCTCCCAGGCCAGGCCAGTTGGAGAAACATCTTTTGTACAGAATCCAGTATTAGGGGAGGCCCTCAGTAGGCCCTGGAAGGAGACAATTACCCTCACAAACAGCCAGTTTAAATGCCCAGCCCAGGCCAGGGCTCTGCCTTCCAGGCTCTAGGAAAAGGCTCTGTCTTCTTGATTCACTTAAAGGAGCCCTGAGCAGGCCCATCCTTGAGGAGAGCTTCTGTTGGGACCTTTCAAGGCAAGATTCTGGAAAGTTCCAGCCTTGAGAAGGCCGCTTTTGGCCCTGGCCCTGCTGGCCACTCCCTGCTCCCAGGGCAGCTCTGGGTACGGGTGTCTGTGTTAGCCTGGCAGCAGCTCCTGGGACGGGCCAGCCTGAGGCAGCAGCCCCCTGCTCGTACCCACCTGGACTGGGTGAGCCAAGGTCGCCTGGGCGGCTAAGGATGCCTCCTCTCCCACAGCCTTGTTCCAGCAGAGTGCCAGGAATTAGAAACATATGGCTGATGGGGGCGGGTGTCGGAGGCGCCTGGCAGCTGTGCCTGGCCAGCCTCAGGCCTTGGAGCAGCTGGGGTTCTTCAAGGTTGCAGGGTGAGGCCTGATGCAAGAGTGTAGAGCTGGGGTGCAAGAGGGTGGGTGGGGGGACAGGTGGAGAAATATAGGTGCTTTTCACGAAGCAGTTGGCCAGCCAGGTTCTCCCTAGCACTGGGGAGTCATCTTGGTTCAGGGGGAGAGGGCAGCAGCCACTTCCTCATACAGCCCTCATGGCTGGCCTGTCTCGGGGGCGGAGGGCTGGCCTGAGCCCTTTCCTGGGGATGGAGACCAGGTGTGTGTTGCTGGGATGTGTGTGTCACCAGCTGACGCCTGTGTGTCAGCCACAGGTGTGGGTGTCTGTGGCCCTCAAGTCACATGGACTCTTGGTCCTGAGCCACAGTTTCCTTTTCCTTAACCTCAGGGGCCTGTGAGTACCCAGGGACCCAGGGTGATGGCAGGAGCTGGCGCAGGCCTGGTGAGTGGGGGGCAGGTGGGGACGGCGACTGCCCTCGTGTCCTGCTGTGGAGGGCGGTGGTCAGCGGTCAGCCCCAGAGCCTGGAAGCTGGGATCTCATCACCTAGCTCCTGGCTCAGTGAGAGTTGGGGGGTGGGGGCGATTAGATGACAGCAAGCCGCTGGGGGACTGAGCGAGCCTCACCAACGCTGTGCTCGCCTGCACAGCAGACACCACAAACCTCACCCTCCAAGCAGGTGGCTGTGAGATGATGCAGCCCAGGGAAGCTAAAAGGGTCGGAGCAGACCTGGCTCCTCCTCCAAAAGGCAATGGCAAACACAGTCCCTCCCCTCCTGCCCCGAGCACAACCACTTCCCGTCACTCTCCCGGGCAGCACCAGAGGTCAAGAGCAAAGGGAGCTTCTGCGGCAGTGTGGGGTGACACGGAAGGGAAGAGGGAGTGTGGCGGAGGCTGTGGCCCGGGGGGCCTCCCTTCCAGGGCCCTGCAGGACCAGTTCAAAGTGACCTTGTCTGCTTTTAATTGCTAAGCAGTGTGTTCCTTTGAACAAGACTTAGCCAGAACATCTTAGTCATCTCGATGCTGCGAGCAGCTGTGGGGGCCTCTCCCAGCTGGAAGCTGGGCCCCAGGAAATGGCAGTGGTCAATGCTTGCCACCATGGCCCCTTGAGCCCCCACTCTGAGGGAACCAGGGCTGTCCCATGGGCACAGCATAGGGAGTGAGGGGAGCTGGACTCCAGCCAGGCAGGACTGCGGAGGCTTCATTTGCCCCACTCTTACTGACCACTTGGGTGGAGCAGGGACCCAATGCTCCACCCCCCAGGTGGAGAACGGAAGTGAGCCTTCCCATGGATTCCTGGGGAGAGGGGTGACAGATGGGTGGGTTTGGGGGCTGATCTGGGCTACACTGTAATGAACATCCGAACCCCTGGCTATCTAGAAAGAGATGCCCGCCACGCCCAGGTTTGTGGACATACATAGGCCCCAATGTTCTAACCTCATCCTTGGGCAGGGCTGTCACAGGTGAGGTCACTGAGGCCAGAGAGGTGTGTGGCTCTCCCAAGATCAAGCCCAGGGCTCGAGGCCCTTCTGTGCGCCTGAAGTCAATTCCCGCAGTCAAGCAAGCACTTAGGGTTCTTCCAGCCCAAGCTGTGTCTTTCTGGGACCAGTGTGTTATTTGTACAACCATTTTTTAAAAATTAAATATTTTGAATTGGTAATAGTTGCACATCGGTACAAAATTCAAGTGTGAAAGAAAGTGTACTGTAAAAATCTCACTCCCACCCCTGCTTCCCGCTCCTCTTCCCTGGAGGCAACAGTGGCATCACGGTCTTGGGTATCTTTCCAGAGATATTTTCACTTATTCAAGCAAATACATTTATACATATTTTTTTACCACTTTTGGAGTCCCTGGGTGGTGCAAATTGTTAACCCGCTCAGCTGCTAACTGAAAGGTTGTCAGTTTGAGTACATCCAGAGGTGCCTCAGAAGAAAGTCCTGGTGATCTGAAAAATCAACCACTGAAGACCCTATGAAGCACAGTTCTACTGTGACACACATTGAGTCACCATGAGTTAGAGTCCACTTGACAGCAACCCAGTGGTGCTGGTTTTTACCACTTTTAACCCAAATGGCAGTATACCCAAATGGTAGACGATGATTTGTACGTTTCTTTTTTTGATTTTCTGTATTATGGAGCTCACTCCTCAAGCATATAGAGCTGCCCCTTTTGTTTTAATGGTTGCATAGTATTTCACTGTGGGAGTCAGTGTTGCTGTTTGCACTATATATATCCTATGTGGCCCTGGATATATGTATTATAATTTATTTAACCAGTTCTCTATTAACGGACAGTTAGCTTATTTCTGTATTTGGTGACTGTCAAATTAAAAAAAAACATTTTTTATTACAAAATTGAAGATTGAGCAGCCCGCATGTGCAGCACCTTTGAACCAGAAGCTGGTCATCACCATGGAAGGAAGAGCAGGACTTGGTTGCTAGGTGCTTTGCTCTGACCTCTGCTTGGCACGCTTGCTGCCTCAGGGATGAATGGCTCTTGTCCAAAAATATTGGGGCATGAAACCATGCAACTGTGCTTCTAATTAACAGCCACAGATGTAGCAAGTCTTGTATGTGTTTCTTATTATTTCTGATGAATGGTTGACCTCTCCACAAACTGCCTCCAAGATCGTTGTGCCTCAAATCTTGTTCTAGCTGATGTGGACTTGATGTTTTAAAGATCATGTTAAACAAAACCATAATCTTAACCTTATTAGCTGCCTCTTTTCTTAATTAGCACTTATGTAAGCATTCTTTCTCCTAGATATACAAATTCACAATTTCCAACCCCTCTTTGAACCAACACACTATTTTGTCACCTTGCCAGTTCCCTTGCTAGGGAGTTAATGAACTTTGACATAATGCTCAAGAGCAATTTATGTTAAGAAATCTTGCATCAGCACAATTACTAACACTCCAGCAACATCATTTGAAACATGTGTGAGTTTATCTGTAGGATACATTCCTAGAAGCGTGTGTAATGGATGATGGCTTGGCAGGCTGCATCCTTTCCACTTCCGTTTAGTGTTCTTTCAAAGGTGAGAAAACTAACTACATTTCCTGCCTCCCTTGCAGCTAGAATTCCAGATGTGAACTGGGTTCTGCCCAGTGGTGTGCTAGTAAATATTTAATAATCAGCTCTCCAAAAAAAAGAAAAGAAAAAAACAATGACAGAAAGAAAGAAGAAAGGAAGGAAGGAAAATGCTCTGATTTGTGGCGCTTGCTAATTTCCATGGTGTAAATACTCCCACTGTGGTTGATTCTGGAAGCCATTCGCATGATATCCCTGAATGTGGAATTGGGAAGAGACATGCACAGTCAGCTCTGGTTCTGCCAATTAGTTCCATGCCGCTATGATTTGGAAGCCAAAATCAGCTTCCTACTGCTTTTGGCTCTTTCTGCTGGCAAGCAAAGTTGCAGCAATTGTTTTCCTGTGGCAGTGTTCCAGCGTCTGTTTTGTCCCTTTGTGGGGTCAAGAGGCAGATGTGGGGGCAGTACATGTCCTCCCGACTCTCCACCTGGCTGAGCAGGGCTGAGGTCGCTGAGCCCAGCCGGCCCACCCCAAGGTGCAGCTCCGGGCAACACTCCAACAGGCCCACCCCTGCTCCTTCCACCTCTCAATAAAATTGTAAGCCCCTAATTTCCTGTCTAAACCCCTCTTTGCTTGAAATTGTTAGAGTGGTTTCTGTTTCCTGTAACTAAACCCTGACTGGTATAAAGAGGAACCTGAAACCGTTTTTTTTTTTTTTTAAAGCAAGTATACGTTTTTCTTAGGCCTGTTCCCTACTTTGTCTGTGCTGAAGGATTTTAATGAGCTGTGAAGTCCTGGGGAACAATAATGAGAAAAATAACACTTAGCAAGCTTGGTAGATCTACTCACTTGTTCGTGGAGAAGAAGCACCTGAGTGAGCTGAGAAGGGTAAGATTGGCTTCCAGATTTTGTCCTCCCCAAGCACCTTCCCCCAGACCTGGTGAGGTTGTTGGCATTCACAAAGCACAGGCTGAGTTGGGGAGGCTAGTACCAGCTGGGGAGAAACTGGATATTCTTAGCCCCACATAATCAGACACAAGCCATGAGCATTTGTCACCGAATTTTTATTGCAAATATACTTTGAAGCTGGACTGACTTTGGAGCCTCTCTCTGGGGTTTTATTTATTAAAATTTTACTGTTGTACTTTAAGTGAAAGTTTACAATTCAAGTTAGTCCCTCATACAAAAATTTATACATATGTTGTTATTTGACCCTAGTTGCTTTCCCTATACGGTGACAGCACACTCCTCCTTTCCACCCCTGATTCCCCATGTTCATTCAACCAGCTCCTGACCCTCTCTGCCTTGTCATCTCACCTCCGGACAGAAGCTGCCTGTCTAGTCTCATGTATCTACTTGAGCTAAGAGGCACACTCCTCACAAGTATCATTTTATGTCCCATAGTCCAGTCTTATCTTTGCCTGAAGAGTTGGCCTCGGAAATGGTTTTAGTTTTGGGCTAACAGAGAGTCTAGGGGCCATGTCTTCTGGGGTCCCTCCAGTCTCAGGGTGCTGTCCCTGTCAGCCCAGTCACATCCAGGTGAGGGTGGCAGCCCAGGGAGCAGCCTGGGGGCCGTGGGGCCTGGGCAGTTTGCCCTTCCCTGAAATTCATTGTTCACATGTTCAGAACCTTTCCTTCCGTCAGCTCCCAGCCCTGGGAGGCTCAGGAGAAGGGCTAGATCACACCCACGTTCCAGGCGGGCAAACACAGGGCCAGGCGGGGCTAGAGGTGGCTGCAGCCCCTGTGGGTCATGCGTACTGGGCCACAAGGGGTGCCCACCCACAGGCTGTGTGTGTGTGTGTGTGTGTGTGTGTGTGTGTGTGTGTGCATGGTGTGTGTGTGTATGGTGGGGAGGTGTGGGTGCACGAAGTGTCTGGCTCTCTTGGCGTCCGAGGAGCCTGGGCGTCCCTTTGCCATGAGCACCCCCAGTGCTTCTCCTTGGTGCTGCTGCTGCCTCGTTGCCCCCAGGGGCTTCCCAAGGGGGGCGGAAAGCCCTCCACTCTGAGTGGTCCTAGGAGCCCGGCCCTGGGGCCCAGCCTGAGGCTGTGAGCAAAGTGCCTGTCCCGTGGGGCTCACGTTCTAGCCGGGGAGACAGATAAACCAAAAAAACCTGTTGCCGTCGAGTCGATTCTGACTCATAGTGACCCTATAGGACAGAGGAGAACTGCCCCACAGGGTTCCCAAGGAGCAGCTGGTGGATTCCAACTGCTGACCTTTTGGTTAGCAGCTGTAGCACTTAACCACTACGCCACCAGGGTTTCCGGGGAGACAGACAGATGTCTATAAAATGTCAGCTAGTGACAAGATCAGGAGGTCCCAGCTACAGGAGGGCAGCTGAAGAGGACAGGAGGTCAGGTGGGAGCTGCACCTCACTCTTGCTGCCTGTTTACCCTTGCTCTGTCTGAGAGTTAGAGGGTCTCTGTTCCTCTCCTCGCCTCTCCTTCCCTCCCCTGCCCTCTCCTGTCCTCCCCCTCTTCTCTCTATCTCTCTTTCTGTCTCTGTGTCTTCTGTCTCTGTCTCTCTCTGCTTCTCTGTCTTGCTCTCTTTCTCTGTCTTTGTCACTGTGTCTCTATCTCTCTGTGTCTCCATCTCTGTGTCTCTATCTCTCTCTGTGTCTCTGTCTCTCTCTGTGTCTTTTGTGTTTCCGTCTCTCTCAGTGCCTCTCTGTGTCTCTGTCTGTGTCTCTATCTCTGTGTCTCTATCTCTCTGTGTCTCCGTCTCTTTCTGTGTCTCTCTCTCTTTGTCTCTCTCTGTGTCTTTGTCTCTCTATCTCTGTGTCTCTATCTCTCTGTGCCTCTGTGTCTCTATCTCTCTCTGTGTCTCTGTATCTCTATTCCTCTCTGTGTCTCTGTCTTCCTGTGTCTCTGTCTCTCTGTGTGTCTCTATCTCTCTGTCTGTCTCTATGTCTCTCTCTCTGTGTCTCTATCTCTCTCTGTGTCTCTGTCTCTCTCTGTCCCTGTCTCTCTCACTTCAGATGTTGAGGCAAAGCCCTCCCTTTCCAGTTGCCCAGCCTCCTAGTGATCAAAGCTGCATCTGCACAGCTCGGAGTGGGGGACCAGGAGATGGTCGCTGCCCGAGGGAGGACTGTTTTCACCAGGCCACCTCCACTCCCAGCTGGCGTGGTATCTGGTGTCTCCTGGGAATCATGCTGCTGGAGCATATCACCGACCAGGAGGTTTGGGGAGACTGTTCTCTCGGGAGACAGCTGGGGCTGCCCTTCTCTAGCCAGATACCAAAGATAAAGGTTTGTTCTCTCACTGGGCGAGGCACATTCCTGTCATGCTGGGCTGCTGGAGGGTGAGGCACCTCCAATCCACGGCACAGGGGCCGCGTCCCTCTGAGGCGCTATGCAGCCTGGCCAAGCTATACCAATGTGGTGTTTAAATATTTATTTTTAGTGGCCACTGGCTAAATAGTAGCCTTCGTTTTGGTGGGGACAACCCTGAAGAGTAAAAATAAATCCCATGTTTGCCTTGTAGTGAATTGTAGCGGCCCCTGCTGGGTAGACTCTGGGCCAGTGTCCCGACTGTCTAGGGTTAGTGGTAAGGCCCTGCCGGTGACCCCAGTCTTTACTGAGGAGACGGTGGCCCTCCTCCCCCTGCTGCTCAGGCTGGCTGATGCCTGGCACATCTTTCTCCCTGGGCCCCATCGGAGGCTGGCCAGCCTCTGCCAGGACCGGAGGGCCTGGACGTCAAGTGGGCACATGGCGGGTCTCCCTGACTCTGCTCGGAGGTCAGGAGGTCCCTGCTGCCCTGAGAGGTGCAGGAGACTCAGTCATCCCCGGGCTGCTCCAAACACTGAATTTTCTGTGTTTCCGGCCAGCACCTTGTTGCTGGGGTCCCCACCTGCTGGCTGTCTTGCTTGCCTCAGCCCTGGGCTGGCCCTGGAGGTGAGAGGCCATCCCTTCATGTTTGCATTGGAGGGAGCACATGTGGGGGTCTGGGCTCCCGTTTGGGTTTGGACTTGAAGGTGCTGGGTGGCTGGATCCTCGCCTCGCAGTGGGATGGGCAGGTGGCCCTGATGGGTCCTGGGAGCCACTGTTCCTAATCCCCCAGCCAAACTCACTCCTGTCCTGCTTATCCCAGGGCCTGATGTCTCCATGGAGAAGGGCTGTTCTCTGGGTCAAGGTCTTGCTTCTAGTGAAATAGGTGGCCGTGGGATGGGCAACACGTGGAGGAAACCACCTCTGCCCTGGGCAGGCACTGCAGACACCAGGGCTGACAGCAGCCCCATGAGACTCCAGGTGTGAGACCTGGTTCTGAGAGGCCAAGCCCCTCTCCTCAGGTCAGAGCAACCAGAGCTGCCTGCATCTGTGAATCTGTTCCAGGCTACCTCCTCGTTAAGTCGGTTATGGGCTAGTGACACCTCGGAGAGGGCTGATTATTTTATCACAGGGTTTCTCACCCTTAAGTAATACAGATAGATAGATAGATGATAGACACGTAGATGATAGATAGATAATAGATAAATGAGAGGTAGGTGATAGATAGATTTAGATAAATGATAGGTCTATGATAGATAGATGATAGATAAATGATAGATAGCTGCCATCAGGTTGACTCTGACTCATGGCCACCTTATGTACAACAGAAGAAAATGTTATCAAGTCCTGTGTCATCCTCACCATTGCCAGCCTGTTCGAGTCCATAGTTGTGCCAATTCACCTACTTTACTAAAAATGATGTCCTCCTCCAGTGATTGATCCCTCCTGATGATGTGTCTGAAGCAAGCGAGTTGGACAATGTTGTTATCCATAGAGGTTTTTTGTTTTAAATTTATTTATTTTTGTTGTTGTTGTTGTTGAGAATATACACAGCAAAACATACACCAACTCAACAGTTTCTACATGTACCATTTAGCGACATTGATCACATTCTTCAAGTTGTGCAACCATTCTCACCCTGCTTTTCTGAGTAGTTCCTCCTCTATTAACATAAACCTAAGGTTCCTATCTAATCTTTTGAGTTGCTGTTGTCAATTTGATCCCATATAGATAGTTCTTAAAAGAGCGTAATGCTCAAGGCAGACATTCTTCACTAGTTAAGCTGAACTATTGTTTGGTTTTAAGAAGACTTTAGGGTATATTTTTGGTTTAAGGTTTAAAGATTATCTCAGGGCAATAGTTTCAGGGATTCATCTGACCTCCATGGCTCCAGAAAGTCTGGAGTCCATGAGAATTTGAAAGTCTGTTCTGCATTTTCCCCCTTTTGATCAGGATTCTTCTATGGAATCTTTGATCAAAATGTTCAGTAATGGTAGCCAGGCACCATCCAGTTCTTCTGGTCTCATGGCAAAGGGGGCAGTTGTTGACAGAGGCAATTAGCCACACATTCCACTTCCTCTTCCTATTCCTGACTCTCCTTCTTTCTCCATTGCTCCAGGTGAATAGAGATCCACTATTGTACCTTGGATGGCTGCTTGCAAGCTTTTAAGATCCTAGACACTACGCAACCAACTAGGAGGTAGAACAGAAGCACTAAACACAACATTAGGCCAGTTAACTGGAATGTCCCATGAAACCATGACACTAACCCTCCAAACCAAGGAACCAAATCCCATGAGGTGTTTGTGCATAAGCACCCTCAGTAGCTACTCTTTTTTTTTTTTGGTTGTTGTTGTAAATATATCTATCACACAACTTTTGCCAATTCAACTTTTTACAGGTGTACAACTTATTGACAGCAGTGACCTTAATTGACTGTGGAATTCTACCCTTAATGTGATTTTTTTATCACTGTAAACTGAAACTAAGGGCTCTATAAGCAATATCTCCCCCCTTTCCTCCTCCTTCCTGCCCCTGGTAACCACTAATAAACTTTGATCTCTATACATTTGTCTGTTCTTGTCTTTTATATAAGTGAGGTCATACAATATTTGCCCTTTTGTGATTGACTTATTTCACCCAGCATAAATCTTTAAGCTTCATCCATACTGTAGCATGTATCAAGACTTCATTTCTCCTACTGGCTGAGTAGTATTCCATTGTATGTATGTACCACATTTGCTTATCCATTCATACACTGACGGGCATTTAGGCTGTTTCTACCTTTTGGCTATTGTGAATAGTGCTTCAATGAACATTGGGTGTCCAAGGATCGTTTGAGTTTCTGCTTTCAAGACTTTTGGGTATACACAGTAAAACCTGCAAAAGCCAGAACATGTATAAGGCAGAAACCTGTAGAGAAGGAAAACTCAAATACTTTCCACTAAAACAAGTGACAGAAAAGTGTTAAAACTGCACTCTGTCAAAGGCAGGAAACTTGCGAGACCTGGAAAAACCAGTCAGTCCCATCGAGTTCTGGCCCTCCTAGGTTTCACTGTACTCAGGAGTGAAATTGCTGGGTCACATGGTAGTTGTATTTTTAGTTTTTTTGAGGAACTGCTATACCGTTTTCCATAACGGCTGTACCATTTGCATTCCCACCAGCAATGGATAAGGGTTCCAATTTCCCCACATCCTTGCCAACATTTGTTATTTTCTGTTTTTTTTTTTTTTTTTTTTTTCAATCTGAACCATCCTAGTGGGAGTGAAATAGTATCTCATTGTGGTTTTGATTTGCATCTCTCTGAAGGCTAATGACATTGAGCATCTTTTCATGCGTGTGATCCATAGGGTTTTCATTGGCTCATTTTTGGAAGTAGATTGCCAAGCTTTTCTCCCTAGTCTGTCTTGGTCTGTAAGCTCCACTAAAAACTGTATGCCATGGGTGACCCTGCTAGTATTTGAAATACCAGTGGCATAACTTCCAGCATCGCAGCAACACACAAACCACCACAGTATGACATACGGACAGATGGTGGTGATGGAATAATATAGGACTTCCCTTTTTAGAGGGAAAAATTCCCTTGGTGCTCTAGGGTTGACTTAAATTATTTTTATTGTAATTGTCAAAAAATTGCACTAGATAATGTTAAAACAGGCAAGGCTGACTATTCACAGGCTTATTCTAAGGGAGGGGAGAAAACTAAGAGAAGGGAGGGAATGGTCGCCGGCGTAGCAGGAGGGGCACAGGGAGAAATGGCACCAGCTCCTACTCTGCTGGGACAAAGAACTGGGAGACGTTTTGTTTTTTATTTTGTTGTTGTTGTTGACAATACATACAGCAAAATATACACCAATTCAACAGTGCCTTTTAGTGACATTGATTACATTCTTTGAGTTGTGCAACCATTCTCACCCTCCTTTTCTGAGTTGTTCCTCCCCCGTTAACATAAACTCATCGCTCCCCTAAGCTTCCCATCTAATCTTTCGAGTTGCTGTTGTCACTTTGATCCCATATAGATAGTTCTTAAAAGAGCATAATACTCAAAGCAGACATTCTTTACTAGTTAAGCTGAACTACTGTTTGGTTTTAAGAAGACTTCAGGGGATATTTTTGGTTTAAGGTTTAAAAATTATCTCAGGGCAATAGTTTCAGGGAGTCATCCAACCTCCATGGCTCCAGAAAGTCTGAGGTCCATGAGAACTTGAAGTTCTGGTCTGCATTTTCCCCCTTTTGATCAGGATTTTTCTAGACAAACTTTGATCAAAATAGAACTGTGAAGTTTTAAAAGAAAGTTAAGGGGGTTTATCACTGGGCTGGGCAGTTAGGGCCATTGGGCTATGATCAGGCCACCTGGGTCTTGGGAGACCCATGGGAGGGAGATGACGTGTCCTCTGGTTGGGTGCCCGGAGACTGTAAAGACTGAGGGAGAGAGAGGAAGGTTGGGGAGATTTGTAAACAAAGGAGATCATTAAAGTCAGTTCTTTGCAGAAGCCGTTTTCTAGAACACGAAAGGCGGGGGGCGGGATTTCTTTATCCGTTGCTGCTCTCCAGGATCACAGGGCTTGGGTAAAATGTATCTGTCATAGATAAATAGATAGCTGCTGTTGAGTTGACTTTCTGACTCATGGTGACCTTATGTACCACAGAGCAAACGTTGCCCAGTCCTGCGTTATCCTCAGGATCAACAGCATATTTGAGTCCATTGTTGTGGCTATCATGCCAATCCCTCTCACCAAGGGTCTCCCTTGTCCTCGCTGGCCCCCTACTTCACCAAACATGATGTTCTCCTCCAGTGATTGATCTTTCCTGATGATGTGTCCAAAGCAAGCAAGTTGGACAATGTTGTGTCGTGATCCATAAGGTTTTCATTGGCTGATTTTCAGAAGTAGGTAACCAGGCCTTTATTCCTAGTCTGTCTTAGCCTGGAAGTTCTGCTGAAATCTGTCCATCATGGGTGACACTGCTGGTATTTGAAACACCAGTGGCATAGCTTCCAGCATCACAACAATGCATGAGCCACCACCGTGTGAACTTTGTCATGTTACTTAAATACATAAAAACATGACAGCAGGTATCATTCCCTTAAGTTTACAGCTGTCACAGAACCATCCCACCAAGACCCTTTTGCAAATCAAAAGCAAACAGAAAAGCATTGACTTTGTGGGTGTGTGGCCCTATTTTGATGAAGTAAGTCTCCCCTCACCCAAGATGGTGATGGCTGCAGTGCAGGGTCCTTGGGCTCAGCCCACGAGGCCTGCTGAGACTCCCTGTGAATTCAGGGAGCGTCTGCTTGCACTGCACACTTGGCCAGCATGCCAGTGGAGTCACCCTCGAACTATGACCCACAGGACCCAACACTGTCCCGTGAATTTAAGGTCCATGTCTGTGTTCATGTTTCATGCTGCATCATGGTCGCCAAGCAGGGCCCCAAAGACACAGGACCCTGGCCAGGGAAGTGTTGGGGTCAGGACAGGAATGAGGGCTCTAGGGCCCAGTGATGAGTGGAGGGTACTGGGCTCAGACCGGGAAATCTCTCACCCAGGGCAGAGGTGGTAGGAAGATCTTGTAGCCTTTAACCAGAGACCACATGTGAGTGGATCAAGCCAGAATGACATTCCTGTCCTTTGTCCCTGGGAGGGGAGGTTCATCCTTGGAAAGGCTGCCCTACAGCCCTGCCTGTGGGTCCTCCTGCTGGCTGCTGCCTGGCTGGGCCAATTGAGCCCCTAGCTGCTGCAGGCCTTCGAGGTCCTCACTGCCCCTCGACCACTCCCTGAGCCACCAGGACAGCTGTACAACCAGGTCCCAAGGAAGGACCGCCAGACCGGGAAAGGGTCTGACTTAGTCTGGATTCTCTAGATGAGCAAAACCAGCGAAGCATATATGTAAATACAGAGCAAGATTTACTTCAAGGAAATGGCTCACGCTATAGTGGGGGCTGGCAAGTCCCAAACCCGTTGGTCAGGCAGCAGGCTGAAGGCTTCCATTGGCTCCTGTGGTTTCAGAGGCTGATGACTCCAAAATCTGCGGGTCAGGAAGCAGGCTGAACGCTTCTGCTGACTCACATTCCAAGAACCGGGGGTCAGGTGACAAGAAGAGTGCAGGGTCGAGAAAGAGAGAGATTTGCCAGAACATCATTTACACAGTATACTGGAGGCAGGCCCACTCCCAAGAAAACTTCCCTCACAACTGATTGGCTGCTCACAACAGATCACAAAATGGAAGGTGGGTACATAGTGTCTGCCAAACCACTAAGAATCATAGCCTAGTCAAGTTGACACACAGCATTAGCCATCACAGGGTCCCCACTCTGATCTGAGAATGACTGACAGACAGGGGCACTAGCCCCACCTCCCCTGGCTGACTGACAGGTGTGAGCCCCTCCCCCGATGCACCATCTGGAAAGACAGTTGTTCCGTCTCTGTCCTTTGTTGTCCCTTCCCAGCCTTCTCTTGGTGTTGGACAGACTGAACATGCCCACCATGCTGGAGGCTGTTTGTCTCCCAGGCCATTGCTTCCCTGTTCAGACCTCTGCCACTTACTCGCTGATTGCCCTTGGGCTTGTTAAGTGACCTCTCTAGGCACTAATCTGTCAGATGGGTCCATGTGTAGACTCCATGAGGTAGTGTGGGTCTTCTGCATTGAGTTCTGGCTCGCTTTCCTGTTACACACACACACACACACACACACACATATATATGTATATATAAACCTAACAACAACAACAGTAACGATGAGCTCTTCAGGACATCAGGATTTGTCCCCCCCCACCCATGAAGCCATGTGACCCCATTGGGGAATGAGTTAGGGTGAAAAGTGCGTCATGGGGCAGACATGCCCCAGCAGCACTACTCCTATTTTGTTTGTTCTTGGTTTCATCTGGGAAGAAAGTAGCTCTTGGACTTGGGGGGTGGGTCCTGGTTTGGGGACAGTGCACCTCGGTCAGGAGGCTTTCCTCTCTGGCAGCCTCCAGCTTTCGCTCCGCTTCTCTCAGCCTCGGTTCCTTCCTGCGGGTGTCTGCACTGAAGCCAAGGCTACATGAAAGCTCTTTGACAGGATTACCAGCAAGCCAAAGTTACGTTCTGGCCTTGGATCTCTTTTGGAAGTAGATGAGGTATAAATTAATAATAAAGGAGATGCAGATATTAGATATTAGAATGTTCACACCCAGAACCATCCCTGGTAGCACATGGAGCTGCAGAGAACACAGACTTCTGCGGCTCCATGAACCTCCCCCTGGTGGAACTCTGTTCCCAGAAAAGACCCTACCTTCAGGCATCCTGGGCTGGGTAGAAACAGAGCATTTGCCTTGCCAAGCTCTTGGAACAGAGGAATGTCCTTCTGTGAGGTTGCTAAGCTGGTAGGATGTAAGTTTCTAGTTCCCCTCATGAGTGGCAGGCCTGTCTGTGATGAAGCCAAGACAGAGAGATGGAGAGAGAGGTCCTGGATCATGCCATCCCTGAAGGCATATACTCAGACAGCTCAGTTATATGAACCTGTAAGTCCTTTTCTCCCTTTTTTTCCTTCCAGAAGGTAATTTGTAGCTGAAAGACTTCTGACCACTACAAGCAATATTATGGAGTAAGAAGCATGTGGACTGTCCCCTCATCCATCCACCCACAAGGCTACCCTTGTGCCAGGGTAGCTAGGGGTACAGGATGAACTATGTGCTACCTCGGGGGCCTCAGTTGAGGGGGACAGGTATGAGACTAAGCCATGCCACCAGGTGTTGGATGTTGCAGGGTGTCCCAGAGGAGGGGACGCTTGCCTTGAACTTGAGGGAAGGATGGCGTTTTGCTGGAGAGAGAAGAGGACACAGAACGCGCAGCAGACAGAGCAGGGTGTCTGAAGAGGCTGCAGGCAGGAGGCAGCGGCCAGCATTCTGGTCCTGGGGGTGGGGGCAGTGTGGAGAGGCAGCTGCAGCCCTCAGAGGCAGTTCCCACAGGGGCCGCAGGGCCAGTTCATTCCTGTACAAGGAGGTGTCCAGGCCCACCGCGGGGCCGGCTCGAATCTGTCCTGCCTGGAGAGCTGGCAGGAAAAGGCTGAAGGAAGCCTGGGAGGACATGCATGGCTGGGAGCAGCGGGGAAAGGAGGAGATGGAGCCCGTTTCTTTTCAGCTCCAAATGGTGAAGAAATGGCTTTCCCACACAAGTTGGCCTTCCTGCAGCAGGAAAAAGCACGAATGCCATGTTTTACTATGCCTGGCCTGGGCCGCGCCGGGCCGGGGAGCCCCATGTGCTCACAGTTGGCCTGGCAGCTCCTGACAGCACTGTGAGCGTCCCATTGGCCTGGCCCTGGGCCCAGGCCTCCACGTCCAGGCTGGGAAACTTGGCTCCACCGCAGCTTTCAAAATAAAGTGATTTTTATTTTATATTCGCAAGAGAGGTTACAAAATATAATTGAGGTTGCTGCTTCTCATATTATTTATGCAATTCTCTCCCATCTGCCTTCCCAAAAGCAAGTCACAATGCGGTCTTTGTTCTCTGCAAGTTCAAAGTCAGCTCCTCCAACGCAGAAATTACTGGCGATCACAAGGAGGCTCAGTTTTACAACGGTTGGCTGTCGGAGCAGAAATATGGCACACATCAGGGCTTCAGCAACAGTGTGGTTTGCAGGTTGCAGAGGCCTATGAATGGGTCTCCGGTGTGTGGAGGGTGTGCGAGGTGTGGGAACAGTTCACTCTCCGTCTCTGCCACTCTCCTTCACAGCCTCAGTCTCCCCACCCCTAGAAAGGGGCATCCACGTATGGACTAAATCAGTGTATCTCTTTCAGTTCCTTGGAGCTCTGGAGCCGGCCGAGAGGTCTCAGAACAGGGTGGGCAGGGCTCAGGGGCACCTGTACCCACTCCTGCCCTTCTGAAGGTATGATGTATTGAACGGCCAGGTCAGATTTTGTTAAAAGAAAAAGTTTTTTTAAAAAAGTGTTTGAAAAAGACTGGTGCAGATGATCTTGAAGGCTTTGGAGATGCTGGGTTGTGGAAGACTGTGAGAGTCTGAGGCTCAGAGTGGGGATCTTGTGTGGCCTTGAGCAGGGCAGCTAGCCTCTCCGGGCCTCACTGGTCCTTCTGGGAAGTGGGGCCACAGCTGCCTGGTAGGAGCTGAGTGCCAGGCTGGGACCATGGTGCTGGAGGCACAGAGGTGTCCAGGCTACCCAGCCCTGGCACCTACCGCGGTAGAACCAGCCTTGGACTGGGAAGCCTGTAGCGCCCCATCCCTGATCTAGCACAGGCCACTTACTAAGGTGCCCCCTCATGGAGAGCAGGCTGGGGGTGGGTGCCCAGCACCAGCAGCCCTGGCTATGAGTCCAGCTCTAACCCAAGGGCATGGCCAGTCGGGGGGCTGCAATGGGGGCTCGCTCCTGTCACCCAGAGGAAACATGGAGCAGGCAGTACCTCCAGGGCCCCTGCTAAGTGTAGCCCCAAGGTGGGCACCCCAGTGGGGACTTGGCTGCCAGGCTTGTCAGGGTCCTAGGCAGAGCAGGCCCCGAGGCCCTGGGGGAGGAGGCCTGGCTCCTCTGGCTGCTACAAAGCCATACTGGGACTGGACAGGATGGAGGGTGGTCCCTGGGGCAGCAGCCCTGGTCTTGCCTCCTCCTCAGACTTGCTCCCGGGTGCTGACATCTTCTACCTCCCCGGTGGGGTCCCCACAGGCTTGGTCTCTG
The DNA here is from genome assembly GCF_000243295.1 of Trichechus manatus latirostris. Classification (NCBI taxonomy): domain Eukaryota; kingdom Metazoa; phylum Chordata; class Mammalia; order Sirenia; family Trichechidae; genus Trichechus; species Trichechus manatus. The sequence goes on from NW_004443955.1 coordinate 12,031,120, forward strand.
GAGCCCCAGGCATACAACCTCCCAGCTCTCATTCTAGCTCCAAGATGGCCTGGGAAAGTTGGGGTGAGGTGGGAGAAGAGGTTTGTCCCTGCCTCGGGGATCTTCTCCATCCGCCACAGTGGGTGGCTGTGGAGGGGTGAGGGACATTAGTCTGCCCCACCCTCCCCTTTCCAAGGAGCCAGAGCTTCATTTGGGAGGCCAGCAAAGGATCTGTGCAGCTCGGGGCACTGCTGGAGGGCAGGGAGCTGAGGGCAGAGTGGGGGGTTTCTACCAACCTCCCCTTGACCCCTCCAAAGAGATGGAACAGACTCTCTGGGAGCGGGGAGAGAGGAACAGAGGAGAAGGGGCTCCTCGACTAGAAGGCGACTGAGAGCCCTACAGGTTCTCCTGGCCTGGCTCCAAGATTCCAGAACGTTCCACGGGCATCACAGCATAGAAGCCAGGTGTAGAGAGATGCCAATATGGAGGCCCCGCAAGGGCTGGGGAATTCTCAGAAATAACCCTTCGCTGTTATCGGCTGTTGATTTCACTCTAGATATCGGCTTAGCAAGTTGAGACATTGGGGCCCTGCTAAACCCACTCACCCCGTTGTATGTGAAGGCCTCCGTTTCTACAATGATGGCTCCTACCTCAACTCCAGCCACACATCTGAGGCCCCGAGGCTGGTCCAAGTCCGCTCACCTGGGAGGACGCCGACGGCTGTGTCCTCCGCAGTCGGAGGATGGGTCGGTATTCTCCCCATTTTACAGACAAGGAAACTGAGGCCTGGAAACCAGGAAGGGTCAGGATGCCGCGGCTTGGGAGCTCTGCAGCTGAGGTGCTCCCTCCTCTTTAGCAGTGTCCTTTCGCTGTCTGTAAGGTCGGGTGGGCATAAAGGCAAGGCTTGGGTCTGAGCCCCAGCCCCAGGCTCTGCTGCAAATGTGGCCTGGCAGCAGGGGTTTCCAGTGCTTCCCAGGGGATTCTAGTGGGGAGCCTGGGTTGAGAATCTCTGTTCTCAAGGCTGTGCCACCACTGCACAGGATGCAGGGGAGTGGCGCAGGCTGAGTCTCTTGCCTCCCTGCCAGCCTGACCCGCTAGGAGGAGGAGCGGGGAGAGGGGAGCTTGACCCAGGCCCTGGCCTTGAAAACCTTGGAGGAGGGGCGCCTGGCCTGGCGAAGGCCCTGGTTCCATTGGAGTATCTACCCCTTTGCATTTGGGGGTGACTGTTCAGAGTGAAATCCAAACTTTTTCAGTAAACCACCAGTTACCAGTTGCCACCAAGTTACCTCCGGCTCATGGCGACCCCACGCGTGTCATAGTAGAACTGTGCTCCACAGGGTTTCCGTGGCTGATTTTTTTTTTTTTCCCTAAGCAGATCACCAAGCCTTTCTTCCACATGTTTAATGAACACACTGGGTTTATCCACCTTCTCTGCCTCTGGCCCGCTGTTCCCTCTGCCTGGAAATCTCTTGCCCAGCTCTTCCCACCAGCTCTTCTCAGCCCTGGCCTCAGCCCCAATGTCCTTCGCAGAGAGGCCTCTGTCCCCTGTCCTGAGGTTGGACCCCTTGCTCCAGGCACCTCTGTGGCACTGCCAGCCTGGAGCCCTCCACCCACATATGGTGATCTGGCTTGGCCTTGTTGGTTTAATTGTGTCCTTACTCACGCCATCTCCCCACAAAACCATGTCCCTGTGGCAGGAGGGGCCACGTCTGCTGTGTTCATCACGGTGTCCTGGTTCCAGCACAGTTCCTGGCACCTGGAAGGAGCATGATACAGATTTGTGGAATGGATGAATGGATGAGGAGCAGAACTGCAGGTCAGGGTGCCGATGTCATGTGAGGGCTAGGCCAGCCCTCGGAGACCCTTGGCCCAGCATGCTGGACCAGAAAACACCTGGAAGGAGAGCCCTACATGAGAGGGGTGCATGCTGCCCCCGGCCCCGGAGGCCCTGGAAACAGCCAGGCCCAAAGGGCAAGGTCTTCCAGCAGAGAGAGGGGGCCCAGTGACCTGGGAGGCCTCACCCACCCTGAAACCGCCCTGAGGCTGGTCTCTGAGGCAGTGGGGTGAGGGTCTGATGCACGCATGGCTTAGTAATTTACAAACAGCCCCCTGATGTTGAATGCTTTGCTCTTTAACTTGGGCCAGTGCCCAGACGTGCTGCTCTTGCTTCAGCCCGGTGGGCTGAGCTGCACACACCTCCAGTCGGAGTATGCGGCCCAGGTTCCCAAATGGGCGCTGTGTGCCAGCAGTCGGTGACCGGGGCATCCTTGGACCAAGGCCTTGGCCGCACCGGCTCATCTGGCTTAGGCTGGCGTCTAAACGGACTCTTCATCCTCTGCTCGCAGGTGTGGGCACCTCGGAGCAAGAGTCTCAGCCTAAACCAAACTTGGGTGCTCCCTTACCTGTGATTCTTCACCCAATGCTCAGGCCCCCCAGCCAATGATACCAGAATTTCTGGGGGTGGGACCTGGCTTTAGTGTTTTCACAGCAAGTGAGCTTTTCCTGAGTCACTGAGATAGATGCTCTTGCTTCTGGCTCCGTTAGTGTTCTCATTCTAATCGTTATGGTGAGATTGCTTAGCTAGTGGTTGGCAAATTTTCTAATTTCTAAGCCATTTTAATGACACATGGGGACACCAGGAGGGAGCATTTGAAATTGAGACTGTCCAAGAATACTGAGGTGTCTGGTTATGTCCTATAAACATAAATGCTGTGAGTGAGGCTTGGGCAGTTTATGAGGCACTTGGAGGGTAAGTAGGTTCTAGAAGGGGGTGTGGAGCAGGGTGCATTCTAGGCAGGAGCAAAGGGGTCACAAAGGTGTAGAAGTCAGTGGTAACTGGCGTGTGTCTTAGGTAGCTAGTGCTGCTATAACAGAAATACCATAAGCAGATGGCTTTAACAAACAGAAATTTATTTTCTCACAGTATAGGAGGCTAGAAGTCCGAATTCAGGGTGCCAGCTTCAGGGGAAGGCTTTCTCTCTCTGTTGATACTGGAGGAAGGTCCTTGTCATCCATCTTCCCGTGGGTCTAGGAGTTTCTCAGCGCAGGGACCCCAGGTCCAAAGGATGAGCTCTTCTCCTGGCACTTCTTTCTTGGTGGTATGAGGTCCCTCTCCTCTCTGCTCACTTCTCTTTTATATCTCAAAAGAGACTGACTCAAGATACAACCTAATCCTGTAGATTGAGACCTACCTCAGTAACATAGCTGCCTCTAATCCTACCTCACTAACACCATAAAGGTAAGGATTTACAACACATAGGATAATCAATCAGATCACAAAATGGTGGACAACCACACAGTACTGGGAATCATGGCCTAGCCAAGTTGACACACATTTTTGGGGGACACAATTCAATCCCTGACAGTGTGTTCTGGGAGAATGACCAGGGGAGGCAGGCCACGTTGAGGGGAACCTTGAATGCCACGTTGTCATTTTTGTTATGTGCCGTCGAGTCGATTCCGACTCCTAGTGACCCTATAGAGCAGAGTAGAACTGACTCATAGGGTTTCCAAGGAATGACTGGTGGATTTGAACTGCTGACCTTTCGGTTAGCTGCTGAGCTCTTAACTACTGTACCACCAGGGCTCCTTAGGTAAAGGATAATGTGAACAACTCCATTCTGTGGCTGGTTAGGATCCAGCAAACATCCTGGGTGCAGCCAAAAGGTTAGACAAGGGGACAGCCAATGAATTTTGTAAACAGGTCCTCCCTTCAGCACCCTGAGAGCCTGGCTACCCCTCCACCAGCACCCATGGAGCTGTTCTGGTGCTGGAGCAGCTGCTGCCATGAACATGGGCCCTGCAGCGGCATCAGTTTGGAGGCCAGACCCTCCTCCCTCACAGCTCTGGCTACTCCCAAGCTGTTCCTGTGGTCCTGGCTATTATTGTTCAGTGATCTCCTGCCAGGACCGAAGATAAACCAGCAACCAGAGATGTGTCCCTGAGGCCACAGCACCTGGCCGGCCTGGGCAACACTGCCCCGGAGTCTCGGGCCTTTGTTCCCGGACGGCACCTGGCCGAGGTGGAGCTGGCTTCTCAGTGTCAGGGCCCCTGCAGTCTGTGCTGAAAGGCCACTCAGGCATCGTGCAGGAGGCAATTTAGAAAGCTCATTTTGGTAGTTCCTCCTTGGTAGATATGGCCCTTGAATACCAGGGCCTCACTTTTCAAGATATTTAACCATGGGGTGGGTGATTCTTGTGAAAGGAGTTTTGAAACATCCTAGGCAAAAAATAAGTAAATAAATTAAGCTAGAAACTTTCTCCAGGCCTCTGCCTCTGCTGGTGGGTGTGAAATAAAATGGTAAGTTTTGCTTTATGGAAACAGAGAGTCCTCTTGCCCATGACACTAAAGGTCATCTTATTAAATGTCAGGAACCCATGTGCTGTATAAGCATATGTGTATAATTTTTGAAGCTTATAGTTATGCCTTAAACTGTAACAAACCTTTGGAAGCAGCTTACCTAGTTTCACACAATTGTATTTATGTGACCAGGCTCACTGAAACCCTTGAAACTTATTCTTCGGAAAACACTCAAAGATTAATGAACATGTCCTGTTTCTAAGATTCCGGAGATCTTACAATCATGGATCACTGACCTTGTGATTGTCTTAGCAAGTTTTCGATTCTTCTAATCTTTATAATGTTTGAGCACATACTGCTCTCTGCTAAGAATTATGTATTCTGATGTAATCATCAGCAAATCAAAAGTTTTTTGTTCAAAGTTCCTGATGAAATTATAGATAAGTACCCTGAAAATCTTAATTAATGAGAGCATTGATTTACTCGGTAATGATGTGCTGCCCAGCTTCAAAGTTTCCATTAAACCTGCATAGCAATCTGTTAGTGGTGTTCTGAGTTGTGGATTTTTGACATGGGTTATCACTGTGTTACAAACATGTTCTTCCTGGTTGTATCATTTTTGCCGCCTTACATAGCAGTCAGGGCTCCTAAGACAACTTTCTCCACTGTTTCGGCACCAATTCAAATAGCGCCTCAGTTCCTGACTCCCCGTGCTGAAGGCACTGCAGTAAGTTTTGAAACTGCATAAAGAATGTCACAAGGTGTCATGAAGACAATAAGTGACCTTAACAATCTCCATCATTGAGGGCTGTGGGGACCATGGTCTTGGGGAACATCTAGCTCAATTGGCATAACATAGTTTATAAAGATGATGTTCTACATTCTACCTTGGTGAGTAGCACCTGGGGTCTTAAAAGCCTGTGAGCAGCCGTCTGAGATACTCCACTGGTCTCACCCCTTCCGGAGCAAGGGAGAATGAAGAAAATCAAAAACAAAAGGGAAAGATTAGTCCAAAGGACTAATGGACCACAACTACCAGGGCCTCCACCAGGCAGTCCAGTACAACTAGATGGTGCCTGGCTACCACCACCGACTGCTCTGACAGGGGTCACAACCCGGACAGAGCTGGAGAAAAATGTAGAACAAAATTCTAACTCACAAAAAAAGACCAGACTTACTGGCCTGACAGAGAGTAGAGAAACCCCGAGAGTATGGGCCCCAGACACCCTTTTAGCTCAGTAATGAAGTCACTCCCGAGGTTCACGCTTCAGCCAAAGATTAGACAGGCCCATAAAACAAAACGAGACTAAAAGGGCACAACAGCCCAGGGACAAGGACTAGAAGGCAGGAGGGGAACGAAAAGCTGGTAACAGGGAACCCAAGGTCAAGAAGGGAGAGTGTTGATATGTTGTGGGGTTGTTAACCATTGTCATAAAACAATATGTGTACTAACTGTTTAATGAGAAACTGTTCTGTAAACCTTCCTCTAAAGTACAATAAAAAAAATTAGTTAAAAAAAAAAAAATCTCCATCATTGTAATGTTGTTTGCGTAGTAACTATCAGAAGGAAAAAAAAAGGCAGTCACAGTACCACAATCCACAGGCAACTGCTTCCATTTTTTTTTTGTGTTTCTTCTTTGCGTTCTTCCATGTTGCTGTGATCTTTAGGATCATTTCTTTTAGTGGCTGCTGTACTGTTGTAGCAAGTCGTTGTTGTGTGCTGTCCAGTCGATTCTGACTCATAGCGACCCTGTAGGACAAAGTAGAACTGCCGCATAGGGTTTCCTAGGCTGTAATCTTTACGGGAGCAGATTACCAGGTCTTTTCTCCTGAGGAGCCGCTGGTGGATTTGAATTGCTGACCTTTAGGTTAGCTGTTGAGCACTTAACCGTTGTGCCACCAGGCTCCTTTATTCTAGCAAGCGGACACCTCGTATTTCACTCTGCCGTTTCCTGTTGCCAGACATTTACGTGATTTCTAGTTGCACCTGGAATAAATAACACTGCAGTGAACATCTCCATGTGTGTAACTTTTTTTTCCTTTTGAAATGTGTCCGTATGACATGCTGCTTGTTTTTGCTATGGTTAGTTACATCAAATCGATTCCAATTTATGGTAATTCCAGGTGTTACAGCGTGATATTCCATAGGGTTCTCTTGGCTATAATCTTAATGGAAGCAGATCATCAGGCCTTTTCTTCTGGGTTAGTGCTGTGTGGGTTCGAACTGCCAACCTTTAGGTTAACAGTCGAGTGCAAACCACTTACGCCCCCTAGGGATCTGTGATGACCTACTTAACTGCCATTATTGGGACAAATAGAACAGGCACCATCAGGGCTCTTTAAACAATGCCTCATGGCTTCTCAGCCAGCACACAGCCTCAAGAACCGTCCCTTTGTGTTTTTATTCAAGTGTTGTTGTTAACTGCTGTCCAGTAGGTATGGTGACTCAATGCACAGTGGGCTCAGACTGTTGTGCTCCATAGGGATTTCACTGGCTGATGTTTCAGAAGTACATCACCAGACCTTTTTCCCTAGTCCATCTTAATCAGGAAGCTCCACTGAAACCTGTTTAGCATCATACCAACACGCAAGGCTCCACTTGACAGAAAGGTGGTGGCTGTGCGTGAGGTGCATTGGCCAGGAATCGAACCGTGGTCTCCTGCATGGAAGGCAAGAATTCTACCACTGAATCACCACTGCCCCTCTTCCTATTCTTTAACACTCTGAAGTTCCAGAGAGCTTTCACTTTCCTACTTTAAAAATCTCTCTTATTCCTGCATCATCCCTACCTTGGTCCCTTCCTCGCCTCTCCCCTCCTTTGTCTAAGCAAGAAGTCATTAAAAACACGAGTCTGTTGTGAGTTTAATCGCATGAGTCGGCTTCTCCAGGTCTTCCAACTGGAACACGTGGATGAGACTCAGGGCCAGCCAAGGACTGCAGAGACTTTTCCTGTGGAGTGTCACCCTTGGGCCTCCTGGTGAAACTTCAAATCATTGCCATCTTTTTTGAACATTCATCAAAGTGTGTCAGAGAATAAGCAAAATAAACATCAGCAAGTGTGAGGCACTTTGGCACTAACTGTTCCAGCTTCAGGAGACCCACTGGTGGTGTGTGGAAAGGGGTCAGAATGTTCAGCCTTGGGGGAGGCCACTCTGGGAGTTAGGACCAAACGGTGGTGGCATTTGAGTCTGGGAGGGTTGGTGTAGGATGGCATGCTCTCCGGGAATAGCACGGCCTCCAGGGGACTGTCCCTCGTGACACGTGTCTGAATGTCCTAGCCCTATTCCTTGAATTCTTGGCTGGATGTGGGTATCCCTCTGATGATGTGGTGCTTAAGAAATGCTTTCTGGTGCGTCTGGAGTGTTTAAAATGTTTCCGTTCCCAGATGTCTGAGATTGCGTTGGTTGAGACAACCTTAGAGGACGGGTTCTATTTGAATCTTGGACACAATTACAGAACAGACCATCAATTGCCCATATGCAAGTTCAAGCTGAAGCTGAAGAAAATTAAAACAAGTCCAGGAGAGCCAAAGTACGACCTTGAGTATATCTCACCTGAATTTAGAGGCCATCTCAGGAATAGATTTGACACATTGAACACTAATGACCAAAGACCTGACAAGTTGTCGGACGACATCAAGGACATCATGCATGAAGAAGGCAAAAGATCATTAAAAATACAGGAAGGAAAGAAAAGACCAAAATGGATGTCAGAGAGACTCTGAAACTTGCTCTTGAACATAGAATAGCTAAAGCAAATGGAAGAAATGATGAAGTAAAAAAGCTGAACAGAAGATCTCAAAGGGAGGCTCAAGAAGACAAAGTAGAGTATTACAGTGAAATGTGCACAAACCTGGAGTTAGAAAACCAAAAGGGAAGAACACGCTTGGCATTTCTGAAGCTGAAAGAACTGAAGAAAAAAATTCAAGTCTTGAGTTACAATATTGAAGGATTCTATGGGCAAAATATTGAACAACACAGGAAGCACTAAAAGAAGATGGAAGAAATACACAGAGTCACTGTTCCAAAAAGAGTTGATTGACGTTCAGCCATTTCAGGAGGTAGCATATAATCAAGAACTGATAGTATTGAAGAAAGAAGTTCAAGCTGCACTGAATGCATTGGTGAAAAACAAGTCTCCAAGAACTGATGGAATACCAATTGAGATGTTTCAATAAATGGATGCAGCACTGGAAGCACTCACTCGTCTATGCCAAGAAATTTGTAAGTCAGCTACCAACTGATAGGAAGAGATCTATATTTGTGCCTATTCCAAAGAAAGGGGTGATCTAACAGAACATGGAAATTGTTGAACAATATTATTAATGTCACATGCAAGTAAAATTTTGCTGAAGATCATTCAAAATGGGTTGCAACAGTACATCAACAGGGAACTCCTACAAATTCAAGTCAGATTCAGAAGATGATGTGGAATGAGGAATATCATTGTTGATGTCAGATGGCTCTTAGCTGAAAGCAGAGAATACCAGAAAGATGTTTACCTGTGTTTTATTGACTATGCAAAGGCATTCGACTGTGTGGATCATAACAAATTATGGATAACATTTTGAAGACTAGGAATTCCAGAAAACTTAATTGTGTTCACGTGGAACCTGTATATAGACAAGGGGGCAGTCGTTTGAACAGAACAAGGTGATACTTCGTGGTTTAAAGTCAGGAAAGACATGCATCAGGGTTGTGTCTTTCACCACACTTATTCAATGTGTATGCTGAGCAAATAATCCAAGAAGCTGGACTATATGAAGAAGAACTCAGCATCAGATTTGGAGGAAGATTCATTAGCAATCTGCTATATGCAGATGACACAATCTTGCTGCTGAAAGTGAAGAGGACTTGAGACACTTACTGATGAAGATCAAAGACAACAGCCTTCAGTATGGATTACATCTCAACATAAAGAAAATAGAAATCCTCACAACTGGACCAATAAGCAACATCATGATAAATATAAAAAATATTGAAGTCAAGGATTTTATTTTACTTGGATCCACAATCAACGTCCACAGAAGCAGCAGTCGAGAAATTGAATGGCGTATTGCATTGGGCAAATCTGCTGCAAAGACCTCTTTAAAGTGTTGAAAAGCAAAGATGTCACTTTGAGGACTAAGGTGCGCCTGACCCAAGCCATGATATTTTCAATCGCTTCATATGTATGCAAAAGTTGGACAATGAATAAGGAAGATCAAAGAAGAATTGATGTCTTTGAATGATAGTGTTGGCAAAGAATATGAATATACCACGGACTGCCAGAAGAAGGAACAAGTCTGTCACTGAAGAAGTACAGCCAGAGTGTTCCTTGGAACCTTCGTCTCATGTACTTTGGACATGTCAGGAGGGACCAGTTCCTGGAGAAGGACATCATGCCTGGTAAAGTAGAAGTTCAGCTAAAAAGAGGAAGACCCTCAACGAGATGAATTGACACAGAGGCTGCAACAAAATGGCTCAAGCATAATGATTATGAGGACTGTGCAGGACGGGCAGTGTTCTGTTCTGTTGTACATAGGGTCGCTATGAGTCAGAACCAACTCAATGGCACGTAATAACAACAACAGTGATTGACTCAGGGCTGCCTGGCTTCTAGATTATGACAGGGAAAAAAAGTGCTTTAAGAAGAGTTGGAATATCTACACATTCTCTTTTATCTTTATGACAGATACGAAGCCTGTTGCCTGGAATCTGGAAATGGAACCATCCTTGAAACATGGCAGCCCTCAGTGTTCCGTGGGTTGGGGCAGCTGCCATGTTGCTGCTCGCTTATTTGGCTTTGAGACTCCAAAACACATCTGCAAGTGAAGTTGTCTTTAATTTGGAATTGACTGAGCATGCCTCTTCAGCGTCTATCAGTGTGTGGGCCTTTGAAGAGAGTGAAAAACATTCCCTGCTGTTGGCCAGAAATCAATATTCTGATTAGTGTTCCAAGTAGAGAGTCTTTTCCTTGCAAAAACCCTCTGTCCTGGTATAACAGGCCTGGATTTCTATTTCAAACTTATTGTGAAGAGTCACGGCAATGATTGCTTTAAATTTATCAGAGTGTCTTTCAAATTTTCAAATGCCATTTGTGGAGGTGGGGAATTTCGCTCTGGTGTCCAGTTCCTCAGTGTCCCACTGGCTAGAACTTTCTGGGCATTATGGTTTGAAGACCATGGCTCAGGAGGACTCCAGGTGTGGGTCAGCAAACACAAAGCTCCTGTGGCCCCTCCTGTCAGTCCTCTGCCCAAGGCAGATGTTACCAATTGATCATGGCTTCTTTCTGCTGACTCACACCCCTTCCTAACAGTGAGGGCGGTGCTCCTAGTGCAGCCCTTGACCTGCTTGCATCTTGGGTTATATTGTTGTTGTTGTTGTTAGCTGCCATCAAGTCAGCCCCTGACTCACGGCAACCCCATGCACAATGGGATTGGACCATAGTGGTTCATAGGATTTGTCATTGGTTGATTTTCAGAAGTAGATCACCAGGCCTTTCTTCCTGGTCCATTTTAGTCTGGAAGCGCCACTGAAAACTGTTCAGCATCATAGCAACACTCAAGCCTCCACTGACTCCAGTCTCCAGTGGTGGATGTGCATGAGGTGCATTGGCCGGGAATCAAACCCAGGTCTCCTGCATGGAAGGCGAGAATTCTACCACTGCACCACCACTGCACTCTGGGGTATATTACTTAACAATTTTAAGTGCCTGGCACTGATATATGTGCTGGGAATACAGTGATGAACAAAAAGAGAAGAAGTCCCAGCTCTTATTTACTGTAATGGGGGACAGACATCATCAGCCAATCACAGGAGTAAATGTTATAATGGGAGAGGTGGGGTGCTAGGAGAGTTTATTCTGGGGACCGCTGAGAAAGTGACAGAGAGTTCTGCAGGGAGCGTGGGGTGGGGAGTGGAGAAGGACGCTTCCAGTAGTGGGAGGAGCGGGGCATGCTGGAGGTGCAGAAAGGCTAGTGTGGCTGTGGGGCAGCTATGAGGCTGGAGAGCTAAGAGGACCAGGAGACAGGGCCTTACAGGCTGCATGATGGATTGCCCTTTTCAAAGGTAAGAAGAGCAGCCTCGGCACTTGGTGGCTGGCCTGGTGCTTTCCGCCGGGCCGTGATGTCCTGCAGACGCAAACAATCTCACGGAACATCAACGTCGAGCAACACACTCCATGACCGTAATGGAGGGGACAAAACAGCCACTTCATAGTTCTAAGTGCAGACAAAAACAAGGTCACTGTGTAAACCATAAAATAGCAAACACCCTTCTCACTTGGTTAAAACGACAGCCTGCTGTTGCTCTGCCAGTTACAGCTTTAGACCGTCTCTAGTCTTCTCTCCTTGTTGTTAGTTGCTATGAGTGAGCTCCAACTCGCGGCGACCTTACGTATAACAGAAGGAAACGTTGCTCAGTCCTGCACCATCTTCATGATCCTTGGTATGTTTGAGTCTATTGTTGTGGTTATTGTGTCAATCCATCTCACTGAGTGTTTCTCTTGTTTTTGTTGACCCTCTACTTTACCAAACATAATGTCTTTTTCTAGCGATTGGCCTTTCCTGATGATGTGTCGAAAGTAAGCAAGCCAAAGTCTTGCCATCCTCTCTTCTAAGAAGCATTCTGGTTGTATTTCTTCTAAGGCTGATCTGTTTGTTCTTCTGGCAGTCCATGGGTGGTGGGCTGTCCCTATAGGTAAGACTTACTGAGATTCCCAGTCTGGGAATTGTTCCCACTTCCTGACAGCACCCAATCTAGAGCAAAGTCCCGCTTCCTTGAGCCGTCCTCCAAGTCACCCAACGTAAGTCCGAACCAAGGCCTTTCTGATACCCTCTTGCTGAGATGCCCCGTGGTTCCCTGAAGTGTGTGCTCTCTCTCACTGAAATGAACTATGCGCCTACTGGGTTCAACTGTGGGCGTGTTTCTGGTGGTCTTCTCCCACTCCCAGGGCAGGCTGCTGCAGACAGGAAGTCTGGAGTTGCGGAAGAGGCTGAGGCTGGCTCCTTCCCTTTGTCCTCTGCCTCACCTTGCTTGGTGTCTGATCTTCCTAGTCAGAGAGCAGAGTGGGAGGAGAGCGGAGGGGCGCCAGGTGCTGCCATTGTGGTCTGGCATGGGCTCCTCTAGACTCAGGTGGCTTTGCTCCAGCGACTTTTTTCTAGGTGCTGAGTTCTTCAGGGACACCCCCACCCACAATCCCTGGGAGGTTTAGGCTGAGTTCCCTTGACCTGGGTGAACATAGTTCCATGATGGTGGGGACCTCCAGCTTCTTTGCAGCTGGGCCCCTTGGGCTGCATCTAAGGGGACCCCTCACTGCCATCCATTGCATGTTGCCTAGGTCGCTAACCTTTGCCCAGGCCTTGGGATGTGGTCTGCCCTCACCCCAGCTCTGCTACTAGAGCACGGCAGGCCCGTTTCTTGCTCTTGGTTTTGCAGGTGGAAGCCAGGCCCCATTCGCTGTGCTCCTGACACCTTAGGGGAACAAGATTAAAATTCTGAGAATGTCTCTTAGAGCCCTGCTTATGTGATTTGAGGTGAAGGGGGACGCAACCTATACTCTTCTTCCCCTTTGGGTGTGTATTAGTTTCCTAGCTCTGCCTGTAAAAATGGTGTGGGGGCGGTGTTTGACCTCCCCTAACTTCCCAAGAGGGAAGGAGAATCAAGATCAACAGCCCAAGGCTGATTCCTATGAGGCGGAGGTCGGACATGCCTCCCCTCTTTGTCATCTTTACCAGCTCTGACACCAACTGTCCCTCCCACAGCCTTCTCTACTTCTCTGCCGGGTTTGAAAATTCATTGCAATAACCACACAGAATTCACAGCTAATACTCACAATTATGGGGTTTATTAGGGAAGTAACAGGTTACAAATCAGGCTCAGGAACACTCAAGATACAGTTCTTCCATCAGGATAGCCTCTTTTCAGCTGTGCTTGCAGGCATACCTCTCCCTGGCTGTAGGTGTCTGCCTGCTCAGGCAGATGTTAAGAAGCTCTTTTAGCCCCTGCCAATAAGTTCCCAGAGGCACCCCCAGGCACTCAGCTTTCTTGCTTCGTTGGCTGGGAAGCCCACTGTGCAGTCTCCTGCTGGTCTCTCCTGCCACTGCCACTGCTTCTCAGCGTCTTCAGGGTTACAGCTCTCTCTCTCTCTCTCTCTCTCTCTCTCTCTCTCTGTCTCCTGGTCCCAGGAGCTTCTCAGCGCAGGGATCCTGGGTCCAAAGGATGCACTCTCTGCTCCTGGTTGTTCTTCCTTGGTGGTGGTAGGATCCTCTCTTTGTTCTGGAATTGGCTCTATTTTAAGACAAAACTGACCAATCCTTTTGGTGGGCCACAATTACCCTATCTGCACATTCCCGCCAAATCACCCGAGTGGGAGTTACAAGACCATGGCAAGAAAGGCCACACAAAAGCAATCCATCGCACCGCACTGCCAAAACAAAAAACCAGAAACTGGGTAGTGTAAACAACAGAAATATATTCTGTCACAGTTCTGGAGGCTGGAAGTCTGAATTCACGGTGGCGGGAGGGCCATGGTCTCTCTGTCAGCCCTAGGGGAAGATCCTTTGCAGTCTCTCCCAGCTTCTAGTAGCCCCAGATGGCCCTGGAGGTCCTCGGCTTGTGGATGTGTGTCCATATGGCTGTCCTTCCTCTGTCTGTCTCTCTCATAAGGACACTACTCATACAAGATTGGGACCTACTCAAGTATGACCTCATGTAGGGACTGATTAAGGCAAGTGAGGGTCCTAAACACAGACCATCTGTGATGCCCCCTCCTCTGCTTGCTCACACATTCAAACAGGATCTGTGAGTTATATACACACACGTGTGTGTGTGTGTGTGTGTATGTGTGTCTTAGCTGGTATCAGCTTCATTTAGTGCCCTTCCAGTTCCCTTCCACTGCGGCACTCGCTTTTCCTTGTGTCCTGTCTGCTTGGCATCTCTGGGTCTTTGCTTTGGACAACTGGTTCTCCTGTTTTGTTGACGCCCAAAACACGTGCTTACCTTGCTTATTGGGTAATCCATCCCTGACCTCATGTTAACCTAACTGATAGCATTTGAAAAGACAATTTCCAAACATGGTCACATTCACAGGTACTAGGGGTTAGAACTTCACCATATCTTTTTTTTTTTTTGGTGAAAATATGCACAGCAAAACCAACTCTCATTCCACATTGCTTACATTCTTCACATTGTGTCAACCTTCTCATTATTTCTGTTCTTGTTGTTTCACTTCCATTTACTTAATCTCGCTGCCCCCTAATCTTCTCATCTATGCTTTAAAATAGCTGTTGACCCTTTGGTCTTATGTAGATAACTTTCTTTTTTTTTAAAAAAAAAATGCAGCACTCAAAGGTGAGAACCTTTACTCTTTGGGCTAAACTGTTACTTAGTTTAAAGGTGACTTCACGGGATAGTTTCAATTCAAGGTGTGAAGAGCAACTCAGGGCCATAGTGTTGGGGACTCTTCCAGCCTCAAAAGGTCCAGTAAGTCTGGATTCTTTAAGAATTTGAAGTTCTGTTCCACATTTTTCTCCCTTTTTATCAGGATTCATCTTTTGGGTTCCTGATCAGAATGTTCAGTTCACCATATCTTTTTGGGGGGCACAATTTGGGGGTAAAAGTGGGACTCATAGGACATTAAGAGCTGTTTCTAAAAGTCCTCTCCTCACCCCAACAACCCCTCAGTGGGAATGGGTAGGTTTAAGAGTCTTCAGGGTTTCAGTCTGGAACATGGAATTCATTGTGTTGGTGCTGCAAAGGAAACTTCCAGAATATTTGGACATACCAAGCTCCTAGTACTTTGGCCGAAGGGCTGCTCTGGCCTGAGACCTTTTCCGTCCTCTCTTTCTGCCCTTGGTGGAGCCCTGGCCTTCCTCGGGTCTCTAACCCGCCTGGGTGGAATAGATGTGCCCAGTCCGAAGGCCGATTCTGGCCCCACGCCTTAAGACCACAAGTGCTCGAATCTGTCCCATTTCCCCTGGCACTGGGGCCAGGCTGGCAGGGTGGGGGCCGAGCTCCGAGCCAGCCCTGTTTGTAGGACATGCCGAGCAAGGAGCCAGAGGTCCATGCCAGATGCATCCCCTGGCCAAGGGGTCGTCCAGAGCCAGGCGAGAGGAGGGCGGCTGCACTGCCACCAGCGTCCCTGGTGCCTGTGTTAGCCTCAGGGCGAGGTGAGTGGGCCTCGATTGTCCTCCTGACAAGTGTGACCATTTAGTCCGAGGGGACAGTTGTGCTCGGTCCCCCAACAGTGGCTAAGCCAGCAGTGGCTGACATGGCCTCCAGCTCCCCAGCTGCTGAGCTGCCCGCTCTGCTTGGTGGGAAGCCCTGCCAAGGCCCAGCTGCAGGAGTCTGCAGTTCCCAATGCCATCCACTTAGAAAGGGTCTCCATACAGCCAGAGCCTGACATGATGGGGAGAAAGAGCCCAGTTTTCTTCTTGGAAGTTCAAGCCAAATCAGGCTTCTTGAAGCACTTCACTGAATCCCGAGAGAGACACTTTGCAGCCAGCCCAGAGTGTAGGGTTCTGTTCTCTTCCTGGGGTGTGTGGAGAGGAGCCTGGGCCTGGGGTCTGCATGCCGCTCATCGCGTGGTCACAGCAAGGCACCTAACCCCACTAAGCCTGTTTTCTCGTTTGCAAACTAGGGCAACAGGAAACTAATGCATGCTGAGCAACTTCCCGATGTCAGGCCCTGTGTCAGGGGCTCACTTCCTGCTGGCATCTTATTGTCATAAGAACAAACAATGACGACCGACAGGTATTGACCATGCCAGGGACCACTGACTAGTCCCGTGGGCAAATTCCTAGGACTACAGTAACAAAACACCACAAACTGGGTGCCTCACAGTTCTGGGGACTAAGGTACAAATCAACATGTTGGCAGGGCCACTGGGGTGTGACAGATCACTTTTGTGTGTGGTCTTTCTAGCCATGGTCTTGTAACTCCCACCCAAGTGATTGGGCGGGACTGTGTGATAGGGTAATTGTGGCCCTCCCAAAGGATTAGTCAGTTTTGCCATCCTGCTGGGCTTGAAACAGAGCCATCCCAGAGGTGGGAAAAAGAGAACCCCACCACTACCAAGGAAGAACAGTCAGGACCCACATATCCTTTGGACCCGGGATCCCTATGTTGAGAAGTTCCTGGAAGCAGGAGACCGAGAGAGTGTGAGCTGTAGCCCTGAAGATGGTGAGAAGTGGTGGCAGGAGAGACCCAGCATCAGAGACCCAACAGCAGGAGACGGCGTGGTGGGCTTCCAGGTCCACGGAGAGAGAGCTGAGGGCCTTTGGGCAGAGGCCTAGGGCCAAGGAGAGCATGGCTAGGGCCTGCAAGCACTGCTTGGAAGAGGCTGTCCTGATGAAAGAATTATATCCTTAAGTGTTCCTGAGCCTGAATGGTAACCTGTTACTTCCCTAATAAACCCCACAATTGTGAGTATTGTCTGTGAGTTCTGTGTGGCTACTGCAATGAATTATCGAACCCAGCAGACAGTAGAGAGTGCTGTGGGAGGGACAGTTAATGTCAGAATTGGTAAAGATGGTGGAGAGAGGAGGCATGCCTGACCGTCTTGGGCTGTTGATCTTGGTTCTCCTTCCCTCTGTGGCGTTGGAGGAGGTCAGACACTGTCCCCAAGCCTTTTTTCCAGCCATATTCCCTCCAAAGGCTCTAGGGGAAGGTCAGTCCTCCTATTTCCTTGCTTCTCGTAGCCCCAGGTGTTCCTGACTTGCAGATGTATCGTCACATAGTATCCTTCCTCTGTCTGCCTCGCTCTGTCTCTTCTCCTCTTTTACAAGGACAGCACTTATATTAGATTAGGACCCACCCTCCTCCAGTAGGATCTCATGTTAATTAATTACATCTTCAAAGACCCTGTTTCCAAACAAGATCACATTCACAGGTACAAGGATTACGACTTCAACATATCTTTTAGGAGACACAATTCAATCCATCACACTAAATTATTCCGTTTACTCTATTGCAAGAACTCCAGCCCCTCAACTGCAGACATTGCTGTTTCCATTCCTGGGGCTCAGCCCTGTGATTACCACATGAAAGGTTCTAGACTAGATGCTGCATGCAGGATGCTAACCAGGAGGGCACTAACTCCTCCTGGCTTTCACATATGAAGCTAACATTTCATGGAGTCAACCAACAAGGCCAGAAGTGAAAATAACTAACATGTTACTGAACACCTTCTATGTGCCAGGTGATTTACACACATTTTCTTATTTACTCTTCACATCATTGTGTGAGATGCCATCTTTCTCATTTTACAGATGAGGAAGCTGAGGAGACTCAGGACTTGCCAAGCTCAGTCAGCTCATAAGAGGAGGGGCAGGATTTGAATCTGGGCCTGACTCCTTAGACTGTGTTCTTTGCATTCTGCTAGCTGCCAACAAATATTAGTTTTTGAGGACCTAGTGTGTGCCCAGTGGTGTGCTAGGGACCACCACGGTTGTCACAACGTAGAAGGAGCATGGTCTAGTGGGGGAACTGATGGGCTCGCTGCCTGCATCTGAAGGCGGTGCTAGCTGAAGGCTGGCTCCTTGGCACAGCGGGGAGCTCTCGGGGTGAGGACCCAGGGAGCAGGGCCTTTCCAGAGTGCACCTGGAGACCTCTCTGCCGGGACTGTCTTTGGCACCAACCTCGGGCCCAGCTGAGGGGACAGTGACAGGAGGTTGGCCGGGGTCTGCAACTCACTATGGAGACTGCATTGCTGGCTGAACTCTCCCACTATTTCACGTTGCCTTTCTCCAGGCTTCCCAGGACGTTTATTTACAGAAGTAAGAATGCCTCTTAACTTTTAAAAACCTTTCTACTTAATTAAAAAAATTCTCTTTACTTTGCTTTTATTTAGCTTATTTTATCTTACTTATCCTTTTTTTATTATTACACTTGCAATGCCTTAATATAGTCTTTAGTGAAAAATATGAAATGGAATAGTTGGATCCTTGAGTGTGTGAATTTAAATGTTCAATCAAACCAAAACCCAAACCTGTTGCTGTCGATTCTGACTCATAGCGACCCTACAGGACAAAGTAGAACTGCCCCATAGGGTTTCCAAGGAGCAGCTGGTGGATTTGAACTACTAACCTTTTTGGTTAGCAGCTGAGCTCTTAACCACTGCACCACCAGGGCTCCAAATGTTTAATAGACACTGTCAAATTGCTCTCAAAGCTGATTTACTTTTCACTGGCAGTGTATGAAGTGTGCAATTTCCTCATGCCCTCACTAATCTTGGATATCATCACTCTTTAAAATTTTGACAGTCAGTTGGGTGGTGTCTTTATTGATTCAGTTTCCAAGGTTTCAAAGGAGTCCTGGTGATGCAATGGTTAAAGCGCTTGACTGCAACCAAAATGTTGGCCGTTAAACCCACCAGCCCAAACTGCAGAAGAAAGATGTGGTAGTCTGCTTCCATAAAGATTACAGACTTGGAAACCCTATAGGGCAGTTCTACTCTGTGTTATACGGTCGCTATGAGTTAGAATTGACTCAGTGGCATTGGGTTTGGTCCAAGGCTTCACCATTATACATGATGCTTCCTGTGGGTCTTTTAACCAAGTGAAGAAAACAATTGCTAAACATTTTTCCTCCTCCTGCTTCTTCCTATCGAGATGCTCATCTAATTTTTCCTACTTGTTATGGACCGAGTTGTGTTCCCCAAAAATATGTGTTGTAAATCCTAACCTCTATGCCTGTGGTTATAATCCTGTTAGGGAATGGGCTGTGTCTTAGGCTGGGTTCTCTAAAGAAGCAAAACCAGTGAAGTATATATCTATATATATATAGAGAGAGATTATATCAAGGAAACAGCTCACGTGATTGTAGAAGCTAGAATGTCCCAAGTCTGTGGATCAGGGTAGAGGCCTCTCCCAAGTAACACAGCTGCAGAAGCTGGCAAGCCCAAGATCGGAAGGTCGGAGAGCAGGGCTCCCACTCACAGGCTGTGCAGATCGACAAATCCCAGGTTTGGCAGATAAGCTGACAGCTCAAGTCCCAAGAACAGGAGATGAGATGACAGGAAGCAGCCGCAGGATCCAGAGAGAGCAAAAAGCCACACTCCCAAGGAGACTCCCTTTTATCTGATTGGCTACTCACAGTATATTCAGTCATGGGAGTGATTACATTAAAACATTGAGAATCATGGCCCAGCCAAGTTGACACACAATCTTAACCATCACAGGCTGTTTTTGTTATTTTAATGAAGAGGATTAGTTTAGGATGTGTTTTAAGTCAATCTCTTTTGCGATATAAAAGAGATTAAACAACCAATAAAAGAAGCAGAGATGGAGGAAGAGAGATGCCACACACTGAAGATCATCCAGGAGAAGAAGCTCAAAGAGACAAGGACCTTCCAGAGCTGACAGAGAAAGCCTTCCTCTAGATCCGGCACCCTGAATTCAGACTTCTAACCTTCTGAACTGTAAGAAAATAAATATACGTTTGTTAAAGCTGCCCACTTGTGGTATTTCTGTTATAGCAGCACTAGATAACTAAGTCACTAGTACGTTCATGTAGTGAGTTTTCTTTCTTGCTTTCCTAGGGTTAAACACCACTTGTTCACAATGCATTATTCCTTGGATACGTTACTAGGTTTGATTGGCTAATATGTTAGAATCTTTTCATCTGTGTTCATTAGTTTGCTTTCTTGTGCTATCTTTCTCCAGCTTTGGTATCAACATTGCTATCCCCAGAAAATATACTCGATAGCCTTCTATATTTTTATCTGCTCAGAAACAGTTCTAACATGCTGTATCATTTTCCTGGGGCTGGGGTAACAGAGTACCACAAACTGAGTAGCTTAAAACAATGGAATTTATTCTCTTACAGTTCTGGAGGCTGGAAGTCTGAATTCAGGGTCTTGGCAGGGCCATGCTCTCTTTGAAGGCTCCAGGGTCAGATCCTTCCTTGTCTCTTCCAGCTTCTGGCAGTCCCAGGCATTCCTTGGTTTGTGGAAGCATCACTCCAATCTCTGCCTCTTTCTTCACACGGCCATCTTCTCTCTGTGCATCTCTCAGTATCTCTTCTCTTTTTATAAGGACACCAGTCATATTGGATCAGGGTCCACCCTACTCCAGTACAATCTTAGGTTAACAAATTACTTCTGCAAAGATGCTACTTTCAAATATGGTCACATTCACAGGCACCAGGGGTTAGGACTTGGACATCTCTTTTTTGGGGGGATGCAAATCAACCTATAAGTCATGGAAATAATCTCTTTCTTGAAGACTTGTAGAACTTGCCTGTAAAAACAGCTGGGCCCAAAGACCTTTAGGGTTTAGTTTTTTATTACCTATCCAAATTCCTCTTTTGCTATTGATTTATTCAAGTTCTTTATCTCTTCCTAAACTTTTTTTGTGTGTCTATGCAGCTCTTTATATAACTCAGAAGTGATTAGGTTTAGGATCCATCCTACACTGGTAGGATCTCAATTTATTGACTGATTACATTGTATTAGATTGCATTACGGGAAGTGATTACATTACATTAGATTAGACTACACCCACAGGTATAGGGGTTAGGATTCCAACACATATTTTTGGATGACATAATTCAGTCCGTAAGACTGTCTCATCTTCTAATGTGCCTACATGGTGCTTCATACATGAACCCCTGGGAACACCTGGTGAAATGTAGACTCGAGGTGGAAGCTCATTCTCCTGACCTCATCCACTAGGGGTTAGAAGTGGGGTCCAGGTGCAGTGACAACCCATGCACCTTAGGCTCTTGCCTCCACCAGCTTTGTTGGGTCTCAGCTGCCTCTCAAGTCTCTATGTGACCACTGTCACCCCTTGTTGGGTGGTCTCCAGAGATTTCTCATCGACATGTGAGAGCCCCCCACCATCACTCCAGAATAGACATAGAGAATCTCTGGTGGGGATGGCTGAATCTGTTTTGAATTCCTTCTCTCTTCTTGAAGCCAAAGCCTGAGTCCCTATGGCTAATCTAGTAATTAATGTGATTCCATCACCCGTGGCTCTCCCCTGCCCATGGCTCAGCAGCCCACGTCCCCTTCTGTCCCTCAGCCCTCCTGTGGATGGATGCCGGAGAGCTTCCCACATTCCTCAGACACTGAATCCCGCATGGGGCATGTCCAGGGGGCATGAGGGTGCACCAGTCAGACTGGGTGGAGCAGGTGAGCTCAAGAAGGACACTCCAGCCTCGTGAGGCTAGAATCAGGGTCTGGGGAGAGACCACCCTGAGCAGGACACACTGGCAGGAGCTCAGGAGGTAGGAGAAGACAGTGACCACTGCTCAGTCCAGCCAAGTCCCAGATTTCCCCCAACGAGACACTTGGGCTCCAGTGAGTGGAAGGTGCCTCGGGCCCCAGCTCTGCTGAGAAAGTATCTCATGAAGATTGATCTGATTTCTTTTGAAACAAGGGAAGCTCAGTTTCTGTTATAATTATTTCCATTCCTCACACAGACATCTGGAATCATGTCACACAGAGCTGGATGAATGCCGCGTTTGGTCTGATGTGGCAATTAATTGGCTGTATGCGACAATGTTAAATCAGGACGAATCATCTCAGCTTGGAGATGTCCTTACTTGTGGCATCGAGAAAATATGGTCACTGCATCCAACCACGAGCAGAGAACTTGATCTTTTGATTCCACTTTTACAAAAAAGTTGCTGATTGAACGAAAGGGATGAACCTCAGCGTGAGAGTTTGTTCTGGGGCACAGCTTGTGAACAGTGCAGCGGGAGATGTGCAGAGAAGTTTTGGAATCTGTGAAAGCTTCTGCTCCAGAGTGGCTGCCCCTTGCTCTGCTGCTTCACGTTGTCTGTGAATGTCACCAAGACCTGGAGCAGCATTTTAAAGAGCTGATTTGGTTCAGGCTTTTTAAAAATCAAAACAAAACAAACACCACCACCCCCTCGGCAAACAACAGCTTTTTCCTAGGCTCCTGGTGCTGTGGCCAGGTTGCCCCTGGTGACTACACATTTTGGTTTGTCTGCTTCTGGGGACCTTTGTTTCCTGTGCGCATGATGGGGGGCAGGAGGAGGTCAGGCTTGTTTCTGGCTCCATGTTCTGGGAGGCCAAGCCCATACCCCGGGCCTCCCTCCTGCCCTGTGCCTGGGCCAGCGTCTCAGCAGGGAGAATAAGGACAACTGTGTTACAGGGTTCCTGGGTCCTCTTGCGGGGAAAGATAATTTGGTGACCAGTAAAGGCAGCTGCTGATTGCTTGTGGCCCTGTCTGCACCTGGCCATTTGGGTCCCAAGCTAGGAGCACTTGTCCAGGCTGCCCAAGCTCTGCCCAGGGCCTATCTACGCAGACACAGGGTCCCACCACCCCTTGCCCTTTTCTGGAAACTTCCGTCCCTGCTTCTACTCCCAAGGAGTCAGAGCACCCGGTGGAAGAGAGGTCTCCTGCAGCAGTGCTCAGAGCCCAGGCCCGGAACCAGGGAGCGAAGGAAAGATTTATTTCTTCTCTGACTTCATCATTCCACTGTGGCAACATTTGCTCTTGGCTCCTGGTGAGGAAATGGGTTGCTGCGGTAACCCATGACTCCTGAGCCCCCTTCACCCATCAATCAGGCCCAGGAACACTGAGCGAGCCTGGCCAGTCAACCCTGTAGGTCTGCCAATATGAACGGCCAGTCGGCGGCCCCAGTGCTTTCCTCAGGCCGGGGGAGAAACGGGCCAACTTTCTGCCTAGCAGGGCCTGCCAACTTTGGTTCCCTGTGCCCAGGCTGTGGGGCTCACAGTTAAGCTACCCTTTGAAAAGTAGCACCTGCAACTCCTAAGGCTGGGTGTTACCTACTAAAGAGACCTCTCCAAAAGACCTGTGGCCTCATAGGTCCCTGCAGCATCACTGAATGTGCAAAGAACAGGGAGTCTGATCGACACAGCTTTTGAATCCCCTCCTTGGCTGTCTGTCTCGGTTACTGTTGTTGCATAACAAATGGCTCCCAAACTTAGTATATATTACAACAGTTTTACCATCCTCATGATTCTGTGGGTCAGGAATTTGGACAGGGCACGTTAGGGATGGTGTTAGCGATTGAATTGGGTCCTGCCAAAAGATATGTTGATGTTCTAACCCCTTGTACCGGTGAACATGACCTTGTTTGGAAATAGGGTCTTTGCAGATTGAATTCGCTAACATGAGGTCATACTGGAGTAAGGTCGGTCCTAATCCAATTTGAATGGTGTCCTTATAAGAGAAGAGACAAGACACAGAGACCGACACACACGGAGGGATAATGGCCACATGCCGATGCAGCTACAAGGCCCCAAGAAACACCTGGGGCTACCAGAAGCTAGTAGAGACAAGGAAGGATCTACCCCTAGAGCGGACAGAGAGAGCATGGTCCTGCCGATGCCCTGAATTTGGGCTTGCAGTCTCTGTTCTTAGAAGCCACCTTGTACCTTTGTGGTACTTTGTTCTGGCAGCCTGAGGAGACTAAGACAGGTGGCTTTCCTCTACCTCATGATGTCTGAGGCCTCAGCTGCAAAGATGCCATGGCTGAGGGTGACCAAATAGCTGGGACCATCTGAAGGCATCTTCTCTCCTGTTCTCCTTATGCAACGCTGGGACCTTAGCTGTGGCTGTCAGCCACAACACCTACACGTAGCCTCTGCATGTGGCTTGGGCTTCCTCACAGCATGGTGACCTCATAACTGTCAGACTTCTTACCTGGTGGCTCAGGGCTCCAAACGTGGTTGCCCGGCTAATAAGGCATAAGCTTCACTGCTTCTTCCTGACTAAACTTGAAAGTCATATCGCATCATTTCCACCCCATTCTCTTGGTTAAGAGCAAGTCACTAGTCCCGCAGACTTAAGGGGAGAAGGTGCAGACCCCACCTCTTGGCGGGAGGAATGGTTAGGTTACGTGGGATGGAAATACAACCTACCACCTCAGCCTCGGCTTTTACTCCTACTCCTACTCCACCCTTACCCACGGTCTGGCCTCAGCCAGGCCTCTCTCCAGAGCCCTCTTCCCTCCCTAACAGCAGCCAGGCAGCTCCCTAGTAGGGCCTGATAGTGAGCTGGTCCCAGTGGCAGTGGGGAGGCCCCGTCCCTCTGCTTCTTTTACTTGGTGTGGGCTAAAGAGGCAAGTTCAGAATTAACTGGGACTCAATTTAGTGGAGGATCTCTGACTGTGGGCTGGGCCTACCTCACTATTTGAGGCCATTTATGTGGCTTTGGATCTTGTATAATTTGGCTCTTTACCTGTGGTTCTGGAATGAGGGGAGCCAGGCAGAGCTTTACCCTCAGCCAAGGAGCCTGGGGTCTGAGAGCCACCTCAGTGGCCCAGAGGTTCCAGTGGATGGTGTCCCCTCTGTGGCTGAGGTTTAGGGGCCTCAGGACAGAATCTGCACCACCCCACTTATTTGTGTTAGGGGCAGGTTGTCCTTTGAAGAATGTGGTTTCTGTGGGGCTGAGGTAAAAGTGAGTGCAGACAAGCTCCTTGCTGCCTTTGATGGCTAAGAAGTTCTGAGAAGTTCCGTTGAGAACACAGCAAGTGTTAGTAAGTCCTAGTTGTGAAAATTGTGGGGTCTTTGTAGTTCCAGAAGCTACTTTTGTCGAGAGACTCTGACAGGAAAAGTTTTCTCTGGGTTTCCAGGCAACCCCCTTTACTCTTTCTCCTGCTTCCAATGTGCTACTGACCCTCAGTCCCCCGAAATCCCCTGGAGTGGAGCCAGGGCCCTGCCTGAGCCTGCACCTGGCTGGGGAGCCACAGGCCAGAGAGATTAAAGCGCATACACACACATACACAGAACACTCTTCACGAGTTTGAGGCATATGGACAGAAAAGCTAAGTTAAATTTTAAAAAAAGATCAGAGAAGCCCAAGAGGAAAACCAGCCCCCGCCAGCACCCCTTCCCCCCTACTCATCTGGCCTCAGCCTGCCCTGGCCGCTGGGGGTGTCTGTATTTACGTACATCCACATGTAGCCAGCAGGGCGTTTTCTTCTCCAGATGAATCATACTTGAGACTACTTGGTAAAGTAAACTCATCAAGCCCACAAACTCTTCTCAGAGGGTCCAGGAGCCCAGGGGCATCCATTTCTCATCCAGCCAGTGGAGGCTGGGCCAGACAGCCTCATGGGCAGTGGAGGCTGCAGGGCTGGAGCTGGCTGGGCTCCTGGGAGCTGGCGTGCCCTGGTCCATGGTGCAAGAACTGCTCCTGGAGCAGGCCTGATGGGTGGGGGCGCTGGGGTGATAGGGTACCGTGAGGAGTGGGGGTCGGAAAGGCTAGCACCGCCTCCCCAGGACTCGAGCAAGGGCAAGGAGTGACTTTAGACCCCTGAGTCTCCAGGGTGGCCAGGCTGCATCCATTGCTCTCCAGGAGCAGCTCAGTCTTATTTCCTGGGAAACAGAAAATCTCTTTGGCCAAGCTCCCAGCTGCTGGCCACCATGCTTGGGCTGAGCTCTTTTCTCTGCTTATGGAAGAGACAGTGCCAAGCCCAGGGTGTTACCAAAAGCTCTGCTATCACTGTCTGGTGGTGAATTGTGGCTGGGGTAGACTAGCTTCTGGGAGAGGGGCCGTATTTTGCTGGGCCAACTTTGCTGGGCACCAAGGAGGCCTCTGCACCCTAGCCTTGTCTCCCCTGCCACCCACCCCATGCTCAGGATCACTGCCTGTCTCCCCTTGACACACAGGTCTTCCTGACAGGGAACCCGTGGTGTGGCCCCAGCCTAGGCCCTGACCTTGGTGAATCCCTTCCTGAGGACAGGACAAGAAGTGGGCAATGGCCGTTGAGGTTTCCTGCAGCCAGCCCTACCTTGAGCAATTGGAGATCCACGTTGGGACCCTGGCACCAGTCCCTGTGGTGGGAAAGGGATGTGCTTGCAAGCAGAAGAGGCGGAGGCCCTGGGCCGAGTCTTCAGCTTAGGGTCTCCTCCTGGCCTGAGCAAAAGCTCCTGGAGGCCAGGAGGGCCTCTCCCACCAGGGGCCATGTGTGCATGTGTGTGGGTGACGAGGACATTGCTCAAGAAGGGTCAGCAGGGAAGGCTCTGAGGCTGCCCACATGCAACCTGGACGTGTGCTGGGGCCAGGGTGGGAGCTGAGACACCTTCTCTCCTCCTGATCCTTCCAGGGCCTTGGTCCCCTGAAGGGGTTGATCTCATGCAATTCTCTCCACCGCCAGAGGTCAGTCTGAACAAATTGTTACAACCTGCTCTTGGAACTCCTAAGACCCCGGGTGCCGCCCTGTGCTTTAGATGAAGGTTTACAGAGCAAATTATTTTCTAATTAAACAATTAATACACATATTGTTTTATGACATTGGTTGCCAACCCCATGATGTGTCAACACTCTCCCCTTCTCGACCTTGGGTCCCTATTACCAGCTTTCCTGTCCCCTCCTGTCTTCTCGTCTTTGCCCCTGGGCTGGTGTGCCCATTTAGTCTCATTTTATTTTATGGGCCTAATCTTTGGCTGAAGGGTGAACACTGGGAGTGACTTCATTACTGAGCTAAAAACGTGTCCAGGGCCCATACTCTAGGGTTTCTCCAGTCTCTGTCAGGCCAGTAAGTCTGGTCCTTTTTTGTGAGTTAGAATTTTGTTCTACATTTTTCTCCAGCTCTGTCTGGGACCTTCTATTGTGATCCCTGTCAGAGCAGTCAGTGGTGGTAGCCGGCACCATCTAGTTGTGCTGGACTCAATCTGGTGGAGGCCGTGGTAGTTGTGGTACATTAGTCCTTTGGACTAATCTTTCCCTTGTGTCTTAGGTTTTATTCTTTCTCCCTTGCTCCAGATGGGGTGGGACCAGTGGAGTATCTTAGATGTCTGCTCACAAGCTTTTAAGATCCTGGATGCTACTCACCAAAGTAGGATGCAGAACATTTTCTTTATAAACTATATTATGCCAGTAGAGCCAGATGTCCTCTGAGACCATGGTCCCCAGCCCTCAGCCTAGTAATTCAGTCCCTCAGGGAGTTTGGATGTGTCTATGAAGCTTCCATGACCTTGCCTTGGTCAAGTTGTGCTGGCTTCGCCAGTACTGTGTACTGTCTTACACTTCACCAAAGTTACCACTTACCTACTGTCTATTTAGTGTTTTTCCCGTCTCACCTCTCCCCTCCCCTGTGACCATCAAAGATTGTTTCTTTTTGTGTGTAAACCCTTCCATGAATTTTTATAATAGTGTTCTCACACAATATTTGTCCTTTTGTGATTGACTTATTTCACCCAGCATAATGCCCTACAGAGTCATCCATGTTGTGAGATGTTGCGTAGTATTCCATTGTGTGTATGTACCATAATTTGTTTATCCATTCATCTGTTGATGGGCACTTAGGTTGTTTTCATTTTTTTGCTATTGTGAATAATGCTGCAATGAGCATGGATGTGCATATGTCCATTCGTGTGACGGCTCTTATTTCTCTAGGATAGATTCCTAGGACTGGGATCATACGGTATTTTTATGTCTAGCTTTCTAAGGAAGCGCCATATCATTTTCCAAAATGGTTGTACCACTTTACATTCCCACCAGCAGTGCATAAGAGTTCCAACCTCCCTGCAGCCTCTGTAACATTTATTATTTTCTGTTTTTTTGATTCATGCCAGTAATGTCAGTGTGAGATGGTATCTCATTGTAGTTTTGATTTGCATTTCTTTAATGGCTAGTGATTGCGAGCATTTCCTTATTTAACTCTTAGTCACTTGAATGTCTTCCTTGGTGAAGTGTCTGTTCATATCCTTTGCCCTTTTTTTGTTTATTGTTGTAGTTTAAATGAAGTTTACATTTCAAGTTAGTCTCCCATACAAAAATTTATACATACATTGTTATGTGACCCTAATTGCTCTCCCCATACTGTGACAGCACACTCCTCCTTTCCACCCGATTCCCCATGTCCATTCAACCAGCTCCTAACCCTCTCTGCCTTCCCATCTCACCTCCGGACAGAAGCTGCCCAT
>NW_004443955.1:12059511-12100963 GCF_000243295.1 Trichechus manatus latirostris
AAGACCCCAGATGCCACTCACCAAAGTAGGATGCAGAACATTTTCTTAATAAGCTTTGTTATGCCAATTGACCTAGATGTCCCCTGAAAGCATGGTTCCCAGACCCTTACCCCTGCTACTTTGTCCCTCAAAGTGTTTGATTGTATTCAGGAAACTTCTTAGACTTTGCCTTTTTTTAACTGGATTGTCTTTTTGTTATAGAGGTGTTGGATTTTCCTATAGATTTTACAGATTAGACCTTTGTCAAATTGGTCATAGCCAAAAATTTTTTCCCAGTTTGTGGGTTCTCTTTTTACTCTTTTGGCGAAGTCTTTTGATGAGCATGAGTGTTTAATTTTTAGAAGATGCCAGTTATCTAGCTTATCTCCTGGTATTTGTGTATTGTTAGTCTTGGTTTGTATCCTGTTTATGCCGTGTATTAGGGCCTTTAGCGTTGACCGTTTTTTCTTCTATGATCTTTATAGTTTTTGGCTTTATATTTAGGTCTTTGATCCATTTTGAATAAGTTTTTGTGTACGGTGTGAGGTATGGGTCCTATTTCATGTTTTTGCAGATGGACATCCAGTGTTGCCAGCACCATTTGCTAAAAAGACCGTCTTTTCCCCATATGATGGACTTTGGGCCTTTGGCAAAGATCAGGTGACTATAGGTGGATGAATTTACATCTGGGTTCTCAATTCTGTTCCATGGGTCAATGTGTCTGTCACTGTACCAGTACCAGGCTGTTTTGACTACTGTAGCTGTACAGTAGGTTCTGAGGTCAGGTAGTGTGAGTCCTACTGTATTCTTTTTCTTTAATAGCGCTGTAATTATTTGAGGCCTCTTTCTTTTCCATATAAAGTTAATGATTAGTTTTTCCATCTCCTTAAAGAATGCTGTTGGTATTTGGATCGGGGTTGCATTGCATTTGTAGATTGCTTTGGGTAGAATGGACATTTTCACAATGTGGAGTCTACCTATCCATGAGCATGGTATGTTTTTTTAAAATTCTGTTTTTTAAAGCCACCAGCTTTGTGTGTATTTTGTTACAGTAGCACTAGGTGGTCCAGTGGTAGAATTCTCACCTTCCATGCATGAGACATGGGTTTGATTCCCAGCCAATGCATCTCATGTGCGGCTACCACCTGTCTGTTGGTGGAGGCTTGTGTGTTGCTATGATGCTGAACAGGTTTCAGCAAAGCTTCCAGATTAAGATGGACTAGGAAGAAATGCCTCGAGATCTGCTTCTGAAAATCAGCAAATGAAAATCCTATGGATCACAACGTTCGATCTGCAACCGATCATGGGGATGGTGCAGGACCTGGCAGCATTTTCTTGTGCATGGGGTCACCAAGAGGCAGGGGCCAACTCAATGGCAAAGAACAACAAAAACAGGAGGCTAAGATGGTGTCCCCCACCCCCGACCCCCACAGCATTGAGACGGCAGCTCCTGATGACACCAGAGGGGGCCGCACTCAGGGAGTTCAGACTCAGAACCCACATGGTAGTTGTGACTGACTCCAGGTTTCCATCTTTCCCCGCAACCACATTGAACGACCTCATCTCTCTCTGAGCCTCAGTTTCTCAGGAATATGAAGAAATGGGCGAGCCATGATGCAAGTCTAGAATTGCAGGCTATGAGGCAATGGTACTGAAGGACTTGGATGGTGACAGACAGAGTACAGTGGTGGAGCATCGGTAGGGCTGGCTCAGCCTCGTTTGGGGTCCCCAGTGGGGGCTGAGGGTGCTCTGGCCCCTCTTACACGACCCAGTTCCTGGAGAGGCTGTGATAGGGCTGGAGTATCCTGAGACGGCTGGAGGCCATGTGTCTGGACCAAGGGAGACTGGAAAATGGGGGAAAGAGGGGCATATATGGACAAGGGTAGAGAGGGACTTTGATGACAGTCTCAAGCCCAGGCAGCAAAAATGGCAAAACTGATTGGGCCACCAGAACTCATCCAGGGCCTCCTAAGAGTGCACAGTTGGGAAGGAGTCAGAGGCCTAGGTGGCCCTGATGTAACAGACCCGAGGGAGCGTGGCTGTCAGTGTTCTGGCTCTGCCCCTCAGTTATCTGTAATGCAGAGGGGGAGGTGAATTCTGGAGCAGAATGACCCCAAATGCCCCTTTCCACAGAAACAATGATACAACTAGAGGGCTAGGGCCAGGGCTAGGGCCAGCCCCCAAATGACTAGAGCGCCCATTCCCACTGGCCGGTGGTCTGTGTTTGCCTGGCATCACCTGACGGCCATGCTCCAGACTTGCCAGGGGTGTAGGTGCTTGTGACATCCAGCCTCTCCTACTGTCAGAAACTTGGCTCCTGGACATGGGTTTGGAGGTTGTGTGACTCTTTCTCTAGAGATTCCAGTGCCCCTGGGTGTGGTAGGTTCTTCTGAGACCTGGAAGCTGTGCTGTTGTGTGGGTGGAGTTCCTTCTGCACTGTGATTTGATGGGATGGCCGCAGCCCTGGTGGAAGGCAGTCAGACTCAGCTCCAGGGTTTGCCGCTGTGTCAACTGTGAGGGCGTCTTTACATCACAGGATGTCACCCGTGCCCCTCCTCTTCCGGGGAAAGTAAGATATTCCCGTCCAGCCTGGGGAAGCAAGAAGACTATTGTGCAGCTCCTGACTAACGGGTTGTTTCCTTTCTGGGGTCCAGTAACTGACAAAGGGACTTCTGTGACCTTGACTGCTCGGATATTCAAAGTCCCAGGGGACCAATCATAACCAGGATGTGTGCTTTTGGCTCCAGCAGTCATATTCTAGCAATTAAAAAAGAATATTTTTATAACTTTGATGTTTTTCTTATTGCAAAAGAAATTGTGTATATGCACAAGGCAGAAGAAAGAATGAAAATCAACGGGAATCCCATCAGCTTCCCATCAGCCAGACATAACTGCATTTTGGTCTATGTCCTTCCAGTCTTTCATCTATTTCTTTATGAAATACGATATATGTTTTTTATAAACATACATCATATAGGTAAGACAGTCTTTTGAGGCTTCCTTATTTCACTTAGAATATCACAAATGCCTTTCTTTGCCTTTAAATCTTTTTATGACAGCATCCACCTGGGACCTATCTACGGAAAATAGCGCCTATGGCAGTTAAAGTCGCTGAATGATCCACAGCTGGCGATGCAATCTGTGATGGCCAATAGAAACTGCTCTTTTGCGCCCCTCTTCAAGTGGTGCCCAGGGCACGCGCCCTACCTGTCATACCTTAGTTACGCCTCTGCATCCACCCACCCTGGTTGTGGGCATGCTCTCTGGCTGGGTTTATGCCCCTGTGGAAGCCACCACCCACCGTCAGTTTGTCGTACTATGGTGGCTTGTGTGTTGCTGTGATGCTGGAAGCTATCCTACTGGTATTTTGAAATCTGGTAGGGTCATCCATGGTGGACAAGTTTCAGCAGTGCTTTCAGAAGAAAGGCCTGGTGATCTACTTCTGAAAATCAGCCAGTGAAAACCCTTTGGATCACAGCGGAAGATTGTCTGATACACTGCTGGAAGATGAGCCCCCTAGGCTGGAAGGCATTCAAAATACGTAGTGGCTGGAACAACGGACTTGAGCATATCAGTGATCATGAAGATGGCATCGGACTGGGCAACGTTGTGTTCTGTTGTACAACGGGTCATCATGTAGCTGACTCAACAGCAACTAACAACAGAAGCCACCAGAGCCTCTGGAACAAGGAGGGGTAGAGATAATTCCCAGCAGTGGCTCTGGACACGTCTGCCGTATGGGGTCCGGGCAGCTGCCCTCCGACAGCCCTGGTGGTGAAGCAGCCCTTCCCACCCTGATGCTCCCCCCTCCTGTGTCCCTCCTTCTCAGCCTGGGAATAGGGTTTGGGGATGGGGAGGGGGATCTAGGGTCACTGGGGGGGCAGTTTCTGAACGACAGATGTCAGAATCCCCCTCCACAACCCCAGAAAGGCGGCTTTCCAGTGGGAAAGATCACGGCCCTCATGGGTGCCGACTGCGGGCTTCCAGTGGGGTCTCCACTCTGCAGCCCCTGGGGGAAGGAGGGGTCTTTTGTTGCATGGCCTGTGGGATGGGGTTGAGTGGCCCCTGGCCTCCTGAGTGTAGTCAGTTACGTCCCACCCAAAAGGTTTGCCTCTGCGGGATCACACAGGTGTGCCTATGAGGCCCCTGTGCTGTTTTCTTCCAGTATTCAGGTATTTTGTCCTCTGGGCTGCTGGGTGAGTTGAATACTGGGTATGGGGGATGGGAGGGACACTCTAGCCTGGAGTGGGGTGGATGTGTCTGTTGGAAAAGGCAGGAACAGGGTGCCATCCCCCGCTGGGTCTTCCTGGCCTCCGCTGGGTCTTCCGGGCCACCACTAGGTCAGAGACATGGGAGAAGTGCAGCCCTTTAAGCCAGCAAGCCTTAGTGTCTCCATCACCCTGTCCCTCCGCCTTCAGTTAACTCAGAGGTTTGTGGGCATGTGCTGGGTGCCAGGCAGGGTGCGGGCCGTGGGGCTGTTGCTGGGCTCCTGCATTACTGCCTGGCCCCTGTGTGGTGCCCGCTTTATTAGCTCATGAATTTGTTACATATTTAACAATCAACACAACTCTAAATACTAATACACTACTTGTACAAATAACATGTAACAACCAAGTTTTGACAATTTTCCTAAGGCAGCACTGATTTAAACTTTTATTGAATACCACTTACAGACAATTAAAATCAGTCTTAAGTGATCTTCTGTGCTTGGGACACCTAAGAAAGAGAACACCTAAAGGGCCACGTTGGTTACACGGCCGAGTACTTCACTCGATGCAAAGACCTTGGGTTCCCATTTCTTCTTTATCCCGCGTACACAGTTCTTCCCAGGGTTCCTGAACTTTCCTTGGTTGCAGTGGCCTGCCCAGATCCCAGTGACCTCAGACTCTGACTGGATAAGGGCTGGGAGTGGGGGTCATGATGGTTCCCATGGGTGCTCCCGGCTGCTCACAGGAGGTGGCTGGACCGGCCTCAGGTACCAGGCTGAGTGTCCTAACTACTTGAGAAGTTCACAGACTGCAGCAATAGGACATTTTAAGCTCAAAATTTTATGAAGGTTTGACTTATTTTTTCAATCTGATGTCTGCCCCTCAAAGTAGTGGATTCTTTCACTTTCAGTTTTCACCTTCCTGAGCTGATCTGCTAGCACCATGAAAAGCACCTCTTGTTAGTACTTTCTTGTGGGGGGGCGATGGGCAGCCCGAGCTCCCTTTCCCAGGCAGAGGAGGGTGTGAGTCTGTGTGGGGCTCTCCTCAGGGCAGGTGGTGCTCTGGCATCTGCTGTCCTCATACTGCTGGGCCCTCCTCTACCTGGCCATCAAGGGAGGCCATCAAAACAACAGTTCCTACTTCTCCCAAGACTATTTCTCTGTGCTTATGTTTTCCTTCATACACAGATTTAAAACAAAGCAAAACAAACAAGAAGTTTATGTAAGGCTAACACTGAACATTTATTGGAAGGAATGAATACTCATTTATATTAATACTGGTTTAGTCATTAAAAAAAGCCCTGGTGGCACAGTGGTTAAGCGCTCAGCTGCTAACAGAAAGGCCAACGGTTCGAACCTGCCAGCTGCTCCACTGGGCAGAGATGCGGCAGTTGCTCTGCATAAAGATTGCCTACGCCAGCCCAAGCCCACTGCCATGGAGTCGATTCCGAAAGATTACAGCCTTGGAAACCCTATGGGGCAGTTCTACCCTATCCTAAAGGGTCACTGTGAGTCAGAATCGACTTGACAGCAGGGGGTTTGTTTTTTGGGGGTTAGTCATTAAAAGGAGCCCTGGTGACGCACTGGTTAAGCGCTCAGTTGCTAACCAAAAGGTCGGTGGTTTGAACCCACCAGCTGCTCTATGGGAGGAAGATGTGGCAGTCTGCTTCCTTAAAGATTGCAGCCTTGGTAAAAGACCTATACAAAGATAACTACAAAACACTATTGCAAGAAACCAAAAGACCGACATAAACGGAAAAACATACCATGCTCATGGATAAGAAGACTCAACATCGTGAAAAATGTGAATTCTACCTAAAGCGATCTACAGATATAATGCAATCCCGATCCAAACACCAACAGCATTCTTTAACGAGATGGAAAAACTAATCAGTAACTTTATATGGAAAGGAAAGAGGCCCCGGATAGCAAAGCACTATTGAAGAAAAAGAACAAAGTAGGAGGCCTCCCACTACCTGACCTCAGAACCTACTATACAGCCATGGTAGTCAAAACAGCCTGGGACCGGTACAGTGACAGACACATAAACCAATGGAACAGAACTGAGAACCCAGATGTAAATCCATCCATCTATGGTCAGCTGATCTTTGACAAAGGCCCAAAGTCCATCAAATGGAGAAAAGACAGTTTTTTTAACAAATGGTGCTGGCAAACCTGGATGTCCATCTACAAAAAAATGAAACAGGACCTAAACCTCACACCATACACAAAAAGTAACTCCAAATGAATCAAAAACCTAAATACAAAACCTAAAATGATAAAGACCACGGCAGAAAAAATATGGACAATGCTAGGGGCCCTAATACATGGCATAAATACAATACAAACCATAACTCACAATGCACAAACACCAGAAGATAACCTACATAACTGGGAGCTCCTAAAAATTAAACACTAATGCTCATCAAAAGACTTCACCAAAAGAGTAAAAAGAGAAGCTACAGACTGGGGAAAAATTTCTGGCTACAACATATCCGACAAGGGTCTAATTTCTAAATCTATAGAATACTTCAACACCTCAAGAACAGAAAGACAAATAATCCAATCAAAAAATGGGCAAAGGATATGAACAGACCAAAGAAGACATTCAGGCGGCTAACAGACATATGAGGAAATGGTCACAATCATAAGCCATTAGAGCAACGCAAATCGAAACTACAACGAGATACCATCTCACCCCAACATTACCAGCACAAATCAAACAAACAAAAAACCCAGAAAATAACAAATGTTGGAGAGGTTGTCGGGAAATTAGAATTCTTAAGCATTGCTGGAGGGAATGTAAAATGGTACAACCACTATGGAAAACGAAATGGCACCTCTTTAAAAAGCTAGAATTAGAAATACCATAGGATCCAGCAATCCCACTCCTAGGAATATATCCTAGAAAAATAAGAGCCGTCACACAAATAGACATATGCACACCCATGTTCACTGCAGCATTATTCACAATAGCAAAATGATGGAAACAACCTAAGTGCCCATCAAAGATGAATGGATAAACATATACCACGACTGGCAGAGATTTATTTTATTTGCATGTTGATCCTTATTGCTATTTCATTTCTTAAAACCTATGTTCCAAAAAAATCAAAACCAAACCTGCTGCCGTTGTGTCGATTCTGACTCACGGAGACTCCATGCGTTACAGAGTAGAATTGCTCTATAAGGTTTTCTTGGCTGTAATCTTACAGAAGCAGATTGCCAGGCCTTTTCTCCATGGCACTACTGGGTGGGTTGGAACTGCCAATATTTCAAACCTGCACAAACCATGTTCCAAAATGGGACTCTTGAACATTCCTGTCATCTTACTCTAATAGATTGGCTTTTTGTTTGTTGCTGTATGTGTGACGCCTTAAGTAAGTTTTCAAGTAAAGGTATCAGTAACAGTTTTCCTGATACTTCAGAAAAACAGAGGGGAGATTTATTTTAAAAGTTAGAATATTTCACAGGAGCCAAACCATTTGTGACAACTCTAAGTGACTGCTCCTGACTCATGGCGCCCCCGTGCCCAACAGAACAAAATGCTGCCTCGTCCTGCACCATCCCTACGATCGGCTGGCGATCAGACCTTTGCAATCAGGGTTTTCGTTGACTGATTTTTGGAAGTAGATCGCCAGGCCTTTCTTCCTAGTCTACCTTAGTCTGAAAGCTCTGCTGAAACCCGTTCAGCATCATAGCACATGCAAGCCTCCACTGACAGATGGGTGGTGGCTGTGCTTGAGATGCATTGGCTGGGAATCAAACCCAGGTCTCCTGCAGAGAAGACAAGAATTCTACTACTGACCACCTGTGTCACACACACCAATGCTGATGGGGAAAGAATCGTCATCACCATTGCAAGAGTGAGAAACCAGGGCACACAGCGGCAAGGCAGCTTGCCTAGGTCTAAGGTGTAAACTTGCAGGACATCAAAGCCGTGGGGAGGAGGCACCGGGCGCCCTTCGTACCTGTGGTTTGATGTGAAACAACTGCTTGATGCTCTGGGAAAAAGCGCTATGGCCACTCCACACTCAGCTCTCATGGTGCAAATGAAGCCCAGGGGCACACCGGGAGCAGACATTCAAGGCCATTGCTGCAGCAGGCCCCTCTGCCTGAACTTGAACCAGAAGTCTGTGAACCAGAAGTTGGTGCTGACCAGCTTGAGAGCTGGCAGTTAACGTTCAGTGCTCTGGTCTGCTAATGCAAAATGCATCTGAGCACTTAGGCGTTGCATCTGGCTGCTAGTAACAGAGACCTGCAAACTACTGGCTTGAACAAGAGCGAGGTTTCCTTTTCCGTGATGTCATGAGGAACTGGAGGGTGGCAGCAGGCCAGTGTGGAGGCGCTCAGGCCGGCACAGTCTCAGGAGCCCCCTGGTCTACGCAGCGGGCAGGGGTTGGGGGTGGGCGCTTGCATTCATGCCCCTAAGGAAGAAGGAGGAACAGGGCCAGGCCAAGGACATCCCAGCTGAGTCAGCCCCCTTTGATGGTGCTTTCCTGAAGCCTTACCCAATTGTGTCCCGGCCAGACCCTGTCCCAGGGCCACCTCCCCGGTGGGGTCATTGCAGGGACCCAGCAGGTTGGAGCAATCAGGTGGCCTGGAGGGCAGTGGTGGCAGCCCTGTGGGGAACCTGTTATCAGGAAGGCTGCTGCCTTCCACGCTGGCTGCTGGGGAGCCTGGGGGCCGAACTCTGCAGCTGGGAGGCACGTCCTCCCAACCCCTGGAAGAGTGGACCAGGACCAGCCCCTTGTACCACCCCAGCTCTGCAGGTCCACCTTACTCTGGGGCTGTCTGCCTGCACCCCAAAGACAGCCAAGTTCAGTCTGGTTCAGCGATGACCACAGGGTCAGAGGAGCACCAAAGCGTTGTTGGGGAGTTGGCCCCGCCTTGGGACCTGATACCCTTAAGGGGGCCAGGTGCCCACGGGGAAGAGGCCCCCACCTGCCTCGCCTGGGAGAGGACAGAGGGGACTCTGTCACCTCTGGAGAACTCATGGCCCCTTCCTGGCAGTCCAGCAGCAAAGGCCTTTCACAGCCTATGCTCCCGTGCAGAAAGAAAGGCATAAAGTGAAAAATAAAGGGCCCGCCTCTCTATTCTGGCTCTCAATTATCCTCCCCAGAGGCAACCCAGGTCTACCAGATTCTTGGGTGCCCTTCTGGGTATTTTCCATGTGCACACGAGCGTGTGGTACAACCATTTAACTCTATACACACTGCACTCTTAAGTTGCTTTAAAAATAAAACAACGCATTTACTATGTCTCGGAGAACATTCCAGATCAGCACAGTTAGCACTGCCCCCTTCTTTGGCAGGGCCACAGAGCATCATGGAACTTACAAGAATTTTATGACTTTTGCCCTGATAGTATCCTCTGTTGCTTCCTGTAGGGACTACTGTGAGCCTCGCTGCAGGGAGCAGCCCTGTCCTCTCTCTCTGGGCCCTTTCACAGTATTTCAGGATCGATCCCGAAAGTGGAATCGCTAGGTCAAAGGGTGTGTGCATTTGACATTTTGATAGGAACCAGCAAAATGCTGAGGGGCAGCCCCAACGTAGACTCTCTCCCCTCCTGCCCCAGGTGGTGAGTGGCTTATCAAACAGTGTCGCCAACTGAACGCTTCATTCTCTCCTGTCTCCCTACAGCCCCTCAGCTCTGGAATCGGGACAGCGCTGCCCCCTTGAGCAGGTCAGCCTCGATGCCTGTCTCCTCACATCCGGCAGCCAACCCACCACTCAGCCCACTTCAGTCCATTCTCCACTCAGCTGTCCAGGTGAGGTTTACTTTTTAAAATTCTTTCGCTCTCCCTATTTTTTAACCAAGCTTACTTATTTTTTAAAAAAAATTTATTGTGGTAAAATAGATATAACAAAAATTTGCCATTTTGACCATTTTTAAGTGTACAATGCAGTGACATTAATCATATTCCCCGTGTGCAACCAACCCCACTACCCATTTCCAAATGTTTTTTGTCACCCCAAACAGAAGCTCAGTGCCCCTTAGGCAATACCTCCCCACTTTGCCCTCTCCCCAGCCCCTGCTAACCACTAATAGACTTTGGTCTCCATGCACTTGTTTATTCTAGGTATTTCATATAAGTAGAACATCCTGGTGGTGTAGTGGTTAAGTGCTATGGCTGCTAACCAAAAGGTCTGCAGTTCAAATCTACCAGGTGCTCCTTGGAAACTCTATAGGGCAATTCTACTCTGTCCTATAGGGACGCTATGAGTTGGAATCGGCTCGAAGGCAAAGGGTTTGGTTTCTGCAGTCATACGCTTATATGACTTTTGTGTATTTGTCCTTTTGTGACTGACTTATTTCACTCAATATTTCATGTTTTCAAGGTTCATCCATATTGTGGCATGTATTAGGACTTCATTTCTCTTTATGGCTGAATAATATTGCATTGTATTACAGCCAAGAAAACCCCATGGAGCAGCTCTACTCTGTAACACATGGGGTGGCCATGAGTCAGGGGCCCTCTTGATGACAGCTAACAACAAGCATGCATTCACTGAGACAGAAACACCACAGTGCCATATTCTTTACCTGGCTTCCTCCCCTACAGTGTTGTACTGAAAAATCACTTCCTTTGCTGGGCTCCCTCCCCTCAGCTTTGCATTTGAATCCTGCTTTTGCTTGGAGGTTATATGGAAACCCCATTGCGCCTGCGTAGTATGATTAAGAATATTGCTGACATAACTTGTATGAACTCCCTACCTGTAAACCCCTTTAAAAGTAACCTGCCTGCCTGCCCTTGGCGAGCGGCCTTGGCAGCAATAAGCACTGACTAACTCCATTTCCTTGTACAACGAAATAAAGGTGCCTTTCCTGTTCTCCCACCTTGGTCTCTCGTTTTTTGGCCAATATGAGTCATGCGAGTAAGAACCTGGGGTTTCCAGCCGGTAACACCACCGCATTTTGTTTACCATACATCCGCCGACGGGTATGCTGGTGGTGTTTCCACCTTTTGGCTCTTGCGAACAGGGCTGCAATGAACATTGCAAACAAGTATCTGTTTGCGTCTCTGCTTTCAGGTTTTTTGGGCGTATACCTAGGAGTGGCATTGAGGGGTCCCATGATAATTCTATGTTCAACTTTTTGAGGAACCACCACACTGTTTTCCACAGTTGCTGCACCATTTTATACTCCAGTTCAAGTGACTTTTAG
This sequence comes from Trichechus manatus latirostris, assembly GCF_000243295.1. Lineage (NCBI taxonomy): Eukaryota > Metazoa > Chordata > Mammalia > Sirenia > Trichechidae > Trichechus > Trichechus manatus. The sequence goes on from NW_004443955.1 coordinate 12,070,865, forward strand.
ACAATTAGCTTATCTAATTAAAAACAAACAAAAAAACCATTGCTATTGAGTTGATTCTGACTCATGACAGCTCCACGTGTTAAAGTACAACTGCTCCATTGTGTTTTCTTGGCTGTAATCTTTATGGAAGCAGATGGCCAGGCATTTCTTCTGTAGCCCGCTGGGTGGGTTTTAACTGCCAACCTTTAGGGTAGTAGTCCAGATCAAACTGTTTTTACCACCCAGGGGCCTGGATCATCTAATACCCCTGTTTAAAACTGCCAGCAGCTTTGACTGATACCACGTCTACAGTGCTGTGTCTGGCCGGCCCTGCTCTCCCCTTCTTCACAAGGCTCCAGCCACCCCAGCTTTTTGCCTGTGCCCCCAACACAGCAGACACCGTCCCACCTCAGGGCCTTTGCCCACATGGGTTCTTCCACCCCGTATGCCCTTTCCTCAGACCTCCATGCAAATGCCTCCTTTTCACCAAACAGGTCTCAGGGGCCCTGTGTACACAGGCCTTCCCCAGACTCCCTTACATTGAGCCCCTCAGTCATTAGCTACCAACTTCCCGATTTTACAGCCTTCCTAGCTCTATTATCTCAGTGGTTTGTGTGTCTGTTGTCATCACCCACTAGAAGTGAGCTCCTAACAGCAGAGATTCTTGTATGTTTGATTATCACTGTGTCCCAGGGACTAGAACAGTGCCTGGCACCTAGTAGCTGCTCAAGAAATACTTGCTGTTTAATCTTTGCCAACACGAGGCTAGGAAACAGCATTTTATTGCTATCTTCCTACTTCCTTACTGTTGGGTGTTGATGCTTATGGGCCTGTGCGTCTTTGCAATTAAATTGCCCGTCCTAGTCCCTCACCTGTTTCCCTACTGGGTTTCTGCTTTCTTATTGGTAACTTTGGGACAAATAATTAAATTTGGCCTTTTGTCTCTGGTTTCTGAAACAGCCTGAGGAATTAAGGTGCTTTTTGTCTTTGTAAAATAGCCAGGCTACACTTAAACACGTGTAAATAAGTAGGGGGCTCCTACAGCGTTGCTATGAGTTGGAATCAACTCCACGGCAATGGGTTTGGTTTTTTGGTTTACACAGGCCCTACCCTGGCAACAGACCTCAGGAAGGGAGGGGTCCTGCTGCAGTCAATCATGCATATTAATCGACTGGATTGAGCATAACTATGTATGAAGGCCCCAGTTATGCCTATTCATTGAGGCCCCAGCGACTAAGGGACCCTGGACCTCTCTTTGGGGCTTCCTGGATTGGTAGACATCTATGGACAGGAGAGAGTGCAGACCTGGCCTGATGTGTCTCTACTTGTGTCCTTTCTGGTTATAATAAATGGGTAACTGTAACCCAGGTAATAGTCTCTGTGAATTTTGTGAGCTGTTACATGGAATTAACTAACTCACAAGGGCAATGAGCTAGCAGGGGCTTGCAGGACTGAGCTGATCTGTGTAGACCCAGCTCTCGGAGGCTGAGTGACAGGGAAATGCTGCACAGGCACTTGATGAAGCTTGTGACCTAGTCCCAGGGGGCTAGAGACAGGGAGAGAAAGAGGCCAGCTGGTCTGAAGTGCAGGGGGCTGTGCAGACTCCTGAGCCCACGGCTGCTCCCTAATGTCCTGGCCCCAGGTGGCCAAGGATGTTCTGACCTGACTCTAGGTGGCTAGGGTCAGACAGAGGAAGTGCCATGGACGTGGCAGGCAACGAGTAATGGAGATGTGAGAAGGTAAAGCCTGGGTCCACTTTCACACGGGCACAGGATTCATGCTGATTCTTACCGTGCAGTTGCGATGATTTTCCCACCTGCCCCTTTTTCAGTGCAGTACCTACAATAGGCACAAACTTTTTGCATACAAGATAAATGAGCTATTTGTCTCTTGTTCGTGCTGCAGATACTTTTTCCCAGTGGATGGTGTACCTTACACTTGGTAATTTTTCCATGAGAGCCTCTAATTTGTTTATAGTCAAGTTCATTAACTGGTTCTTGTATGGTTTCTGAGTGAAGAAGTTCCCTTGAGCTGGACTGTGGGGACCCGAGGGCCGGCAAAGTGGTCTGGCCCACAGGTGGCCTGAGCACAGGTGGCCTGGGCAGGGAGGGACAAGACCTGGTAAAGGAGGTGGTGGACCTCACCTTCCCCAGGCCCGTCTCTGCCCGTGGAAATGGAGAAGCCTGCAGGCCGTGGCAGCGGCTGTTGTAGTGCCACTGTCTTCTAACTGACCTGAATGGACAGCCCTGGTGATGCAGTATGCTGGTGATGGGTGGTGGGGGTCATCCTCAGACCTTGTCTGTCCTTAGACCTTGGAACCAAGATGGGGCTTGGGTGGCACAGAGGCCATAATGTCATTCTTACTGCGTCTGTATATTTTCAGATAAATGGAATCACATCTGAAGTTTGATTTTTCTATTTTAATTTTAGAAAAGGGCCAACAACTTGAACCAGAGTGCCATCTCACCTTCAAGCCCCTGTTCCAGGTTACCAGTTGCCAGGGAGTCACCTCCAACTCATGGTGATCCCATGTGTATCAGAGTGGAAATGTGCTCCATAGGGTTTTCAGTGGCTAATTTTTCAGAAGTAGACTGCCAGACCTTTCTTCTGAGGTGCCGCTGGGTGGACTTGAACCTCCAACCTTTCAGTTAGCAGCTGAGCATGTTGTTTGCACCTCCCGGGGCCTCTTTGTCTGGGTTAAGCAGCATCAATTGGTAACCCTGGTAAAGGTGAAGGGTATGTGTGCAAGTGTGTGTGATTTATGAAAAATCTTTGCTGTCATACATATAAGTCCATTAACAACTTCACTTTTTACACTCTGCTGTAAAATGTGTGTGCAGTAAATCTTCAGCAAATGCATAATTTGGTATAAGCCCCATACAATGTGATTTCACCACCAGCGGCCTAACCGCTAAGATATTACTTGATTTTTTAAAGTGACAAACAAGATTATTATGAGCAAACAAACAGAGCTTGTGTTCCAGCTGCATCCAAGTTTATTTTTCAAAGCTATAAACACAGGCCCGTTCTGGAGTTCTCATTTATCTTGTATACAAAGAGCTTGTGCCTTTTGTGGCTGGAGAAGAATGTATAGAGCCGAGAGGAGCCCCGGCCCTGGCCCCAGCGGCTCCTCTGGGCCTCCTGGCTGTGTCACTCAAAGGAATGCATTCAGCTGTGGGCTGCACAACGCTCCTGCCCAGGGCCCGGTCAGGGGCTTTCCCACACATCTGATCTCAGCCTGCCGAGCTGGACCCGGGCCCCGGGGACCCAGGAGCCCTGTGAGCCGCGCTGAGAACCTTCGGGCCGCGGGGACAAGGGGCAGGGGCATGGCCCTCCTCCTGCCCTGCCCTGAACGCTACCCCACTGAGGGCCTCTAGTGTAATTCCATCCCGGACCTGGGGGACAAAATCGGGCAGGCCAGCTACTCCGGGAAGGCTCAGCCCCCCTCCACTGTGCCCCAGCCCTGAGCGGGCTCTTCCCTGCCCCTGGCTGGAGGAGGCCGTGGAGGTGCCTCCCGGCCAGCTCCCACCTTCTTCCCTTTGGGTTGTAAAACCAGCATCAGGGGGCCAGTGCTGCCCAGTGGACTGTTCCCTAGAGAAATGGACCACCCGGAGCCCCCACCTGGCCGATAACTTCCCAGCAGTTCTCAGCAGCAGGCGGTCTGGGAGAACTCAGTCCATCTTCTGGTCTCCGAGGGCGGCAGGCCTGGCTGGAGCGGTCAGGCTACACCCCGGCCGGCCAGCCTCGTGCTGGCCTTCCCCAGGAGCTACCTCCGCTTGCGCATGCAGGTCTCTAGGCGGCGCAGCTCCTCGTAGGACTGGTAGAAAACGTCAAACTCCCTGGCGCCCCAGCCCCTCCAGACAGCCAGGCACCACTCTGAGTTCTCATTTTCAAAGCCACACACCACGGTGTCCTTGGCCACCACGGCTGCGTCCACCAGCACCCTGCAGAGAAAAGGGGTCTGTGTGAATCTGCAGGGCTGGCCGGGCCAGGACCTCCCCGCACCACGTGGGCACCTGTGCAGCCCAGCTGGGCACCTTGGACGCGTCCATGGCCCGCTCTGCCCTCCCTGCGGTCAGCCTGCAGGCCCACGAGGTCCAAGGGTGTCACTTCACTCTCATGGGGACTGTCTCTAAGGCTTCTGAAGCCACCAGCAAGGGCATTCTCTGTGACCGACTGCCCCTAAGACACCTCTAGCCCACCTGCTGACAAACAGCTGTGACGAATGCTGCTTTGGCTCAGCCCCCACCACGGGGCCCCGTGTCACTCTCCCACACTGAATTCCTCATGCTTAGGAAACGCAGGGCAACGTATTAAGCAGACAGACCTGCTGCCCACAAGCCATCATCTATTTACATTTTTTTTGAGGCCGTGGATTGCTGTGAATGATGCGCGTGCACCACCGTTTCCTTCTGGGCCCCAGTGGACGGCTCCCCTCAGCCTCCCTGGCCTGGGTGTCGCCACTGCAGGACCCTGAGGCCCACCTCCCTCTAAGCCCAGTAAGCTTGCATGGTCTGCCCCTCCTCCCCTGCCCATGCCCAGGTGCCCTGCCTGGTACCTTACACATCATGTGAGCGATGGCAGCGGAAGGGCCTGGCCTCCTGACCCAGGCTCCCTCGAGCTTGCACACGGCATAACAAACCAAACTCCTTGCTGCTAAATCGATTCTGACTCGTGGAGACCCCACGTGTTACAGAGTAGAACTGCTCTATAGGGTTTTCTTGGCTGTAATCTTTGCAGAAGCAGGTTGGTAGGCCTTTCTCCCACTGGGTGGGTTTAAAATGCTAAACCTTTCAGTTAGTAGTCAAGGGCAAACTGTTTGTGCTACCCAGGGACCTTTACATGGTGGACACTTGCTAGCTGTTAGCTGAGGGCATGAAAGTCTTAAAAAGCTGGTGGGTCCAGGTCGCAGCCTCCTTTTGGCGGGCTACCTGGCCTCTCTCTGTGCATGGTGAGTGTGCCCAGCTCTTGATAAAACATGGTGTTGGGTGATGAATAGAAAAACACTAGGTGACGATTCAGGGACATTCATGGCAGGTAGGGTGAGCTCAACAGACCTGGGCTCTGCAAAGCACTTGCTCCCAGATGCCCACCTGCGGCCAGGGACTACGCCAGCCCCAGGCCACCATCCACAAACTCAGCTAGGCTCCAAGCAAACCTGATCTTGCTTCTACAAGCCCTCCCTGAGCAAGGGTCACTGGCCCCAGCGACCCCTTTAAAAAGGTGCTTGCTGGCGAACAAGAGAGCAGAAGTACCACGGATGTTCCCTCTGTCACTGTCTTGCTCTGGGGGAAATGGCCACGTGAGATTTCTCCGCTCCCCTCTTGTTCCAGCTGAAATAAAAACCAACCAATTGGCCAGCAGACATGGTGATAACTCACACTAAGAAGGTAGTGACCAAGGGTCACGTGGAAGTGCTCCAGCACACACAGATACACATATACACGCACACACACATACATGCACACACACACACATGCACACACATATACATGCACACACATACACGCACACACATACACGACACACACATACATGTGCATACACATACATGCACATATACATGCACACACATACACGACACACACATACATGTGCATACACATACCTGCACATATACATGCACACACACACACACATGCAGATACAGACACACGTTTGCACTGAGGGGCTTTTCAGGAGGAAGACTTATTGCATGTGGCCCAGTAGTTGGGGGGTGGCGGGGAAACACTGCTGGCTGCCGAGGAGGACCCTGGAACTGTTGCCTGCGGCCACCTGTCACCCTGCCTCACCCATCTCCCCAGCCTCGTATGGGTGTCCTAGACAGGCTGTCCTGGCCGGGCAACAGCCTTCGTGGTGCAGTCTGGCACCTGTCCTGGTAGAATCCACCAGCAGATGGGGAGGGAGCCATGGCTGAGCCCCAGGCTTGGGGATGGCATGGGTAGGGTGTGCCGTACAGACTGACCCCTACCTGATGCTGTCTGGGTACCTCGGGAAGGGCTCCCCTGCTTGGAGGAGAGACAGTGAATCATCTGGATTCCCATTTCAATTGCAGCTGAACCCTGGCCCTGGAGACATACCCCAGGTAGGGCACCTGGTCCACAGGTACACTGGGCACCCCAGAAACAGGCAGCTATGACCGGGGGCAAATGCTCGGACTCAGCGCGCATTTGCTGAGACCTAGCAGCTGCCCAGCTGACCCCATCTCACTTCCTTTTTGCCTTAGGGCCAAGCTGGTGGATGACGTTTAGTTGTGGTGATGAGAAGGCAGAAAGGCTGTTCTGCAGTGACATGGAGGGGACCGTCAGTTCCTGATGCCCGCAGCCTTACCCGTGCGGATTTAGTTCTCGGGCCTTCAGCACGGCGATGACGCGGCCCCGCTGGGTGCCTGACTCCTTCTCCAGGCCAATGACGATAACATCTCCACCGCGCCTAAGAAACCAAAACCGAAAAGGGGAAGCATTTGTGCACGCTGGCCTCCCCAGGGGAAACGGATCTGGCATGCAGAAAAGCATGTAACAAACATGCCGTCTCTGCTCGCGGATTGGGTTACCAAGAGGGCACAGAAGCCAAGGCCGGGAAGAACTTTCCCAGTTGGAAATTTAATCGAGAGCAGCCGTGGTTCCCGTTTTGTTGTACTTGAGCGCTCCAGCGGGGAAATGAGCTTTAGTGTTGCCTTATAAAATCTGCTTAAGAGATTGCTCCAGATTCTGAAATGGGGAAAGCCCTCGTAGAACAGGGCTTGATGGATCTCATCGCCACCTATAAAGGAGCCTTCTCAGTGCTAACATGTCAAATCTGACTCCTGGCCACCCCATGGGTGTCAGAATAAAACTGGGTTTTCAATGGCTGAGTTTCAGAAATACATTGCCAGGCTTTTCTTCTGAGGTGCCTCTGGGTGGACTCAAACTGCCAGCCTTTCAGTTAGCAGCCAAGCACTTAACTGTCTGCATCTCCCAGGGACTCCAAAGAAGCCCTAGGGCCCCTCACTCTGCCCCACTGCTCAGTGTGGCCTCTGCAGGTGTGTTAAGTCAGGTAACTTACCTGGGGACCCAAATGAGGTCTCTCACGGCAAGGATCTTCACGGCCTGCAGGTGCTGGCTGAAGGCGTCCCCGTCCACAGGGCTCAGCTCCTGCTCAGATCGGTCCGAACAGGTGCCAGGCTCGTGCAGCCTATCTGGGTTCTCATAGTCTGTGCAGGAGAATGGCATGCTGGAAGAGCTTGCCGGGGAGCTGGGCAGGCTGGCGGGGGATCGGGTGGCCCGGCGTGGTGAGGAGGAAGAGTAGGAGGACATGGAGCAGTAGTCAGTCAGTGAGTCCTGGTGAGCCAGGATCTGGGTGCCAAGCTCTTCACTGTAAATGATGCTCACATCTGCCAGCCTGTCCCCCTCCAGCTCCTGCGGGCTGGCTGTGGGGCTGACTGGTGGCTCTGGGCCTGCCGGGCGTACCGGGAATACGTCCCGCAGGGGGCTGGGGTCTCCGCAGAAGTACCGGGCGCACAGCTGATAGGTGGCCGAGTGGTACATGACCAAAGAGTTGGCCTTGTCGTCCAGGCACCATACCACCTCCTCGCCCCTGCACTCAGAGCTGCACGCAATGGAGGTGACCACCGAGGGAGCCGAGTAGGGCTCCAGCCGTTGGCGGATTTCCAGGGCGGAGCAGTCGATGACCAGCAGGCCCGGCCCGTTGCTGTACCAGACCTCGGAGCCACTGTTGACCACCTCCATAGCCCTCACAGGATAGGGGTTCTGTCGCACGTCCTCGTCCGGGATGCTGAACATGGACCTGTTGGCTGTGTGGGAGCACAGGTAGCAGCAGCTGTCGTCTGGGGCGCCCCGTGACACGGGAAACACAGCCACCAGCCCATCTGACAGGCCCGCTAACACCAGGTAGGAGTTCTGCAGGGAGAGGACAGGGAAATGAATCATCTCATGCCCTCCAGGGCAGAAACAAGGTGGGTTTGAGATGTGGCTCCGTGTACCCGAGGCACCAGACATGCACATTCCCAGCAAGGCCTTTTTTCTAAACCACTGCTTGGTATTTTCCTTTTATTTAAAAAAAAAAAAAAAAAATTACTCACAATTATTTTTTATTAAGTCCCCATTTTCCCCTTCCTCTGCCCCTGGTAACCACTAATAAACACTGGTCTCCATGCTTTTGCCTATTCTAGATGTTTCATGGTAAGTGAGATCGTAAAGTATTTGTCCTTTGACTCTGACTTATTTCACTCGGCACAATGTTTTCAAGGTTCATCCAAGTTGCAGCATGTACTAGAACTTTCTCTTTATGGCTGAATATTCCATTCCTTGTATATGGTATATTTTGTTTATACATTCATCTGTTGATGGACGCTTGGGTGGTTTCCACCTTCTGGCTATTGTGAATAATTGATGTTAGGTGCCGTTGAGTCGGTTCTGACTCATAGCAACCCCGTGTACAACAACAAAACACTGCCCAGACCTGTGCCATCCTCACAGCTGTTGCTATGTTTGAGCCCATTGTTACAGCCACTGTGTCAGTCCATCTTGTTGAGGGTCTTCCTCTTTCTTGCTGACCCTCTACTTTACTAAGCATGATGTCCTTCTCCAGGGACTGGTCCCTACTGATAACATGTCCAAAGTATGTGAGATGAAGTCTCACCATCCCCGCTTCTAAGGAACACTCTGGCTGTACTTCTTCCAAGACAGACTTACTCATTCTTCTGGCAGTCCATGGTATATCCAATATTCTTTGCCAACATCATAATTCAAAGGTATCAATTCTTTTTTGGTCTTCCGTATTCACCGTCCAGTTTTTGCATGTATATGAAGGGACTGAAAATACCATGGCTTGAGTCAGGTACACCTTAGTTTTCAAGGTGACATCATTGCTTTTCAATACTTTAAAGAGGTTTTTGCAGCAGATTTGCCCAATGCAATATGTCATTTGATTTCTTGACTGCTGCTTCCATGGGCCTGTGAATAACGCTGTAGTGAACACTGGTGTACAAGTATCTGTTCAAATTTCTGATTTCAATTCTTTTGGGTATATACATAGGAGTGGAATTGCTGGGTCATATGGTGATTCTATGTTTAAGTTTTTGAGGACCTGCCATTGTTTTCCACAGTGGCTGCACCATTCTTAGCCCCACCAGCCACACACAAGGGCTCCAGTTTCTCTACATCCTCGCAGCATAGCAAAACTCTTGTTAAGGTCAGGGGCTGCCTATAGGAGGTTCTGGAATTGCTCTCCAATGAGGTGCAGAAGACCCAGAAGAGCAGCACCTCGTCTCCCTGCTGGGAGCAGGAAAAAACCATGCCTCAGAAGAGCCTGGCCGCAGCCCCCAGAGAAGGTGTGTGTGTCACCTGGCCCTGGGGCCACCTTTGCTCAGGCCAGGGCTGGCTTCCTAGCAGCACAAGCACCAGGAAGCTGGTCTACTCAAGGGACCAGCCTGTCACCCACTCATCAGGGATTTACTCCAGAGGCAGGACGCTTCTGTCCACCGCTTACTGTTTGTGACATACGGTGCTCCATGAGAGCAGGGACTGTGTTGGCGTCCCTGGCTAAACGTGATGTTTTAGGCCTGACCACAAAAATTACAAAGGCTTTGCCTGGCAGGCCTCGGAAGAAGCTGCCCTCCATACCAGACCGGGTACACAGCCAGCGCAGGGGTGACTCTGAAGGGAGCTCCACAAGGACTCAGGCTCCAGCCAGGCTCTTAGCGCTTCCCATCTGCATTCCTAGCCCAGACACCTCCATACAGGGGATTCCTAATGGGGGCGTGACTGAGGGCTTCCTCAGGCGCCCCTGCTGAGACCTCCTTACCGGGAGGAGAAACCTGAAGACGCTGACTCAGCACTTTTCCATGCCTGGCCCTTTACCCTCTCCCTCCCCATTGGCCCCGGTCCATAAAACCTTAGGAGCCTTTTGTTCAGGACTCCCTCTGTAGTGAGGCTGTCCTCCATCTACACTGGCCCACCTGGCACTGTTCCATGGGGAAAACGGAGGAACGGGGGAGTTGGTGTTTTCTCTGGGTTAGCCTCTTGCTTATACCATCACAGTCACCGCATAAAGGCTTGACTGTTAATTTCTGTTATCTCCGTCAGCTATGGCGACACCTGGCAGCTCAGCTCATTCAGCTCAACTCTCAACAGTGCCTATCATTGCACCCACCTGGCACAGGAAAGGACTGAGTCCCATGAACCTGTGACTGAGGACTCCACACAATTTTCAGCACCTAGTGGACAGAACGGGTCTGCTGACCTGATTGGTGAAGGAATTGCTTCCAGCTCTTAACAGACTCGCATGTGGCACTTCCAGCCCTCTATGCCCACACTCCCAGCTTACTGCATCAGCTCTGCAATGCCTGTTGACCAGCTGACGTTGATAAGGCCCTCTGGGGTCCCCCCAATAAAGCATGTGCTCTCTAGGCCACCAGAGGTCATAGGCAGAGGCCGAGGGAGCAGGGAGAGTGCTGAGTGCCTGGCCCCATCCCAAGGGCTCTCACATATCCGTGCGGAGCATGGTACAGAGCGCAGCTTTGCAGCTTGGCAGCCAAGCCGGGCAGGGCATGGGGCAGTGAAGAGTTCCCCAAGAGCAGAGCCGAAGCCAGGATGTGACCAGAGAGGCAGGCCCCGTGCCAGCAAGGATGAGCGACAGAAAGCCTCCTTGTTGGGAGCTCTGGAGGTGGGACCCTCTAGAGTAGCGGGGAACTGAAGCCTCCAGCTCAACAGCAAGGTCAACAAACCCTAAGAAAATTTCTCAAAATCCATCGTTGGGATTTCAGGGAAAGAAAGTAGCCAAGGAAAACAGGAGCAGAATCTCTATTGGGGGAACCAGCTCTGGGCCTCGGCGTGTGTGAACGTGCGCTTGCAGGGGTGCCGCGGCCCTGCGCAGGTAGGCCCGCACAGAGCAGGCTTTATCCCCTCAGGCATGGGGAGGAGGCGCCCTGGCTCGGCTCCGGCCAGCAACGGCCTTAAACATGGCTTTGTGTGTGTTCTGTGTTCTTCATGCAGGAGCAGACCAAGCCTGGAGCTGCCCACCTCACCCATGGGCCAGACAGAAACCACTCTAAGGCTAACTTCATAAGCTGCTGCTGCTGCTTCTGCTTCTTTTTTTAAGAAATGAAACTGAAGGAGGGTGGAGAGGCGAGCACATATATTTTGCTACCGTCAGGAGGCAATAATAAGGTTCACATTTACCAGGCCAGCTCTGGGCAGGCGCCAGGCCAAGCGCCTTGTGTGTGTGAGGCCTTGAGGCCCTTCTCACAATCCCTTAATATCCCCATTTCACAGATGGAAAGACTGGAATTGGATGATGTAGTCAGCACACTTTAACAAAGCAATACCACATTCCTTCAGATGGAGTTCTCAGAGTCAGCGAACATTCGCTTGCTCACTTCCCCTCCTCGAGCACTTCCTAGGCACAGGACGTGCAAGCTGCAAACCAGGAGCGTGAGCAGGGCCTGCGGAGCTGGGGGCGCAGGGGAGGTGTCCCCGGCAGAGGTGCCAGGGCCCTGCAGTTGATCTCGAGAACCGAGTGAAGGTGGTCTGGGGCAGGGCTGTGTGCGGCAGTGGGGAGGGCTGAGTGCCGGGTGCGGTGTGTGGAGCGGGTGAGGGACCAGCTGGGGGAAGCTTGGTGGCTCACAGAGGCCAGGCCCTGGGCTGGGGCAGCACCACTGGGCACTCCCCACGAGAGAGGTCAAGGCTGGGAGGTGGTGGGGAGGAGTGTGTGGGGACATTCAGGACAGAGGTGGCCTGGGATTAGCGGTGAGCACTCGGAGGAGGCAGAGCTGGTGGGGAGGAGGCAGGATGGGGCAGAAGCTGGGCCTGCAGGACCTGGTGATGAACTGGGAGTGGGGAGGAGCGGGCCTGGGCCGGTGGGTAAGGGGCTCAGTGTGCCCCAGTGTCAGAGAGGGAGGGGCACATAGGCACCTGCTCATTTGCCCCCAGGGGAAAAGCTGGGTCACCAGAACCAGGGCTGTGGCATTTGTATGTGGAAAGCAAGCTTTTCAGGGAAGTCCTTAGTGGTAAGGTCACGTCGGTTCCCAGAAGGTGGAAGGGCACTAAGTGAGGGCCCAGGTCTGTTGTGACTTGTCCTCCCTTCCAAGGCTGACTTTGACCTGGGCTTGGTGGTCCAAAAGCATGTGGCTCAACTGTCCCCTCTCCCTGCCTCCCTGCACAGCCACAGGCTGTTCCCACTCACACTGTAACACCCCTACCTGCCCACCTTCCCTTGACTTCACCTTTTTAATAACAGGCACCAACAAGAAACAGGTGACGACGGCCGGAGTGTCCAGGGCCCTCTGGGGTGTGTTTAAAGGACACATGCCCTTGAGGCTGTAGATGTAGATCTTCTGGTCCTGCAGAGGGGAGTGCAGCCATGAGCCTGGGTTTGGAAATCCCTGGAAAATGCCTAGCGAAATTTCCTAGAGGGGCACGTGGTCTTGGGGATCTCTTTTGTCCCTTAAAAAGTAACATGGATTGCGGCTTTCTAGATTGTTGTTTATGAGTATTTCTGTTCTTTGTAGAAAATTTGAAAATTACTGAATAGTCTACAGAAGACAATTAAAATCACCCATAACCCACAGAAGACCACTATTGGGAATTGGGGGGCATATCCTTTCCAAAGTTTTCTGGGGCATTTCTGTGTGTGTGCATTACAGACAAAAGTGGGACCACACTGCAACGCTGCTGCTTGCTGTTCTTTTCATGTCACAGTACACAGTAAGCAGAGCCCCCATCCTGACCCATTTCAGGACACAGTGGTGCTTCAGTCTCCCAACCAGCTGTCCCGCGGAGGCACCCTCGGCCTCCCGCCTGGCTGTCCCGCGGAGGTACCCACATTTGGCTAATCTCTTTTTGTTTGATGTTTAGACTGTTACCAAGTTTCACTGCTACGTATTATACTGAGATGAACATTCTTATAGACATATTTCTCTCTGTGCATGTCTTGGTTATTAGAATAAATTGTTAAGACTCAAATGACTGTGGCTCAAGCAGTGTGAATATGTTTGAAGTTTTGGAGGCACGCTTGAACCATACTTCCAGACTGCCATCCAGGAAGGTCGTGCCTGTTCCTGCCCCACCAGCAGCTTCTGAACACTTGTCTTCTGCATGCCTCTCTGAACTGCTCAGGAGACAGCTCCCTGGGCCTTTTGGTGGCTTCCCTGCCATGAAGGCACGAGGCCTTCAGAGTGGAGTGGAGGTGCTGCGTGTAGACCTAGCAGTGTTACTGGAACCAAGTCACTTCACCAACCTACTGGGCACCTTCCCTTTGCTGAGTCTACCCGTGACAAGTATCATGGCTGAACCCTGGCCACCAATAGCCAGGCAGCGCAGGGCTGGCCCTGCACTGAAATGAATGGCATTGCCCCAGGATCTCACAGGTAATGAGCTGGGGTGGGGGTGGGGGGTTGCTCAAACTTTATTCACTGTTTACCTGAAATTCAAATTTACGTGGGCAACCTGTATTTTTATTTGCTAAGTCTGGCTACCCCAGCCCAGTGATGCAGCCCTGCTGGGGCCCCAAAGACATTACCTCAGTCGCTGTCCACAGGGAGCTCTGGACCTTGACCTGGCAGCTCAGCCTCATCCCGGCACAGCTCATCCTCTGCACCTCCAGAAGGCCCTTCTCTGTGTTCACCACCGTGTAGTTCCTACAGTTGGTGACAGGTGTGTGGTCAGCTCGCGGTGGCCTGGAACAGCCCCCCAGAAGGACACCTGGAACCCAGGCCGGCAGAAGCACTTGGCCACGTTCTGAGAGAATCAGGGACAGTGGGGCAGAGCTGGGTTCTGAGGTGTGGTGTGCCCGGGCTGTTCAGGTGGAGAAAGGCAATTCCCAAAGGGAAGAAAGGATCTTCTCTTTCTGGGACCCTGGAGGATTCAGAGAGTGGCCTCCACTCCCCTTGTCTCTGGCCATAGCCTATTCCACCCACTCCACCTCACCCCAGGCACGCGGGGAACCCCTTGCCAGAAGATTGGACTAAGCCAAGGCTAAAGACAAAGTGGGTGAATCTCAGAGTACACTGAGGCGGGTGCTCTGTGGGCTAACAGGAAGCTGCTGTGTGCCAGGAGCCAGCTGTTGGCTCCCTGGCTATTGGCTCCTGGGCATGGTGCCCCAGCACTGCTGCCCCCCCCCCCCGCCACTGCTCTCCAAGCTCAGGGCCCACTGTACAGAAAGGAAACTGAAGCTGGGGGTGGGGGTAAGGTATTTACTGTAAACCACAGACCACTCTGCCCCAGTCTAAGTTAACTTTGTGGACAGTAGTTCTCGGTTTTAATTTTCTCCAGCCATCACATTTTGGAAAACTTTGCCACTATTAACTGATATATGAATCTGTCCTCGCAGATGACAGACACAAGTGAAAAAACAGCAAACAAAACCTTTTTTTCATAGTTACATTTTTCCACATTTTTTTCAGTCCTTTTCCTATGCATTTAAAAAAATAAAATTAGGGTATTATAAATATTTTTGAAATTTACTTTGAATATCACTTATGCATCTTGCTTGAAAATGGGTTCTTAATGACAATTTATAACTTAAGAAATAATGTCGTTAGCTGCCGTCAAGTTAGCCTCTGACTCTTGGCGACCCCAAGCACAACGGAATGAAATGCAGCCCAGTCCTGCGCCATCCCCAAGACGGGTTGCAGATCAGATTGTTGTGATCCATAGGGTTTTCACTGGCTGATTTTTGGAAGTAGATCACCAGGCCTTTCTTCCTAGTCCATCTTAGTCTGGAAGCTCCTCTGAAACCTGCTCAGCTTCACAGCAACATGAAGGCCTCCAGTGACAGAGGGGTGGTGGCTGCACATAAGATGCACTGGCCGGGGATTGAACGCAGGTCTCCTGCATGGAAGGTGAGAATTCTACCACTGAATCACCAATGACTTTAAAGTTTATTCTGAACAATTTTAAAAGTATGGGAAAGTCATAAGAATTTTGTCCTATTTTATCCTGTGTATCTGCTCTTCTTCCCTTTCCTTCCTTAATCACAGATTAATCTGGAATACCTCTTCACGCTCACCCCTGAGTCTCCCGGCCCTTCAAGCTCTGGGCAGAACCACCACTGTGAAGTTGCTCCTTCACAGGTCCCAGAAAGAGGCCTCCTCCTTCCCTCGGAGGTGGGCTTTCTCTGCCCTCCACAGGGCTGTCTTAGGTCTCCTGTGTAAGTCTGTAAAGCTGAAAAGTCAAAGTGTCAGCAGGTGGGCGGAGCCCCACGGACATCCCTGGGGTCAACATTGATCTGCAACCCTGGGTATTTCCTTAGGAAAGATTCCTACAATTAGAATTACTGGGTCAAAGACTATCAGCATCTGTAAGGCACTTTTGATTAAAAAAAAAAAAAAAGTTGCCATCGATTTGGGTCTAACTCATGGAGACCCTACATGTATCAGAGCAGAACTGTGCTCCGTAACATTTTAATGGCTGATTTTTTGGAAGTAAATTGCTAGGCCTTTCTTCCAAGGTGCCTCTGGGTGGACTCGAACCTCCAACCTTTTTGTCAGCAGCAGCTAACTGTTTACCCCACCCAGGGACTCCAAGGCACTTGATAATCGATACTGACAAACTGTTTTTCAGACACACGTGCAAATACGCACACTCACTAGCAGAGTGTGATGTACTCTCAGTACCATCCACTGTCATCTTTAAAAAAAAAACCTTGCCAATAGGCAAACAAATGGCTTCTTGAGAAGTCATGTTTCTTTGATTACTAGTGAGCCTGAATATAAACAATATGTTTATTGTCCTCTGTTTACCTTCTTCAAAAATACTCGCGGTCCTTGACTATTTTACTATTGAGATTGTTGTATTTTTTTTTTCATTGATTTGTTAAGAATCTTTTAAATAAAAAGATAACTTTCTGGAGCAACAGAGGAAGGAGATTCAGGAATAGGAGGAGGAAATGGAATGTGTGGCTATCTGTCTCCATGAACAAAGGCCTCCTTTGCCACGAGACCAGAAGAACTGGATGGTACCTGGCTACCATTACTGAACATTTTGATCAAAGATTCCATAGAAGAATCCTGATCAAAAGGGGAAAAACGCAGAACAGAATTTCAAGTTCTCATGGAATCCAGACTTTCTGGAGCCAGGGAGGCTGGGTGAACCCCTGAAAAACTACTGCCCTGAGATAATCGTTAAACCATAAACTAAAAATATCCCCTGAGATCTTCTTAAAACCAAGTAATAGTGCAGCTTAACTTGTAAAGAATGTCAGCCTTGAGTATTGTGCTCTTTTAAGATCTATATGAGATCAAATTGATAACAAAAACTGGAAAGATGAGA
This sequence comes from Trichechus manatus latirostris, assembly GCF_000243295.1. Taxonomy (NCBI): domain Eukaryota; kingdom Metazoa; phylum Chordata; class Mammalia; order Sirenia; family Trichechidae; genus Trichechus; species Trichechus manatus. The sequence goes on from NW_004443955.1 coordinate 12,087,112, forward strand.
TAGAAAACTTAGGGAGTAGTGAGTTTATGTTAATAGGTGGGAAAATTCAGAAATGGAAGGTGAGAATGGTTGCACAATTTGAAGTGTAACAATGGTCACTGAACTGTACATGCAGAAGTTGTTGAACTGGCATATGTTCTGCTGTGTATATTCTTCAAATAAAATGAACTATTACAAAAAGTTCATATTATAGCAGATATCAAACAATACGGACAACAGGAGACTTCCAGATACAGGCCTTCCAGTTTGGGTTTATGCTTTTTGGCATTTTTTTGGCTTCAATTCACATTATAAGATGTACTGTACTTCAATCAGTTTCTATGGACTCCGGTGAAAGTTGTGACTTGAAATAAAATTTCTGTCAAATTAAAAAAGGTAGTAACTTTACTTTTCCCTATTTGTTTAAAAAAGTTTCCATAGTTTGTTAAGTAAATATTGATGGAGAACTGAGGAGACTGTATTCAGTTTTATTTTTGTATGCACTGGTAGGCATCTTGATTTTGTTTGACATGTACAGTTATGTTGTTTATTTGTGAAAGTACTTCATTTTCATGGTAAAATATATGACCATATTTCCTGCTATCCTGAGACTGGGCGTTCTACCCAAAGCGTTGTAAGTTTTGGATGCTCTGCCCTGAAGGAGTCTCAGTGGTTTTCAGACCATGAGTTGTCATTTGGACTGGAGGGCCCGGCCCAGAAAATCAGCTCCTGCCTTCTCTCCTTCCTCTCATCTTCTTAAAGTAGAGGACGGTTCAGCACCATTCACATACCCATCATCCAGCTTCAGTAATTCTATCAACTGTAGTCAATTTGGCTTCATTCATATCCCTGCCCACTTTCCCTTTTCCCCAAATTATTTTGAAGCAAATCCCCAAGCGGTCATTTCGTCTGTAATGATGAAACATACTGGCCAGCACTGAAGGTTCTCATCATGATGGTGGTTTCTTGGTGATTTCAATGTCTTTGATGCTGTTTTTCCAAACCTTAGCGTCTCACTCTTTCCTCAATGAGTTCGTCCCCACTCTCTGTCAGCTGCCCCTCCCAAGGCCGCACCCTAGAGCTTGTCTCCACTAATAACTGCACCCCTCCCACAAACTCCATGTCAAGCATTATGCTATCTGACTACCACTTCCTATTTTTTTTGGCTCACTCCTTCTAGTACCATAAAAAAAAAAAACAGAAAACCAAACCCATTGCTGTCGAGTTGATTCTGACTCGTAGTGACCCTGCAGAACAGAGTAGAACTGCCCCATAGGGTTTCCCAGGAGCGGCTGGTGGATATGAACTGCTGACCTTTTGGTTAGAGCTGAGTTCTTAACCACTGTGCCACCAGGGCTCCTCTAGTACCATAGTTCCTACCAATTTTTTTTTTTTCCTTTGCCAACACCTAGATCCTTTGATACTTTCCCTTGTTCTTCACCCATGACTTGGCCTCACTTAGGCTCACTGCCCATCACTACATTCACTCCCTTGAAAACACCCTTTACTCCTGTACCCCTCTCCCCCTCCTGGCAAAACCCAACTCTGCTTAAAACCACCTCTGCTTAAAACCATGATCTGGGACAACAGGACATGGCTGGAGAGAAATGCATAACCAAGCTGACCGGTCTGCCAGCAAACGCATGACCTCTGCTGGGAAAATGGAAAAGCATTATATGGCACAGTATTCCAGTCCCCACCTGGGCCACCTCATCGGAAGCCTTGGGCCCGGAACATCTCTGATGATTGAGGCTGGCAACTGAGCCTTTCTCTCTCCCAGTTCCTGCTTCTTACTGAAGCGCTCCCTCCCTGTACATAGTGAACCTCCTCTGCTCTGTCATGTCTGTGCACCAAATGGCATATGGCCAACCCCATTTATATACTTGTTTCTGGTAGGGAGGGAACCAGGCCTCTCAGCGGTGACAGAGAGGGGTGTGCGCAGACCACCAACCTGCATCAGCTGCGCGGGTGACCTGCTGGCTGGCCACGACACCTGCTACTGAAGCTGACCCTGCCCTGTCTCTTCCTTATGTGAGTGAAGCGCTGTCCAGCCAACTTCTCTGTGAGTCATGCTTGTGTTGGCGACCCCTGACCTTGACTGGACAGTTTGGTGCAGTGAGCAGGGTTGACCTCTGACCTCACATGGGTCCTCAGGGCTGCCCTGCAACCCCGCTGGACTCCCCTCGCCTTCATGCCCGTCTCACACCTTCTCTTTTCCCTCAGGTACCTGGTACTCCTCCCTACTCACTCACCCTTCCTGCCACTTCGCTGAGGAACAGGGTGTAATTGAAGAGTGCCCACAAACTCTCGTTTAAGGGTGAGCCTCCCACTTTGCTCTGGATCCCCTTCCCCTCTTAGCCGCCCAGGGACATCATTCCAGTAACTGCGCCCTCCCCCCACATCATCACTCACCCCCCTCTGTAATCAAGCGGCAAGTGGCTCTCATGTTAGAACAAACCCCTCTGGCCCCACAGGCCCTGGCAGGTAGCACCCATTTCTCTGCTTCTCTTAACTGTAGGACTCTGTGAGAATTGTCTATACATGTGGACTCGGTTTTCTCTGCCCTGACTCTCTCGAAGAGACTCCAATCAGGCTTCCAACCCCCATCCACTGAAACACCTCTCGTCAAGGTCATTGTTGACTCTGTGTTGCCAAATTCCACGGTCACTTCTCACTGAAATATAAGCAGGGTGCTAGTTTTGGAGATTACCTGGACTCCTCCTTCCCATCCCAGAACACCACGGTGTACTCCTGGCCCTGGGACGAGAAGAAAGATGTCTGCTTCCCGCAGGGCAGCATGTACATGAAGGCTGCAAAGGTTGGGTCCTTCATCTGGCTCACCACGGACAGGGCCAGGGGTCGCTGAGGGAAGAGAGTCCACCAGAACATGAACAAAGGTCATTTACAAACTCATCAGGGCCAACTATGCCCATAAAACTGGCCGTCTGGAACGAGGGGGAATGAGTGAATCGCTCATTCAGGATTGGATCAAAACAAGAGGCTGAAGTGACTTCAGATGCCAGAAACAAATCCTCCTAGCCACCCAGGCCATCACTGGTCATAGCAACTGGGAATTGGCTGGTCAGCCTAGCTTAAACCCCAAGCCCTCCAATGCCCATGCCCCAGGACACACCATTTGTAAAGAATTCTCCTCAACCTCATTTACACCCAATACATTAAACTAGCACTATCTAATTTGATAAATGAGTTTTAACCTGAAACTGCTGGTCTTTTCCAAAAAACAAGCTTTAAAAACTACAATATAACCCCTGCATCTCATGAGCAAACACCTCCCCCCATTACTTTAAAAAGAGACCTCACTTCTCTTTGCTCTCACATGAGGACTCTATTGTTGTAAAAGTGACTGATATATTCTGTTTGTGCAATGACATAACACAAGAACTGGAGAGGAAAAGAAAATACATTTTTCCTTAGAGTGGTATGCATGTAAAAAAAAAAATGAGACTGTCTACTTTAGGAGCAGTAAACATGTTTCTAGAAGAGGCAGGCAGAGACATTCCCCTGCAATTGTTCCAGACCCTTAGTGTAGCCTGAGTGAGTAGCCAGCCCCACATGATACGTTCTGCAGACCCTCAGCCTGCACAACTGCGGACAAGGTCCCAGGCCTCCTGGCTCTGTGCTCCCAAGGTACCTTCTCGGGCTTGGTGTCCCAGCACTCCATCATGAGTGCTTGGAGGCGGAGGAACTGCACTTCCTCTGGCTGCCCCAGCACTGGGCGGATGCCCTTAGACAGCTTCTTGGCAATCTGAAGCTGGTGGTGGCCCAGCGCAGGCCGCTGTCCTGACAGCAACTCGTAGAGCACCATTCCATAGGAGAACATGTCTACCTGGGCAGAAAGGCAAGCCAAGTCAGGTCCTCTGCCTGGGACCAGCAGCTTACACCAGCTGGCCCTGAGGTTAAGGGAGCAGGGAGACACAATTAGACAAGGAAAACATGGGCCCTGCCCAAAGGGAGACCATTACCAATCCTCTACCAATCCATCCATTCCTCTCCATCTACCCAACAATCCAATCAACCACCTAACCGACTGTCCTTCTGTCCATTTATCCATCCATCCATCCACTCACCTCTCCTTAGTTCCTTCCCCCACCTCCTTCCCTCTCTCCTATCCATCCATCTCCTCATCTTTCCATCACCCATCCATCCATCTACCCATAAATCCATCCATCTACCCATAAATCAGTCCATCCGTCCGTCTGTCTGTCCATCCGTCCATCCATCCAAGAAATGCCTTGGCCATCTCTGGCATTGGATCCAGCTGGTGCCTTGCAGTTAATGCTTTCGGCCCAGGAGGCTTTACCAACCTAATTCTGTCTGCTTCCCACAACCACTCTGCGAGCCTGGTCTATGTCACCATTCGGCTCCTTTGAAATGGTAGAGTTAGGACTCAAATCCAGACCATTTATGTCTTGGACTCTTTATTCACTCTATTTCCAGCCTCCACAATGTCTCTGAACTGAGATGTGAGAATTCTGAGGCTCAGTCATGGTTCCTAAAGCTAAGAAGACATCAACCTATCACTACCAGTCAGACACAGACTCCTGTGCCCTTCCTTCCTGTTGGAGCCACAGTCGCCCTCACTGAGCATGGAGAAGGAGGAAAGCCCACTCAGGGGGTGCTGAGCTCAGGAGCTGGCTGCCTGGCCAGACTCAGACGGGACATGGGCTCCTGCCTGGTGGGGCCGAGCTAGGGTCTGCAGGGCCAGGCCAGGGCAGGTACCTTCTCATCGTACACGATGCGCGGCCTGACCTCTGGGGCCTGGTAACCGGGTGTGCCCTCCACACCAAGGGCGCCCTCATGGAATGACTGCCGGGAGATGCCGTAGTCGGACAACTTGATGTTGACGTGCTCCTTGACATCCAGGGACCAGACCAGAATGTTGTCCGACTTCAAGTCGCAGAAGATGATGTTTTTCTTGTGCAGGTAGGCCAGGCCAGAGGCAATCTGGTAGGCTATTTTTTGAGTGAGCATGTGTCCCAGGGGCATAAACGAAGAGTCTAGGAAGAAAAAGCCCATCAAGTTATCATCATAGCAACTGCCTTCCTCCCCAGATACTTTGTATTGTACTGACACATTCTTGTCTTTCTCCATGCTGGCTGCCCAAAGGGACAGAGAATGATCTTAAGTGAAATGTTAGTTAGGATAAACATGCTTGTTGTTATTGCTTCATTCATGATCCTCACACCTGAAATTGCTGGTGTTTTTACTAAAACAGTAGGGATTCAAAATTCCTAGAGCAGAGGTGCAGGTGTAAGAACTCCATCTCAAAACAAACTTCCCTTCTATCAGGGGAAAATGATTGCTTTTCACAGTATTCCTTCTTCTCTTGTCAAAAGACAGACACCTCTCTCCGTGTTACCTCTTTGGAGGTTAGTTTTCCGTTTCTCAAAGTAAATTATTAAAAAACTTAGTTAAAATTGAAATATGCTCAACCTGACACCGGGGTCTCGGACTCTGAACAACGCTGCTGTTGTTTATGGTTGTGAGCTACCGTTGACTGGCGACCCCATACACAACAGAATGAAATGCTGCCCGGTCCTGTGCCATTCTCATGAGTGGATGCAGACTGGACTGTTGTGATACAGTTTTCACTAGCTGATTTTCAGTAATAGATTGCAGGCCTTTCTTCCTAGTTGTCTTAGTCTGGAAGCTCCACTGAAACTTGTTCAGCATCATAGCAACACAAGCCTCCACTGGCAGATGGGTGGTGGCTGCGCTGGAGGTGCACTGGCCAGAAACTGAAGCCGGGTCTCTCATACGAAAAACAAGAATCTTATCATGTGTTATAGTTAAAAGGACAATTTTACAGCTCGTGAGTTTACAGGCACCAGGTCTGCCTGGGTATCCTGGGGCTGCCTCATTTGAGGCTCAGGAATGCCTCCGCTCTCAGTGCGGCTATTACTGCCCTCCTTTGACAGATGAGGGAATGAAGCAGCTTCCTGGGTTATGGCAGAGGACCAGAGGGGAATGTGGATCTCTCTGACTCCAAGGTTTGAGCTCCTCTGGCCAACACAGTGTTCCGAACTGGTTAGGTGCCTTTCTTCACACACAGGCAGTTGACACATGGAGGCTGGGTTTGTCCTGAGCTTGCTGAGACCCCTGGCTCTAAATCTGCGCCTGGGACAGCTGGGCCAGGGAAGAGGCCCCATCATGCCCTCGGCTCCCCTGGGGCCTGCGCTGCTCGTCAAGCCTTTACTGGGCTCTCTGACCTCATTTGTTTCTCAGGCCGCGGGCCTGGGCTGGGCCGCGGTGGAATGTTCTCAGCGGTGGGTACCTTTGGCGTTCTCGGACAGCACAGTGTTGAGGCTGCCGAGTGGGGCAAGCTCCAGCGCGAAGCCCAGCGGGTGGATGCTGATGCCGATCAGTGAGACAATGCAGGGGTGCTGCAGGGCGTGCAGCATGCTGGCCTCCTGCCGGAACTCCGAGAAGTTCTTCATGGTATCTGTGGCCCGCAGGTGCCGCAGCATAGTGTCTGTCATGGAGGGCATGTGGTCAGTGTTGCTGCCAGGAGGGCAGGGTCCCAGGCACGTGCTGTGAAAGGTGGGGGCTGGGCCCACGCCCTGGCCAGGCAGCCCCCCCTCACCAAAGACCACATAGAGGGGTCCCCACCAGGGAGCTACCTCATGAGACTTGAGGATTTGAATTTTATGGCACTTGTCAGGGTATCAGGGATTTCACACATGGCATTACTGGGGCATTCTGGGCTGAGTCCTTACTTAACAAGATATCAAGGCCACCTCCTCCCCACGTTCTCAACTAGGGCCTGTCACATTCAGCACCTCCTGAGCCCCCACTGGGGCCCTCCACACCTGCTATGGATTGACTTGTGTCCCTCAAAAATGCATGAAGTCCTCACCCCTGCATCAGTGAATGTGACCTTGTTTGGGGGAATAGAGCTTTTACTTACAGATGTTATCAGTTAAATTAGGGAGAGTCCTAATTGCAATCCCTTCTGAGTGGTGTTTTATAAAAGAGAAGGACAGGCATGCAAACAGAGACACAAGGGGGAAGACAGGGTGTGAAGGTCTGCCTACAAGCCAAGGACTTTCAAGAAATGCCCAGGGTTACAGAAGCTGAAAGAGAAAAGAAGGATCTTTCCCTAGAGCCTTCAGGAAGAACACAGTCCTGCCACTGAACCACCACTAAACACCTCAGACAATGTTTAGGCATCAAGAAATCACAAAGTGGAGCTGGAAACACTGAGTCATACCACTCAGGCAGGTCAAGCTCTTCAGTATGGGTGGGGAGTGGGGGTAGGTGGGGCTGGCAATCTTTCATGTCCTCTGTATACTCAGTTTTCTAGGCTCTGGGCTTCATACATAGGACAAACTATTGAAAGAATCAGTTGCTATTAGACCCGTTTTTATAATTAAACAAGATGAAATCAAGTATTTTCAAAATGCAGTATGAGATGGTTCTATCTCTTTGAGCTTTATGATTTGGTATTATGTACGAAGCTGCTTTCATATGTAAAGCAGAGAGCTGTACAATCAAAGGTACTGATATTCCAGGGGGAAAATGTTTCCTCCAAGGAAAGGGAAAGGAGAAGTTGAACATGAATCAGATTTAATCACTTTACAGGTAACAGGTGAGCAGCCAAGAGGCTGCCATTTCTAAGCTGAAGTCATTTCCTGAAAGTCCAGAACAAAGATACCACCCCTGAATGGAGGACTCCCTTGCGGTGCTCCCCACTCACCCATCACCCAGACATCGCTCTCGAGGCCCTCGCCCGACCTCACTACCAGCCGTGTAGCACTGTGATTGTATCCCATTCTTTCTGCATCTCCAGGGTCTCCAGAAACGATCACCACCTTCTCACTAGCCAGACAGAAAGCTGTGTGACCAGCCATTTGTGGAGCCTGTGACCTGCCACCTCAGGTGGATGAGAAAGGTCCGTAGGTGATGGGTGCCTTCCCACCTGTGCTGTCACCTCCTCCCAATGCCCTTGAGACCCATCCCCACGAAAGGTTGTCTACACAGCCCCTCACCCTGAAGGGCCTCTGTGGCCAATGGGCAGGGTCACCACGCAGAGGAGTGTGGCCAAGCCATACTGGCCTTGTGTATCCTGTGTTTGTCCCTCCCCTACGGTCAGATTTTAAAATGCGGTTGTTGGACGTGGAGGTCAGACAACATGAAAAATCTTGCCGATTACAATATCCAGCGTTCTAGTTAAAGATGGAGCCATGGCTCTGCCTCAATCAGCCCCAACCTCCTCCTCACTCCCCCATCCTTAGCCCCAAGCTCAGCCCAACCACAGAATTCGCTGTCACAGAATCATCCTTTTTAGCATCGATTCGGCCCACCACAGAAGTTAAGTGGCAACGGCTTTCTGACACTGCACATATGAGAGCCACACTCTAGATGTAAAAACTTCTAGATGTTGAAATTGGCTATTTGGGGGGTGGATCCAGGTAGGCCCTTGCTTCACACTATAACTGACTTAACGACAACCCCGTGTGTGTCAGTGTAGAACAGTGCTCCAAAGGGTTTTCAATGGCTAAGTTTTTGGAAGTAGATTTCCAGGCCTTTCTTCTGAGGTGCCTCTGGGTGTACCTGAACCTCTAACCTCTCAGTAGCCAAAAACATTAACCCTTTGCACCAGCCAAGGGCTGTCTCATACTATACGATAAAATAAATCCCAAAGACAGGATCATCCACTGAGACACTAATTTGTCTTGTGTTTCCCAGTTTCCAAGACAGCTACAGGAAGAGATGAGCGCTTTCTGTTTTTGTAAAAGACCAAGCTACAGGTTAGGGCTGCCTCAGACGAGAGCAGGAACAGGCCCGGAGGGTCAGCGATCAGTGGGTGGGGGACAGATGACTGAGGTCTGATGGGGCAGCCCCCACTACACCCCCTCCCCACACTGACACAGCATGAGACCCTGGGCCTTGCTGCCCCTGGAAGCCCAATAATAATAGAACAGGAATGTCCTGCCAGGTGGTGGGATGGAATTCGGGGCCAGATTCTGGATTTTTAAAGCCAAGACCAAAATGTGGACAACTGAATCATACATGTGGCAAATGTAACATGGAAATATAAAAAGCCAAAGAAAAAACCGACACCCCCTCCCCCCATGATCTCTGGGGCTGAAGGTCCTTCTGAGTGTGAAGGAAATAAAAAGCACCAGAGAAGAAATGACTGATATGTATGGCAAAAACCACGAACAGCACCCAAAGGCAAATCACGGACAGCAAATTTGCAATAAGCGTGACAAGATTATCAATCATAACATAAAAAGGGCTCTCACAGCTCGATAAAGAGTAGCTCCCAACAGAAAAGGGCAAAGTGTGTAAATAGACAAATGGCAAGAAGAAATATAACCAGTGACTACATGAGGGAACCTTCAAGAAATGCAAAGTAGCAATAACAACGGCCAATAAGGGCATTCTTTGACCTACCAACCTGATACCTGAAAGGCCTGGTGAAGAAGGGCATCTCATGTGTAGTTGGTCAAAGTGTGAGAAGCCTATCATTCGACCTCAAGCCAGGTCAACACCCACAGTGGTAAGTCATGTTGCTAGTCTGTAACCTTGATATGATGTGATGAGAGTGACACTTGACCTCTATGGTCTTCCTCCCAAAAACCCATTAAAAAACAAAACCACCAGTTGCTGTCAAGTTGATTTTGACTCATGGCAACCCCATCTGTGTCAGAGTAGAACTGTGCTCCACAGTGTTTTCAATGGCTGTGATCCATTGGAAGTAGATTGCTAGGCCTTTATTCTGAGGTGCCTCTGGGTGGGTTCAAACCACAAACCTTCTGGTTAGCAGCTGTGGTGGTTAACATTATGTGCCAACTTGGCTAGGCTATAACTCAGTGGCTTGGCAGACACTGGACTGATTGCTCTTCCATAACACAATATAATGTAATCATCTTCCATGATCTGATCAGCCAATCAACTGAAAGGGGAGTTTCCTTGGGGTTGTGGCATGCCTCCCATATATAAATGGATATTCTGGGAAAGCTTGCTCTCTTACTTGACCCTGCACTCTTCTTATTGCCTGACCTACAGTTCTTGGGATGTAAACCTATAGAAGTCTTCAGCCTGTCACCTGACCTGCAGATTTTGGATTCACCAGCTCCTATAGCCCCATGAGCCAGCAGAGGACTCCAACCTGTCACCTGACCTGCAGATTTTGGGTTCATCAGCCCTTGCAAACTTGGGAGCTAGCAGAAGTCTTCAGCCTGTGGCCTAACCCACAGATTTGGGACCTGCCAGTCCCCACAACTGCATAAGCCATTTCCTGGAAGTAAATCTCTATTTTATATATACACGTCACTGGTTTTGCTCCTCTAGAGAACCCAGCCTAAGACAGTAACTGTCTTAGGCTGGGTTCTCTAGAGGAGTAAAACCAGGAGAGTGTATAAATAAATGGCTCACACAGTTGTAAAGGCTGGAACGTCTCAAGTCCACGCATCAGGATAGAGGCTCCTCCTTATTTATGTAGGAGCAGGGGCTGGCAAACACAAGACTGGCAGGTCAGAGAGCAGGGCTTTTGCTCACAGGCTGCAAAGATCGATGAATCCCAAGATCGGCAGGCAAGACCACAGGTAAGCTGCTATCTCAAGTTGCAAGAACTGGAGGTCAGATGAACAGGAGCCAGCTGCAGGATCCAGCACGAGCAAAAAGCCCACGAGCCTTGCCACAATGTCCACCTATATTTGATGCAGACCACATTCCCAAGGAAACTCCCTTTCAACTGAGTAGCTACTCACAGCAGATCCCATCATGGAGGTGATCACAACATCATACAACTGCCAAATCACTGACAATCATGGCCCACCCAAGCTGACACACAACCTTAACCGTTACAGTAGTCAAGGACTTAACTGTTTGTACCACAGAGGCAAAAACCTATTACTCCAGTCTAATCATGAGAAAAACATTAGATGAATCATAATTGACAGACATTCTACAGAACACCTGACCAGTACTCCTCAAAACTGACAAGATCATCAAAAACTGTGACAATCTGAGGAACTGTCACAGCCAGGAGGAGCCTAAGGAGGCATGACAACGAAATGTAATGTGGTGTCTTCCCTGTTATCTTGGAACATAAAAACGACATTACGGAAAAATTGAAGAAATCTGTATAAAACATGGACTTCAGCTAATAATAATGTACCAACGTGTGTTCATGAATTGTGATGAATGTAGCGTAGTAATGCAAAACACTAACAACAAGCGAAACCAGGCGTGTGGCAGATGGGAACTCTCTGTACTGTCTTCGCAGTGACTCTTAAAATCTAAAATTGTTTTAGAAATAAAAACAAAGTTTATTTAAAGAAAAAATAATGGGGAATGGTAAAATATCATTTGTCAACTAGCTTATTTTCAACCATTACTGTTATTTTCAGCTCCATTAGCACACACAGGTCTGACCCAATCCTGGTAACTGTTGGGTGCATATACCACAGTTTATATCCCCATTCCCATCCTGGTGGACTACTTCTAGGCTGTTTTCCGTGCTTACAGATCACGGGACACGCTTGCTTCCCATGTGTCCTTGAGCACACGTGCAGATCGTAACAGGGTCACACTCAGAAGTGGGGCTGTTGGGCCTGCACATTTTCATTTTACCAGATATTGCCAAATTCTGACCCAAAGTGCTGGTGTTTATAGTTCTATAGTTCATATAGTTTACAGTTTTAGGTGTTTATACCCCATGAGCAGTCTCTGAACGCCTTTTCTCCACAAACTCACCAACCTTTGGTATGGTCAGGCTACTTTCCATTTCTGACTGTAAAATGGTCTCTCATTGTGGCTTTGATGCTCCCTTCCTGACCACCAGTGAGTGTAAGCGTCTTTGCCAATGTGTGCTGGCCAAGTGCACTTCCTCTCTCTGGACTGCTTGTACATTTCCTTACCCCCCAATCCACCTTTTAGAAATTTCTATGGGTTTTCTCCATGTACTTTTAATGGATTTGTAGGAGTTATTATTTTTAATCTTTTGTCTCTTACATATTGCAAATTCCTCCTGCCAATCTGTTATCTCCTAACTCTGATGACATGTGGGCCTGAGTGTGCCAAGGCCACACCCATGTGGGTGGACAGTAGGGAGAGTCCCCCCAACGCTGGCTCGCTGACCCATTCACCTGGAGTGCCCACCTTCCTACTTTGAGCGGAGATGGCTGGGGGTCCCGCAGGGTGAGGCCTCACCTGAGCTCAGACTGCTGCCTACCACCTGCCTGGTGTGTGGCAGGCCTGGAGTGGGTGGGAAGAGTAAGGATGGTCTCTGGTCTTGGAGGCTCGCATCCAGACAGGAGGGTATCCTCCTAGCTAGGCCTGACTCTCCAGCCTGCCCACAACCTGCAGGCACACCATGGAGCTGCCCCTGGACCTGCCCTCCTCCCCTCCTGCCCTGGGGTTACATGGCCTCAGGCCTCCTGAAAGTGGCACGAGGTTGGGACCAATGGAGCACATGTCTGGGAAGAAACTGGGCAGGGGCCCCGTTACCTGCTGTTGCACTGGCGAAGTTCTTGAATTTCTTGATCTGGAACCGCTTCACAGCCACCGGCTGGCCCTGGTAGCGAGCCCGGTAGATGACGGTGCCACTGCCCCCTTGGCCCAGGATGCTGCTCTCGTCCTCGCTGTGCTCCAGCTTGCTGTTCTCTAGGAAGAGCCTGCCAGAAACACAGCTCAGGGGTCAGCACTGACCTGCCTAATGCCCCCTGCCCCAGAAGAGGCCCAGCGTGTGCAAAGCCACGCTCGGCCATATGTTCCCTAATCAGAGGGGCTCCCCGCCCCACCGGGACAGTCATGGTTCAGAGCCACCTGTGGGGTCTGACCCATCTGGGCTAACCACCAGCCCTGCCACTTGCCCCCTGGGCAAACCTGGGCAGGTTATGCAGCCTCACAAGCCTTAGTCTCTTCACCTGTAAAATGGACTTGCAGCAGTACCTTGCTCATAAATGATGACAACGGGCACAGAGTAAAGTGTCAGTAAGCAGTGGACAGAGAAAAAGGATCCCTTTGGGTATTTTCCTCCAGAAGGTCCCATGCTTTGAGAGCTAGTATCCATCAGGAAACTGCATTTATTTACTGCAGATTGGTTGTTTCCCCATTTATTTTTGTTAAGCTAAGAATTTTAGAAGCTGCCACAATGGCTGGGATTTCACCAGGAGCGGGAGTTTAACCTACTCGCTGGTCTGTGCGTGCTAATCCTAGGTGAAAGCAAGATTTCTGCTGAGCTTCTGGAAATACTGCAAGTAGCTCGTGGACCTGTCAGCCTTCTCTGCAGACCCCCACACATCTGGAGGCTGTAGACTCAGAAGCCCAGATCTGCTTGGGAGGCAGAGAGGGGCCTAGCGCCTTCTGGGCAGCTTGGAGGTCAGGCCTTGCAGGGATTGCAGGATCTTTGGGGCTTTGGAGCTGGGCCTCCTGGGGCCAGCATGCAAGGTTCAGGCCTTTGTGGATTTCCTTCACTCCCCATGCATTCTGGGCAGGTGAAAACCATCCCTGAACCCTTGTCTGATCTTCTAACCCTGTCTCTTCTTCTCTGAGGCTCCCTTTCTCTCTTCAGAAACAGTTGGCCAAAAAGGCAAAGTGTGGAGCTAGGGAGGAAAGGAGGGAGGGAAGGCAGGCAGGCAGACAGGCAGGCAGGAAGGAAGGCAAGAAGGTAGAAAGGCAGGAAGGCAGGCAGGCAGGCAAGCAGGCAGGCAGGCAGGCAGGCAGGCAGGCAGGCAGGAAGGAAGGAAGGAAGGAAGGAAGGAAGGAAGAGGGGCCCCTCTCTCAGAGTTTCAAGACCAGTTCCCCAAGACTCAGAGGACCTGACTGCGGGGTCTCTTGGGTAAGAGTCTTTGCTTGTGGAAGGAGGTGGCAATAATCACTTCCAAGCAAGCCCTCACCT